>NC_143443.1:7500000-8125000 GCF_987193195.1 Phasianus colchicus
AAGAGAAATGTAAAAACTGTCAACATACAAATAAAAACCCCCTAACTTTGCTTCTCCATTGCCATCACCAAGGGCAGGTCTGCACACTCGGCCAGAGAGATAATTGAATAACATGGGTGACAGAGCACAGCCCTGTCGAGCTCTCAAGCCAACCTTGAACTCTTCCATCAGCCCAACATGTACAAAGCCTCTTGAATAAGTCTCAAAAGAATAAACTCAGAGTCATCAGATCAGCTTTCAGCCATCTTTCTCAGGTATTATGTACAAAGATTTACTCACCTGAATTAAAAACTGCAGTAAAATTGGCACCAAACAATACCAGTCTGAAGTCAATACTGCTGTCAAGCTTGTAGCATCTGACATACATTGTCACCTGATGCTGGGACACATGCCATACTAAGTACATATTAACTATATTAATATGCTACAATAGATGGACTCCTGAGGCAATATATTTCCCTGTGATCCAGTTCTCCTACTTGCTTTCTATTGCTCTAACAGTGTTATGGGACTACAGAGTAAACATCATTATATTTTCACTCACTTTACAGTGCCAAAATGGTGATGATTATATACGTACCTATTATCTACTCATTTGTTAAGCAATGTTAGATACAAGGTAATCCATCATCCAGAAAGAAATTAGTAGCTAGCTGCTTTCCTGTTGCTGTGCCCACTGAGGCACTTTGTTTCACACGTGGAGCAGGCATTTCTGAGACACTCTCTGTAGTGGTTAACTTCAACAACCAAAGGGTTTCCATTCCTTTTCAGGAAACAGACCATGTAACGTGACACAATGTATTCCCATTTTTTAAGAGGGAACTGCATTATTTCTGACTGCCAGCCCGTTCAAGGTGCACAGGATTGTCTGCTGTCATTTGTTTTTGTTTGGGTTCTTCTCAGGACAGGGTGAGTGCAAGGACTGGTAATCACAAAGGGCAAAGCCTTGCCATTTTTTGAAGCATAACAGACAGAGTTCAAAAGGCAAGAGGTGCTTCAAGATACCCAGGCATGATCTGTGTATGCTTCTTGAAAGCGAAGGTTGTAATTAAAGCTGGCATTTCTGAGCAGCCTGCTAGTGCTGGCCATCTTGATAACAAGCAAAGAGGACATGCTTTGTGACACAGACACATAATCTGCAGGGAAGAGACGGTGCCTGTCCTGTAGGAAGCAGCAGAATAGACATGCGCATCCAAGCTGGCCTAGAAGGAACACTAAAAGATTTTTTTAAAAATATGTTTATGTAGCCAAAGCAAAGAGAAACATGAAACGAAGCAAGGGGTGCAAGATCACCGTGTTATTTTCCCAAAGGCTTTCCATATTATTTCTCCCTCCTTCCATTTCCTTCTGAGATGGCAGAAGAAAAATTGAATTTCTGTTTTTAGTTCTGAAAGTGTATACTTGAAATGCAAGTTAACAAAAGAATGTTGGACTGCAGCATTCAAACAAAACATCTGGATGGGAAATACAAAATAACTCGGCTGTCCAAAAGCATGTAATAATGAATTAGTAATACACATCTGATTTTTATACAGGTCCCCTTAGCAGGGGTTGGGAGGTTCAAATACAGACAGGCTGAAATATGGGGAAACCCCTACCAGGCAAAATGACTGCTGGAGCATTCTGATGGAGGGCTGTAACACACTGTGACAGGCTTCATGGCCACCTGTCAGTAATGCCAACCTTCACATGCAAATAGAGTAAAGGCAGGGCAAGGCAATGAGAAAATCCTTCAGTATTTGCAATGAGAGTGCAGAATTCTGCTCAGAATATTAAGTAATATTGCCAAGGCCACTTAACTAATTCATATTACGGTATGGAGATGAGGACACAACAGATAACACCGGAGTACAGAGCATTTGCTTGGAAAAGGGATGATACTGTAAAGATAAGCATCTATATCTGCAGCAAGATCTCTGAATTGTTATTACAAATCGGGAATGAAGGACCAGGAGGCAAACCAAGGCAGAGATGAAAAGCGTGGACTGTCCAAGGTACATTTCATTAAAGGGAATCAGGTCCCTCCTTAAGAACTCTCTGAAAAATTGTTCTTGCACCACATGTTGCAGGTGGCAGATGAGACACCTAAAGAGAGTTGCAATAGAGGAAAAAAGAAGACATAGCGTTGAAAGGGGAATACAATATACCTAGGAATGATAGACAGAAGCAAAAAACACAAGCGTGGATAAGGAAATAAACAAAACAGTGTTGAAATCTTCATATAAATAATACCCATGTGATGTGCCATGTACTTCTAAACAAGAAATTGATTAAGCCCAGTGAGCAGAGATGCTCGGATCCCTGGTGTAGCAGAGTAAGGCTTGGGGTGATGACAGCACTGCAGCCAGGTCCCACAAAGAGTGGCAGGGCCCAGACCCACAGGCAGATCTTGGCCCCCTGCACAGCACACTGCTGGTTGTGGCAAGAAAAAGGCAAAGAGGGACAGAGACTCTGGACAGACAGCTGCAAAGGTATTAGTGTGGGCTCGAAAGCATGGTTACACACCTGGTTCTTATGCTCTCAAATGGTTGCTACTTTGCATCCAATTTGCTTTTCTTTTTTTTTTTTTTTATCATTTCCCTAGAATGCCACATCCCTGAGACACAAGCCCACATGGGAAGCAATGGAGAATCACATGCCAGAAGATGTCTTCAGTAACAGCACTCACATTCATTCCCCCACCCAAAGCAGTGCTGCTTTCTGGGCCTGTTTGCAATCTCATTCTTAAAACCTCAGCCCCTGCCACATCTTGCTGATATAAGGTTTATTTTACTATTATGTCCTTCAACAGTTTTTCTGACAGAGCATATTCCTGTTTGCCACAATAAATCTTGATGTACTAATTTCTCTTCCCCAGTGCTGTTTGTTCCCTCAAATATTTGCAAAACATAGGCAGCATCTTGCAATCATTGCCTGGCGCATCCCTATCATTTTCAGCCTTTCCACACACATGAGACAGTTCTCCCCCCTTCTCATTTTCTTTTTCATCCTGCCAATTAATTTCTCTGACCTCTCCTTTCCCTTCATTAATTTTCTCACACACCCCTGTGAGGTAAGCACCACTCAGCAGCCTCCCTCACAGAGCACTGTGTGGAACAGGAGGACTCCATATTCCCAACCACATACAAGCTGCAGGAGCACAGCTAGTACCTTGCTCTCTCTTTCCAGGTTCCCTTTGCTGGGATTTGGGGGGAGTTGTGGCTTTTTTCCCGACTGTTGCAGAACAAAGGCATTACTTTTGGTTGAGCTGAAGGTAACAGTTTTTTGCTGTGTGGTTATGGCATATCCACTGCTGCAGTGATTTTCCATTTCATTCATATGCTCCATGGGTTCCCTCCTAGTGCTGCAAGAAAATAAAATACATCTGTATCGATGGATACAGATATACCTAGAGTTCTGAAAGACTTGGATGTCACTGGCATATATAAGATTACATTCATCCCAATTTATCTGAGCGGCGGTTACACATGCGTAGTAAGGAACTCCATTATCCTGTCCTTAATTTACTCTCAAGGGGTTCATCTTTCACAGAATCCATATCAGAGCCCCCTTTCTCATTTCTTTCAGCAGGAGAGGGGAGAGGTCTCTATCTGATCTGATAATGGAATTATTTGGTTCAACCCAGCCATTAATCCAACTGACAGCTTTCCTATGAAAAGGCAGAATTTCCGTCTGGCACTCCAATTTATTTCGTCATCTGCACTTTCCTTCTCACATCTCTGGTGTGTGGTAATAATGAGAGCTGTCTGGAAAAATGTATAAATATGGCACATGTGTATAAATACAGGTAAAGCAGGTGGCAGGATTATGACAGGAAGGGAATTCTTCCTCATAAGTGTTTTCATCTCAGGTGTTTACATGCCTCATGATAACCTGCACCCAGCGCCATCCTTCTGAAAATATGCTGACACAAAATGACACCTTTGCTCAATAGTTTTGCTCTTGGTTTTGTCGTGTGAGTCTTTTACCTAGCTGCGCGTTTTTGTTTTAACATCAGTCCCTACCACAGCAGCTCTCTCATCTAGGCATGTTCTCAATGAAAATACTGCACTGTAATTTTGAAAGAAGATTTCCTTCTTTTGCTGAGACTCCAGGTATCAGAGCACAGATCTGCAAAGGAGACAAGTGTGCTATAGAGATGTCGGGCTCTGTCTTCTGCTCTGCAATTACTCAGCTGACAGGGCTTGACAAGGCGTAGGGTTAGAGAAGCAGAAACCTCTGTGGAGAATGGGTTTTCTTGTTTTGTTGTTGGATGTTTTGTTTTTTAGTAGAAAAACTGAGTGAATAAAGAGGCTGACACAACTGTACTCTATTCAGGACTGATAATGTCAATGAAGCAGTTTCAGTTAAAAGTTAATTAAAAATGTAAAGATTGTTAAACTTTTTGCCAAAATGTGTTTTAAAATAAAACAGTGATTTTAAATAAAAATAATGTTTTCAACTACAAAATTCATTTCAATGCTTTGGAAGTGAAAAAAAAATGTCTTTCAGGCCAAAATGGCATCTCATTTTTCCTGCTATCCAAACTTTTTACCAACGGCAGTTCAGAAAGATTTCAAATGAGGTCAGGAGAGGAGAGGAAAAACAGAGTTTTGCCTGTGCTGACATGCTGAACAAAAGACAGCCTAGAGTTGGTACTTTTCTTACTGAGGTACTCTACCGCTCCAAAATCACTTAAAAAATAATTCCTCGGTAAGTAATCAAAACACTTGCATTTTCATCAAGCTACTTCAATTGCTTAATTGAAAATGGAAATGTACAAATGGAAAATGTGTCTGTCACCCCCTAGGTTTTTGGGAATCCACTAATCCACATCTTCCTGTATCTCCAGACTAAGATCTCACTATGCAATAGATGGAGATGCTTGGAGAAAAAACTTTTACCATTCCCCACACGCCCTGCAGCTGCCAAATGATCTCTTGGCATTAGTGCAAGCAAGAGGACCGGGACTGGCCTTCAACCTATTTTGGCATCTGAAGTCTGCACAGAATGACACACTTAGAGTGAGGAGATTTGTATAAATTGGAGCAGCAGAGGTGGAGAGGGTTTGAAACTCCCCCCAGGGACCTGCTATAAGGATTCTGGCTTCCTCATTAACAAGTCCCCATTTTTGTCTTCACTAAAATAAGATTCAAGGCAGACTCACCATAAGGAAGGACGCTGACCAAAGATACTTTGAGCAACCTCAGCGGCCATCGCCTGAAAGCTGAATGAAACCATTTTCTACCTCTGGCCAAAGTATCTTGTCAACCACCAGCTCATTCCCACCTCTGCTGTCCATGCAGTTCCCTGGAGGGGAAGAGGCTCATGGTATAAACACAGAAATAAAAATGCAAATGTGAGTTGTAATGCTTTCCAAATAATCTGAGCATGCTGCCAGTTCTGACTTCAGTTTTCTCATTTTTCACTTTCCAAATATTGTGGGAGGGACCAAAATATGAGGCACTCTTTTCTGGCTGCTCTCAGTTTCTCAACAAAGAAGTTACCATTGATTTCTTTCTTTTTTTTTTTTTTTCCTTTTTTTTTTTCTTTTTTTTTTCCTTTTTTTAAAAAATGATCCTCAGCAGCAACAAAGCTGCTCTGCTCACCAGCATTCTCTGAGCTGACAGTCTCTGAAGTCTTGCTGTGACTGAACTACCCTGAAAGCCTACCACACCATTTAGATTGCTTCCAAAGCAGATCTTGAAACCACTGCTGGTCATGAAATGTGGATGGGCTTGTGTTTGATAAGACAGACTATATACTGATCTATTAGCAAATTCAGAAAGGAAAACATTTCAGAATATGAAAAATAAAACACATTTTCTATGATGTTTCTTTGCTGGGCCTAGGTATTCAGCAAATAGTCCAAGAAAATTCTGTTCCCTTTCAGGTTCATCCGACTATCTTTCATATAACATCTCTTCAGGAGTCTTTAATTAGGAAAGATAAGAACTGATGATGTGCAAAAGGAGAGCTGTTTGTCTAGTTGTTTCTACAAACATCTGGTTTAAATGCGTTCCAGTCTGAAGACAGCTCGCAGAAAACCTTGGTAGTACAAAAATGGAGCAATAAAGGTTTACATGCCCGGGATACATTTTAAAATGCTTTAAAAATTTCCCTGAAGTAAATTATTTTATTTCCATAGAGCAGCACAGGAAAAAAAAGAAAACAATTGAATTAAATATTCCAAGGAGTTTTCAAGATGAATTTTTAACTAGCTCTGTGATTTCCTACTGGTAACCCAATCCTCTGGCTGATCAAGTTTCTTTGGGTATACGTGCTTACTTTCATGTAAAATCTGTTTAAAACAAATAAGGAAGGTTTGCCTTAGCTTATTTATTTATCGCAGCATGAAATGCACCTTGCAGTCCTTGAACACTTCTCAGCTGTTCAGCTGAGCATTAAGACCCTGCACACCCCGCTCAGCAGAATAGATCCCCACTATGTGACCAACAGCACCACTGGTGCAGGCAAAGCAATGAGATGGAGATATCTGAAAAAGCTTCTGTCAGGCGATGGCAGCTCATTGTGTTCTTTATTTATATATGAAGCTTAAATTATTGATTGCTGCTCCTTCCTGCATTGAAAGCTGAAATCAAATCCAGTGCTTGACTGACCACTTAAATCTTCAAATCAACCTGCCTTCTCTAAATACTGTTTTCTGTACTTTGGAGCTTTGTTTATGAAAATTTACAACAACTCTTTCTGTTTCATTGGGGGTGAAAAAAAAGATCAATGCTTATCAGTGTTCAGCTATTTACTGATCAAATGCACATTACATCATACTAATCCCTACCATATGGGCAGAGACTGAAAACCCAGAATTCCTCAAAGTCCTTGGCATAGTAATGCTAAGTAGTTTGTGTTGCTTGTGATTATTCACGTGTATGACAGGCAACATATGTGCTTTGCTAGGCATTCCATTAGAACTGCTTTTTCCTCAGTCTTTCAAAAGCTAAATGAGCAACAGAAATGTTGGTAAATGTAATCTGTAGCATGAGCTGTTTTATAAAATATGCTGCCTCTTATTGGCTGATGCAGTGAACGTTTCATCCCATCTTCGATTTAAGGCATCGGAACCACTCAGCTACTCTGACTGAACTCAAGTTACAAGGTACTGGTCACAAAAAAGAAAGAAACGGATGGGCTGAAGTTTTAATACTACCTTCATGACTGCCTGGTGGTCTGAGCAGAGCCCACACCCTTCCCAGCAGTTGTGGCTGAGCCTATTCAAGTGCTCAAAAAGAAAAAGCCGTACCCTTTCCTTCCAAGTCTGATAGGAGGGACATTGTCAGGGCAGCACAGGATTTGCTTCTGTGCCCACCAGTGTGAGTCCACGTTTCACACCAGACTGAATAGAGTTATGGCATCCTTTGCAACCTAAAGTTGCAGCAAGCGACACATTCTTGTTCAGAGAGCAATATGAGCAAGAATATTGAACACAAAGCAGGGATGAAGGCTTCAGTGAGCTGTCTAATGGGTAAAGACAGCATATACAGATAGCCATGAAGTATAGCAGACAAGCAGCTACAAAACTGCAGCAGAGAAAACTGCTCTGCTTGCATTAATCTAAGTAACTGCTTCTGCAGTTACTCCATCTGTAGTGGGCCTACCAGCAACACTAACCGCTCTCATACTCCCCTATCCACTCTATACTGTGAGGGAACAAAACTGAACAAAGAGCCTTCTATATGAATCCTTAAATCTTAACAAGGCAAATATTTTAAAAAGTCTCAAAGTCTTCAAAAATGGAAGTCCAAATGTAAACAGAAGAGTTACACACTCAAAGACCATCGATGTTCAATAGTTGCTTACAAAAAACCACTTCTGCCATTTGACATAATTATCACTTTCTTTTAAGAATTTGTTCACCAGGCATCAATATCCTGAAACAGAAATGCTTGCCTACTCCAAAGTACTTCACTCATACCTAAGATCGTGCGCTCTCATGTGAGTGGGTTGTAGGATTAGCAGCAGGCACAGTCACAGTCACTAACAGGCTTTTTCTTCAACCACTAATGGATGTTCCTGGAGGCCCGGTTGGATGGAACCCTGGGCAACCTGATCTAGTGCCTGACCTAGTGGTTGGCAACCCTGCAGGGTTGGAACTAGATGGTCTTTGAGGTTCCTTCCAACCCAAACCATTGTGTGATTCTGTGATTACAGAACAGAAACCAAGGAAGCACATTGATGAAGGCTGCATACAAGATTGTACTGGCACAGAAACTGTGATTCCACCCATGCCATCCATAACTTGACTAAGGCTAGAAGATTGTGGAGCACATGGCACATGCAGTTTTCCTTCCTGGATCTTACAGCAGTAAATCCACATGCAACAGAGAAGCTGCAGCAACCAATATTGTAACTATCTGCAAGTCTTGTAAAATATACAACCTAGAAGTGGGTTGTTTCTTCAGTGTGGAAATTCTTTTTTCTTCTTATAAACATTTTCCTTCAAAAATCACAACCACCTCAAGGAGCTTCCTAATAGTTATCACAGCTTTGAGCTGCTACATTTCACTCCTCTTACCTCCCCTTTCACAGCACCTCCCTCTTCCTTATCACACATCATCAAATTTACAGAGCAGAAATCACTTAAGGCATCAAAACTATCGCGAAAGGTAAACAGGAGCTGAAACTCAAGTTCCATGCTCTGCCTGCCTTCTGAGATTCCTGACATGCCCCGGGGTCTGCATTTTGTAGTATCAAAGAACCACGATTAAAATGTTAGTTACATGGCACAAAGAACAAATGAAGCAACAGAAGGAGAGGTCTAAAAGGCTGCTTTCTTTTCCTTTTGGTCACGTTTACCATACAGATTTTTGGAAAAGTTTCCTAGGTCTAACAGCAATCACAGCCATCTAGACAGCACCTAATGCATGAATTATGTGTTGGTGCTGCACCAAGTTTGCTGGCTTCTGAAGGCCATTTTACAGCTCACATGTATATCTGACATTAGGGAAAAAGAGACTGCATCATCCCAGATATATGACACCCTCTGTGTATGCAGCTGCTTTCTGGATTGACTTCCATGATAAGCTTGTCACTTCTGGAGAAAATTTATGGGAACCCGAATTGTCATTTCACTAATTCATTCTTTCCCAGTCACTTTGTCCTCCCACTTCCAGTCTGGTTTGGAGATCAAGACACATCTATTGATTTCATAAAGGCAAAGGCAGGTGTGAAGTGCCTGGCTGAACTGGGTCCATGGTACCCCACTATTTTGGGCTTTTCCATTTCAGTAGAAAGAAAAATAAAAAGCTGATGAGAGAAAGACTGAGACTTGTAAACTGCTGAAATAAAAGTCTGCTTTCAAAATGTCTGGACTGATCAAAAAGCACATTTGAAAACAGTAAGTCTTCCTGCCAAGGCACAGTTTGTTGTTACTTGGTTACTCCAGTATTGTGTTTGTTCTTGTCTTTAAACATAAACATAATCCGCTCTGTGCATAAAGATTTGTTTTCAGCCAGCTGGAAGCAGCCAAAAAGGTTCCTTACAACAAGGCCTTCTAAGTGAATTATACCTTCTACTCTAATGTAACCCTCATAATTCATAACCACGTATCAAATCTTTACAGAATGAAGGCATATTTTTGCAGGGTTACAGATAATTTGAGCCCATTCTGGGCTTTGAACACATCAGAATATCCCCTTCATTGTTTTTTTTACTGACTGAGACCATACTGCTACCAGGGAAATGCATCTGCTTGCTCACTTCCAGCACTGCTGCTGCCATCACTGGTAATTACCCAATACACCTGATTGATTTGGGGCTGTTTTTCTAACACCAAATAACATATAATTAGCTTTCTCTTTTTTCCATTCTCTCCACTGTCATTGCAGTGGATCTCTGCTGCTCTATTTACAAGACTGCTGTTGCTTCTGTGGCAAAAACCCCACTACTTTGTTCATGGCTTCCTGTCAGAAGAAGGTGGAGGAAAGGAGCTGAATCCTCTTCCCAATGGCAGAAGTCTCAGTGGCACCCAGTGCCAGCTGCAGCCACACTGATGTGGGAGCAGGATGGATAGCTGCAATGCTGCACGTTGGCCCCACTCCCGATTGGGGTGAGGACAAGTGAAGTGGCAGCCCAGGCTGTAGGGGCCCTGCCAAGCAACACAAAGCCCAGCCAGAAGGCCAGAGGAGAGCAGTGGCTTCCTGGCAATGCAACAGGGCAGTGCCGAGCTGACCCCAGGGTTGCTTCTCCAGTATCGGGGGGAAGAGCTGCAGTGCTTCCTTTTGACTGCTTCTAGCTTTCTCCCCTCTCCCACTGCCACATGCTAAGAACAGGGAAAGCAGAAAGCACTGGCTGCAAACTTCCAGCACAATACAGATGATGTCCCATCCCTCACTCTTCTCACTTTTTCTCCCTGTGCCTTCCCTGAGTGTGAGTCCTGCTTTCATTTCAAGACAGTTACATCCACCAAACCCGTCACAGTCTACATCCACTCATGCCAGAAGCAGAAGCTAAAGCAGGTGCCACAGATGCTCATTTGATTAGTGCAATCTGTTGATATTGTTACTTGCTATTTCACAAAAGAAAGAGAATGAAAGAGAGAAAGAAAAGGGGAGAACAATGGCAACGGTCACTGAGATAAGTAGTTTGAAAGTGCCTCACTCTGCTGAAGCTGTTTCTATTGAGCATGCCCAGCAAGGGAAGAACAAATCACTCTGCAGACAGATGGGTTAGAGACTGTATAGCACTGTGGCTTGGGGCAGCACCACTGCTCACTGTCATGTGCTGCAGGTGACTGCCCACTTTCATTGCCTGCCCTAACAGTGTCTGAATGCTTGGCCGAAACGTTCCAGTACCTCCATATCAAAGGCAGCTGCTAGAGGGACACTGCTCACATTATGGGGGCAATATAAAAGCCTTTTGCTAAATCGGTGAGCTTGCATTCTGAGGACAGAGGAATTTGGATCCCTTTTGAGCAAACCACAATTCCTTTGGCAGGTTTGTGCCACAGAGAACACTTCCCTGGGGATGCTTTGCTGTGCCATCAGACTCAGCCACCTCCTCTTCCTGGGGATGCCAGCACAGTGCTTGCAGAGACATTCCCAAAGGCTGCTTGCATCCAAACTTCAGTTGTGGGCTGCAGGAGCAGCAAGCCAGGCTGCCAATTGCTTTGGGGTATGGATACTGCATGCACTGGAGAGAGACATTTAGTCAGCATAGGAGACTCATTTCCAGTTGTCTAGACAGACAGTAAATCTGGATTTGCAGGCTGCAGTAGGTCTGCCTCTCAAAAGATGGTTTAACTATGATCTGGGTTTCTGTTCACTGTCTGTAAGATAAGGACAATAAATTATAAGACTCTTTTCCTTCCTCTCTGTCACCTATTAAATGGTATTAAAGCAAGTGCTTCAAGAAGAAAAAACCATCTCATTACAAGGGGGAGCTTCTTGCGAGTGGCCAGCTGAATGCTGTACCCTGCAGCTCCCTTCTTCTTAGAGCAGAAATCGACATGTCAGCTGGGTATGGCTGGGCTGGCACAGGGCACTGTATGACAGGAGAGCTGGGGGCAGACAGAGACTGAGTCCTTTCCATCAAATTAAAATTTGATAATTTTTATGTTAAAGACCAGGGAACCTTAAGAAACATAATTTCTTATTCAGACTATTTCAGCCTCTCCCTGAAAGGCCTGGTGCCTGTCACCAGGTAACTATGGGAAGGACAAGAACCGCTTCCTAGCCCTTTCCTAAGCCTATTACACCATCATTATGAAGGCTCACAGCTCTTCTCTGTCCCAAAGCCAACTTTTCATGTCAGCTGGGCATGCAAGGACAAGCTTCCCACCATGTCCGATTGGCATGATGAGCAGAAATATTCAGGCTGATAAGTGCAATTGCTGGCAAGCCAGAAAGCCTTTCAGCCTCTGCTGTGCAGCTGAAGCCCCAGTCCCATGGAACACAGGGGTCCAGGAGCTGTGGCAGCCAGCCAGGATGGGCCATCCAGCCTGAGGGGTTCTGAGAGGTCGGCAAAGCCCCAGGGGTCTCCAGAGCAGGTGCCCCTCACAAAGGAAGGTAAGTTTTGAAGAAAAGCACTATTCCTAAAAGCGAAACTGGAACCGGTGAGACAGCACCACCACATGGATCCAGGTGGCAGCGGCCACCTAGCCAACTGCTTCAAGGTTATTCAGCCTTAAAATGCTGCTGAACCTTGATGACTGTTGTTGAAACCTGAACCCCTGGTAAGGACTGTTCGACAGACACAGCCTTATCCTTTGGGAGGTGGTGCTAGCCATAGGATTACAAGCATTATCTGACAGCAAAACCAAGGAGACTGCAGCTCTATAAAAGTCTCATTAGGAACTTCAATCCAATGTACCTCATTTCTCCGGGCATCTCACTGCTGTGTTGTCCCACAGCCCTGATAGCCAGCAGCCTGGCTCTTGTAGTTTGGAAGCCTGATGCCTCAGAGGCTAGGACACTAATTAAACTGTTCACTGTTTTAAAACAAAGGTCTTCTTGAGAGGAGAGAGATTCATCAAGGCTATTAGACAAACTGAGCATGCTAAGCACATCTGAAAATGAGGTGGCTAACTCATTTCCTGATGCTGCCTCAGAGCAAGCCACCGGACAGCAAGCCAGGCCTCCACATGCAGTGAATCAGCTTTTCCACACCATTGATTCTCTGATACCCTTTGCAAGCTTCACTATCCAAAGGTTTATTGTGTTTAAAGAAGAGCTTCTGCCACCATACACCATTGCAGCAGAAATGAGCCTTCAAATCATGTTCACCCTGGGCCATGAAGATAGAAAAACATTTTCTCTGAAATTTGCCTAAATTGGCATGCTATTTTCCAACTGCTGTCCCCCATTTGAGTGGGGTTGGCAGATTTATGCGTTCAATATGTAGTCAATTTTAGCTACTCCTACCTAATGATAAAGGAAAATGTTAATTCATAAATAACCTTGGGCTGTGACAGGCCTGAGATGTATACATTACTTAGATCTGCATTCAGCTAGCTGAAAATGACAGAGTGCCCCGGCAGTGCAACAAGGCAGAGCATAAAGCATTCAGCTGTGCAAGATGGAGCATCCCAGTGGTGCTCTCCTCACAGGCCCCGGAGTGTTCCTGCCACAGCTGATGCTGGCTGCATGAGCAGACAGCCCTGAGTCAGCAAACCCAAAGGTGAGGCAGAGACTTCTGCCTCTGCTGGTGCACACGGCTGCTGTGGTTAATACCTTGGTTTTTCTGGGCTTGCCCTCCCTTGCAAAGGTAAATCCCGGAGCTGCAGGCCTGGGTTGCCTCCAAGTTTTGCTGTCAGGGATTTTCATGAAAAGAGCTGACACTGCAAATGGCTCAAGCAGAGATTTTCTTGAGACCCTAGAGACATTTTATTGAAGTTGTTTATTTTGAGCAGAAAGCAGCTTTTTTCTCTTTGGACTGGTTGGTCATTGCACTTCTAGATTGCTCAGTGAATCCCCTATGATGTCAGTGCCCGACAGAAGAGCACCCATACATTCCCTCATGCAGGCTAGTGGCACGTTTTTGAGCTGAGCAGCAGTGCCCCAGCTGTCCTGTGCCCAGCACCCACATCACACACCTCTCACACTGCCTTTGGTATGTCATTGATCAGACAGCATCTCTCCCAGTATCAAGCCTCAAGCTTCAGTACAGTGGCACAAACTGATACACCGCTCACCAACTAGCAACTTTGCTATTCTGGCTTCTTTGTGAGTCCATCCCCATTCTCAGCCCCAGCTTGGCACAGTGAGAATCTGAGAAAGGGGAAAGCTAACAAGAATTCTGCCTCTTTCCTCAGCCAGATTTAAACTAAGTCCTTGAAAGAGGCCTGGCAATTTCTAGAAGCCATAACCTCTTCTGAAATACCTGCATTTAAACAAAGCTTTGCAAAACAAAGTCTGAATAAACTACTGCAAATTCTCCAACAACAAATGTACTTGTCAAATTATAAGTTGTAAATGTGAATACACTTGAATAATAAATATTCCTTAGCATTTATTTCCTCACTACTGTGTAAGAGCAATCCCCACTAACCACAGATTCCCTTCGGCAAGCCATTACCGCTGAACTTTTGGCACTTTCATCCTGTAAACTCTGCTGTTGTGTGACCAAGGAGATGATCAGTTCAGAGGTACTTGAATGCTAATGAACAAGAAATGTGATGTTCAATAGGCTGACAGGGATAGTTCGTTTAACTCTACATTCACTCACTCTGCAATGAATACCAGAGCTGGTATTTACTGCACAGTCAAATCACTGGGAAGGAAATAGAAACATGGGATTCAGTGTACATTAATCTCTGGCATCAGCAGTTTGCATCTCTCTCTTCCTGGCAATAGAAGAGAACACATAGATCCAAAGCTTGCATCCCAAACCAAGGATTAATGTTCTTGCTTCGGTATTTCTCTGATGTAATGCTGCCCCATAAGTACACCCCAGCTTCTGTACAGAAGAGCTGAACCTGTGTTGACATGTACTCTCATCTCAGGATTACCCCAGTAGATAGATGAATAAATAAGTGAAAGCAAATCACTTGTCCACAGGGTGCACAGAGGCGACAAACCTGTTCAGGCTGACAGCACTGTTAGAAGAGACTGCAATTAGTGTAAGGCCAGTTGTTTTTGCAAGCAGAGCCAATGATCCTGTGGTGCTTTGGTTGGGCAGGCCACCACTGCAGCCCCAGCATGAGCCCAGGGAAAAGAGACCACACAGTAAATGTGTAAAGCAAGGCACGTATGAAATAGCTGAGATATACTGCCTTCTTTGTAGCAAGCTTACTGCAAGAGCCAGACTCCCCAGCTGCAGGAACAACATTCAGCTGTGAAAATTTTGCTGGAAATCTTCCAAGGCGCCTCTCGAAGGGTTACAGAAATACAGTGGGTACCTCAAATTCAAGAGGAAGGAAAATATTTTAAAAAAATAACAAGGTCCTGCTCATGATTTCAGCTTAGATTTTAGTTAACAGTTGTCTTTTACCACAATTCAGATGTATTTTCTGCCAGACGCTGTCAGCATTAAGATGATTTGTGCTGATGCCAGCATTTGGCCTGTGGGATGGATGAGCCACCCCACTCTGAGAATGACTGAGAGTTACAAGTCCAACATGTGAAGAACTGCTCTGCTTTCTGACTGGCATTTCACAAAACGGGAAAAAGGACAAAAGGCAGACCCACACCACTCGACCAAGCTGTAAGCTTTCCTAATTTATCTTCTCTTTCACCTTGCCTGTCTGGTTATGCTGACTTGAAATGCTGTAAACAATACTGTAAGTGAGCAAAATGTTGTTTGCTATTCATCTTTGGCAAACAAACATCATATATACCAGTGGAATCCAACTTTTTCACATTCAAATACTTCTTATACCAGCCACCTTGTAACATGCTTTGATGAATTATTAACGCATTTGAGAAGATGGATCTTCTTCCAATAGCATCGATTTACCAGTAATGGCTTTTTAAAATATTGCCTCTTGTGAAGCTAACATGCAGAGAATTTGCTTAAATTGCAGAAAGGCAGCCAGGCAACGTGACCTGTGCTCCTTCCTGAGCAGAACTCCCATTGTTTGGTGTCTTTCTGACATCTGCATTTACTAATTGATAAAGACTAGAGACCACACCAAAGCACTCGTCTCTCCCCAGTTCACCTAGCACCTAATAAATGTAGCCAGGATTCCATCCCTTCATTACAGAGTCAATTGAGGGGAAAATAAGTTTGCTCACTGGGTCAGAATATCCCCAGAGAATCTGAGGTGGCATTTGCATCTCCTTAAAGACTGAGTCCTTGCTGCATTTATTTCAGCAGAAGGATGCATTTAAAGTCAAGGCAATGAGAGAAGGTGACATGAATGGCACTTCTGAAGAAACATCCCAAGCTCTATATTTGCTTGAAGATACCAGCGTGACCTATGCAAAACACTTCTGACAGAAGAGCAAAACAGAGCAAACAACACGTGGGGTTCCAAGTCAGAGCTTTTCTCGCACCAAAAGCCACTTGACATCTTCCCAGGTCTCCCTGAGTGACTCCGGACACTATCAAAACCCTCCAACTCTGCAGCTGTCACTGGGTTTATATGGCCCCCATCTAAACCAGATCTCTGGGGAACACTGCCTGCCTGCACCAGGTCACTGATCAGGCTCCCAGCAGGGCCCTGCAAACCACTCAGCCCCTTCTGTGGTGCAGGTCCCCTGAGCGCAGGGCAGGAGTCTTTGCCTTGCCTCTCACAGCTGGGAAATGCTGAAACAGTATCCTGAGATGGGCAAATGAAATTATGGAGTTATTCTGGAGTTTTCCAAGAGAAACCTCTACAGAATTACATTTTCAGAAAGCACAGCAAATAAAGGTCCTATAGTGTAGAACTGCCATATACATATAAGAGTATGACAGAGTAACAAGGAAACCTGGGAGCTGAGTACATTTCTTGTCCTCACTAACAGGCTCTGCAGAACAGATTTGTTCTCAGCTGGTTTATCAAGGGAAATGCTCTTCTAAAATTCAGTCTTTTCATTTGTATACTTGCATTTCTGTTAAAGAATTGTTGAAAATGATGTAAAAGCAAAAAGGATTATCATTCCCTATGACTAATGTTGGATTCAATTCTCTTTGCCCTCCACAGAATCCCCCACTATCTTGCTCTGGTTACCTTCAAATATAAGGGTCTTTCCCACAACCTAACAGAGGATTTCAAGGCAATTTTGCAGTTGTTGCAGGTATATGATTACAGTAACCTTAATGGTCTGGGCTTCAGCCCTTTTGTTTGTCTCTGTGGAAGACCTTACAAATTCCTGACCTGGAAACAGAGTCAGGTTTTCCTCTTTCAGTGATCACTGCACACTTCTCACCTGGTAACATCATTCAAAACTAAATAGCTATGTAATTAGTCCAGATAAAGTATGAATATGTTAGAGCAAAACTCTCAGGACAGGCTGGACTCCATAGAGAAAACACGGAGGATTGGATTACTGATGTATGAAACAGGGAAACCAGAGAATATAGCTGAACTTGTTTTCAGTGATCAGAACACATACACATGGTTGAAAAGGAAGAAAAAAGGCTCAAGAGAAAAACTATATGCCTGAGAAGGGGAAAGACGGAGCATGCAACCAGGGATACGTGATTTATGACAGCTACGAAGAAGTAAATCAACAGCAAATAGCAAAAATGAGAATACTGCTTTTAAATCAGATTTTTGGAGGCAGAGATTTTGTTTTGCATGGAACAAAGTGATTGAAAGGATCTTAGTAAACCAGTTTGGATATGCTGAGAACAAATTTTCCCTATTAAAATGATTCCCCTTGGGACTTTTCAAAACTACTGCTTTGAGAACTACTAAAGTTTGTGAAGTGATCCTTTCTCAAAGTCTTTCCCCCTGTTTCACCTATCTGGATGAACAAAGAAGAGAGAGGCTCCTCAAAAAAAGAGCAGGGAGGCAGAAACAGTGAGGTTTTCCCATGAGATATTATAGTGTTCGGACATTCCCATGAATAACTTTTCCATTTCTTGTTTCTCTTTTTGCAGGTTGCAGGGGAAAAGCTCTCAACAGAGATTACACATTAAACTCAGCTTAGAGTTTGGGGGGTTATGATGTTCATGTAAACTGGGATTTCTAACTGATCTCAGTCAAGAGTAGCCCAGACAAGGGCTAGAATGTTTTCCTCCTGCTCAGTTAATCTCTTCTGACCATCCTTGCCTCGGGCAGCTCTTGGGTCAGCCTGATCCAAATGGAAAGTTCCTCTAACCCTGTTTAGGCCTTGGATGAAATACCAGGTCCTGTGTGCTTGCTTTCTGACACAACCCTCTCTCTTTGTCACTGCCATCCAGAGATGCTTTGTTGTAACAAAGACTGCTGTGCAATTAATATTAGAGCAGTTGTGTGATATACACTGGTGGGAAATAAAATGAAGTGCTCAGCTCCTTTTCACCAGGGACTTCGGCCAAGACAACTTGCTTTCTAATGTATCTATGTCTAGGTCTGAGAAAATCTGTGGATCAAGCATACATTATTTCCATTGTTTGCTTTGCTACCTCAGAGGAATGAGAGATCACCAACAACTAGCACTCCATCAAGCAGCCTCTCTGCAAAAGCCAGGATACTTGCACTTGACAAGCCCTGCTTCCAGCAGCTCTCACACTGAACAGTGGCACAAGAATACTGGCACCACCTCACAGAAAGGTCCCAAAAACTTCTGCAAAAGAGATTAAATGCTAAATAAGCTATAACAAGAGAATTAGTCTTATTTTCAGCATACAGTGAGCAGACAGGAACACATTAGCAAGCCATTTTGAGGACAATCATGTTTCCTTTGCTCTTATGAGCTAAATGCCTGATGTTATGGTAAGTGCCAAGCACCAACAACCTGAAACATTCTTCCACTGCTAGCTGGGAAGCTAGCAAAAACTACAGAATTTATTTCATCTCCCCTAAAACGTCCTAAATGTACATTAGGACTAACTAGCCTGTTACATGCTGGTATAAAAACAGAAAGGTACCCAACCACCACAAACATCATCTCATTTCCCTGTTAGCTGTGCTGCTTCAAAAGCTTCCACATACGGAGATCAGGCTCCATTCCTAGCTACGTTTTATAAATCTCTTACCACACTTTGTCTCAAACGCTGCAGTCCCATTAACAGTTGATTTCCAAGATCCCACATTGGCTTTCCCAGTGCATTCCAGCCTTTTCACCTGAGATGTATAAAACACTAAGGAATTAGAATTCTGAGGCAGGAAAATGTATCATAGATTTAAACTGAAATAAAGCAGGAGAACAGAGAATGCACCTGCTAATTCCCTCCATGGCAATGACTCTAAAGCTATTTAAACCCTAAATTCTAGGAAAAGAAGGAAAATTGCCTCTGTTTTCCACAAAGCTGTTCAATAATCATTCCTGCAGTCTTCAGAGACCCAGGAGCCAGAAGGAGTGGCTGTAAATCTTTTAGTCTGGAAAGCTTTTTGGTAGAACAGAGGTTTTTCCCTAGTTAACCTGCACAGAGCTTAACACAGAGTCAAGGTACCAAGGGGAAAAAAATATCAAGCCTGAAGCCTCCCTTTATTATTAGTTGTATCCATCTCATGCTGCTTTTCTATTCCCCTTGCCTAATAAAGCAGTACAATGCTTTCTGGCTTGCCAGAGACCTTCTGACTGCAGGGAAATCTGTATTCTTTCTTCCTCACAGAGGACCCCATTACCCTCAGCAAAGATCCCCTCTCGTGTAGTAAAGCTACCAGAGCCTGCTTCCCCATGCCACCCAGCTGCTGCCCAGCTACCACAGGGTATTAATTAGCAGCCACTTGGACTGCTTCTCCTGAAGTAATCGCACCCTCAGCATGACAGCCGTGCCCTCTATCATGCCATTTGCCACAGTCAGTGGGGGACACAGAAAGATATTGAACTTTCACACCCACCAAACGTCCTTTTGTGCCTGTAAGATTTTGTTCCAGCACTATCTCTGGCAAACAGGTGGTCTTGTTTGCACAAGCAAGTAATTAGCAGAGGCGGGGTTATTAGGTGAGTATTTTTGGCAGGCTGTTTTTCTCTGAGTATGTTTTGCTCTTAAGTTAACTAGGCACCTGGCAGCAATTACAGCCAAAGCCAGTCAACCCAGCTAGGCTATCCAGGTTAATGAAAAAACCATAACTGCAGTGCTTTGAAGGGCAAGTGCTTTGAACAGAGGGCAATCTCCATGAGGATGGAGAACTGAACTGACAGGAAAGGTGTTAACTGTGGGAGCAGCTACTACAGGTTAGCGATAAAAGCCACGGTAACTTATTTTTACATACTTTCCCTCTAGTTTTACATCTTCTTTTACTTTCTGCACCCTCATTCCACCTTTTCATCCAGCAGGTGCAGGCATCCCCCTGCCCTATGTCCCCAGAAGCACATGTGGTTGTAGGCACATAGGGGTGAGTGAACAGCCCTGTGCACTGGGAGGGCTCCAGGGGCTCAGGTCACAGCAGGAGGCAGATCAGCCACACTGAAGTAAGGCCCATACTCCTCCATTCGCAGCAGAAATGCCCTGGGACAGCAGCAAGGTGACTGGAGAAGCAGTGATACTTGCAGCCCATGACATAAGGCTGTCCTCAACTACAAAGGAGACTCCCAGCTCTGCTTCACTTTACTAACAGGCTCTCACTAAGGACAACTATGCTAAAAGCAGCAGACTACCACAGGTTCAGCAGCTTTGATGCTTTGTATCCTGAGCAGGATCTTGCCAAATCACCTAGATTCCTTTTCCTGGTTGGCAAAGGAGCTGGCATCAGGTGAGATGTCAGGAACACGTCCCCAACAATTGAGAACTGCTTCCTGCCAACCAGAACAGCTAACATTCTCCAATAGAGAAATATAAAAGCAATGGTCAAGATGCATATTCAATAACAGAATTTAGATTCTTTTGCTCTTCTGCTGGCTCAAAAGCTGCAGTGAAGTAAAACAAACCCTTTATTATGCCTCTGCTGGAAGAGCATTTGCACACACACAGTGAAATCTAGCCATACCATCTGCATACTTGGGCATACAAGAATACATTTTAAGTATAAAACAAGTTTTGAAAGGATATCAGAATCCTATTGTGCAGGAGATTAAAACATATGCCATCACTGAGTTTCCATTACTTGGGTAGCTATTCCTGCAGTGTCCATCCCCCTGTGAGCGATGGCTACAAAAATGAGGGAAGAAAGAAGTATCACAACCACACAGCAGCTTTTGAGCAATCCCAGTTGCCAGGGAGATGCTGTATACACAGCACACCCAGAGCAGAACAGCTGTCTCTCTTGGAACCTGACCTGCAGGCAGCAGCGAAAACTCTGTGGGCATTGGTGGAAAAATCCTCAAAAAGATGAAGAAATCATTATAAACGCCAATAAAAATGCAAAAATAAATCCCTATCTTACTGTTGGAACAAAATATTTCAGCTAGTGAAAAACTTGTAATGTTAGCTAATAATGGACATGGCTCCTTTTCATTGATGTTGGAATAGACAGTTATCACAATTCCCACCTCCACATAGAACCATAGAATTTTGGTTTGGGTTGGAAGGGGCCTTTAAAATCATCTAGTTCCAACCCCCCTGCTATTGATAGAGATGCCTCCCTCTAGACCAAGTTGTTCACAGCCCCATCCAACCTGGCCTTGGACACTTCCAGGGAGGGGGCATTCACAACCTCACTGAGCAAGTTGTTCCAGTGTCTCACCTTCCTCACAGTAAAGAATTTCTTCCTGATATGTAATCTAAGTCTACCCTCTTCCAGTTTAAAGCTATTTCCCCTCATTCTGTTGCTACCTGCCCTTATAAAAAGTCCATCTTCAGCTTTCTTGTAGGCCCCCTTCAGGTATAGGAAGGATGAAAAGCACATGAAAAAAACACAAAAAGTCTACCCAAAGACTGCTAAGATAGGAGACTTTGCATCAGTGGGCTTTGCAGAAACTTCCTAGAATTATGGCAGAACCTGGCAAGCTTGCAGGATGGCAGGAGGAGACCCCTGCTTGGGGCTCCCCACGGACACACCCAGGCCCAGCACCCCAGCTGTCAGGTGCAAGGCACTCCTCACCACCTCCAGTCTCAGGTCATACCCTGAGGTCTAACATGAATCGGTGTCAACCTTTTTTGTTGACATTTACAATACACATTGATGCCTGCTAGGAAGAGCCCACCACAATTGATTTGAATTCAGTATTTTCAATAGTGAAACAACAAACTGATCTGTGGAACCTGATAAATCACTACAAATATGAAAGGCTGTTGCTGTAAGTTATATATTAAAATTTAGTTGTCCCTATTTGTTTCTTGCATCACTGCAAGATACAAATATTGCCTTGCAGTGCTTACACATATTTCTGCCAAGTGATTTTAGAGCCTTTCTACCTTCCGAAGAGTCAATGCAGCGGTCCTTAAGCCTCTCACACATTGCCAGGCAGACATGTACACTTGCTGTAATCCAGCCTGGATTTCCTTTCTTCTTAGCCACCAACCACATTAAAGCTCTTCCACCATTTCACTTATCCAAGTCCCTGTGAACTGGGCATGATTTTAAATCAATGACCTTGTTTCTCAAATGACAATAACTAAGTGTGCACAAGACCACAGACCTAAAGTTATTCAGAAAATAGTATCCCACCCTTCTAAGCAATGTTGGTGATGTACAAACCAGCTAAGGTTTTTCTTACAGTACTCTTAAAACTACATTCAAAATTAGCTTGATTTTCTTTCCCATTGGGTAATGTGGTTTGAATGCAGTGAAGGAGTTCTGAAAGGAGCCTAATATCAGTGATGCCACCAGGATTTCCAAAGCCCTAAGACAACTGAAAAAGATGTTTTATCCCAACTTTCCCAGGTTCTATTACTTAGATGCAAGCACAAGCACACAGACCATCCAGGCACACACAGTGCATACCAGTACCCACCACCAGTAGCTACAGACAATTAATTTCACCACTACCAAAAAGAAGTATTTTGATGTGTCCCTTACGTGTTTGCACACTCAAATACATCTGTATTTATACTGGGTGCAATGTATCAGTTTTCCTCTTTCCCAGCAAACATTCCTAAATGTTTCTAGGATTTCACAATTCTTTATTTCTCCAGTTTCTCCTTTCAAACATACTCTTCAGATTGCCCTCATCATAACAGCTCCTGAAACTGAACTCATGTTTCCTGTGATTCTCTACAATAAACACATTGTGTGTGTTTAACAGAGACAAGTAACTACTTTAAAATATATATATTTAAAAAGGCAAGCATAGCCAAAACAGAGTTTAGTTTCAAGCTCCTCAGGGTCTTGTTATATAAAGAACAGCCTGAGGAGAGATAATTTGCAGATGACAGGAAAGCATCCTGACAGGTTCCCTTAAACACAGATCTTTTAAATCTATCTCTATCTTTATATTTAACAATCTGAATTTTAAGGGTCAAAAGCCAAGCAATTCACTAGCAAGTATTAGACTTTGCTATGCTTGCTTGCAGTCCTGAATGGTGTTCTTATTGAATTTAAATGTAAAGAAGTATCATAGATACTAAAGAGGCTAATATCTGGGGGGAGGGAAACCTTTTTTTCCTTCACAAGGTCACTGCTTCTCTGGTCTGGAGCGATAAAGTGGATTATTAATCAATCCTATGTAATCCTACAGAGGCTAATGATTTTTTGACCCATGATACTCATTGGTTTGTGAATCTGCATTTAGGATGTATCTGATGGAAGCATAAGCAGAGGTACAGGACTGAGGAAAGGAGCCTGATGGAGTTCTCTGTGTACAACAGATGCCACTGCCATTAATTAGTACAACAGTACAACTTTCTCTTCTTTTTTTTTTTTTTTCCCAAATAAAGATCAGTACGTTTCTTTTGAAGCAAAATAATTCTCACTACACAGAAACAGACAACAGACCAAACCTGCTCCCTTTCCTTCTGCATCCCTACCACCCTGGCAGGAAAGCAGCCCCACACCACAGGAGCAGCCTGGCACCCAGCAGTGCTGCTGCAGCCTGTCTTTTAGAAGATGTGATGTGATTACTATGGCATTACTGATCCTCTAATGACCAATTAGGGTCACTGCCAATTATTACAATCACCTGACTCTTTCTAGTAATAAAGCCCCTTTTTGGTTCTCTGCATTTGGGCTCAGCTAGAAATTGACTGTATCAAATGACACGTTACGCATCTAGCATTTGTTTTGTCCTGACTTGCTGTTTCAGTTTGTGTTCTTGTTGTTGCTTTTAATGTTGGCCAAAGTGCTACAGTTATTTCTGAAAAGAAGCCTAAACTTTATCCATGTGGACATTCTTTGGTTTCAAGAACGCTCGCTATCAGTCCCCCTTGGACAGTCTTGCTCACCAGTGAGGCTGGTGATTTCTACAAAACTTCCTTGCTGGCTACTTGTTTCTTCTAATTACGTATTTATCACGCAAGTGCTGTTTATAACAGCAAAGCAACTCAGTCCAGTCCTCTGCTAATTTCACAATAACTTTGCACCTCACTTACAGATAAACACTGCGCCTAGTATCACACCATTTGAAATGTATACTGCATTGCTATCACGAGACTGTGTTTCTTTCTGGCCTGGTACAATATTATAAATGCATATGCATACATGAAAGGCTTAGTCAGGTAGTCATTGCCACCATAACAGGAACCACTGCAAAGCAAAATAAAGAGAAAATTATATATATGGATAGAATCGTACACCAAAGATTCAAAATTAATCTATGAAAAAAAAAATTCTCAATAAATAGAAGAAATCTTTTTCCTTATGTTTACAAGTGCAGGTGACAGACAGTTACTGTGCAGGTTCTAGCAGTTAATGGCAATGCAGGACTGAAACTAGCAGAGTCCCAGCCTCATCTGAGTCACTCCAAAGCTGTTCCATGCTCACAGGCTTTTTGACCAACGTTTGATAGGCGGCTGTCACACCTCTCCAGATAGAGTCGACAACACAGAGCAGAGAGTGCTTTTAAAAGACAGTGAATTGGAAATTCCCCATTTATACCTGGCAAGATGTCACTATGTAGAATGCAAGTAAAGCACTTTTTATCAATGCAGGGGAGCAAAGAACATCTCCTCTAGTGGCTTTTCAAATTGCTCTTTGGTGCCGTTGTCGGAGTTCTCTGAAGTGCCGGTGCTGGGGCCTCCATCACTCCCTGTCACCCAGCAAGACAGCCTGGCCCCACACACTCAGGTTCAGCACAGGCAGTGCTGCTGAAGAGCTGCAGGACCGAGCAGCCCAGGGCAGTGCCGTGAGTGCTGCCTGTCAAAAAGCAAGGCAGAAGGGTGTAGCATGAGGAGAAACAACTTCTCTCTCATGTACTGCCAAGTGCACCCGCTGCACGCACTTGCTGGATCAAATGTTCCTTAGTGAACTGCTCTCCTACTATGCTTAATGGTCTATGAGTTTTTGACTATATTCCAACTTATTTGTAAGACTTTGATTCTGGGAACATTTCCTGCATAGGTACAGACATCAGATCTCAGTGCTTTGAGAGCTCTACCACTGCTCACATTCACTGCTTGGGCAGTAAGCAACCTGTAAACAGTTTTAGGAAGTCTGATGTAGTGAGACAACTGGTGGAAGGACACTACAGCCTTCTGGCTAAAGAAAAAAACAAGTTATGTAATTAAACAAAAAAAATTACACTCTTTAAAGGAGGCATATTATTGGAAATGTCTTATGGAAGCACCCTTTTCTGAGTGCCCTTGTTACTTTTCCCTTGTGATCAGAATCTGGGACATGCCCATTAGCATGAGGTGGCAGCTAGCTGCTGGCACATGCAGGGAGTTGTGCTGACAGCAGCTATGAAACATACATGTGGTTTTTTCCCTACAAGGACATCTTTACACCACTGTCACAACCTTACTCCCATCTAAATCTCTTTGGAGCTTTCACACCATGTCTCATCTTTTGTCGGATGTCAAAGAGGATCATTTATGGTATCCTCCAGATATACCTGCTGTGTCCCTGGAGTCCAAATAAAATAAACTTCACCCACAGCATTTCAGAGAAGACCTCAACAATCTTCCAACCGCAGCCTCTACCAATAAACCTCCATCCCCCTCAAGAATGCAAGATGACATTCTGGCCCTCCTGCTACAAACCTAAATAACTTTAAATCTGTAAATCCACTTGTATATTTAATGTATTGAATAACAGCGCTTGCCCTTCATAAGCAATGAAGCATGCCCATAGTCCTAGGATGAATCAGCAAAGGATTGTGCTCAGGAGTCTTGCCCTCCACCTTTGCTCACTTTGTGTTGCATCTGTCTTTGTGAGCACTACTGCTAGTGCTTGCAAAGGCTACTTTCTCATCAAGATAGAGCAAAATGATGCTGTCACAGTAGCTGCAGTAGTACAGCAGGCGCTGTTAGCTAGAGACATAAATCAGTGTTTGTTAAATAGAGAAAAAGTCAACTTGAAGGAAAGAAATGCTGTCTGTAAGCATCTTGTAACTCAGAGCAGAGTGCTCATAAAAGCACTGTAGACATGACTTGATTGTGCTTTCCAAATAGCTGTGTCATAGCTGTAACAAATTTCACATGAATGTGAATTTAAGCATTACATACTATTTAGCATCTTGAGAAATCTCCTTGTAAATTCTATCTTTAGGAAAGGGCATATGACATGGAGAAAAGAAATGTTTGGGAATGGTTAAGTTACTTCTTATGATGCTTTCACCTCAAAGATGCTATTCCTGGTTGTCTTGGCCCTGACATTGTAACCAGAACTTCATATCTCCCTTAAATAAATCTGAGATTTTGCACAGACTGTGCAAACAGCTTTCATGCTATCTTCATGCACAAATACCCTGCCTACAGATAATGCTGTTACAATTCCTGCTTGGCAGACTGTAAATTAGCGAGCTGACGGACTGAACCGCTGCTGCTAGCCTTTCACATGCAGCTGACTGCTGCTTACTAGGATAAGAAATGCTTAATAGAATGACTTGATCTGGCTTCCCTTAGCTGCATCAGGTAGCAAAGGGATTTAACTCAGACTGACACTGGTTGGAGTGGTTCCCACAGATAAAACTCTGTGTCTGGCTATGCTGGCACTAAGAGGAAAAGGATATATTTGTATATCATTAATGTTTTATATCTCTAGACTTTTCCTCCTTCTCCCTTCAAGATCAGTGACAGTGATCATTGTTCAGAGCCTACATAAATCTTTTCAACAATACGAACGTATTACAGCCATTTTAAAAGAAATTGTGGAGCACAGATAAGTTCTCCTGCATTTGTTTGATTTATTCCATATCAGTTCAACCTGAATTTCTCTTCCAGAAACAAATCTTTGTGTCTTCCAAATTACTTGACGTACAGTGGTACAAATTCTCCCCATTTATTTCATATTATCTGCCTGAATTATTCCTTCCTGAGATCACCTTTAACAGTAACAGCCTCCTCTGTCTTTCCAGAAGAGTCTGCACATCAGGCACACACCCATTACATGTACGAGCAGCTCCTGGTTAAAGCAGCTCCTTTCAGGAACTCTGAGTGCATCTATTCTTAAAGCCAGGTCATCTTGTAACTGCCTGTAATGAGAAAAGGCTCTGAAGTGATGTGAGAGTTCAAAGAAAGTAACTAATGTGTAAAATTTCTTTTTTTTTTCCCCTCTTGAGAAACTAATTTTAAAGGGATTTTGAAGCTATGAATAATTGGAAAAAATTGTGAACAAATGATGTTTGCAACACTGTACTGGAGGTGTATGTCAAGAAAAATGGCTTTTTGTCTTACCACCTCCTCCTCACTCCCCATTTTAATTATTACAGTTTGGTACCTGGTCCTGCAGAGAGCTATACAAAAGCCACACAGAGGCCAGCTCTTTCCAGATGGAGATAAAAGAGAAAGAGGGAGGAATTAATTAAATCCATTTAGAATCTTTTCAGTCAGTTTCCTTCTAAAGCCGCTGTTCTGGCTTTTGCATAGCTAGTACAATGACATATGGTCATAAATAACAAACAACTCCCTGCTTCCTTCCCTTCTTTTCTTCCCTTTTCCACCCTCTGCAGAACCACACAAGATAGGGTTATCATTCAGTAGTTACAAGGAAGGCGGTTGGGATCCATAGAAAAGAGGCAGATAAGCACGGCAGCTTTTAATGGGCTAGTTTATTCTGCTTGTGAGTCACTGCTTCTGCACTGTAGGCACAGCAGGTTAATGCATTGTTAATATTAGGCTGATTGTAATACTCTGGATCTCCTCCCATCCCAAAAGGAGAGGGTGTCACTCATTTCTGGGATGCTCTGGAGTAACACTGATACAAGGACTTGCTGCAACAGCTCAGTAACAGTGCCCTCTACATCCTTAGTAATTGCAACCTCTACATTTATTTTGATGCCTTTATGTGGTTGAACCATAGGAAAAGGTGTGGCCCATTTACTATCACTATTTTTCTGTACTGCGGAGGACAGAAAAGAACCTTGTAGTCCAGATGAGAAAGCGAGGGGCAGGAAGCCACCAGCAAGTGGCCAGCAGGGCTCTCCCTGAAGGGTGAGGCAAAGGCCCTCTGCAGAATCAGGTCCAGATTCTGTCCTCAGAGGGCTGGCATCTTGGGAACACAAAGAAAATGCTAGCAATCACCCTTGATGCATGTCTTCTCCCATGTCAAACAGCAAAGATTCAACTGCATCAGGCCAGTACCTTGCATGGTCAGGGAACAGCCAGTCTTCCAGTCTGAACAGAAGTGATTCTGAGAAAACCATCTGGGTCGCATCAGCTATTCAGCATCAGATCAGGCATTTAATAATGCTTTGGGTATGCAATCAACCATGGCACAAGAAAGATCATATCCATGTCAGCTTCTGAGACCACTCCCACTGCCAGGCAGCAGCTTACACAGCCCAGAGGAAAGGAGGCATGCAACAGCTCTGGGACCAAGAGATATTATTGTGGGTTTGGGTTGCTTACTACCAGCTTGCCGATTTTTCATACAGACTGAGAACAGAACACAAACTACTGCAAGAGAACTTTTCTCTGGAAATAATAATACAGGAGAATCCATGATCGAAGCTCCCTATGGTGTTCTCTTTTGCAAACTTAACTTCAGATGCCTGGGAGAAGCTGTAATCCTGTCAAAAATAAGTAGACTTTTCCTGTCTATCTCCTTCGCTAATGATACTGGGAAGATTCCTGAGAGAATCATTTTCAAGCTTGTCAAACTTTCATTTCCTTTATTAAAAATGATGATGAACTGCTGTATGTAATTACTTCAGCCAAAACCAGACGGGTTGTGTATGCCTGTGAACCCAGAACAAAAGCTGCCCGAGCACCGACCAGAGCTATAAATGTTACAACTGCAGTACAGATCTGTCTCCAGGAGTAATCACACGGCATCCACAGAACAGACTGAGCCACAGATGCTTTCTGGTCTTTGCATCAGAACTCATCAAAATTTGGACTCTCAATTCCCCAGAAACTTCTAACATTTCAAAATATAGTTGGGTTTCAAGCTAGAATTAAAAAGAATGTTAAACACAATTTCCAAAATATTTTGTTTGGCTCTATTAAACTGCCCAAGCTTGAATCACGTGAAAACGTTGTGACAGAAATGCCGCTTTTATGCTATAATACAATATAAAAGAATAAATCGCCCTTGAAATAAAATTCCAAAACATTTTGCATGATTTATTTCAAAATAAATTATTAAATCAGCAAGCTCCATAAACCCCTGTCTGTACTGCTCTGCTCTAAAGCATCATTTCAGAATGAGCTCTCACATAGCTTGGGGCCGCCCCCACTCCCCTCTCCTTGCTCCCCATAACGTCTCATTCCCATCACTTCAATGGGTCTTTTTCTACCAGGTGCTGACAATGGAACTTCACATCAAAGTTCCATTCATGAATTATCTTTGTTGGTAAACACACTGTTGCTAAATGTTACAGAATAATTACATATACACACACTACAGCCCAGTTGTAGGAGGCACTGGTTAAGTATAATGGAAAGCTGGTAAATTGTTGGGTATTCACTTCAAGGCAAGTTTGTTGGGTTTTTTTTGTTTGTTTGTTTGTTTGTTTTTTAATATTCTCAGAACTCTTTTGTTTTAAAACAGTTTCTTCCAAAACAGCAGGTGTGGGGGCAGCCTTCTGGTCATTTATCAAGCCTTCCATTAAAAATGTGCTGGTGAAGTCTCCAGTGTAAACAAGTGTTTCCTAAGAGTTAAGCTGGCTACCAACCATGAGCTAAGCAGCTCTGAAGAAGAATGAAAGGCTTTTAAGACTCAAGGAGAGTCAGAGCTGAAGTGCTGAAGACTTCTGTCCATCATTAACATTTGGGAAGTTAATGAATTATCCTAAAATCTGAATTGCTAACAAGCAAAACATAATTCCTAGCAATCAATGGGAACATTTCTAGAAAGCAAAGGGTGAACATCTGGGAAGTAAAAGGAAATTCCTGAAAGATAGAAGTTCAATTCCTAGGAAGGGAGAGTCCTAGAAATCCAAAAAATAGCTCCTCAAAATTTCCTCTTAAGTAGTGCAGAAGTTCATAGAAAGAAATTCCTAAAAGCAAAGTTGCAATTTGTAAAAGTTCCTAGAAAATTGCTAGGAAGCAGCAGCAACAGAAAATCTAGAAAGCAAATGGGGAACTCCTGGGAAGCAGTGGAAATTTTCTAGGGAGTAGCAGGAAAATTCCTTGATATGAGCTGTGAGAAATTCCTGGAAAATAAAAGGAAAGCAAAAAGAAAGAAAGAAAGGAAGAAAGAAAGGAAGGGAGGTAGGGAAGGAGGAAGAAAAAGGAAGAAAGAGAAGGATGGAAGAGAAGAAAGGGAGGAAAAAGAAAGAGAGAGTAGAAAAATTCCTTGGACACAGAATTTATTTTCCCCTTTATTCTGCCTATGAGAAACCTAATGAAGAACACGTTATGTCTACTCACACAGAACAGATTGCAGGTATCTTCTGGATTTGTAGAAGAAGATCTTAAAAAAAAAAAAAAAAAAAAAATTCACTGCTAGAATGTAAAGTGACTACATTGATTTTTCCCAAATTAGAACAGAGAAAAGAGAAGTACTAGATCAGGACAAAGAATAGATGCAATTAGAAAATGCAGAAGTCTGTAAATAATATCAAATGCCCAAATAAAAATATTTCAGTATTTCTGGATGTACTTAAAAGGAAAGTGACTTCATAGTTCAGAGTGAGAAATACCACATACACAAAATTTTGCTGCATGCTCATCTGTCATGGTACATATTGATCCTCTTTTGAATCACCTGCAGTACACTAAGTGCAGATACAAAAAATGTTCATGCTACCAAACATTTTTTGAGAAACTTGCAGTTATTCCCATTCTTGCACATAGAGGAAATCCAGATGTTTGTGGGCTGGATCTTCTCAACATTTAATAAGGGGAGAAAGGAAAAAATGAAGATTACCGTGCAGTCACCATGCAGAGTTCTCTAATGCAGCCCCCACTACGGAAGCTCACTCTTCATTTTGTCATAGACATCTCCATTTGGCAATAACAATGGCAAAATTAGCAATAAGGTTGATTACTTAAACACTGACTGTCTGGAGAGGTGGTTGTTTTTCTATTTTTCAAATGTTTGCATTTGCTAATTGGCAACTATGGGTTGCTAACAAGAATTGTTATAAATTAACTTCCACTATTCAAGTTAACAATATGGTGTGGAAGGAGGCTGTGTGTGTAGCAGAGAAAGGTAGGTAGGAAGAAATAAGCACTAAAGCAGAACCTGGTTCAGCTTTTGATTAGAGGACTTTCAAAGTGAAAAAAAAATCGATGCTCACAGCAAGCCCTAGATCCTGGGAGAACGTGTTTTATTACTGATGAAATTCTGTTTACATCAAGACCCTAGGCAGACTTTAAAAGAGTACATTAACTCTGTGCCAGTCTGGCGAGAGGCCATAGCCAAATTTGAAGCCTCTGGTGCAACGTAAGCAGGCTCTAATAAGCCAGCAGTACTGCTCAAGCTCCCTGAACATGGTTGAAAACCTTCATTCTTACTGCTGCAACTGGCAGAAGCAGCCTCTAAGGAAAGAAGGAAAAGGAACAAACTGGGGAGTAATATGAATAAGCTACTTAAAAATAACCACACCTTGCCGTGGCTTTTCTGAATGTGTCATTTCAGCATGACCTCCATAAACATGCATGGGCCTTGTATGTGGTGTGCAAATGTGGAACAAGGCAATATCCCTGGGCTCCATTGTGAAGAGAACACATAAAACTAAATCCTTAAAGCTCTCCCTAGGTGGTGGACCCAGGCAAAAGGAGAAGTGAAAGCTCCATACAGCCACTGCTTCCCTGGTGAAACAAATGAGCTAAGACAGAAGCAGAGAGCTTGCCAGATTGCAATTCTATCCCATGCCCATAACTGTCAATGGGATAAACCAACTAGAAGGAAGGAAAAGACCACCATCAAAAGCAGAAGGTCAGCTTGCCCCCAGATAATTCTTAAGTTTTTCCTACACATCTCAGCTAAATCTTACTCCAAATTCTTAGGTAAACTGACAGGATCCATTCATCAATAGCCTCTGCAGTATTGGCAGTGTTAGACCTGCTTCACCGTACAAAAGTACCTGGATTCTAACAAGCTTTGGAGAGCTCAGTATCCAAATGCAATTTGGAATCCTTGCTTATGGATCAGATAAATATTTCTTTTTAAAAAAAAAAAACAAAAAAACACCCCTTGTTCCTACTATGCAAGTCTACTGCCCAATTTCATTAGGGCTTTGTGGACATTTTGTATATGCACACATTCTGTGTGTATGTGGAGACAGAGAAGCAACTAGAACAGGGGAGAAATTTCCTTTGTGGGATGAAAGAAATGGAAATTGAACAAGTAGGCACATTACTACTGGAGCTTCCCCAGTTTTAATAAGCAAAACACTGGGTTCTCTCTCCTGGCTGTCATTATGGAGAGCACATATTGAGCACAGAACCAACTAACTTAACATACTAATAAGTTTTAAATTAGCAGTTATATTAACTTTCTCTTTTAATTAACAGGTTTTAATTGCATTCTCTGTTCTAGGAAAGCTACAGGTATCAGGCTGTAATTACTCTGCGAAGTAAAATATGGACTCATACAATACAACAAAATGCTTTCTGGATTGATGGCTGATGTGCCCAGAGAAACGTTGTCTGCTATGAAGTTGAAACTGTGTTTTGTATGTGAAAGACCCGTTACTGGAAAGTAAAGGAAAAAAAAGTCAGAAGCAATGTAAATTTGTCTGGGTTTTTTTCTTTCTTTCTTTTTTTTTTTTATCTCCATTTAGGTGCTGTTTTGTCAGTAACTTCTTGGAGTCAACTGCTGCATTAACTGTACTTGCTAGTATGCAAATCTCACCATGGATATATACGCAATTACAATTCCTAGGAAGGTATTTTTAAATTATATTAGTAGTGAAAACTGCACGTACCTTAACCAAGTGTTCTCCCCGATACCACAGCATTTTATTTAGATAGCAATGAGAGAATGGAAAATTTTGATCTAAACTGCAGCTGTTTTACTTCATACTTATTCCTAAGTTTGGAATAAAAAAAGGCCATCTTATTACCTTGGGAGCAGACAATGTGTTGCCCAAGCTTTACCCCAGCATGAGCGTAAGGCTGCCTAAAGTACTGAAGTTGTTTGCAAGTATCAGTACAAGTATTCATGCTTGTAATAATAGCTTGGCCAAATTCACAACCACACAGTTGATGACTAAAATACACATAATATTCATAAAAATATAAATAAATGTAGATATCATTGATAGCTTAAAAAAAAAAAACAACAAATCTGCCTAATGCATTCAGGTAGATGCAGACATAACCTGCAGCTGAAATAATGTCATCTCTTTATCTGAACACTGACAGGATGGAAAAGAATAGTGCTAAAGAACTGAGAAAGCTGTTAAATATCACACTTGTGAATTCATTTGGACAAACTTCCATTTATTCCAGATGAAAGACTCCATGCTGTATCCTTGAGCTATCTTTAATATAGATGGGTTGTAAACCTAAACCTTTATGACAGCCAAGACCTAACCTAAGACCTAGATTGGCCCATTATTACCAGTTAGTTGCCATTAGCATTCGATTTGGGACAGTAGTTAGATTAACACAGCCAAGCACAAGAAGAAAATCATTTTGAAATGGCCCTTTGGCATGAACATTTCAGGGTTACTTTAGATCCAATTACAATTTTCCTGTGGTTCAAGCTGATGACTATATGAGAGATACAAAAGACCCTGCTCCAGTGTCTGCACCACACAGCATAGCTTACATTTCTTTAGTGTTTTTTTCATTTTCACTAGAGAGGTTAATAGAGAAGCTGAAGAGACACTGATTTTAAATTGAAACATATTTTGAGTATAAAAATGTCCCAGCACTTTAAAAAAATAGTTTACACAATTCTATATATTTTTTTAATAAATGTACAAGTATGACAAATCACAGAATGGCTTAGGTTGGAAGGGACATTAAAGATCACCTAGTTCCAATCCCCTGCTGTGGTCATGGTTGCCACCCACCAGATCAGGCTGTTCGGGGCCCCATCCTGTCTGACCTTGAATGGCTCCAGGGATGGAGCACACACAACCTCTCTGGGAAGCCTGTGCCGGGGCCTCATCACCTTGTGAGTAAAGAATTTCTTCCTAACATTTAACCTAAATCTCCACTCTTCCAATTTGAAGCCCCCATGTCCTATCACTATCAGACCATGTAAAAAGCCAGACCCCCTGCTGCTTATACGCTCCTGTCAAGTACTGGAAGGCAGCAATGAGGTTTCCCCCAAGCCTTTTCTTCTCCAAGCTAAACAAGCCCAACTCCCTCAACCTTTCTTTGTAAGAGAGATGCTCCAGTCGTCTCATAATCTTTGTGGTTCTCCCTTTGTACCTGCACACCAACAGCTTCACTTCTTTCCTGAGCTGGCAGTCCTCAGACTTGAATGTAGTGTTCCAGATGGGGCTTCACAGGGGCAGAGGAGAGGGGAGCAACCCCCTCCCTCTCCCTGCTGGCCACCCCTCTTTTGATGCACCCCAGGATACTGTTGGCCTTCTGAGCTGCAAGCGTACTGCTGGCTCATGTCCAGCTTTTCATCCACCGGGACCCAAAAGTCCCTCTCCGCAGGACTGCCCTCAATAAGTTAATATTCATATCTAAAATATTCATATATATCACAGAATTGTAGGGGTTGGAAGGGACCTCTGGAGATCACCTAGTCCTATCCTTCACTAAAGCACATTCCCTAGAGTAGGCTACATAGGAAAGCATCCAGGCAGGTTTTGAATATCTCCAGAGATCCATCACCTCTCCAAGCAGATTGTCTGTGTGCTCTGCAACACTCACAGTAGTCATGGTTTTCCACAGTTACAGAGTATGTTACAGGTGACAGTGTCAAATGCCTTGCCAAAGTCAAGGTACATAACATGCACTGCTCTCCCCTCATCTATCCTGCCAGTCATGACACCATAGAAAGCCACCACCAGATTGTAAAGCATGATTTCCCCTTGACAAATCCATGCTGACTACTCCTGATAACATTTTTGTCCACCTGTTTGGAATGTCATCCAGAATAAGCTGTTCTGTCACCTTCCTAGGGACAGAACTGATACTGACTGGCCTGTAGTTTCTCAGGTCCTTTCTTCTTGCCCTTTCTGAAGACTGGAGTGACACTGGCTTTCCTCCCATCTTAAAGTACCTCTCCCATTCCTTATGACCTTTCATAGGTGATGAAAAATTGTTTAATAATCACTTCTGCCAGCTCCTTCAGCTGGCAACTGTAATTATATTTGATAAATAACATGTTTTTAAATGAAATGTTCTATGTTTATAATACATTTTGCATATATTTTTATATTTTACTTTATCAAAAACGTTTTTATATTTATGTTTTCTACATGTAATTATAGAAATATAGAGAGTTGCATCTTTTTCTAAATAGCTTACAGGGACCCCAGCTTTGGAATTCTGATAAACCAGGCAAAGGAGAATGCCAGGAAGTACTGAGAGGTCCTCTGAGGCTTTTGCCTGCTGGAATCCAGAGAGAAAACCAGAATGACAAAAGTTTTGGAAGCAAAGATTAAGTGAGAGAGGGATTCTCCTTGCTAAACCTTCTAGCACAGTCAGCACAACTGAAGACAGTAAACTTCTGACAGCAGGAGATGGGTGAAATTTGGTCTTGAATGTAAACATTACCAACATTTTAAGACAGCTCATGCAGTCTGTCTTTATCACTGAGCCACAACAGCATTTCAGTGTAATATTTCTGTACTCTGAATTTCATACACAGTATCTACACAATTTAAAAAGAAAAAAATCTCTGACTCTAATTTCAACCTATTGCATCAAACATCTGATTTCCTCCTCAGATTCTTTCAAAGTTTTATAGATTATGGGGTCCTTTATGGAAAGTACTCAAAAGAATGGTGGTTGCATTTAAATTATAGCAATTTCCATGTTTCTCATATTAAAACTCCTTAGACTCACTAAGAAATGTAGATTTAGTGCCGTTTTCTTTTGACAGGGGATAATGATCATATTTGGAAGATATGAGGATATATTCCTTGAGACAGATCCATAACAGTTCATCTTAGCCTCTTGGACTGACAGATTCATCTGAGTGACGAGAGTATGAAGAGCCAATTTATAACATGCATTAGTTCTCCCATTGCATCTGTTTATTCTGTGTCGCTTTCCATTTATGAAATTGCTGCAAGGATATTTCTGCTCTTAAAAAACCATTACCAGTGCCCATAGCCTTGCGGGAGACCCTACTATAAATAGCAACAAAATAAACAAACCGCAACGCATACAGAAAGGAAGACCATTTATAAGAAAACAGATATGTGCTGTCAGCTGCCAAATGATTATTACAAACAAGCATAGGGAAAACATTACTTGAAAAATCTTGATGCAAGAGAAATCCTTGGCAGGATATTTGAACATAAAAGAATGCCTGAAATAACAATAATAATAAAAAAAATCCAGGCAGTCATCTTATCTGGTGCTTGCTGGGCACTGACAGTTGTAACCTGACTTCAGAGAGTATTTGAAAATAAATCCTTTTTCAGGTGTGAGACTGAACTGCAAGCCAGAGGCTTTTTTTGGTTTGTTTGCTTTCTTTTGAGGGTTTATTGATGTTTAATAACATTCCATGCAGTACATGCATGTCTGCGCACCTGGTGCAACAAAGACAAGCTTGCGAGTCCTGCCACGCTGCTTTTTAGCCAACAAGTACCAGATCTGTGCATTTAAAGGAATCTCACTGCCTAATGTTGCTGTCACAAAAAATCCCATGTTACAAAAGCATTTCTCACATGCCAGCTGCTCTGAACTGACTGGTGCTCATCAGGCTCTTCCGCTGGGATTCCCATTAACAGCCAGACCACAGGGATTATCAAAGCAACCTTTCCAGCTGACTGCCCACTAGGCTGGGCTTCCAAGGACTGTTGCCCTTTGCCAACCACTCAGTGACCACCTTATTCAGCTGTGGTGGAAGGGCTGGAGTGGCCAGCATTTACACAGAAATGCAAAAGAAATTCCAGATGCCCCACCTGCACCAGGAGGAGCCCCATAGTAGAGGAGGTGCCAGAAAGCACAAAGCATGTCTGAATGTGACAAAACTGCAAATCAACTGTAAGGAACTTCTTTTTTTTTTTTTTTTTTTTTTTTTTTTCCCCTACAAGCTACAAATAACAGTGGATACATTTTGCCCTGTGGCTCCTGCTGCTGCAGAGCAGCTTGCCTCCAGCTTTCCACAGCCAGAAATACTATCAAGTCTTCAAACTGTTTATATGCACAGAGTAGAAAATCATGTTAGCCGGGCCCAGTGGGTGTTTACACAGGCTGTAAATTCTCTTCTAATACTCAGAGTTACAATAAGTTTTATATGCCTTCCCTAAAATATGAAGGAAACTTTGCAGCGCTAAGGCTGAGGATGTTCAGTCTGTGCTTCCTGCCCATCCCAGCCGCTTCCTCCCCTCGCTGTTTCTCCTGCAGCCATTTGCCTGTTTGCACAGCTCCGCACCAGGCCAGAAATCTGGCAGCTGGGAATTTACACAGAGGCATTGTAGAAGTCCAGGTAAATTCCCATTCAATCTTTGATAAAATCAAAATTGGTCTTATAAGTTTACTAAGTTTTATCTTTTTTTTCTTTTTTTTTTTTGCAGAAGTCAACCTTTTTTGATCTCTTTGTCTGGAGAAATTTGCTCTTGAAACATCTTAAGCAAGGAATTCTGTACCCACTCCTCACCACAGAGATAGGTCCTTCCGTGAAGCAGGACATCAGCATCCTCCTCTGACGGCAGGTACCTTCAGAGGAGGTACATGTTGCCTAGCTTTGGCTCAGGACTGAAAGCATTTCCACTGTTATGCCAGTTTTAAGGCAGAAAAACCAAACACACAAATAAGCTCCTTACATTTGTTCACGATGATTCAATACTATCTTTCTGTGAGAGTTGCTTTTATTGTAGGTTTCTTACGAGAATGCTTTGTTATCTACCTTCGTGCAATTGTTATTTTATAAAGTTATTGGTCAAAACACTGGTCCTAAAATCACAGCATCACAGATGAATGAATTTTCCTCCTGAAAGAGCAGAAGAGGACTTTAAGGGCATTCAGAGTTATTTGCTGCTCAAGAGATTCAATCTGAATAGTTTCAGGACAGTCCCAACCTAAATCACAAGTGAATCACACTGATTCACTTTCTTCCTTCTGGAGAAGGAGGTCACAGGCTCTTAAAAGGGATCAGGATGTGTTTCTGTACCCAGCAGCTGACATGGCAGGAAGCGGTGCTCAGGGAAGTCCCGCAGCTGTCCTCTGGTAATGGTGGTCATAAAGCTGGAGCCTTCTCTGGCCTCCGAGCGTAAGTGTAAAGGCCCCACAAGACTTCTACTAAGAGAGGAGAGAATGACCCTGGTGTCAAGATTAACATTAGATCCCTCTGTAAAAGTCCGGTTGTAATGTACTGAGCTGTGTGGACTATTGCTGAGTGCATAATGGCTGAATTAATTGCCTATATAATCACTCCACTATCTAAGTGCCCTAAGATAGTCTGAATGGGAAAAGTACTATCAAAAAAACCCCTCAGGCTAGACTAAACTTTAATTACACAAAACCTGCAAATGATACCCTGAGAAAAAAGAGCTCACTAACACCCACTGTAAAAAACAGCACCCTACCTGTAATATTAAAGGACAGAAGATCAATTTCTAAGCTGTTCATCCTGAGAGCTGGAAGTAGCTAAAACTTGTCAGCTCACACAAGGAAAAAAGTCCTTGGGACGTCCACTTGAAGTCCAAAACCCCAAGGCAGGCTTCTGCACCCTTCTAATACAATGATATTTTTACACAAGTTCAGAGCAGGAAGCCGTTCCCTATCTGATGGGGAACTAGGACAGTCCCTAGTGGTGCTGATGATGACAGTGGCCTGGATGTCAAGAGGGTTGTGTGGGTTTCTTTCAGTTAGGTTTTTAAATTATTAACATCCAAGTCTTTTGTGCTTTGTTAGGACACTGGAGGACTTGCACACCAACTGAACCTGCATGCTTGTACATCAGACTTAGAGGACTGATATCGGAGACAGCTGTGAAGGTTAGGACACTTTCTCCTTTGTAACAGCTACACTGGGGCTAAGAGTAGCTGAAGCACTAATTGACCCAGCCAATGCATTTTCTACTAAACCTCAAACATTAAGGATTCATAAGCAGAACCAGAAATAAACTGTGTGTGTGTGCAAAGGTATGTATAATGGCATAAACTAAGTCTGCATAAAATTACATTAACTTCAGCTGAATGGAAGAACTTACAGTTTAGAAAATTGGAGGGTTTTTGTTTGTTTGTTTTCATATTTTTTTTTTTTAATTTGTTGGTTTACAAGGAAGCTATTGTTAGCCTGTTTGGCTTTGTCATTCCTGTTCTAGCTTTTAATCCAAAATGGTTTTATAGCATGCTACACGATGCCATTTCATATCATGTACCTAATGGCATAATGTCAGGCAGGATAACATCATGCCATCTGAAAGACATCAGAATCGCACTGCATTCATCACATGCTCTGCTGGCACACTGCAGAACCCCCCATCCATGAATTAATCCAGAAGGCTCTCCCTTTGACTTTGACCTGTCATGAATTCTTTTGTTGTTAGTAGATTCATCCATCAGGGAAACAACTAGCAAAGCACAGCCTCAGCTGGCAAGGATAGAGTCAATTATCTTAAGCTACATTAGTTCTGTGAAGGAAACATGTAGAAGACTCCTCAAAGGAAAGGCTGCATGCAATTACCTGGCCAAACACATCAAGAAGGCCTTAAGGGTTCAGTATGACCCATACTATTTCCTTAGGATGTAACTATCACAAGTGTATTAGTCCTATGCTACTGGGGGAGTAAAAAAATAAATAAAATTAATAGACTTGCTAAGTTTCTTGTCAGATTACAGACGCATTAGTAAGTTAAAGCTTTCTCCAAAACACATCTGATCCATTCAATCACACTGTGCATGGAGCATGTTACTTCAAACTTCACCTTCCCATATCTGGGAAGCACTGAAGGAGACAGTTTACCTAGGTTAGTTAATAAGGTGTTGGGAATCTCTGTCAGTAAATGGCTTGATTTTATTTCATGGGGATGCTAAAGATCCAGATCACCTGCAGGCATAGAAGGCAAATTCCCTTGGCATGTCCAAAAAAATAATAATAATAAAAAATTGAAGCATAGGCTCTGCCCAGAGGATGAGATGGAAAATTCTGCCAGTGAATCGCTCATACATTAACCCCAATCAAGCCCTTACAGTTTTACTCCACTGAAGTTTCTCCAAATATTTATCCTTGGCCTGAAAATATCAGTCCTGTCTTTCTGAATGATTATTAAAAGTGAGGTAGCTTGCAGATATTTTCTCTCTCTGCCTTATGGCAAACATGCTGTGCATTTGAAGAAAGTTGCTCTCTTACCTTCCAGAAAAAAAATATCAGCCTTCACATTGATGATTAAAAAAAGACAGGAATAGCTTTAAAGTGTTTGTAAACTGCAAGGCAATTAAAAATGCTGTCAAAATATTTTGAAACGTCTTTAAAAATTTTGTATTCATAGCATCTTTACAGAATAAACAGTAAAAGCTTTTTAAAAATATAGAGAGAAGAAAAAATGATTCTTTCTTAATTCATTTTTCCCAGTCTCTACTTTTAGCCTTCCCTGTATAAATTTAGCACTTTATTTCCATTTTCTTTCCTAGAGGGAAAGAATACAGCAAGATTTTTCATTCTTGGCCCTTTTATATATCATTAAAGAACACAATAAGCTAGTTCACTTTCTCATCATACTTATTTCCCTTGGACACTGGTTCAGAGCTCTTACAGCCTCTCATCACTCCAAGTATCCTTACAATGCATCCTTACACTCTGAATATATTCTTTGTATTTCCCCTTGAGTTCATAGCCAATAAAAATGGCCCTTTGATGTCTACAAAGGAGATCACGACAATCAGGTTTGGTTTTAATCACTACCAAACAGGCCTACATTCAGGCATTGAAACAGGTATTTAATTTTCTTGACTTTGTGAAATCTCAGTCTCAACTGAGCAAAGTAATTAAAAGAATATTTTTCAAGTACTTGAAATATTTTACTGAAATTATTCTAATAAAGAATGATGGCCTGCCAGTTTCTGCCTCTTCTATGATACAAGGGATGTCAAAACAGGCAGAAATTACAAATGCTAACAGTTTACAGCATAAAAAGCACAGATGCTGCCTCACTGGTTTTCAGCTCTTTACTCAGTATTTTCACAGCAGCTGATCAAGTTGACAGTGACATGAAATAAGTTTAAACAAAAATTAAAAATCACAGAAAATGCGGTCATTAACTAAGCAAGCTCATTGTATCTCCTTCATTCTATGCAGGGAAATCCACATGGTCCACACTGCCTGTGATTGTATCTGTGAACTTCTCATCTACTGAGCAGATGGTTTAGAACAGGTAACTATTTCACCCCTTAAATATTTTCTATTAAAATGAAATCACAGTTTCGGGGCTTTTTGCCTTCAGAGCTGCTATTCATTGGTAAGGATCTTGTCCACGATATCACTATGAACATTTTTTGGAATAGTAGCTGGAGAAGTTTTGTACTCTCATGATGCAGCTTCAAGGTGCTTCTTCATGATGCTTTCACTAGTATTGTGAACTAGTTTGTCTTACTGCACAAAACCAAAAGATGAAACTGAAAACCACTGAAATACAGGCGTAGTAAGGAAGTCCAATTATTCCTGATTAAATAGAAATAGCTAAATTCATTAAATCTTAATCACCCTTAAAGACCAGTATGTTAACTATCTTTGAAGTACACAAGCTAGACAGGTAAACGATTTTCCCTATGCTTCTGGGCACTGAGCTACCCGCTCTTGCTGCTGCCAGCCCCTTGTTGGGGCAGCGTAGCCATACTGCCAAGGGCAGTGCCGCGCTCATCCTGCCTGATGGCAGAACAGTAACTCCAACAGCACTGTCTTCCATCTTCACTGAGTGACATTTCCACCAATCTACTCATATGCATCTTCTGTCCTAGTCTACCTTCCAATTTTCAGATGCATTTTTCCCTACTCACTTCACAAGGTCAAAGGGAAGCCTCTTGCACACATTGCTAAGATCTGCCTCAGCTCAGTCCAGCCAGGAGCAGTGCAGGATTTGTACCTGTTCATCTCTATACCACGCCTCTCCCCTCTAAAGTTCACAGAACAACTCAGGGACAGAGCAATTCTGAATGGCTCACACATTGACCCGCTCCATGGGGAGGCAGAAAAACAGCTCGTAGTGCAGTGAGCTCACAACCAAAACAGGGGAGAACAACACAGCATTGTGCATCCCATGCAGTTTCTCTGTCAAGCAATTCCCAAACTACACAGCTGTGGAGATCAGAAACAGATTTTGGAAACTCCTGCAAACTGCCATACTTTCTCCTTCTACTGCCTCACCATCAGCCCCCAAACTCACCTCATTGTTCATTCGCTGGAGGGACCAGAACTCACAGAATCACAGAATTGTAGGGGTTGGAAGGGACCTCCAGAGATCATCAAGTCCAACCCCCCTGCCAAAGCACTCATCTAGCTAACTTAGACAAACAAACAGCAGTGTCAGGGTGTGGAAAGTACAGGCCAAAAGAGGGCTGCAGTTAGTTGTAAGAGTTATTTATTACCTAATTGAAAACAACAGAAAGAGAGAACATGAAATAGAAAGCAGTAGGGAGACAAGCTAAGGTTGCTGGAATAAGGCCACTTTTGGAGCCAATGTGAAGTGGATAAGCACAGATGGAGACTTGCAGCAAACAAGCACTGAGAGGAAGCAGTGCTGAGGAAATATTCCCAACCCAGCAGCATCCAGGTTTCCACTGCACGCAGTGCCTCCCAGCCACTGCAAGGGCAGCAGCAGCATCATGCTCCAAAGGCTTTCCAGTACATTCTTTCGGATGGGTAGGAAAAGAAGGGGCAGGGAGAGGGAAATGCGTGCAAGAGTTCCTCTGTTATAGACAGAGAAGCAAGAGAAGCATAACAAGTGTGCCATTTGCTTGGCTATAATTTTTTTTTAATTTTTGCACATATGTACTTTTTAATGTAACCTCAGCTGTAAAGTCATATCTCATTGTTAATTTACAGAAACTAAGGCTCTGTTACAGAGGTTAATTTGGGTTTAAAATAAATGAAGTGACGCATAATCACATTGTGCTGATTAAGCTGATTAAAAGCAGTGCCTTGGAAAAAGCCTAATTTCTTCTGACAAATTTTGATGACAGGAGACAGCTTTTTGTGAACTGGAGTTGTGCCTGTTCCGAGCTCTGCTCTCTGGGTCTCCAGTGGCAGTGGGTTTCTGTGAGGCACAAGGACAACCTGTGGTGAGCAGTTCCAACAACTCCAAATTGCTGCCTTCCTTAAAGATGGCTTAATCCCCAGCATCTCCCAGGCTGAGATGCTTTGCAGGTTGTGGGCTCAAATTCCATTGGAATCTGTGTGGTTTTACTGAGAAACCTATTTTCCTTTCTCTTTACCAAGCTCTGCCTTGTTGCCCAGCAAAAATGGAAAAATGTGTGAATCAAAGTTTTTTGCACAGATACTGGCAGATGAATTATCTTAAGTGTCACAGAAACAAAGCAGGAAAGAATAACGAGATGTGATCACAGTTTATACATTTAGTGTTACAAATGGAAAAAGGTGATGGAGTAGATTTAACAGAGGTTCACTGTACCCATTTGGGCCATTTTCTGTCATTTAGTGTGAATTAGTATTACTGTAAAACAACACCCTAAAGCTTCCCAAATCCTCTGATGGAGTAAGGGAAAGGCAAACTCTCTAAGTGGAAAGTTCTGGTTCTCCCTGGCGCTATCAATTTCTGTCATTTTTATGTGAGATTCTACCCTCTTCAGAACACTAAATGGGCTTATTCAGTTTCCATAGCGTGTGCACAGATGTCAATGAGTTTTTGAAAGTCGTATCTCCAACACAGTAACTCCACCAAGTGTCCAGCTCCTGGAGCATTGAAATGTAAAAAGTGTAATATTTTGCTTTTTAACCTGAGAAAAAACACACTATTTCCTATCCTTCTTGAAGAGATGGAGTGGAGAGCTGTTCTGTCCAAAAGGAAGTTCACGGAGATTTGTTTCAGGAGGAAAGAGATGAAGTAACTATGGTAAGTCAGAAGCTTGAACACATAAAGCTTTCTGCATGCAGCATAATGGAAACTGGAATAGGCTCACACACATCTCTGATCTGTGCATCTCAGATACTGCTGCACTCAATGGGCAGAGCTGGAGAAGCAGGAGGGAAGGCAGACCTGCAGGTTCTGCAATGGAAGGCTGTGTAGCTCACAGTATGGATGAAAGTATTTTATCAGCAGCACCATTGCAGCAGAGTAAACTGTAAACCACAGAATGGCACTCAGACATTATTATCCCAGAAGACAAAGTGATAACTTACTTTTATCCCTTGTAAAATGCATTTAGATTATTAAATACACTTTGCTAACTCCGCTAATTATTTCACCTATGAAATAATTATTAATCTATTCCTGTAATACAAATATAGCTGTCTTTCCTATTTCTCATCACTGTGGTCCGTGTTGCCAAGAGTAATACATTATCAGTTTTATGAGTTTCATCAGAAAAAAAACCCTCACATAACAACAACAAAATAAAATAAGAGATTACTGGTAAGGATAAAGAGACACTTTACAGAGCAGAACTCACAAATTAGCTCCTTGGACTCAGACCTCTTTGAAGGGATGATATGGTAATACTAGCAAATCACAAGACAGTTTCATGGAAAAAGGCTGAGCCACATCGAGGAAGCACTCAGAACACAATTAAAATTGCTTCTAAAGCCAAGTAGTGCAGAGCTCACCTTTAATAGATATTCAGTAACTACCACACCATTATTTCTTGAAAATGATATAATCCTACCCAAATATAATGACATTCAAATGAGAAAAATTTCAGCGGACTAAAGCATGTACTTCAATGCATAAAATTTTTATATGCATTCAATTAAATCAAATTTTATTGAAGGAAATACATTGTAATTGAGTACTGGGAGAATTGGCGATGAGAAATTTCCCATTCCCATTTGCCTTCTTTGTGCCCTGTATATCCCTGCTTTGCACTGACAACCTCCAACTCAAGAGCGTGCCTAACTACATCTGCTCATGGAAGTAATTCCTTGCCTCTTAGTACCTCTGTTGCTTTCCTCTGTATTAACTTTTCCTTATGTTCTTTTTGAAGGAGTGATTGTAATTGTACAGCATATTAAACGTGCAAGCAAAACCTAGATTTATAGCTGACAAAAATGTTTTCTATTATGTCCTATTTCTCCCCCTTAATTTCTATGAGTCAATTGCCTTTTCAGTTTGCACAGATGATATTTACAGTGAATTATTCACAGTGACTTTGAAGATTCCTCTTCAGAGTGGCAATAGCTAATGTAGAGTTTATTACGGTATATGCATTAGAATTTATTTTTCCTGGAATCATTATTTGGATTTATCAGCACCGGCTTTCATCTGTCATTTTATCACCTCGTCATTCAGTATCGAAAAACAGTTCCGCAGCTCTTCCCAGACAGTTTTACTTTAGACTACTCTGACCTTGTTTTCAATTGCAAATTTTTTCACTTTAACTCCTCATTTTTAGCTACTGTTAGAAATATGTTGAACAACACAATTCCCAGAGCATATTCTCTTGGGATCCTTCTAGTAATTTTACCCAGTGTCCATTTATCACTGACATTCTTTATATGACTTTTACTCATTTTAAACAACAAGACTAAAACATCAGTAATAACCACAGAGGAAAAAAAGTAAGGGGGGGAGGTGGACAGGACAGACTGATTTCATATGATCTCATCTTCACTAATTCACCTTGCTTGAGTTTTACTTCACTGCCTTACTACTCTGAAGCTATCTAACAAACAGCCAAGTAATAATTTAGTATGGAACATTCCTGGGAATTAAACTAACCAGCTGCAAATCTACCTGTGTCCCTTTGAATAAATAGACACCACATTTCCTCTTGGACTTCCCTTATGCTATATGGATTCTCCAAAATAATAACCCAGAATTTAGAGGTAACTCTGGCCCATGCTTAAGGATCGTAGTGGGAACCTCTTCCTCCACCATTCTTTGCTATTACAAATATTGATCTCCACTTCTACCACCTCATTAATCCCGTTTTCATGAAATATATAACCAGTACTTGTTGTGAAGACTTCATGAAACAGTATTGACTGCTTCAGTCTCCAATTCATCATCAGGTCTTTTTGTAATACATACTGAGCTTATATTTATCTTTGTTTTCTTTCTCCAACCACTCTAATAGAACATCTTTAAGGTCATCATTTTAATTTTTATTGTTTTAATTCTCTTTAGTCTTCACTTTCCTGACTTTTCCCCTTCAACCTTTTTCTGCTCTTGAGTACTCTTAGTTTTTGCTTTCAGTGTTGCAGTTTCAACTGAGCTTTCATGTGTTGGGCACACTTTCACAGCCACAAGAACACACTGCTTCTAGTTCTCAACACTGCAGCCCAGACAGCCTGAGCACAAGCCAGCATCATTGTTAGTCTAAAATGCGTACTTCACACCAATTAGCCAAACAGCTAGACTGCCAGATAGGAGCTCATTTACCCTTTGCAAGTTCAGTACATGAGCAGGGGACTGACGTTCCATGAACATCCAATCACATCAGCTTTTCCTCTGAAAAGCACCTGGTAGTCATACTGGTCTCCTACAGTACACTTTGCACTGGGATATTTTTGTATTACATTTTTAAAATCAACGTTCAGGTAATTCTTATTGCCACAGATTTTAAAAGTCAGCAATATACCACACCAGCATGAAAGACCGAAAAGCTATCACTTTAGGTTTAAAATAGAAGTGTGGATGTAAGGCTGAGATGGAGACATAAGTCGAGGACCTTCTGTACTGTTTTTCCGATGCTCATTACCTTTACATAATGCTGATCCTTCCAAAGCATTGATTGCAAATCTCACTGCAAAAACCTAAGAATTCTTATTTTAACTAGAACAAAGCAGGAAACCTACTTTTGAAATAGAGTGGAGTCACTAGGAACGTATCTCCTCAATTGCCACAAGGCTAATGGGAGATGCATGACCTCTTTTTGGTATTTAAAATATTTCCTGTAATGGAGAAGTTTTACAGGAGTACCATATGTGAGTCCGTTAGTTATGTATAAAAATCATACTTCACTATTTGCCATGTTAGAAACTCTTTTCTTTTCTCTTTTATTTTTTTTTTTTTCCACAGAAAACAGATTGCAGACTCAGTCTCAATTAATTCCATTCTGTCAGACAGTTGCCCATTTTTGGTCCTTCATTTCAGGTCATGCTGATGCAAAATTCAGACATGCCAACTGTCCTGTGTGAGAGCTGTCAGACAGATTAGCAGTCCTGCACTGATGAAGAACTACTTTGTCAGGACTGGGAACCAGTGTGTTGAAAATGAAGCCTCAGCTAATGTGCCTATGGGAGGAAAGCAACTGGCTGTATATGGGATTTGATCCAATTGAATCATGGTGTCTAAAACTCCTCTCATCAGCTCACATTCCTACTCGTCTGTAAAAGAGGACCAGACACTGCTATAGCAGTACAACTCTCCTGAAGTCTCTCTTTCCAGGACATCATTTATCTTCCATTAAATAGTAGGTCTACAAATCTTTTTATTTTGCTCTTTCTTCTGATATTGAACAAGCCTCCCTTCTGCTTTCTCCGTCAAAACAGATTTCGATCATTTATTTTTCCAACTACTCCATGCCCAAAATTTAGACTATTCCCTATAGCATCCTCCGTTACATATTATTCTTTCACCTATTCTTTTCTAAAATATCTTCTCCAGTCATTGGCTGTCAGTGCCAACACTTACAATGGATGCTCTCCAAGAATTCATCTATTATACGTATTTCCTGTTTGACTTTGCAGTTTTATCATAAAGGACAAGATTTTCTTATGGCTCTTTCAGTTTTTCTCATATTACTGCACTTTTTTTAGAGCAGTTGTTTTGTAAGCAAGATGAGGAAGAAGCTACAGTTCAATGGATGATACTTTCTACCTCTCACACCTCCTTTCTTCATGCTGAGTTACATATCAATAAGGACTCACAAATTAAAACTGACAGGGAACTGTGACCCTCATTTGTTCTACTCTGAGGGACAAAAAAAACCCCAAAAAACAACAACAAAATACAACAGCTGGAACTTAGAAGATACACTTACAGTGGGTCTGTTATTTGTGATTGTTTTATTGAACAAAGCATGCAGATGCTACACAGCCCCTTGGTTTTGAAAGGCCCGCTATCTGGAGAACTCATCAAAGATGCCACTGATCACTCCTGTAAAATTCAGAAGGGAAGATAAATCTCTTTTCCCTAACAGTACTCATATTCCAGTCCAAGATCTATTTTTAAAATGTAAGCATTTGTGTTCTGGGGCATAGAAACAGAAACTCGAAGCATAAGTGGAAACTATAACTATTAAAGAAACAAATTATTCTAGCAAATGCATCTCCAACCACCATGCCAGCTTTGCAAGTGACATTTGCTTTAAATGTTGTTTCAAGAAAATATTCCCCAGAAATTATCAAGACTGTCATTTTACCAGTATGGCAACTGTGTAGTGTCCTTGGATTAATAAGGCTTACACCATTTGCTACTTCATTCTAGAGGATTTTTTTTTCCTGCTCACACCATTGTTTTCATTTTGCTTAAGATAGGTGTGCTGTTACCGCAAGTTGTAAACATCTTTTTAAGATGCCAGGACTGTTGTTTTGAAGCCTAAAGGGTTCCTGCATCAGATGAAATTTCTCAGGATAATCTGCTATGTAATATAAACTGCTTTACATGGATTGCATTTTAAATCTCATTTGACAGTGAATGTTTTAGAGAAGAAAAAAAGAGACTACTTTCTGGCTTAAACATAAACCACAACAGCTTAAGTGTACATAATAAAATTTGTCCATTTATTCAACACGAATAGCTGGAAATAATTGTTCTGTTATGCACTGGCAGCTTTAGAAGTAGTAGAAAATTGGAAAGGAAAAAATCATAGAAAATCATCCACACTCAATGTTCAGCAGTTACCATGAAATTAATATCTAAGTGATGTTTTGCCCAGCACAAGAGCAGTTTGGTAGACCACTGCAATCTTCTCAGAGTCCCAACTTCCACTTGTGTAGCTGTGCAACTCTTGCTCTGGTTAAAGAGCTTCATGCTTTGAAACTACAATGAACAGACAGTGCTAGGAGTTCAGCATACACAGACTGAACTTCCCACAGATTTCCTTTATTTTGAATGGAGATTTCTACCTGACAGTCTGTTGTTCAGTTCAAAGATTTGCCAAAAACCAAGTCTCCCTAGTAGACTCTCCAACTTAGCAGTCATATGTGAAGGAAGCAATCAACAGGAGTATGATGTTTGTGCAGCAAACAAGACCTGGATATCCTACTGCATTAGCCACAGCAACAAGCAAATGCAAAGCACACAAGTGTGGTTAGAACACATGCAAAGGATGACAGCTCCTTAGAGTTTTGCGAGGATGATGTTTCTAGTCACCAAGCTGTCCTGCTCCTGCCAGGTAGTGCTTAGATAAACAGGTGCTCTGGGTTTAGTAATGAAAAACTCTCATCCTACTTGCAGTAGGGAAACTGTGGCTTCCCAGAGCACTTTTAAGTGTGACTGATCAGAAGTAAATTTAGCACAGATGCAGTAACCAGTACCATCTTCATCCTCGATCTCAACTGAAGCCTGCACTATTTTGAAGCAAATGAACATAATCATAGAAAAACTTCTTTTAAAGATTAGCAAGACAACCATCAAACGCTAGATGTGATTAAGGATTCTGAATCCTTACGTGGATCCAGCTCTCTTTGCAGATGGCCTAAGGAACAGGCAGCATTGGTTTCCTTATTGCCATCTACAGCTATGCTGATACTTTTACCCTATACAGCTTTGACTACATATCCAAAAAACGCTGAGGAAGTCTGGCAAAACATCTCTGCCCAAAGTACTCACATAACATAGCTCATTTTTCTGTTCACAAATTAACCAAGAGCAAACCATTCTGATAACACATTTGAAATGTAGAGCTATTCCACTGATATTCGATGCAAAGATTGTTGCAACCAACTCATCGCACCCACTGTGTTACACAGCTGATGCTCACACTCCTTGTGCTCAGCTTTTCAGACTGCTCACCTGGGACATGTCATTAGTCCACATCCCAGTGGAATCAACAGAGAAAGGATGGAATGAACACATATGAAGAGGAAGGAATGTGTTCTTTATGTAATAACTTTAGTTCTCACAAGTCAGGATTGATTGAGATAAGAAAAAGTACATACCCTACTCAGGTGCGTTGGCTTAACTCAGGCTCAGTGAACTCCACTCCTTTCAAAGTTGTAAGGTTAGCCAAGAACAAAGCAATCTAAAGCAGACAGGACTGTTGTTTAATCTCAAAAATCATAAATTCTGACCCACCAGAAATGTTCGACTGAAGATCTATTCTGAAGTTACAAATCAAGGGTGTTTGAACTGATAGCACCAGCTGATAGCAGTAAGCTGTGGAAGAGGCCATAAGTGCTAGAACAATTATACCCCTTCAAAAGTAACATTGTTCACATTTATAAACCTCTGTGAGATGTTTACATTGAAGATAAAATAATAAAATCAGAAATAACACACTAAGCAGGAACCAGCCATATCAACATATCACTGGAGATCACTTAAAAAAAAATCCACCCTTCTTCAATATGGTTTTAATATATACAGTTCTGACCCTGCAGCAGTAAGAAAGAAATTGTCACCAGAATGAAACAACAGGTGAATGCCCACTCTTAGCTGCATACCTCACTTCTTGTTTAGACATAAAGGTACTTGTGATCTTTATTATTTTCTGTTTGAGCAAAGCTAGGCGTGACAGAAAGGAAGATGAATTAAAAAATTTTACTCAGTGCAGTAAAATTATTTTCCACCTGCATCAGGAAAAAGTACAGGATAGTGGCAGTTAGAATTGATACCCTGTTTAGGAAATGTAGTGGTGCATAAAATGTATTACCAGCAGCTCACTGCAAAACATTATATTCCATATCAAGATAAAGGTGATGTACTAATGACTGTGACTAAATCTTGACAGTCAAATGATATCTTCTCCTCATAACAGTCTGTGGCATAATGAGTAATCAGAACAGGAGAGCAGTAATTATGTTTTATCACTTGCACTAAAAGTACTTTGGATGGACTGAAGCGTACTAACGTAGAAATAAGTGTGTGGCATTATTTTCCTCAAGTTTGCATTGGACATGCAATTCCCATATTTCCATTCTGGTTATGAAAAAAATCCAAGAAGCATTTACAAGTTTTTAAAACTTTTAGTTTCCACTAACTTAAGGTGTTATTCATACCTATTTATAATTAGAAATTGCCTTGCTAATGAGAAGACAGGCAGAGCTGCTCTGTAAAATCAAAACAACTGAACAGACAACCCCTCTGTTGCAAAAGTGCTTGGCAATGACAGGAATGGGGTTACTCAACCCAAGAAAGCCTTTTCTGCCTTCTTTTTTTTTAGTGTTCTGCTGGTGCTTCTGGAATTAGCAGGTAGGGCTGTGATGGATTTGGGGCAAGTGGAAACTTGTTGGTGGACAGAAGTTGGACTTGATCCATATGGGTCCCCTCCAACTTGGGTTATTCTGTGATTTTGTGATCACATAATATATATTTATACTATGCATTTTTAGGGCAAGCATGGAAGCATACAGAACAATGCTTGATTTTGTATAATTGAAGTTCTTCTTTGAAGGAGTAACCAAGTGTGAGCCAGTACATGGTTTCTACCTAAATGCAGCCGGACACTTAATTGCACTGAACTAGGCTAAATGTAAGATACCTTCATTTTATTGCACAAAATTTACAGGAGGAAGGAAAGGAGGGGAAAAAAAAAAAGTAGAACAGGAATTTGGATATTTATTCAAGCTGATAGTGTTCAAAAGCTCCAGTGAATAAACTAATGGGCAGAAAAAAAGATTATGGCAGTATAGATAAATGTTCAGCCTCCAGACTGATGCATCTTTCCAGATCGATAACTACTTTTAATTCTATTGATGTGCTAGTCTACTTACAAATATAGTTCTAGTTTGAAAGGCTGTTTAATGCAAAAATATAGTGCTTTGGGATGAAGTAAGGTGATAGTTTGCACATGCAGATAAATGTAAAAGATGCTAAAAGATAAATCAGATGAAGGTGGTTGATCAATCCTTAGCACCCTATACCTGAATGGTCACCTCTTTTTTAACCAACAATACAGATTTGAAAGGGCTACAGAAGTGCTCCAAGCTGCACTTGCTGATTCATCTCGATTAAAAATATACATATTATATTCATACACAGAAGTTACAAAAATGTTACAGCCCTGCATATTCCAGTTCATAAATTCCAAGCCTTTTATAACACCACAGAATTCAAAGCACTGTGTAAGGGGAGCGGAGGTGTAACATCCTCTATCATCTTGGTTTCCTCTGTTTTCCTTTGTCTGCTTTTGTGCTTCTCTGTCACACAGCAAGTACGGTCTCTAGACAGTTTAAGTCCTCCTAAACTATTGATATCATCTCCACACCCTGTCTGTGCTGCAGTTTTCCCAGATATCATGACTTTGTACAGCAGAGTTAACTACCTCCATCCAACACTGTCACTCCTTCAGAACATTCCCAGTCCTTTCTAATTATCATCTGCTCTGCTACTGATCTTACACCTCACTTCATACAAGTCGCTGTTCTCCTGAGCATCACAAGATGTGGGCCAGTGTAGCTTCTCACTTGAAATAAAGAGCATCATATTTCTGGTATTTCAACATGCACTTTCCTTCACATAATTTCTGTTCCTCCACTTTCTTGAGGGAAGCATTCATAAAAAGCACATCCTAATCTGCTAATTTCCACAATGAGTACATTTATGTGCTCATAAAAACAAGAAATTATTTCTGGAGTACATTTCACTGCCAGTAATTTCTAATACAATGAGAAATTACAAGTGTGTATGAATATATACACATACACATATATATACACAGACATATACATTAAAGTCCTTTTCCCTTCTGTTTCTACAGAATTACATCTGTCTGTGTATCTTACAGAAATTATAAAAATATATTTTGCTACAAGAAATAGCTACATGCCTAGCAACCGAATGATAAATTGCTTGTGGTTCAGTTTATACAGTTCCATGTTTTCTCCATTACAATTGAAAATCTTGTGCTTGTTCATTAGGTTAAAAATGGTGGTGGAAAGGGTAAAGACAAGAGCTCAACCTCTCACTTTCTATCGAGGAGCAGCTGTAAGGCATTATTAATCAAACAGTAAAACTCAAAGCTGCTGCCAAAATCCAGTAGGGAAACTCATGCTTGTAGATAGAGGGTATATACTTTATAATCCTAACGTTTCATTGATTTTATCAAAATTTTGTCATTTTGCTCCTTTGACTCATACAGAAAAAGACTCTCTTGATAACAAACATAAGAGAAACATTACCCTTGCTTAATCAAATTGGAAACTATTTATAGAAAATAAATTCTTGTTTGAGCTCAATTGCTTTTACATTGCACAATTAGATCATTATTGAAACTGAAAAATAGGAACACGGATGCATTAAGCAACTTTTCTCACAGCCAAAACACAAGTTTTGTCACTTTAATAAGTTCAGATGGCTTTCCTCTGGACTTCTCTATGATTTGTGGGACATGGTGTTTTTGTTTTGGTTATTTTTTTAAATGAGGTATTCAAGCACATTTCCATTTCCACAGAATAGAAGATGCTAACTTAGATGTAACTAAAGCACTACTCTGCTGATTTGACGAAAAGAACCATCCATAATTAGAACCACTTTACTGTTCTTCCTTCTATCAGATAAAGACCATTTGACCCAAAGAACTCTTACCTGTCAATTGAAAGTATTTCCTGTATTTGGATTTCAGTGCTGTTAATGCGAAGAGGATTCACAGTATTTTCCTTACCTACAATTATGGCATTATAAATCTTTTTTGGAGAAATGCTATCATCTGTCAACATTAGAAGGGAAAAGGAAGACAGGGAGATTAACAACAAGGTAAAGCAGGGAGAAAAAGAATGATGATCTGTACAGCACGAAGAGCCAAAGAAGATTTCATACTAATTAATAGTGCTACATCTATAATTTTATCCTGGCAAGATGCCTCACTAATTTGTTTTGATCTCTACTTCCATACTTACTATGCTGTTTACTATTTCTTCTGTACTTCAAAATTCATAATTTGTACTGCAAGAGGTACCTCTGGAAGAAAAAGGCAGATGGCAAAGCTCTTATACTAATGCAGTGAAGGACCCAGAAGCACTGCCCAGTTTGGGTTGCTGACTACCTGTCAATAGGAGAGCAGAAAATTCATCCTGCTGTCCAGGATAGCTTGTTTCCCTTGAGAAAATGGACACACAAGGAAAGACAGAGTAGCATCATGCTTCAGAAAGCCACCAATCCGGATGATCAGGGAGCAAATTAAAAAGTTCTTCACAAGCCATATCTGACTACAGCACAAACAAAGCTTTACTTCCTAAATCTCTGAAGTTCAAGGTCCTTCCAAAGCTCTTAGAAAGGCAGAACAGTCTGAGTTAGAAGATAAAAAACCTGGAGTCACAGGAGCCTGCCTGGTTTTTATGCCACAAACAGAGCCAAAAAGACAGAAAAGGAAATATCTGCAGCTTTTGTTCTCTCCTGCTTGAGGCAGAATTTATTCAGCTCTTCCAAAGAAGCTGAGGTCAGTCCAAGAAGAAACACAGTATCAATTTACTTAGCTCATCCATTTACTAAGTCCCTTCTTGTAATTCTGCAGGAGACCACTTACTGCTACTCCCACTGATGGTGTCTGATAGCTATATAAGCACAAACATTTCCTCATGTCCTTCAGTCATCATCCTTCCTTCTTTTATTCAGGGCCCTCTGTTACTGCCAAGCAAGTGCAGCCAGAAAAAAGAAATACAAGGTTTAGGAGAAAAAAAGGAAGTAAGAGTCTCACTAGCAACTTTATACTTTCTTTTTTTTTTCCAAAAAAATACAAGTCACACATCTGATTCCTCACAAATCAATTAGTCAGACAGACCTTACAGCTACAAATTCAATTTTTAACCTCCTCCCAGCCCTTAAGCCAATAAGATTTGAACCGGGAACAAAGTGCCCGGAACTTCCTATCCTGCAACAGCCTTCCCTTCCCCTTCCTCTTGGATATGAGTACTTCAGTGCACTCAGAAATCTTTTCTGATATAACTATTGTGAAAACTGACACTGAGCTTGATGAATCACTGTTTTTCCACTCAGTATTTCTTAATCACATCTACATCCAACATTTGAATTTTCTAGCACAGGGATTGCTGTTTTTGTCATTTAAATGAGGCCCCAACTGTAAATACAGTGCACATAAATAACAGTTAGTAGATTGGAGAATGTCATGAACAGATTCTTGTTGGTTTTTTTTTTTTTTTAAAGACTCTTTTTATATGTGAATGATAAAGAGGGCTGAATTTCCTTCATTTCCTCTTCATTTCTCTCAAGATTACAATGCACTTTACAAGTGACAGCCAGCAACAGCAGGACAAATTTGTTTTGTGACCGCACTCTTCAGAAATGTGCTGAAGTGAGGGGAAAAACATAATGAATAAAAAACAAAAGTTTCCCTGAAAGATAAATACGAGGAAACTTCATTGCTTGCTGTTTCTTTTAAATTATTATTTTTAAAAATTTATTTTTAAACCAGCTTGTTTTTCCTGGAACACTGACCGATATTTCCAGTCTTAAAAAATAATATTTCTCCCTCTACTAGTTGCCTTAATTTTTTTCTTTCAAGATTCATCATGCACGCATCACTTCATTTATCTGTGCCAGCAATGCAGAACGCTGTATTGGTGCTATTTTTCTGCTCTTGACTTCTACACCACCTACACTCCTGACTGCTAAAGATGCCCTGAGAAGAAAATGCAGGTTGCAAGAAGAAGTGGAGTTTCACTTGACCAATTTCTTGTGATATCTACAGGACGTGGCATTATTCAGCACTTTGTTATGCATACTCACACAGAGATAAGCTTTTCCTTTAGTCTGCCCAGAACTCAGCTGGGTTTGTACACAGGCGCTGCAGAGAGCACCGGGCTCCAATCAACGTGACCCTTGAATGATTTAAAACCTATCAGCTCAGCACTGGCTTGCAGACCAGGATGGTGTCCTAGCTCAGGGTAGGATTCTGCTTGCTTACAGTAAAGGAGGTTTCCTGCATGATTACTGTGAAAAGTCACTGTTCTTGAGTTCATGCCTTCCCTCAAAGACTAAGTATTACCTCCCCTTCTAAATATGTCCTGCATTTCTGAAGCACTACCAAAACGTGACAGGCAACTATGACACTGTACTGACCCTGAAATATCAGGCAAGTTAAAATCAAAACTCAAAATACCACAAGCCTAAGGATTTAAAGGACACTTAAAGGGTGATGTTATTTCTGTGTGAAGATAAACATAGTGGCTCCCAGAGAACATCATCAATCTCAACTTTTGATGGGGAGCATGCATTAGAAGACATGAATCACGTTCTTAGTGATACATAGCCAATGAGCAGTCAAAGCATTTAATAGAAGACATGAGCCTCCTGGTCTTGTTTGCATGCCATCAGTGAGTAATAATCTATACCTTCAATACACACTTCCTACTGCACCACATACTTCACACAATCCTCATGGCTATTGCAGTCTTCATACATGTCCCCTGCACTAAATAACCACAATTGACTTTCCTCAGACATAATGAGAAGCTCAGAAGCAACCAAAGCTTTTGTTGCTGGAATCTTGCCACTGGTGCCGTAGAAAAATGGCATGATACCAATTACTTATGTATGGCAACATTTACTTATCTGTATTTATGTATTCATTTTTGAACTTAGTGCAATAGTGCCAAGGACCAGATGATAATGAATTCTAGTTTATTGAAGAGTGTTTGCACCACACAGCCCAACCTTCTAGCAGTATAACTAGCCCTTACAGAGTGGTTTCTGAAAATGATGTTGAATAATTTATTTTCCGACCTGTTATTTCATCAACTGCAAACAGACTGTAACAGGTGTATTGTTTTCTTTTCCTTCTGGCCAGTACTGTTCATTCACTGATGTATTCACGCCCTCATCAATGATTTCAGCGAAGTGAATATGAACACATCCCTTCCTCCTTTCTGTATTGCTTATGTACCATTCACAGTCACATACTAATTCACTAGTGCTAATTTTAACAGACAAAATACAGTAATATTTCCAACCACGTTTACTATAGATATATAGATATATATAGTACTTATCTGAACCTCAAGAGCTGAAGAGTTGAAGATGGAGCAGATGATCACAGGAAGAGAAAGAAGCCTTGACACTTCAAGACTAAATGCCAATACATCCCTCTGGGACTCAGAGGGACATTTTCTCCTGGCCTGATTCTTTCATAGTTGTCTAGCACTGATGGTTTTGCATCTTTCTCTGAAGTTCCCAGTAACACCTTTTCCTCTTTCTTATCAAGTTGCCAGACAATATATCCAATGTGTGGCCTAGAATAGCAGTTTCCATAATGTTCAGCCTTTAGTTTTAGAAAGCCCACACAAATTTGAACTTAACATCAAAAGTACCATGTTGCTCTTAGACTGTCCCATCACCACTGCAGTTTGGTAGTTCTGTGAAAACAATTTGACAGAAGATTTTGATTCACCAAGGAATCCATATGTTTTGGCAACTCACATAAATAATACTATGGCAACCTGAGTACGTAAGTTCTCCTCATCAGCAGAGGATTACTGCAGATTTGTCACAGTTTTGTGACCTGGCAGACAGGTGAAACAAACCAGAGGTGACTGATTCAATATCACAATGCCCAACTCCATGTCATCCATAGCAATACCTTAGTCTGAGCTTTCATTTCTTCTTCTCTCTCAGAAGAGGAGATATGAGGTATGAAATACAGTTAATCCAGAGATTCCTCTTCTTTTTTTTTTTTTTTTTTTTTAAGCTTTTTGTGGCAGAGAAGCAGTTAAAGCTTTTTATCTTCATAGCTTGTATCTTTAAGACACTGACGTATCAAAAAATCGTTGATGTCCGGAGGGGAAAAAAAGAAATGCATGCTGCAGGATTAAAAACAGCACCACAGCTTTCTTTTCTTCCCCTGTGGCCAATACATACAGCTCCTTTTATTTACTACTGGACACAGAAGATCAGTTCTGCATGTTATTCTCCCATTTAGCATAAAGATAATAGATTTATATTTTGTTATATTCAAGCTGTCTAACTCTACAGAAGATAATTTTTGCTAAATTCTATTATTTCCACAATTTAATGTTTTTTCAGGAAAAAAAAAAAAAGATGTAAGCTAAGAAGAGAGAGACTTATTTTTCCCTTAAGAAAGCAACAGCTAGAATAAAGCCTCCTCTTCAGGCCCCAGCTCGACTCAACTAATGCAGCCTTATTCTGGTATTTTCAGCATCTGGAAACCAGCACGAATTATAGCCACTTTCCTCCTCAGAACTAGCAGTACAGAGAAAAGAATGGCAGAGATGCAGACCAATGCAGAAGCTATTTAAGATTAGCAGACAGGATTAGTGTCGTTTTGAAGGTATTTATGCAACAGGCATTGCAATTATCCACTTGTTTCAATAAGAGGGTGTTGATGCAGAACAGACAAGCAAATCTATGCTGAGTAAAGTTAAATCCTAAAATGTTACAAGATAGTAGCAAGTAGAAACACATCTAACATCACTAGAAGCAAGATTATTTCACTAAATAATGCTAATACATTCGGGTGTGTACTGTACAAACACCAGTTGTGTACAGTGTAAATCCTGCTCTAAAAAACCATGGGCTTCTAGCAAATATTCAGTAAGAAAATGCTTCCCCCTTGCACCCAAACATCTTTGGAAATGTGGGATTGAACCTTTAGGAACAGATTGATGACTAGAGCCAACTAGAATATTACCCAGCCACAGAAAACTGGTTCAATTTGGGATCATACAGCAATTTCATAAAGTTTTTGAACGTCCACAATAATTGAATCTGCTTCTAGTTGATTTCTAGAGATCACCTGGTCACACAGTCTGCACTGATGCAATAGGCTGGAATTCCCCTTTGCCACTCCTTTCCACTGTAAGCACACAGATCTCCAGCCATACAAATTTCTCAGCTCACAACTCAGAATCAATGTTTGGCTGAAAATGAAAAAAAAATTTACTTCCATTTGGGCATAGGAATTCACCAAACTTCCTGTTAGCATTAACAAGCCAAGCCATGAAATTTTATACAATGCCACATCACAACTGTGCCATCATTCAATTAACAGTAGGGTGTAACTTATTAATATTATCTAAGTATTCAAATCTGGATCTGCCAAATCCTACCGTATACATTCAGGTAACAAATACATATTAAATCACACTCTAAATTTCAGTATGATTCTGCAAATATCAGTTGGCATTCAAACCACAGAGTCTGATTGCACTTCGTTTCTTTTAAATGATTATTATGAAATAGCTCTTAAAAAAATCTGAAAAAAAACCAACACATTTCTGATCAAACAGTCTTGTGATGCTCCTCAGCAGCTACAAACCTAGCTCAATATTTTCCTATAGTTAATACCCAGGTGCCTCCAAACCTAACCATAGGAAGAATACCATCAGCTGCATTTCTGGAACATATACCAGTATACAACCAATTGGATACGTACTTCTTGGACTCCACTTCCATTGCATAAGTAATGCAAGAATTCAATAAATGTTTCAATACAAATGTATTACCTTCAAAGAAATAAGCAAATACATGAAATTATCCCATTCTCTACTTTTAGAAATCTATGACAAGTTTTGAAACTGCAGCACTTAACAGAACTAGGAAAAAGGAAGCAATTAACTTTTATCTCCGTGAATAGATTGCAGAAGGGTATGTCAGATTTCAGAGAGATTTTTTTGTTTGATTGGTTTGGGAGTTTGTTTGTTTGTTTTTTGTTTTCTTTACAGACAAGCCTTCAAATGCCTGATACGAGCTTTCAGACAGCTCCTCTGCTCTTACCTAAAGGATTTGTACTGGTAACTCAGGGCTTCACTGCTCACTGCAGCAAGATCACGACTTTGACAAGATATAAAAAAAAAATAATTAAGTAAAAGTTTCATCACTAAACATCTTCTGGATATTGCGTTCTACAAAAGAGATTAGTTACTCCATTGAGTTAAGACAGAGCTTTCTTAAGACAACTGGTGAGTTGGGCTGTGTTGTAGGAATGCTGCACTACCTGATCCCAGCTAGCCAAGGGGCATCTCAAGAAAGTATTTGCAATAGCTTTCTGAAACATCACGTTTGAAAGACAGCCATAACAACAAGCATATGTAGCCTCAAGCTCATCCCATATGAAGCCTTGTTTCAGCAAGTGCTGTCAAAGTTCTGCCATATTCAAAGCACGATCATACTAACATTTACTACCTGCAGCAGGTAGTAATTCTTCACAAGCAGTTCTATTAATCATGGATGCAGTTACCTCAGGTGTTGCTACATTCATCATTTCAGTGACTGCACACACTTGTATATGTCACACATTCCTTACACTTCAACACCAAAGACACTTGATTCCATTATTTGCCATAACTGTGTGCTGCTTCAGAAGATCTCCTTCTAGCTTTATAAACAAGAAAGTACATTATCTCATCCCAAAGAAGTGGACCTGCAAATTGACTTATGCTTTCTTTTCAGACACCTGGAAATACTAGAACGATACTCTGCCTACAAAGACATCTAAATAACATCCCAGCTAACCTCTGCATTCAAAAGTCTGTTTGCAGCCTGTTGAATGAAGTACAAGATGACATCTGCAAGATAACACAGTATTTAGTGCTCACACTGGGATCTTCACGTTTCCTTCTGTCTTCAAAAGAATGAAAACCTAACACGACACCAATACTCCTCAGCCCTTTTAAAGCATACCAACTGCTTTGATGGGAGATTAAGAAAGTCAGTTAACTCATGCTTGTCCCCACTTTCCAAATGTGAAAAGTTTACGTGGACATTTAGTCAGGAGTCAACCAGGAGGATTACCATGAACACTCGCAATACAGGGAGAATAATAGAAACAGAAAAGTCAAATGCAAACAGAATTAGGAATCACTGTCCTATATTTTTACTGCAGGCAGAGACAGCAAAAGCCTATTTTATTTATTTTTAAACAGTGATTTCATCACAGCATCCTTTTATGTCCTTCCCTCAGTCACTCAGTGAGAACGATGTGGACTTGCAGAATTAAAAATAGTTTCAAGTAGCAAACTCAAATAATTACCTGCCCCTCATTTTCTACAACATTCTTCTTTGCAGAAGAGAATAACAGTAGGGAGAAACAAAACAGCAGGCTCTATTCAATGGGAAGGTTTTGCAGGAACAACTGGACATTTTACAGAATATCATATTGGTTCCCTCTCGAACGTAAGGGACATGAAACAATGAGCACATGACAGCGAATGGTCCACGGACTGAGCAGGCTGAGGTCAAAAGGACATGAATGCATTGCAGATTTCAGGGTGTCCAGCAGCTCTTCTCCTTAAGGAAAAGCACAAATGGACTTGGTAGCATCAAGGGTGCAGGCTGCTGGGAGACAGACCAGGCAGCTGGCTTTTCCCAAGAGGGAAACTATCACAAGACCCTGAGCCATCTGCACAGCAGAACAGTTTATCTAAATACATTTGATCTTTCCTCCCAGACACAGCACAATGTCCTATGTACCTTACAAACTAGAGAAATAATAAAGTAGAAAATTTAAGAACAAAAAATATATATATATATCTCAACAAGAAGATGTAGGAAGAAAGTGGGATTAACCTACAACATACAAGAATGCTCCTGAAACAAGCTGTGGCACACTTCACATCATGCCATAAAGCAGTGCTCCTCACTGTAGAGGTGAGGAACTGCTAATGAGGCACAGAGTCGAAGCTCAGAGAGATATGAACCAGCCACCAGCTGGGCCATGGTTTAATCTGGCTAAGATGCACCCTTCTAAACCACATTAACTAGATTACTAAAACAGCACAAGCTTGGAGAGCCTTGCTACAAAAATACAGAAATGTCAGTGATAGTCATCCAGTCTTTTTCACTTTCTTAATAGAAAGACAACAGCTGAGATCACAAGTTTAAGGCCTGTGCTATCAGCTGGTGATATCCCAGAGGCCAGGTTGAGCTGCTGCAGACCATGCATGGAGATCTCCTGATTTCCAGACTGAAATTACATGGACTTCTACACAGGATGGCAAAGCTGCCTCTAACATTTCATGTTCTCTAACACAAAAACATGAGAAAAAACAGTCTTCTGCTAACTTCAGGAAATAATATCACCTCTTTCTGAAGAAAATAAACACAAGAAAAATTTGTTTTTAGTCAAGAGATCTGCAGCTAGAGAGCAGAGAAACATTAGATGAATAAATCATTAGCCAATAGAAAACCTGCTTATGGAAATTAGAATATTTTATAGAAATTTTTATGACAGCAGACTTGCACTTCAACAGAAGCATCCTGACTCTGATTTATTTGGGTAATCTGTATTTATTACCATTTCTTGTATTTGTCATTTAAATGAAACAACTGTTCTAGCCATTTATACTTCCCTTATGATGGAAAGTCTTCAGAAGCCTTTCCCATAAGGCTGTGTTTTTTGTACTGTATCCAACATAAGCTTTACACTACACTGCTAGGGTAGGTGAAAATTTTTTAATTACCAGGTCAAGTAAATTTCTTATCCTAGTGGTATGTGAAAGGGGCATCTTCATCATGGGGAGAATTTGATGGCAGAGAAAACTCTTTAACACAGCAAACTACTACAGGATAGGGCAGAAGCAATTTAACCTGAATCTAGGTGTGTTCAGACAATAAATAAGTAGTGTATGTTATGATAAGAGGCGTCAATGGTTTAGGAAGGGTTTTCCATCGCTGAACACTTTAAAATAATGACTGTGTGAGGTTAAACACAATACCTTGCCATACTCAAGCAAAGAGGTTGGATTTAAAAGCACATCTATGGCACACATTAGCAAGAAAGGCCACACGATATAATCACAGGTCATTTCCAGGTCACTTACGACCTTAATACTTACAAATCTATGACACATTTTTCACCTTAACTCTAAGACAAGGTCAGAAAACTTAGAGACTAAATTAGCTTTTTTACATGCAGTCACTTGGCCATATGTTCCTGGGTTTTTCATGCCAAAAGAATTCAGTCATTTGCTTAGAAATCTGCTTCCAAACTGTACATCCAGCTAAATTAGCCTACTTGCTCTATGTGCTCATTCTAGTTAACAACAAAAGAACACTCCACACACACACACACACACACACACAAAAAAAAAACCTGTTCATGACTTTCCTGATCTGAAAATAAGTGGAAAAATATGCAAAAAATAACAAGCCTAGGAAAACTGCAGCATAATTCTGACCTGGAGAAGAAAATGGTTACATGTGTCATCTGCCCATTCATCATTCCTGATGTAAAAATGCAGGGATTAACTCTTTATAAAGGGAAATCTGGAAAAAGAGCACTGTAAATGTCTATACACCATAGTGAACCATAATTCCCAAGTGCGAATATGCTGTAACGTCTTAATTTAGCAGGTAAAGGCTTGTATTTTACAGTCAGGCAGGAAACTCATGAAAAAAAAAATCCATTAAGAACTTTTAAATTTTAAGTCAAAATTTCACAAGTTGTTGGAGTCCAGGTCATTTTCTGTGGATGGCAGCATTATAAGTTTGCTCTGTTCTTACAACTCTTTTAATACTGGTGATACTTGTTTGTTTTTGAGTAAAAAAATACTGAACTAGCCGGACCTTTAGTTTGACTCCACTTTCTTCTGTTCTTATGCAAGAGATATTAATCTGCATTAATGCAGGCATAAACATGTATCTTACTGCATTATTGCTCCATCCTTCCTAGCTTTTGCAAATATTTTCCTGCAGCTATTTTTATGTAAACTGTTGTGCTTTTTTTTTTTATAATAATTTGGTTATTTTTCCACTTTCTTAGTTAATATCACATAGAGCATATCAAGACCTACTATAACGTACACACACATTGTATCTATGAGGAAGGAACAAGACAAAAGTTAACAAGACTAAAATTAAAAATGGAGCACATTGCTACTCCTAAATTGTGTCTGCACATTTGCATCACAACTAAAATTCCTTTGGATTATGGTGAGTTAAGGGTATTCTGATTCTACTATTGCAATGCAACGCCTAATATCCCATATACTGTAGAATGTTGTTTTCTGTATGTGTTCCAGAAGTATTTGGCAACTGTACTTTTGTGTCTGTTAGTAGGATGCTTACCTTCAAGACAGAAATCTTTGTAGTATAAACATTTATAAATAAATAGAAACATCAGTGACTTAACTTAGAACAGCAAAATAAAACAAAAAAAAATATAAACTTTTTTCAAGCAAAAACCAAAATCCAGCAGCACACCAAAAACTAACAAACTTGATTTTGAAAACAAATTTCTCCTATGGCTTTAACTTACAGAAGTTAAAAAGAGGTACCTTGTTTGAGCTCAAGTCAGTAGATCTCTGGTTCACTCTTGCAAATTTAGCTTTCTTTTCACAGAAGCTGGGGGGAAACAAAAAAGACAATTTTTAAAAAGTATTTCCTTTAGTGATAGCAAAGCGCTTGCTTAACTCATGTTAGAAATCATACTAATTATTTGCCCAAGTTATTGCAGTCTTAAGAACATCGACAGCTATACTTAAAGCTGTAGCAGTTATAAAAAGAAACATGAAAAAACGTTATCTGGTGGGCAACTGTATGAAGAGGAAAGGAAAAAAGCTTGCATGATGCTTCCAAAACAATACAAGTACGCATTGTCCTACCTTTCTGCCCAGAAGAATTAAAGAATGGGGATATGCTATAGTATTAGCTGGAGAATGAAAATTCCATATTCAAATACAGCATTTTGATTGTGTTAACAGAAGTAGGAACAAATCCAGACAGATGCAGAGCCCAATACATAACTATGTTCTGTAGGGTATCCAAGGCTCTTTAAAAACTAATCTTTTCTCCTCTGAAAATTACTACCCCAAAAGGTCGATAACAACCTGAATTATTATTACTAGCTTTGATGAAACCAGATTTTTCTCTAATTAACAGTAATAAGCTTTAGTTGAAACAGTTTACAAAGGTATGAACCAAAAGCACCTCTTATCATTTTAATTTTATGGTGAGATAACACACTGATTATTCAAAAGGAGTTCACCTCCTCTCCAAATTCACAGCTGAAAATAATTGAAGCTGGACTCTCTAAAAATGATGAAAGGAACAGTTATTGAAAAGCAAAAGAGAAAAAATGATTAATTACAAATCCAAATGTGATTTTAGCTGTAGTTTGCAAAGAGAAGCAGTGGATTAGATTAGTGCTTTCCTTCCATTCTTAACCATATGCTGCTGCAGAACACCAGAAAAGGTACTGTAGAAGTTTCTGGGTGACTTCTTCCACATATCCACTTTAGTCAAACCCTAAAGGAGGATACATATGCTATATCTTCTTAAACATTGTCATGACCCAGCTGCAGGTCTTACCACATCTGGCTGTTAAATACGGAAAATATCTGTGCTTCTGCAAAAACATTGACATTGTCTCATACAAATGCACACACACCCACTATTAATGGATGCCCATGAATGTGAGGATGGGGGTGGGCCTCAGAAGCAATGAGCTGGAACAGAATGACACTGAAAAAGGAAACAGCACTTTTTCTTGTACTTATTGGCTGCTTCCATAGCTCTGACTGATCCAACACAACTAATGATATCCAGATTTGGAAGAAGAGATGATAACCCTCACTACTTTAGTGTGATCTGGTTAGAAAACCAAGATCTGAAAAGATTAACATCCAAGGCAAGGGAAAATACTGATAAAAATCCTCATCCTGAGTAACGTGGCCTTAGGGCAATGCAAATTCTTCTTAGTGGAAAGTAAAGCCACCCAGAGTTGAGATGCTTTTTCATTTGTATTTAAAATACGGCCACTATACTGAAAGAAAGCATGCTACTGCACGGCACTTGTCTCAGAAGGGGGAAAAGTAGCTGCATCTTAAGTAGGAAGGCAAGCAAATCTGAATTCCCTGCCAACTACTATTTGAATGTAAACCAGTTCTGAAATCTCCTGTTGAAGGAGACAAAAGATGCAAACCCTCCACTGCATGAATTGGTCACAAGTGCCTGTACCATCAGCAAGAGGCCTCAGAAATAAACAGCAGCCTTCTGTAAGGCAGCTCCTCACAAACCACAAATAGCCAATGGCATAGGATAGTTCTGGCAAACCAAACTTGGGGGGAGGCAGGGAAGCAATCTCCACAAGCAGGAATAAATTTTCCCTATGACCTTTTCGTAATTTCCCTATGAACAATTCATACTGTTCTTGTCAACTTGTAAAAGCTGTTGAAATCAATCTGCCGCTTTGGACAGAATACTGTCAGAGCTGGCTTCTCCTGCTTCACCAGAAGCAAAGGCAGTCAATCCTTGCATCCCTTCATGCATTCCCCTAACAAGTCCTGAAACCCACCGAGCTGCTGTTTTAGCATAGACAGAGCTAATAACTGCACTTCAACTTCAGAACATACAGCTTTTTTTCGGAGATCAGTTACGTTATTAGAGAACTGAGGCATCAGTTTGCTTTTTTTTTTTTTTTTTTTGAATTCCAACAGACTGCCACAAATGTCTATGAAGCAGCTGAAACTACACCACCAACATTCTAGAAGATAAAAGAGAATGAGCTTACAAGGAGGCAGATCCCTTAAGATTAACTTGATTGCATTACTATTTTTGACAAAACAACAAAATTAGTAGGCGTAGGCCCTTAGCAGATTTAAAATATATGACTTTTAGGGATCTGAAACTGGGCTGCTTAACATTTAATTCTTATCAGGATAAAGTCTATCCTACAGAGTGAAAGATGGCTTAAGAAGTGCAAACAAAAGATAAAATCAAATAACAAGTATACGAGGGCTCAAGGTATCATTGCTAGTTCTTTTCAGTATTTCCAATAATGACCAGCAAGATAATAAACAGCATGGTAATGAAATCTCCAGATTAGAGGGATTAGAAATATGAGCCAAAGTTACCAGCAAAATGCAATTTGGAAAATCATAGGCTGAGACATCTGGGACAAAATAATCCAAAGATCTTTATCAGTAAGGGAAACTGGAACTTGATCAAGTAAGAAAGCAGTGTGTACACAGATTTATATTCATTCAAACAGACGTATTTACATACTACGTACATACAGATTGGGGCCAGATATAGACAGAAGTTTTCTAATTGTCTACAGTTGACAGAAAAACAGGGACATCTTCAAGAAGGCATTTGGAAACTTCTTAAGACTGATTTTGGTCTTTAAACAAAACCATTGTGTATGTAAAAAGTTAGTTTGTTTAGAAGATCGAGAGAGTTGTGTAATGCAATCTTCTCCATTATACAAATCAGACAAAAACACCCAGGACTTTATGCAGAATGTCCCTATCTGTGTCTGAGCACGGAGTTAAATGTCCAGGCTGTAGCAATGAAATTGTATGCTAATAACTAAGTACTTTTTGAGGTTTTTTTTTTTTTTTAAATAAAAACCAGCTATGAATCAAAAGGAGCTCAAAGGAAAACAATGAAAAGGACAAAACAGACAGAACAGTCTAAAAAAGAAGATTAAAAAGAGCTACATGCAGCGATGAAGGCCACAAGTAACTCAAAGAAAATAGTGGAGTAGCCTTTACATGTACAATGAGACAAGCAGTACCAGACCACTCTAAACCAACCGTTTCCCAGACTAATTAAGGCATGGAAAAATTTACTTTAAATATATTTCACAGTAAGATATTCTTGACTACAAAATACTCCCTCACTGAAGCCGCAGACTTTTCAGAGATGAATCAGCCAACCCACAATGAAGGTGTAAGAGAGGAGAGCTGTCACCTGCACTTTGATCGATTTCAAAGATCTGTCCATTCATAAATTAATTTCTGCAAAGACACCTATTTACTTATTGACTAGCAAGACTAAGAAAAATATTTGTCTGCCTAATGAAATAGCTTCTCTCTTTAGCCCTTTAAAATACACATTAGGCTTGTTAATGTTCAGAGATAACAAAAAGGATCAGTAAAATACAATTTAATCCTAAATGTAAAGTCAGAAATAGAGATATGCAAGAATTTTCCTCGTGCATTCTAAATAATGTCAATAGTTATCCAAGATAAACACAAAGCAATATTTCTAATATTGCACTGCCTGAAATACAGGCAGATTTTTCTTTCATGAGGCTCAGTTTTAACTCCTCCTCCCTTCTTGGCTCTTCTATTCACCTGTTCTAAACGTGACAGCTGAAAAGGTCAATGGAGAGGTACTGTTAGTAATCAAATGGCAATCCCACTGACTTCAGCTCAGTGACACACTGCCATGGTGATAGATGAAAGGATTGAATTACCTCTAAGACATTGCATAGCAAAGTCTAACAAACAAAGCTTACATAGGAAAATAAATCTGAAACCAAAACAACTCTGCTAGGTTTTGCAGTTACCTGCCTGCATCTCTCTTTTCAGGTCAGCAAAATTACACATAGCAGTAGTTGGGTTTGTAAACTGTGTCCCAGCATTATAGTAATGCAACCACGGGAAGCAGCTATTTGTTGCAATTCTACTACTTGGACTTCTATAATCTCCTGATTTGTAAAAAAGCACAGAAGCAACGTTATTACAAGAGCATTTAACGTTAAATTAAAAAAAAAAAAAAACCACAAAAAAAACACGTAACAACAGTACATTTTCAGCACATTGTAATTATTTCTTTCTTCTTCTGATAAATATTGAAAAGTAATTAGAAATAAAACAACAGAGATCAGTTAACGATACATGGTAGAATATTTAGAAAATCACTGGGCTGAGAGTCACATAGAGATTTGAGCATCTGAAGTAGGTCTTATACAGGAATTAGTCCTCTAAGACTAAATCTAATACACCAGAGTGCCTCACACAAGAGAGCCATGCCAGCCCCAGCCTGGTAGCCTGAATATTTTTCTTTGTAGACAACTGAGATCTGTTCCCTACTGATGAGCTGCAAAGGGACCTGAGTTAAGGGCTCACAATCAATAGCACTTGGAGTGGAACTGCCTTTACATATATGCTAGTTTTGAACCACATCAATTTAAGCCTTTTAGTTTGCACACTCAATAAAAGCACCTGTTATCTCATTTTAAATTACTTCAGCAATTAGTCACAAACCCAGAGCACAGCATTGCTCCATCTTTCCCTTTAAGAAAAGGAAAGCGAGTAGGACTTGCAGCCACATGACCTGTCCCCTGCAACCAAGTGATTTATTTCACCAAGAAAGAGAACAGATAAGAAAAGATGATCTATTGCAAAATGCTTTGTTATCACTGCCCTCTGAGATGCCCTGAGCCACACCTAGGCATGCCTAGAAGATAGGAGACACAAACAGTTTGTAGAGGTTCACCAACTGGTTCTGCCCATCCATCACACAGAAAGTGAGATCAACCAAAACCTCTGCTGAAATAGACTTGTCAAAAGAGAAAAGCTGCCGACTAAAGATGCACTAAGCATGGGAGGAAAATTGGCTGCTTTGCTTTCCAGTCAGTGGGAATAGTCTGGGGAAGATCTGAGGGGAATAATTTGATATTAGTCTCTGAATTAAATACAAGCAACACTAAAATGAGAGCTAACAGGTCCAGAGACATTAAGAGATACCTACCGCTTGCATGCAAGACATTCTTTCTTCTAACTCTAGTTCATACCCTGTAAATCTGCTCCTTCAGAGAGGAGCATTGACCCATCAGATCCCTTTGGAAATCCCCCTTCACTGAATTCAGATGAGAAGTTATTCTCTCACCATTCTCTCACCTTCCACTTCAACAGCAGGTGAAGCTCCCCCTTGTACCTTTAGTTTCACTGTGCAAGAATTAATATGAAGACTAAATTGGATGGGGCTTGAAGCAGAAGAAATTGCAGTAAAATGATGGGCAGGTGCTTATGTCTTACCTCACAACAGCTCAGCACAAACAGCCTGATAAAGGCTACTCACCAACATTAATATTCTGTCAAAATAATACCTCTACCACAATAAAAAGTCAAAATATTTTTATGAACGTGACCTATCTATAAGACCCTGCCCAGGCCCTTTCATAGTTCCTCTCTACATAGAGATTCATGGATGTCATTTTGTGACTATTGATTTACTGTAGCCTTTGACTCCCAGTCTACAATCCTGTTAGCTGTCTCAGAGGCAGGAGAGCTGGTCCCGGGACTGACTGAGCATGGGGCTTCTAAGAAATCTCCCTGCTATAGGCAAGTACATGACAAAATAGATGGCTGTTTCTTGGGTTCTTTGCTGACTAAATGAGTGGAAGAGGTTGCCATGGAGCAGATGTCATGTTTACAGAGAGATACAAAATCTTAGATCTAAGCATTTTTTGGAAGGAACCATCCATCCTGCTGAAACAGGGGAACAGAAGGCCTGCCCCAGAATTTATACTTTCAATACATGTGGTTTTTTTGTTTACTGCTCTATCACGGTGCATTGCAGGTTAAAACCAAACAGCTATTAAGAATCAGACAACTGGGGTTCATAAATCTCATGCCTTGTTTGGGCAGAACTATGAGGCAGTAGCCTCTAGCTCCTAGAGAAGAGGAAGCCTGCTAACTTAAAGAGCCACCAATGCTTCTTACTTAATGACACTCCATTTACTTATTTGAAAGTAACAAGACACCAGGCATTGATTAAGAACCAATGCATGATTTTCTGATTAGGAACAAGGGTTGCAACCCTTCCCCAACAAGCAAAATGAATGCTGCATCACGAGGCGCCTACGAGTCATTCTGAGGCCTCCTGCCTGAATTAATCTGCAGCAGCAGATGACAAATTCTAGCCAGAAACTCACTGGAATCCCCTCATTACTCCTTCAGAATGACCTCTGTCTGCAAAGTGACTTAGTGTTTTTCAGAAAGCAGTTACAGGAAGCTCTTCAAAAAATCAATTCTACAATTGCATCCACTTACAAGACACTTAGCTTTCTATGACAGGAAAGTCTAGAACTCAAGCACAGCATGCTTTCTTATTTGTTTTTCAACTACAGATTTTTTTCTGATTTGCCACAGAAAGAAAGTAGGTCTGATGGCCATCCATCCTTGTACATATCAGGTATTGAGCAACCCAGCAAAGCAGCCAAAATTTGATCAAGTTCAGCTCAGGGAATTTCACTACAGCATTACAGACACTCAATGCTGGCTGTTACAGTTTGTTCCACTTCCATTCTTCTTTAGCCACAAGTCAGATTGAAGATAATATACAGCTGGTGCTTTATATAGAGGAGCATTCTCACCAAGTGTAAACTGGCTTAGCTCTTCCATTTGAGAATTCATTTGTGAATTTCACACGAGATTAAAGTCTGACCTATAGCCTTCAAAGAGATTGAAATACACGAGGGTGACTTTGAGATGTAAGGTGGCTTCTAGAGAAAATGCTGTGTTCTTCCATGTACTGGAACTGAACAAGCTCTATGCTAACAATGTACATTACTTCCTACGATTTAACAGCTCCTTAACTCAACTTCTTCATAACATCCATAGGTATGCTCATGGCCAGATCGCACCCTTCAGAACTCTAGTAATGAAGCTGTGGTAATGAACTACAGAACGGCAAAACATCAGTGAGGTTGTATTTTCTGTAGATGAACTACAAAAGGTGCAAGAAATGGCTTTTCTACCTGTTTGGTGGGGTTTGCTCATCATTTATCCTCTGTCTGAAAGCTGTTAGTAAAGAAAAATCAACTGACCCATATGCCTTTTTTTTTTTTTTATTAAATCTTTTGAACCTTTTTTGGGGAGGATTGTTTGAACAGTTTCTGCTGTTCTTCATCTCTCTGTCTAGAAACTACCTTCCATGAATTCTTGAAGTTTCTACCTATCCACAGTAGAACAGACGGGAAAAATAGTTTTTATTAGGAGAATTAATAGGCCAATGACTAAGTGCCTCGGGAAAAGCAAATTGGTAGAACTTCAGAGTCTCAGAAACTTTAGTTCTCCAGAATGGGAGTAGATTTGGAGTGGGTGAATATAAAAACAATACAGTACAAAGAGATGAGAAGTGTTTACTAGGAAGAAGCTTGCATGGTGACCTATGGATTTATTTTTAAGTATTACTCTCAGAAAACATACCCAGAGGAATTGACTACAAATCTCCAGTCCAAGATCAGGGAAACAGGCAAAAATAAAAGCTTCCTGCTGAGCTAAGAAAGCACATCCCCTCCTGTGCAAGTTTCTCCTGGCATCTTCCATCCAACTTCATTAATTATCAGCTGAAAGGAGAAGGAAGACAACTCTGTGCAGGACATACTTCAATTATTAGAGGCTGTTTCCTCTGAGTTTCCAATTACCAAGGACTCAGCCTTTCTTGCTTTATTTCTTCTGACCTAACTACCTTGTTCTAATTTATAGCTTTGCAGTAGCAACACTGTAGTTAAAACTGAAATGGCTCTTCCACTTTATTTTATTCCTTTCATTTGAGTTCATTACTTCAGTTATCATAAAAATGTGCTTTCTGGCAATCTCTTGCCCTCCTCCTCTTCTCTCTACCCCAGCAAAAAAATATTTGTCATTCCCCAAGGACACTGGATGGCTGATAACTGTGCTCTTTCATAGCCTGTAGATTTGTCTTCTATGACAGCTTCTGGAGGTAAAAGCCCACAAGGCTACTGCTGTAACACTTGCCTGGGAGAGCATTCAAGCTTTCAGGAAACAAAGAAATTTGCCCTATGTACATGGTAAAAGGAAAGAGAAGGGCCTTAGAACTCTGCCCTGACAGCACTTGACTTCTCTGCTTCTATTCTGAGGTTTGTGAGGTCCCCAAAGGACCTGCCCACAAGCTTTAAGAGAGGCACCTGAAGTCAGTGTGTGACAGTAGTGTTAAAGGTCACACAGGCAATAGTCTTGGGCTGTATTTGCTGTGCAGGCTCCTCAGAGAGCAATGGGGTGGCTTTAGTTTGAAGAGAAAGCAAGACACGCTCACAAGTTCAATAAGAGCAGACTTCAGGAACCTACACATCTTTGATTAAAGATCTTTGATGCAAAGAGAGACAAGGCAGAGCAAGCTTTGCTTCCATAAAACCGTGTAATCCTGTAAGAGATTTGAGCAGGTGCTATTGAAACTGCATATAGGAGGACACTTGCTTGCCCTGTCCCAGTTACAGTCATTGGTAATTTGTCAGTTTTATGACTAGTTTGTATTTCATGTGAATATTCCATGCTATTTCATAGCTTTCCCAATACCTTTATCTACCAAATTCACATTTTCTTAATAACCTAAGATTTTCTAAAGGGAACCAAAGCCTGCTTTGATTTAAACTATTCATAAAATTCTTCTGCACATTGTGTGCATAAAGTTCTGTAGATTATCCTGTCCAGAGGAGGGAAAAAAAAGCTACACCAAAACCTCCTCAAAATAAAAAAAAGTCCTTGCCCTATTTGTCAATCCTTTTAAAAATGAGTGCCAGCTCTACAAACCTCTCCATTATTTTTTTTTCCCCATTAATGTCATTGTTGGTATCATGACAGAAACATAATATAAAGCAAAAGTGAGTGAAAATATTGAGGATCAAACTCCAACAGTGAACAGCTGCTCAGCTAGTGGCAGCACACAAACCAGTAGGTAAATCAGCTCTTCTCCCTTTTGCAGGCTGTCAGCTCTGGGACTAAAAATTACTACTTCTCAGGTCTAGCTGCCCGCAAACAAGAAAATAAGCTGCTGAGAACTGTTTATCTCCATTATACAGATTTTGAGTTGCCCTCTGATGCATCTGTGCAATGGGCACTCTGTGTGATAGGATAAGGTTTGACAGACTACTGGGAAACCACAGCAATGATAAAATAGAAATACTATGGAGGCTTTTCAGTAGGGCTTGGATCATATGTACTTCTTCAGAGCGCGGGGGAAAAACAACAACATATTCTGATTATTTCTGCCCGCTCTTCCTCTTTTATTTTCACTTATAACAATTTAGAATCTCATTATTATTATACAATTGGCTTATGCTGATGAAAATAGGTCTGATAAGAGGGTTTTTAAATTTGCTGACTACCACATCAGTTCAGTGAGTGCTGTGCATAATGGTCATACTATATACAAATCAATAAATAATTACAGCATAATGGAAATGCCTGTTAATGACTTAAATTATAGATGACATTTTGTGATTCTTAAAGGTGTCTTCAGGGCATCTTTTTTTTCTTTCTCTTCCAAGGATTTTGAAGGGCAAAAACAAACAAATGCAATGATGCAAATTGCAAAATTTTGCAATTGGTTTTGAAGACCATCCTTTGTCCATCACAGACAATGCAGCCTCAGGCATCTCCATATTTAAAGGAGATACTATTCCTCTTCAGTTTTACCATAGGGTACAAAACAACTATAACTCTGTGTCTTGTGGTTGTAAGGATAGAAAGGGACACTGATCTTTCCATCCTCTTTCTCAGAGGAAATATTCTTTGTACAGGGTTTTGATTAAAAAGACATTTCCATCATGGGAAGGACGTTGTATTGGAACCTTTATGTCACGGCCTGAACCAATGATTGAGCACACGGTGAAGGGGCATAGCCAGCCCTGGGAACACAGGCGGAAGTAATTCACCTGGGTTACCAGAAGTGGGTAAATCCAGGGTCCACTCCTCCCTAACCTCATTTAATGACTGGCAGCTAAAATGGGAGCATCTCTACTTGGAGATCACCTCCTTTGCAATCTGATGAGTCCTGATCCTCAGAAAACGGTAAGCTACTCCTTCCTTATTACTGGATTGTGACCACTACCTTTCTTGGGTGATCTGAAACTGGCTTAAAGCAACTGTATCTGCTGCCTCCTATTCTTATAGATAAGAAGTAGAAGAAAAGGATTTCAAAGCATATTTTTAGGGTGTTTTTGTGAAAATAACCTCTTTCAAATAAATTAGAGGAAAATAATTTGTCCACTACACTCCAAGGCATGTTTCAAAGGTTCAAACTTGAGAAACACACTAGAGAATCCGCCAGTAGCTTCCCTGGTGCCTGCTTGGATATCTGTTGTAATGTTGCAGTGGCATTTCTGAACATTTCTACAGCACAGAGTGCTCCACAGTTAAGAGCTGCCTGGCTTTTGTCCTGAAACATGTTGTAAGAACTGGAAACAAGAGGAGGAAGAATTGCCATTGTAGACAAACATCCTTCAAGGAAAAAGTCCAGTTTGCTTCCCCTAATGAATCTTCCACAAAACACCCTAATTCTAATAAAAATTGCTATCACTTCTGGTATCTGGGGGGCTCCACCCACTTCATTTACTCCTCCTGGAAGCAGAATTGAGAAAACGAACACTTCTGATTGAAATTTCTGCAAGTGCTGTTGACCTGAGATTTTCTGAGCCTTGAAAGATTTCTCCATGGAAGCCTTCAGCTCCAGAACAATCTTGAGGTTCTCACTTGTTTGAACTAATGTAGAAATAATGTAGAAAATTAAGCAAAAAAAAAAAAGGGGGGGGGGAGGGGGGAGAATACCATCTGTATGCTGTCATGAAAAGGGCCTAGTACATACTACAAAAGGGACTCGGGACCCAACATGAGACCTAGAGATTTAAATATCTTCAACCTTGCTTTAGCAGGGGAACCCTCTATGGGCTACAATTAACCAGCCAGCAGCACCAAGGATTTAATCTTTTTGGCAAGTCCTGCCACAGAGGTGGCACTGGAGCTATAGGAGTGAACCTTCTCATGCTTCACATCAGTCCTTGAGTTGTGCTGTCCAGTATTTTTATTCACTGCTTTCTTAGAGATTGCACGGCTCCCCTGGGGCATGCATCATTTACAGATAGGCTTCCCTTGCTTCAAATTTGACTGGACCTGCTGTACATGAAAGTCACTTCTACTTCTGCAAGTGCACTGCAGTTCTCTGCTGTTAAATTACCAAGGTAACAATATGTTCATACTTTGTTTCAACTAGTTGTTACAGAGTCTGTTATTCATTCCTGTTGACAGCCCCTTGGCCCTCAGTCTTGCTAAGACTCGCATTTTCACCTTCTCTCCTATACAACTAATTTTGGTGTATTTAAATAGATATCAGAGGAAAACTGAGAAAAATTAAACCACCCACTTAGCAAAAGTCTCCACTGTTTATTTACTGTGAATCCAAGAACTTCACCCCAGAGTGATTTTGCATAAGCTGGTTTCCATCCAGCTCCAAAACCAGATTTAGCAACACCTGCACTGTTTGGTGGCTGAAAGAACTAGACCCTGGCAAGCACATTGCTGTAAGACATCATTATACTCCAGAAGAACAAATGTCATGGGTGTAAGGTTCTTCAGAAAGGGAAACTCAGTGGCAGAGCAGCAGTGCTGTTGGTTTGGAAAAAGCTTCCAGCTCAGCACTGATTTAGTTAATGTTGCTCCATCAGAAAGTTGGGGTGATCTGACAAGCCATGCTCCCAAAGCTTTCCATGAGAGGAGTGCTTCTCTCTCTGAAACCAGGCACCCTTCTTTGAGCACTTGATCAATGACCATGCACTCTTCACTTGAAACCACCAGTAAAATGAACTGGTGAGGGAAAGAGAAAAATTTAGAGATTTTTGTTGAAAATGAACAAATTAAAAATTAACCATCCTTGGCCTTTTTCCTTCTGTGTACATTAAAGTACACATTCAAGCAATAGAATGCCTCTGTCAGTTCATTCAAAACATGCATTTCTATTTATCAGCCAGAGCTTTTCCTTCACACCACAGGAATGCCTGATTTAACCCAGAATACTACTGTCCACACACTAAGTGATAGTTCTCCTTCCTTCCCAGTGCCTGACAATCACAACAGCAAAAACAGCAATACAAGAATATTATAATGTATTGCAGGTCATTATTGAAAATGTCACAAATAATTTCCCTGTTATTTCCATGTTCTATAGCATGACTATAACTTTTCTCTTCCTACATAAGACTGTAAAACAAGAAAAGATTGCTGTAATCCATTTCTTCCCATGACACACAAACACTATAATCTCCTCGCTATGTCAGAAGCAAATTTCTATCTGCAAATGTCAAGTCACAGAAGTTGCAACCTTTGCTGAGCTGATAAATAATTATGTCAGATTTATATATAAAATATATATACAAAAAAAGTCATTTACTTAATCACAGATGTACTGTGGAAGACTGAAGTCCTGAACTACAACTCTATCTTCGGCTTCTTCTTCATAAGCCACTCAGAAGCACATACCTCCCATTTTATGACATTTAGGAATTAGAGTCTGGTATACCACTGCCTGACATGTGCAATGACTTCAGGAGCCTCTGCATCTGAATGTCTTTAGAGCCCTTTGTGAAAAAGATTCGGTGGCCAGAACCTATAGATACAAACAGTTAAGCAAGAGTGGAGGAGAGCAGGAGGGTTCCCACAGTGCCTCAGGAGCAGCACAGGCTGCGATCACAGGGATAAGACCCAGGTCTGGGATAGAATTCAGATCAGCCAATAACACAGGCTCTCATGTGTATTACAGCCTTAACTGTATGGCATTGGAGAAGGCTGAAACTTCAGCCTTTAACTTCTTTCACCTTCAGTTATTTGTGCTGCATTACTCAAAATACCTGCTTGTGCAAATAGCTACCACAGCCATAAAGGAGTTGGGAATAAATGCGGGGAGAACATCAGCCCTTGACCCAAGCTGTTATGGGAAGTACTTATAACTCTACTCTTAAACATACTTGTGGGACAACTGCATTCACAAACTTCTCGTGGTGCACTGTGGATTATCAGAAGATGCAAGTCTTCTGAGAAAATTCATCTTTCTCTAAACTTGTTTAATCACAACTAACACTGAAGGAATATTTGAAATACATGTCTTATGACTTTTTCTAGGAAAAAGTAAATTAAACCTCAACAGAAGTTTTGCAGCCACATCATGGTGAGGTGGTCAGGGGAAGAGACTGTACCAGGTGAATGGAGGGCAGCTTCCAAAGCACAATGGAATAAAAAGTATCTCAGGAGGAAATCCAAGGCCTGTAGGATTAATAGATTTAGACAAACTCCATTCCCTACCCATCTCCACAGACTCACTACTATCATTTTCTCTGCACTAACACACGAGAATTCTCCTTGTAACACCCCACTTCCACAATGGATATTAGGCCACCATAGAGAAGAGCCATTGGACACAATTCCATAGTATGAAAGTCTTAAACACCCTCTAGTACTGGTAAAATGCAGAATAATTCAGCACAGGTCAAGAGTCTAGACAGGCAATAGATGTTTTGCTAAGTGCCAACAAGACAAAGATCTTACCCATGGTATTATTATCATAGAATCACAGAATTCTATGATTGTATTATTCTAATTATGTGTCTAACAGGAACACACTAGGAAAACAGTAGGAGACAAGTGCTCATTTTCTTAACAGAAATGAACCTGTTAGCATGCAGTCAGCAAATGTACATCCCAGACACTACATATTCAGGTTCAGATTCAAACTTTACCTCAAAAGAAAAAGTTTTTCATACAGCTTCTCCCATAGAAATGGCTATATTCTAAATAAGAATCAGATCTGAATGTTCAGGTATGTTCTCCTTCCCCTCCAAAGCCAAAGGTTTTTCAGCTTGTTCCCCATATCACAACACGTGCCACCAAATCAGCTAAGCAACATCTGGATTTCTCCTTGTTCACCAGAAGACTTCATAAAAGTTGGTTCTGTCATATAACTAAGAGAAAAAAGGGGTCCAATTTTAGCAGATGCTTCTGAAGGGCAATTTCTGGTGGTGGTCTTCGTAAGCTGAGCTCTTAGTTTCTTGAAAGCAACGTTTCTTTGTATTTATAGAAAAGCTGCTGTGCATGCTTTTTTTTTTCCTAGAAAGACTGTGGGAGTGCAAGCCGTAGATCAAGGTGGATACAGCTCTGTTGGAGACTCTCAGAAGACAGGCTCAATACAGTGATCTGTAATCAGTGAATGAAAACAGTACAGAAGAAAACCAAGCTGATCTTCTATCCAAGAGTTGTTTATTGTTGAGCAAGATAGTCTATTGTCATGGTATGTTTCCAGGAATCTAATTCATTAATTCCTTCAAAAGCTTATCTTCAAATAGTTAGAACTGAAGAGATAACCTTTATGCAATGCATCTCCCTTACTCTAAGCCCTTGGGCAAGCTTATTCACAAAGACTGCTCTTTACTGGGTTTGGGACAGCTGAAAAGAACACAAGAGGAGCACTCAATTATTCAAACACTTTTCAGATGACAAGTCTCTCTTTTGTTCTGGTTTAGTACAGTTATTTGGTCCTATGCTGGAATATGTGCTACTAAAGGTACAGGACAAAGAAAGATTAGACCTGGCCTATTGCTCTTGGATAACAGGATGAGATTTTGCTAAAGGGAAATTCTGATTATTTTGTAAGAAACATAAGTATTCTGTGTTAAACATGATCTTAAGTAGTTAATTCCAATGACTTCAGTAAAAATGAAACAGCAAGAAGCGTGCTTCAAACCCATGACAATTTTTTGTCTGCAAGATGACACAAAACTGTCCCAACTGTCCCTTCTCTCATTTAATAAACTTGTGTGAAAAGAAAGAATTGTCCTTGTAATTAACTTCCAATTCTTCAACATTTTACATTTTATCTGAACACTTCTAACAGGAGAAACATTCTTTGCTATGACAGCTCATTCAAATACACAATCTGTCCTGATACATCATCACCACACATTTTATTACTTAATTTACTCCTTCGCTATTAAGATATGGCTGCTTCTGTTAAACACAAAGAACACAAATACAGAACTGCGCGTGAAGTAAGTGACAAAGAAATCAGTAACAGAGCCTGTAGTCCAATACACTTTGAAAGGTGAAGCTTGGCTTTTCCTTCTGTTCTCAGCTCTTGATTTCCCTCTTGCATTACACTAGAAGCTTTTGTCTTGTGAACTGCTCAGGAAAAGAACATGCCGGGTGTTCTGGGTTGCACATACCTGAGCTGGAGTGAGAAGAAGGTCTGGTCCATCCTGATGAGAATGGGACATAAGCTTATTTTGGCCTAACATGCTCCCCGAAGTACTGCCTGAGAAATGGGGGATTTTTAATGCCACCACATCACCCCCATACTGTGTTTTATGTTTGCGAGTGAGATGAAAGGATTCCTTTATTGCAGCATCCACTAGTCAGCCAAATTACAGTGGATCCAGAGCAGAATAGATTCACCCAGATGACAAGTCCTCTGTCAGGATATGATCTCAGTAATAACTTCTGTTAAAAAGAAATCAGAAATTGTGCATCTTCGCCCAGCACATTTTGCTCTCTTTCTGCTGAAGTGCTTAGTTTTACTGACTTTGAGAACCACCTTGATATTTAATTGACACATTCTGTACCATAAAAAAAAGTTATTCCTAACTGAAAACGAAAACAAACTTACTGGCAAACTGCATTTCCATAGGATTTTCCAGGGAAAGAGAAAAATCTGAGACAGGTAAGCCAGGATTCCAGAAGCATCTAGCTTCATTCATCCATTTGTTAAAATAATGGAAAAGGGCCACCCTAAGGAGGATTGGAATGTGACAGGTTAGGAAGAACGACAAGTGCAGAGCTCTTCAAATCACTCTGCTTGTTCTCACCGTCTTCATCCAAGTCAGATACAAAGAGCACGTTCAAGTGCCACACAGTACAGCTGTCTCATCTTGTAGACAAGAAGTCTATTTGAAATGGCACTTGCTTCTGTCATCTCACCTTCTGCAGAGCTGTGACTGTGGCAGTTAGAGACTTGCTCCAAGTGTGATTCTACCGGGTCCAGAATGTCACATTCACACCATTTTTTCAGCTAGAGATTTTCCTTATCAGTCTTTTTATATCAGCAATAGGATGCAACCTTCTCCTCTCTCCATTAATTCCTGCCTAGTCACAAACATGGGATTCCCTCATGGAGACAGAAGCCACCTAAGAATTCAAGCATGAGATTGTTTCCTCCAAACTACAGTAATATCAAATAACATACACTTATTAACTGAAGAATTGTGTTTGCTACAGTCAGAACTGCTCTCTCAAACTTTGTTAAGAATAGTGAAGAGTCAGTGACAGCCTTACTTTATTTTGGATGACTCTGTGCTCAGTCAGTGACACCTTTGAAGTACTCAAAAAAAGACTAGCCAGGAGAAACAGGTAGGTGAAGATCTGGTCTGTGGAAGGTCTATACAACTTCTTACCCATTGCTACTCATTGGAGCAACAGATTGGTGTTACTCTTACAGTATATACTCTATTACTCATAAGATTAACAGCAATTGTGTATGGGCCTCATATATGCCCACTCTGTGAAAAAGAACAGATCAGAACAGCACAGTTGAAGCTTTACAAAGAGCAGCAGTCAGGCAAAAGTAGTTCTATCTTTCTAAAAAGAAAACAAGCAACCTTTTTGATATTCTACGCGAAGTTTCTCTCACCAGGAAGCTACATTCTGCATGGAAGAGATGAAAAATTAAGCATTTAAGTGACCAGCAACCAAAACATACAAGAATAACAACCTGCTTATTATCATAGTTAAGAGGAATATTGCTATTGGCTTTTGCAGAGCTTGAAACAGTTTTTGTGAAGTGATCAGCAGCTCTCAGTTGAGCTTTCATAAAAGTTTAAGAAACAACTTCTTAAACCCTAGACTTAGACAAAGCTACAGTTCTAACCACCCTCCTGGCCATAGGGCTATTCCTCTGTCTAGCAAGACTGTTTTAAACAAACAGCAGTAACCCATAATAACTGAAAACTACATGATGTGTTGTAGAGGTTGCAGCATATTATCATCTATCCCCTCTTTGCTGAAGAAGGTAATGATTATATAGCACTCATTTAAGGTATCCACATTAAAGAGATATGCCACATGCCAGTGTAATCAAAGGCATTTTAGGTAATGAAGTTAACAAAGAGTGGAACATTTCCCAAAGAAACATTTCATTTGCATGTAGTGGAGCTATTTTAAGCTAATTCTGACATTACATTATGATAGCAACATTTGTTGACATTTGCAGCATTTCACTGACAAGCCTTCATGCATTGGGATGAATTCAACATTTCTTCGTATAAGCAATAAATATAATTACATTTCATAAAGGAAGAAAAGCATGAAAATGCTAAACATATGTCATTCTCCCTGCAACATGCAAGATGAACTGTCTATCTGAGCAAGTATGCCATAGGACACAATCTTTAGGGGCTCAAGAAGTTAATAAGAGAAGCATTTTCAAGACGGTTTTGCATAGCCACTCCTACACCAAAAGTAGGAATTCAAATACTGGTGTCGCTTGTCATTTAACATAAGTGCTTCCTTTGTTATGAATTACCTCAGATAATTCATTAGCTATGTACATAGATAACAGAAGCCAATAAATCCAGAGCCATTAGTGGCAAGCAATTATAAAGGTGAAAAGACACCCCTAAATCACCAGTATAGGGTCTAAAGAAATCCCGGGCAATAAGAATGACCTCTGGACAGAGAGAAGATGGGAAACCAGTCACTGCAGCTCACTTTGTGCCAGTCACATCTGCTGGCTGCACACAGGAGAAAGACGGGTAAGACGGAGAGCTACTTTGTGGTCAAGAAGAGCGATGGAAAGAGCTACACTGGGACACAGACAGAAAAGGAGCATTCCCAAGCAGCCTTTCCCTGTGGAGTTCCATTCAAGATAAGAAAGCCTAAAATACAGATATGTAGGCATAACAAGAAGATAGCAAGAGCACTGGTCTGTCTCACATTTTCTGGAAACACATCCCTGAGCTTCCTGTGCTACAGTCAACCTGAACAAAGTAACTGGTTCAGTTAAACCTTGGGTTGAAATGTAAGTCCTGAGACATTTTCATTTATACCAGATGACAGGAGGCCTTATCAAGGTACGTGCACAGATATGACACTCACTTCCTCAGAAGTTAATTTGTTATGCTCATGAACTGACTTCTTATACTGAACTCTCATCAATGCTAAAACACCCACTGAGTAGTCTCAGGATGAAACAAAACCCTTATTCCACAGAGCATGCAGGAAAACAACATACTACATGCACTCTGAAAGAAGATGACATTCTTGATCTCATCCATATCTTTTGCTTGTACTCCATCTGAAAGCACTAGTTAATTTAACAAAAGTAGAAACTTGAATTCAGATGGAGAAAATCACATTGTTGTGTTAGCAGATGTACATATGGATGTATGTGTATGAAACTGTGACCAGGAACAGCAGCAGGTAGGATGTCTGCTGGCAAAACTGAGTAAGAGGATTTTGTTAATTATCTGCCTTTATTGTGTTAAAACTTCTATTTAAATGCATCAATTTGTTTGAGAGAAAAAGCATAACTCTTGTGAAGTTGAATCTTTGGTTACCCAAAGTTTTTTTTGCTGAAAACAGACTCAAACGGGGAGAAAACGCCAATTTCCCAAACAGCCAGAAGTCTCTGTATTTGCAGATCCTTTGACGAGCTGCCAAACAAGTTAGTAATTTTCTAATGATTTGTAATTCCTTCCAGGAGACACTTAGCCACATAATTGGCAGAGTAAAAGCAAGCAAGCTATCAGTTACCATGCTTATCAAATGTCAGTTGTACTTTGTTGTAATTGATATCTAATCAACACACAATCACATGTTGTTTGATGCCAATTAAATATCTAAGTAGTTCTTTCAACATTATTACCCTAATAAGATGGTAATTGTACACTCAAAGCTTCAGTAATATCTGAGATAAGACGCTGCAGACCATATCCAGCTCCCTTCCATTGAAGAAGTCATATGCTGCTACACATCAACATTTAATTACTAATAACTGCCTCAATAGATCCAAGGACGACACTTAGGAAATAGTTATTATAAACAAACAGGATGATTCAGTTTGAAAACTTGTACTTTACATTTAAGATGAGAACTTGCATTAAATATAGAATTTACACAGTGACTGGCTTTGACAGTTTCCTTTCAAAATAATACTATCTGTAGCTCACGTGCCTGGAAGAAGTTGCAAGAGAAAGTAATGCATATCTAAAGAGATGTAGTCCTGTTCAGCCTTTAGCATCTCCTTTCATTACAAGTTTAAAAAAAAATTTAAAACATTCATCATGAAAGGAAGAAAAAAGGAGAAATACCCTGTGAGTGCAGAAGACCTAGATTCTATCGGTATGAGGAAGGCACAGTCTACACCAGCATGCTCCCTACTACCCAAGGTGAAGTGCCTTGCCTGTTGAGCTACTTACTGTTCCTTTGTATTATCTCCTGCCTTCTCTTCCCACTACTTTTCAGTGTACCAATCTGCATCTACCTCAAAATGAAAAATATCAAACTACTGAATTTGTGCTTTGTTTTTTGAATATTTCTTCTAAAATTGCTTCCTCATATACTGCTCACCAATCTTGATTGAATATAAGATATTAACAGAAGTCATTAGAACTTGATACAAACCGCAGGCCAAGACTGCTACCAACTCAGACTACTCAGCTCCCTGTTTTATCAGTCACCTGGCTGATAATCAGCAAGGATTAGTATCAAAACAGCAGGAAGAATAATTACAGATCACAGAAAAGATCTTCTCAGTAGTGTGATAGAACATCTGGAAAGAAACCAAGTATTGATCTGATTTAATGGCAAGTCCAATCTCCTTCTATAAGAACAAGGCTGTGAATATCTGCATTGGGAATGCCTCAGGTAAGGCAGAAATCAACAACTCCACATTTAACTCCACAGTGAGGCCTTGCTGTACACTCCCTCCTCGGACGAGGAAAGCCTACCTAGTGGTACATGTTGCATCTTGCTCAAATGAACACAAGAAGTTTTCTGAGAAGAGGAAAGTTTTGCTGCTTCTCAGCTTCAGAAGAAGCTTCTTGCAGCTTCAGGACATACTGTCCAAATAGTAACCCAGAGTAATTTCACCTGTCTTGTAATTGAAATGGCTTGAAAAAAAACATGATCCAAAAAACCTCAACCTTAGACTGAGAGGGAAAACACCACAAAAATCAAAACAGCATTAAAAACAAACTCATTACTTTCCCTGAGGACAAAGAGAAGATGAGATACGCTAAGAGTATGTGGGGTTTTTTTTAGTGTTTTTTTTTTTTTTTTTTTTTTTTTTAGAACTTTCTTACAGGACCAAATAAACCTGTAGCAGAGGTTTGCTATGCATAAGAGAACTTAGCTGTCACAGCAAAGTTGCTTTCTAAAGGATGCATTCACTCTCTGCTTTGTAAAACAATACAAAGCACAACCACAAAAAAAAAAACACACACCACCACAAAACAGTGTCCATATCTTTCTCTACTGGCCATTAACAGCAGCTCGGTAGCTGCACGATGAATTGCCATTTTAGTAGAGTGCTATGCTTTGGCACCTTGACCTACTCCAAGGGAACTATTACTACATGATCAATGGACCCTTTACTCAAAATACAGGGGAACAATAGTTTGATTTATCTTCTCCCCAGCTGCCCACCAATTGCCCCAAGCACAATTGTGAAATTACTATTGCCATGAAGTCAGCAGCCACTATTTCTTCCCCAGCCTAAAGTTTTAATTGAGAAGAGAACTTTCACAGTCTTTAATATAATTCTTACACTGTTTTAAGAATTATTGACTTATCCTACAAACCTAGACTCAATCTGAACATTTTATTAGAGCAGTTGGGGTTGAAGGCAAGAAGCCAAACAGGAATGAAATTCATTTCATCTATAATCTAGCCTTTATGGATGCTAGCACGTCTCTTTTGGAAAAAGGAAACTTTGGTTCAATTCCCTACCCTAGCTCAGGGATTGGAAACCCACACCTCTTATTAGAATCATAGAATGTCTCAGCAGGGATGCCAGGGATCATCAAGTTCTTTCTCCTCCCATAACTTTTCGGAGTAACATTTTGAGGTAGATATAAAATGAAAAAAACATCTGAAACTATTGAATTTGTGGTTTGTTTTTGAAAATGAATACTAAAATTTCTTCTTCACATACAGCTCTACAATCTTGATTTAATATAAAGCAGGGACACCAACCGCCAGATCTAGTACTAGGATTTAGAGTTCTGGTATTGGCCAGGTATTAGGCTGGGGTTAATCTGCCAGATGCAAGTTAGAGCACAGAGTGAAGGTAGAGCACCTCTGCATGCACACCTGTGTCAGTGAGTTTTAAGTAAAGAGGGCAGGTTTGCTTCCTGCTGAAGCTGTTACAAGAAAGAACTTATTTAGCAATTTGTGTGAGAGAAGACTCAGGATGGGCCAAAAACTCAGCTAGGAAAAAGAGACACAAGAACTGATCCATATTCAATATTATCAGTAAAGAAGTAGATGCTTGGGATGTTCTATGATTCTATGCTATAGTAGGCACTAAATTCCTGGGGAAAAAAAAAAACAAAACAGAAGAGTTAACATCTCCCCTCCTCCCAAGACATCTCACTGGTCAACTGATGCCTGCTTGCCTCTACACCAGCCCACAGAACCACATTTTGAGGTACCTAGCTATCCCCTTGCCCTGTTACAGGAACAACAGATAGCTTGTCCAAGGAACGAGCCTCTCCCCTGAACGCCAAGCAGACCCAACTCCTTTACTAGCTCCAGTCCTGCAAATGGCATTTAATATCACTGAGCATACCTTGGGAAATGCATCCTTCACTCACTACCGACCTGAACTAAATCAGTGACTTAAGGCAAAAGGTTCATGCATTTTACTGCCAGTCTAGGAGTCACCAGACCTCACCGCACAACATTTCTCAAATGAAGAGACTGAATGATTTTGCTGGAGGCAAAACACTGAATTACTTTAAAACTCTGTCTATGCACATTTCCCAATGAACCAAGATAATTCCTGACTCTTCTACTTAAGGCTGCTAGGCAGCCTACCTGAAAACAAAGAGATTCAAAGCTAAATGTTTATCTTAGATTGAAATAAAAAATAAGCATCTTACGATAAGTGTTTGTTTCAACAAGCTTTTCAGGGTTAATAGGAAACGGCTAGGTTACAAAAAAAAGCAACCACCTGAGTCTTTAAAAGCAAGTAGTCATCATAGATTCAAGGCTTACAAGTCACTGTGTCCATAATCAGAATAGCTGAGCTCTTAGCACTCCCTTTGTTTCCTAAATGTGCCAGTAAACTGTTTCACATGGCCCTGGAGGTGGCTTAAATGTTACTATGAAATGCATGGATATAGCATTAAATCTCTCAAACACAGAATATTTGTAACCCATTATTACAAAAACACACACAGCTTGTTTTCCTCACTTCTCCTCAGTTACATCGATAACTATGACAACCACTGAGCTCCATCAGATGGAGGGAAAGATCTCAGCACTAAAACTAAGTACATTAACTCTTACCCAGTTCCCCAGTCCATTAAAGCTCTTTGACATATCTTTAACCAACAAGAAAGCCCAAGAAAGATTTAGCATTAAGCAAATATTTAACTTGTTTCCCAAATCAGGACTTGAATTAATACAAATTTAAGTCTCACTTCACTTTGTTAAGGCTTCAATTCTCTGTCTGACCCTTCCTTGGTATACACATATTTTTCAATTAGATAAACTGGGAAGTGGTTGAGCAGAACTTGATTTTCCCCTCACCACAACCATTCACAACATAAAGTCACCACCTGGTGGCATAAAACAGGCAAACCAGTGAGGTACAGCACACATTAGATGGCAGGAGCCTCACAACTCACCATGCTCTCAAGACTCAGGGCTGCACAGATTGCAGTAGCTCAGTTCAGCAGGTCTCTGCAGTACAAAAGTAGGTTTGGGTCCACATTCAGCTGAGCAGTTTTGTCTAGCTCACTGATTTCATCGAAAGTCTCTTTTCCACTTCTTACAATGCTATGCATTATGTGAAATTGCCAGAACAAGAAAGTTCTGAAAATAGCTGGAAGTTGTGGTATTCATTTTGAAACTGCTTTATTTTCCTTCCCTCCCCCCCCCCCCCCCATGACACATCTGCAGCAGAGGCCATCTTTGTAGGACAGAACAAATGCACCGCATTGTAAGACACCAAGGCTGTACTTTGGAACAACTTGGCTGCTTTGAAAGTAGCAGTTACTGCTTCTATGTAAGGAAAGGCAACCAGCAGAATAGATCAGCCTGTCCAGGCAGGGGCAGACAGCACGACTGCCTGCTGTCATCACTGCCATGCTCTGGCCAACCTTTGGTTATGCTCAAGTACAACAAAACGACACTGCAGTTGTCATTCACTGGAATTGTCACAAAACTAGAAAGCACCTCCACAAGCTCTTCCAACAGAGGAAACATGATATTGCCAAATGGACCTAATGATACAGCTTCTATGCATTGCTTTGGGAACAGTTCTTACATCCTGCTCAGCATTCCTCTCCATACACAGGGTTTGGTAGAGGTCATGAGTACTGATAACTCCGCTTACTACAGAGCACATTACCTGGGAGCCTTAACTTATCTGCTGCCTGATGACACTACGAATACTACAGCTTTTTGCATAGTCATTCTGGGGAGTGGCAGGGTGGAAGTGCTTTCAGCCACTCTCAAGCAAGACAAGGAGCAGTGTGCCAGTCCAGTGGCCAACGTCAGTTTTAGTTAAATCTGATAACACCAGGGAATTCAAAAGGGTTATATACTTCCACAATTCATGGAGGTGTGGCCAGCAGAGGAGGCAGCTCCCAGAAATTACCCTCTGAAAGGCCGAAACATGAGCCTGACCTGCAACAGAGTTAGTGCAGGAGGCCCATTAATGACTCCCAACAGAAGCTTTAGATATTACCAGAAAATCCAAACCAAAGTCATAGCCCATATGGAAATCTGCTTCAAGTTCTGCTGATTGTAGAGCTATCTTATCATCTGCAGCACACTGACTAACCCTTTCAGATTTATCATCTATATTTCAATTTGGATTTCAGATAAAAACCACTTCCTCAAAATTCAATCTTTTTATTTATTTTCTTTTCTGCTCCCTGCTTCAAAGGACGCAGGGTATTGGTGAGGTGAAACTTCTGATTTGAACAGTGTTTGTTTTATATTCAGGCTTTACTTTGGTGCGGTCATTAACAATTTGGGGATTGAATAGAAAACACAAAACAGCCCTCTTATCCCATCTCACAGCATTTCTGCTTAGATTTGGTGGAACAGACAAACGTACTGCCATACATTTACAACCTACTTCCAGTGAAAAAATCCTGATCTTAGATTTGGTGGAACAGACAAACATACTGCCATACATTTACCTACTTCCAGTGAAAAAATCCTGATCTTTACCAATCTTGAGGGAGCCTAGATGTATCTGATTGAACTCTTTCCATGCTTGACTACAAAGCTTGCTAAATGATGACATAAAGAGTTCACAGCCCCTGCCAGCTCTGGGAGTAAGCATTTGAATCAGACTGGGCTTAATTTGGCTTGATTTTTTTCCCCCCATGCAGCAATAGCTAGCAAAAGCCATGTTTGAACCATCAGTCATCTGCATTATCATACTGTGTTTGCAAACATGCAATTTACAACAGTGAAAATAGCTTCCTTTATTGCTATGTACATGAGTAATAGATCAGCCATAAAGTGAGCCTACATACTATGTCAGCATACTGAAATGTAATGGCATTTCCAGGTTTCCAATATAAACCATTACTAGTTATTATTTCCTTCTCAGAAACATAGCATGATACACTGACTCTTCTTTTTATGATTAAATCTATTTCTAAAAATATTACAGCTATTAAAACCTCTTTAGGACAAAAGACTAAAGACCAAATTGAATTCCATGACAAAGGTATCTGGCAATTTTTACACTACTGCTACTTCAAAAGGAAGACTTCTACATTAAAATAAAAATAGCAGTAGTAACCAAAAGGATAGAGACACCTACAGGTATGAAAAATGACATGTCAAAACCAACTCTGGAAATTTTGATTGCATCCAAGTTTCACACACTAGTATCCCACTTGCAGCCTTCTCAGGGCATTCCTCTGAAGGGCTGGCTAAACAGCTTTTTCACATTTTTGATCTTTTGCTTTCAGCAAAACTAGTTGTCTCCCTGTATTAACACTCTCCTTTTAGCACACGGTTCATTATCCTTTCTCTCACCTTGAAGCAGTACTAAACCCAAGACACCAGAAAGACTCAGATCAACACTTCCAATTCCAACCTGATCACAAATGGCTGTTTGCCAGGCTCACATCTTTATTAAATGCTCAATCACACTGGAGTTTGAAAACATAACATTGCTCGAGAAATTTTCTTGCATTTGGGGAACTGCTAAAGATTAGTAGTTTCTTTAAGTATCTGGTAATGTCACTTCTGAAGTCTCATTGCTAGGGTCACAGCCTTTTTTTCATGCAACATTGCTTGCATATGAAATATTTCTTCACAATAAATATTTGGGCATTGGTATCTCCACACTGAGCTTTCACTTTCTTGATCAGTTCCATCTTTTACATTAATCAGACTTAACCATTAATTCTGTTAGTGCTAATAGATGTGCCAGACTACATTTGCCAAGTTATTGTACTATCTCTGAAGGGATTCCTCTTGTGTACAGAAATAAGCATCTGAAACCACTGCAAGACAGCGACCTTATTTTACATATCGATGAATCCTAACCACATAGAACAACACAGCTCTAGAACAACAGTCACTAATAGCAACACCACCAAAGCCCTCATGATCATAAGATGATGTACAACTTCATCTTGAGAGTGGTGGAGAAGTAAGACAGATGGATATAGCGCTAAGTACCCAGGACTGATATAGGGTTTTCTAAAATCTTTCAACACATTAGTTTTCTCAAAACTAGTTTCACTGAAACAACCATGACTTGTTAACTATCAAAGATGTTTCCTGTCATCGTCTCTCCTGCCCCCATTTAATTATTAAAACATTAGATTGAGTACAACACTGTGCACCTGTAACACACATACACACTTACAGTTCAAGCTGAAAAAGCAAAGGTGAAAGGGCAGTTTTGATCCCACCTTTTCCCAGCTTGCATAGGCTAGCTTATATGGACTGTTTTAATAGGAATTGCTTTTGTTTGAGCCACAGAAATTTAGCAAAGTGAGGAAGCATCACTTGCAATCAACTTAATCACTGGGATAAAATCCACATCGGTACCTTTTGATGGATGGTAACAGAAACATGACCTAAACAGCATAAGGCTTATTTAAAAAACACTTTTTCCAAAATGAAATGTTATCTTCTCACCTTATATTCCCAGAGCTCACAGTACTACTGATCGTAGTCCCACAGCTTGACAAGAGGTCAGCCATGTCACTTGTTAGAGATGTGAGCTGAATCACATGTGCCCTGTTTCTCCAGCAACCACCTCTTAATCCTTAACTAGTACATCTCACTTCAACTTAACTTAAAAATCTACAGCCACAAGGGAAAAGAACAGCAAAAGAATCCTGTGGCTAACCTTGATTTCTTACACAGCTACGAGGTACTCGATAGGTGTGTAATTGTGTTTGCCATCCGATGCACGGCAGACAACACAGTGACAGCCGTGTGACACTGGTCGCAGCAGCACAGACAATGACTGCCTATGATCCTAAACAGCTTGAGTTACAGAAGAGTAAAAGGTTTGAGGCAGCAAAGCTCAGAAGAGCATTAACAGTGACATCCAATGCAATTTTAACAACTCAAATGCTGTTTTTGCACCTGAACTGAAGCTACTCCACTTTTTCATATTTTCAGTGAATAACATTCCCCTTCAGTCACAAAAAAGGGTATTTCCTCATATTTAGTACTGTTTCTGTGCCTAGCAGCCAATAACAACCAACTTCCTCAGCAGCATCCGTGAGGTAAAAAACTGAGGTAAATCACAAGCAGCTGCTCCAACTGGGCCAGTCTCCCAAGCTGCACTTGGCATTGCTGCTGCAGCCCCCCACCACAGCCTGCTCGCCTAGGAGGGACAACATTTACGTCATACAACTTGCTGCCAGCCTGCCCAGGCACCGAGAAAAGAAAACAAATGGAGCTGAAGGTTATACCTCTCTCCCTCTTCACCTGGCTCTGCTCGCCGTCCTTTCCACACAGGCTGTGCTCCCGCCCTCCCGCTCCCTCAGGGAGGTGAGGTGCTGCTGGAAGCAGCAGGAGGCACCAGGCACTGGCTGCAGCCCCATGGCCAACCCAGTGGTGGGAAATGGTGGCTGGCATGCCCAGTGCCACTCAACAGGCACCACATGGAGTCTGCAGCACAGGGACAGCCCAGCAAAGCACCTGGCACATGCACAAACATCATCCTGTTGGTGTCTGCAGGTGATGCTCACCTTTCCCATACAAGAGCCAGTAATACCACAAAGAATTGCTGTGCTTTGGGCTGCAATTGGGTCCACAGAGTATTGACTCCATCTGTGGCAACCTTTCTTCTTTTCCCAGACAGGAAAACAAAAGAAAAACCTTAAAAAAAAAAACCCTCCATGGTTCATTTTAATCAGGGATCCCAAACAGTAATGGAAGGCCTACTGTTGAGCAGTATGCCAACTTGAATGCTAATTATATACAGGCAGTGACAAAAAAAAATCTCAGTCACCACATAACTGGGTTGTGGAGCTCTATACACAAGTGATAAGAACTAGAGAACTCTGATTCGATTTCAGGGGCTTAGTACATTCCTCTTTTCTTTGTGCCTCTTACTTCTCCTTAGCAATATCAATGGTCCATACCTACCCAACGAGATCACTGCCATCAGCACTCTTTTAGGCAGCTGCTAGAGCCCCATCACAGAACTGCACGCAACTGGAGCTAAATATGATGAATCTCAGCTAGCATCAAGCCTCTCTCAGAGGGAAATGGCTACAAGCTGCCACGCATCACAAGCCTATTTAAATGCAGATTTGGTGTATCTGCTATTCTTAATTATCCTTGTATTTTTAAAGCAGACTCACTGGGAAGCCTTGTCTTCTCTGTACCCAATCTGTGTTTTCATTCGTGTTAAAGAAAATAACACTATGGAAAAACTGAGATAGTTTGGGGGGCTTGGGAAGGTGGTTTGGCTTTTTTGTGGTTTTTCTTTTTGAAGTTTACTACAGGAGAACCAAAATAAATGTTTACAAACTACACTTTTCACAGGAAATAGCATAAACACAAAGCACTTAAAAAATAAAAGGCTAAACATAGAGAACATGCAATAAACACTATTCATCATTTTCCAAGCAAAAGGACTGCTTGGCTTAGTTTAAAATGACATCTTCATGAAAACTGTACTCTGGATACCAAAACTAGTCTTCAGCATCTTGAGCTTTTATCTAGAAATACTTAAGTAGCTTAAGTGCTTAAATTTGACCAAGTGCATTTCCCCTTGCACACAAATCCAAGGTCACTGAAACTGGAAGCGTGCTTACTTATGTGATATTCTGCCAAGATAGTAACATATCATGACTGCACTATGAACCAGAAAACATCACAAGTCATTAGGAATCATGTCAGCCTGAATACCCCAACACCACAGAAATGAAGATAATTGCATGGCTTCCACCACACTTTCACTTTCCTTGTTTGCATTCTTCTAAACATCTCCCAGCGTTATCACTAACAAGACCATTTTAATGACAGTCACAGAGTGTTGGCTGCTGGTATGAACCAAATCTCATCACTGTTCTTATTAGGGAATTTATTAGTAGTGAAATACTATAAATGTGACGTAAGAATTGCATGCCAATGAAATGAAGTTTTACTGCCAGCATTTTTCACTGTTATTGAACCACACCTTCCAGTATAAAAACCGTGTCCATTTATAAAACATACGGGCACACAGCAGCACTTGAACTCTGAGCAAGCCATCTTGAGTCCTTATAACTGCTCCAAGAGCAATGAATGGGCAATATTAACCTACAAAGAACACCCTGGCTTCCAGTCAGCTCCATTTATAATATAGTTGTGGAGATAAAATTACTCTGGAAACTATTTTCCTGACTTTGGTCAAACAGATGCTTAACATCATCTCAATAATAATACAGAATTGAATGGGAAAGACCTGAATCAGAGGCAGAATCAACAAACCATTTCCACAAAATTTTGGAAAAATTTTACAACGGGGGAGAAGAGTATGCACTAGGACTGAAGCCAAGACCCATTTCTCCAAGGCTCTCACCACTGCCTATTCCTTGCACAGAATGGATTCCAGAATCCATGAATTCAACCTACTATTCAGCTGATCACCGGCTGAAATAAATAACCTGCATGCAAAAAGCCCAGACTGTGGCTTTTTCTATTAAAATTCTTATTACTGTAGCAGTGCACGCTTGAAACAAAGCTTATTTTTTAAACTTGTTTTATACTTTTAAGATATAAGTATGCTACATATATATGCACATATAACATACCTTTCCCTGCTCCTGAGCTAACAGATTCAAGGTCCTAAGTAAATTACAGCAAAATCTTTTTCTAGCAGGATCTTACCTGACCAAGAGTACCCAACCCATTTAATTCACCACCAGAGTAAACAATTACAGAATGGCTAACCAAGAAGCCATACTTAACCTTTTAAACAAGACAGTTTCAGCTATTTCACTATTTCAAGTATTAGAGAAGGTAAAGAAGTAAACCCTCAAGAACAAATTAAAACACTCAGAATTGCTTTTATATGCTTTAAGAGAAATAATTCAAAGAGAAAACATTCACCCTTATGTTTTAGTGAATCATCTGCACCCTTTACTCATTACAGAAGAATAAAAAAAGTATCACAGATTTAATAGCATGTGACACTTATCTAAGCAGCAAAACAAAGCTTCATCACTTTACTACATGCTGAAGATTAAATTCTTTCTTGAGATGTTTGTTTATTAAAGAAGCCTTCCTCTCAGCGTTGTCACAGACCATAATTATATCACATAGCAAATCCACGTGCAAGTCCCATTCCGGTATTTCTTAACTCCTTGCAGGAAAGAAACTGGGTTGGTAACACCCCGTTCTTTGTCTTGTTCAATGCTACTTTGTTAGACACTTTCAGAATGATTTAAAATATGCGGGGAATTAACACAGGGCCTTGATCACCTACATATACCTTGTGAGCAGCATAATTACATCTTCACCAACAGTGCAAGGAGAGCCCTTTGATGTTTTATACGAGTTAACTACAAGGGGACAAAGAATCTTTATCTCTAATGTGAGTTCTATGTCTAAAGCATTTCATATGGTGCACGCATCAGGAGCTCTGTGATACTAGAGTACATAGAAAGATGTTAAAATCTAAGAATTGGTAGTGGCAACTGGCAAGATAAGCAAATTGTTTGAGATAGACATAGCAATTTAGGTAGATGCAGAAACCAACATGCAGGCAAAAGAAGAGGTAAGCCACTGATGAAAGCTGTATAATGCTACCTCAAATCTATTTCTGGCACTGCTTAATGCTGCTATTTACACACACAAAAAAAAGAGACATATTTCCACTTTTCATTCCCAAGATCTTTTCAGAAGCAAAGCAACTAGAAATTTTTGTTTGTATTAGTAGTCCTGTACAGTAAGTGAGACTCCTTCACTGTCAGCAGAAGAGACATCTATTTGAGAGCAAATTGGATCTTTTAACGTATGTTAGCAATTTTGTTCAGCGATTCCCTTTATTCATTTTAGCTATTCAAGAGATGTCTTGATATGTCCTGTAGAAAGGTAAGGAAGTGTCTGTTCTGTTGGGGAATTCCATTGTGGAATCAAGACTGTAAAATTACATTGTTACAACTGCTTGCATAAGTCATTCATTTCATTATACAACCTTAAAGTGACAATCAATTATTTACTTACTTTAAACACTGTGGAAATAATTGACAGTATTTAAAATATTTCCTTGCATTTTTATGCATTTTTATTTTCCAATTACTCTCAAGTTTATTGTTTCAGTTGCATTACTTTTGCTCATTCCAGAAAGATAGGCCTGACTTCAACTTCTGTTAGGTTGGTAGCAATCTGAAAACACAAGTGCTGGAGCAGCAGGGGAAAGGAGGTAAGTTATTCTTTTAGTGAGAATGGGAGACAAAACGCAGCTTAAAAAAAACTTCCAAGAACACACACTGTACCCCAGGCTCTTCCAGAATGCTTTCACCTTCCTAAATGTCTGCCCCTACACAGCTGTCCTTGGTCTTTTAAATTTTACCTTAGGAGGAATAACCTAGATAATCTTTTCTTTCCTAGAGATTGCTGTGGGAGAAGAGGTAACTGATTGCAAATCTTTCAGCAATCATTTTCTGTCCTCTTACCTTCCTTAATTTGAATCTGCATCATCAAGAAGGTATATGTCCAGGATGCATCAAACTGATAATTCATCATTTTTTCTTACACAAAAAACTCAAATCTTGCCAGGGATTCCTTTGAGCCTTTAGAGGGCAGGAAAGCATCTGTGCTTTCCTCCATGCTCTGCCCTGACACCCCAATGACTGCCCAAGCAGCTCTGGGAGCCCTTCAGCTCTGGCACAAGATCTTATGCCTGGCTCACAGGACACTGTCCTATTTCAAATCAGGCATCCCCCCTAGATTTTCTCCACAGTTTAGTTCTCCTGATGGTTGAATTACTAGGCAAGTACTCTAACTTCCATGTAAAAATGGAGCAGCACAAGAAACCTGTGATGATTTTTCCATTCTGTAACTTCAGACTCCAAGTTTCCTATTTCAATGCTGTTACATGCCTGAGGAAGACTCTCACACAGCAATTGTGCAAGGACCTTTAGGCACTACACCAAGACAAATACCATCACTCTGGCAGTCACAGAAAGGCCAATATCTAAATCTTCATCTACAATTTAGGTATCACTTATTAGGTTACTGCTTCTCCCTTTCCACTGCTACCATTCCCATTTCTATTCAATTTGCATGGACTAGCACACAAAAAGCCTCTCTCTCTGAAGCTGTTCATTGTATTTTCTCCACTTGAACCTAGTACAAAATCTTCTTCACTGCCAGGGCAGCAATTAAAACAAACAAACAAGAAAACCCGCAAGCTTCCTGAGGTATGAAAACAGTCCTATGAGCAGGAAGATGATACAGTGTCTTCGGAGACCTGATACTTTTAACTTTCGCTACACTACCTGTTCAAACATTCCCTTTACAAGGTGAACCAGGGGAATGTCTCATCTACTGGCACCTGGACAGATATACACTTTCATTTATGTTCAAGGTTACTTTTACAAAAGCATTACATTTTCTTCTTTTGTAACAAAGCTGTCAGAGTACTTCAGGTACTTCGTCTGCAAATTATGAGTTACAACTCAATTGCCAATACTGGAAATGACTATCTTTACTTAAGAACGTAACCATCCCTTTCTTACACTGAGAGAATATTACAAATGAGCCATTACAGAAAACGCTTAGCAAGCCAAGTACTGCACTACACACAATTTGGGAGCTTGTTTTCCTCCCTGAGGATCATAAATTAGTGACAACCTGTAGTGCTCCAGTTTAACTGGAAAATTTGTATTTCTATTACAGCAAACGTCGATTTCCTTGTACTTCACTTGCTAACCTCTTCTATTATTAATCCCACTGTATCTCCAAGTCTCCACACACACACCACACACACAAAAGGTCTAATACTATATAAGCAGATAGTGTGCTAGCATCCAGTTCTTCAGCCATTCCTGTCTGCTTCAGAAGCAGCTAATAGGGGAGGCACTTGAAAAATACCAGCCCCAGTTTGCCCACAGAGACCATGACGCAGAGCTCAAAAACAGGTCACTACAGCCTCTGCTCCCCCCACAGAAAGCTGCCCAAGCATATTTTTTGAACATAAGCACAAGTAAAGCATTCGGTAAAGCAAAGCAAAAGATGCTTTACAGCACCACAGTTACTGCCATACATACAGTACTTTCCCTCACTCTAGTAGTGCTAGAAATAGCAGCAATTTGGGGCATGCTCACTGCTCTACAGCGGTACTGTTGTTGGGGACAACTCCTGTGAGGGAAAGAACAGCTAGCAGGTAAGAGGAGAGGGACTACACCTACTTAGCATGCCATAAATTGGAAATTAACCTGGGCCTTCACAGTAATAAACCAAAACAGAAGCTCTGAGATCTTCTTGAAACTATCTAGATTCCCTTCTTATAGGCTCTAACAAATCAACAGAGCGGCAGCCTTTAACATTAGCTTTTTCCCTCTACTACCATTAAAGTAGATCTTATCCCCTTAAGAAGTTAGTCCTTAGACACCTAGGCTCTCTTCATAATGCTTTATAGTCTTTTACTCAAACACTGTATAGAATAAAACTCTCAAACAGTTCCACAAGCCAATACTCACCCCTTCATAGTCAGCTTCCAATAGTAGTTCTCAGGGAGGAGCTTTACTGACCTTTTTTTCCTCCCCCTTAATCAACACCTAATGATTCCTTCACCTAACAGTTGCCATTTGTTACCCCATGTTTTAGCCAAAAAGGACCAATTTGTATCAGTTATGATTATCAGTCATGATTAACTAAAAATGGGAGAAGATCTATTGCATCCGTTGCAGTAATACTACACTCTTCTTAATGCAACTTCAAGTTATGCTTATAGCCCATCATGCAGTATGGTAGAAGACATCCTTAAGAATGAACTAAGACACCCAATATATTGTCCTAGATCCTATTGCAGACCTACTCAAGAATAAAGAAAGAAAATTATTTGTCTAAACTCAACCAGCTGTAATTAATTTTAATAGATGAGTAAGATCAGAATCAGCATACCAATTTTCTCTCATCTGTTTTACAGATTACTTCACCTGTTTAGTCTGACTGGGAAGCAATGTTTTTATTGCCACTCTTAATATCATGTTTCAATTAATTACTTAAAACACTGTTAATCTAAGTTTGGTCCTTTACCTGTATTTACTTTGAGTGTCGTTTAAGTTAAGTTTAATGCCTTAGTGATATTCTTAGAGAACCAGTTTCCATACAGAGATGGCTGGCTAACACAAGCTCCTGGAAAACTTGGAGATGGGTCTAGCATCTTCTCAGGAGATGACAAAGAGGAGGTGGGAGAGTATAATTATGACTTCTGGTGCCACTGAAACAGCATGTGGCAAAACTGTAGGAAAGTCTGCAAAGGAATACATACCTCCCAGTACTAAGAGTTGTCCACCACAGATCACGAAAATATATCTGAAATTCTTACTTCATCTCATGGGCTGCTCAAAACAACACTTACTGCTAAGAGGAGAGATCATGTATGGCTGCAGCGTAAGCGTCTACATGATTTTTTCTAGGCAGTAAAGATGTAGGTGGAATGACTTTTAACTGTTTTAGAAAGTTATACAGCCTGCATTATTTGGAGCAAAACTTCCCAAATCCAACAACATCCCCATGGTACAGCTCTTCTGGCAATTGATAGGTCAATTAAAAGTTATCACTGTCACTCCTGATAATTATCCGTGAGAACTCAAAAATGAAAAAATTTTTGCAGCAGCAAACCACTCAGTGGCTCCCAGCTTTTAAATTCCATTGCAGTTACATTGTTTTGACACGTGTCAAGTGACACATCAACTCAAGAAAAGGCACATTTAAAGTAGAAAAGTACCTCTTCACTCTTCCTACTTCATTTTCGTATCTTCGAAGAAAAGAAAATCTTTATCTTTAATCTCTAATGGTATCTCTTAGCAGACACATTACAACAAACAGTGGAATCTAGTGTCCTTTTCACTTTTCCAACTGAAATAGCCCATGGCCTTGAATCAGAAGACAGATTCAGTCAAAAGTACAAAACTATTTGTTATAAGGCATTATACCACTAATCAGCACCTATACTATTGCAATACTTTTTCCTGCAAAAGAAGTTTTGCAAAGAAATCAGCAGATAAATTAGTATGTGGGTGTATGATAAAGTGTCCAATAAAAAAAAAAAATCAGAAGGATGGAAAGGTAAATCAATGAATAACATTTAATATCTGCTTATTGTAATGCTCTCTTTCCCCGTTCTCTCCCCCCCCCCCCCACCCCCCCCCACGAATTAATTCCTAGAGGACAGCATTTTCTTTCCCTGCATTAACTAGGTTAATGCTAGATCCCCATCCAACTGGGATCAAAATACGTAGAACTCTACTTCTGGATAAAAAAACATCTTTACCACCACATACAATATTTGTAAAGCTGATTTACAGTCAACTAAAACACAGGCTCAGTTGAATGGGCACCTGCAGTCCCAGTTTTACTACAGTTTCTCTGCTTCTGTTAATACATCTTTAAAATACCCATCTACCAAGGGCACGTCTTAAGTGAACACTTGATGGAGCCTGAAAACAAATGAGTTGTAATGGCAAGCCCCTGGATTGTTCCAGAAGGACGCCAGTGTACATGACTCAAGGGGAGAATACTTTTTCAGCATTTTTTTTTGCAGTCATTCACAAATCAAAATGTGTGAATCAGACTTCAATAGGCCATATATTTAGGGTCACTACATAGGTGATATTTGCCATATGTTCAATAAGAAGTACATGAGAAAAAGAATGAGTCTGAACAATAGTCAAAGCTAAACAACTGGAAAACTGCTGTGATATTTAAACCACCTAGTTGGGAATAAGTTACCTAAGCTGCAAAGTTTTTTCCTCACACGATGAAAGTCAGTAACTGGGTAAATCATCCACTTAAATTAAGGACAAGTCCAAATGACTCCTTAGAAGTAGAGTTCATTTCCTGATTTCTGTATCAATAAATACTTCCAATGGCACATTAATTGAATCCTAGAAATTATTTAAAATTGAAAGGTAAGTTTGACAATATTCAAGGAAAGTCACTAAAATAGTACAAAACATTACAGCTTCTTTCCAGCACATAAGGGATTTACTCACACAGCATTTCCATACAGTTTTTCAAGTCCTTCCAAAACAGCCTTATTTACATCTTCTGTTTCCAATTTTAAGAAAATCAAAACAACTATTTATTTGTAAGAAGCTGTATCAGTTTTGCTGGGAATGAATCACAAAGAACAGAAGCATTAATGCTTTAGGACAGAGATAACTAAGGAATTTAGGTCTCCATAGTCAATTAAAATTCAGTGTGAGTTGGATGCATAAGATTTCTTCTGCGTATCCCAGCATGGCTTTTTAGTACCACCTAATCTCAGTGTTGACTTCAGACAGTTGAGGAAAACGTACAGAACTTGACTGGCAACATTATCTGTATATTAACACACAGAGGGCCAGCAGGATTTGTTAAAGCTGAACACGTCACAGACAATGCTCAAATGTTCTGCTCTATTAAATTAGTTGGCAGGTAGTATATAGTTCTTTTAATTCAACCAAGAAAGGCATCAGGAAATGAGCACATCAGAAGAAAATAAGAGGATATAAGGGATTCAGTCGTGAAAGCCAAATCCCCAATAAACTTGGACGCAACATACAGATCTGAACCACTTCTTCAAGGGCCTCTGCTTTCCACAACTCATCAGAGATGAGTACCAGAGGCCTGATGAAACCTTGAAAGGAGCAGCCAGTGAGATGAAAGCGGGAAACCACCATAACTGTTCCAGTGAACTCCAGAATCCAACAACAACCCACAGGTACCGGAGGGACAGGAGCATACAATAAGCTGGAACTGATGACAAGCTGTTAGATAACACCTACACAAATCCATACAGCACAAGAAAGCCACTGTACATATTCACCAGCCTACAGCTTCTACCCTTCTTACACAACTCACATAACAGGTTTTTGTAGTCTTCTAAGACAATAACCTCAGCATCAGTATCATGTATCAACAACAAAACAGGTAAGAACACCAAATCCATTGATCTCAGCTGAGCTTTCTGCAAGGTGCTTGCTAAGCAATCTCTTGATTTTCATCTGAACTTTTTCAGCTGTAGAAAATCAGCCTAAAATGAAGCATACAAAAGACAGGTGGAAACAGCCAGGAAAAAGATTGTGAAGGGCAAAAGTAAGCTTTCATCACTTGTTTTTTTTCTTTTTAATTTCAAAGGGCTTTCTGGATCAGCACATAATCAATGAATTCCTGGCTCTCTTCAGATATATGTCACTCAATCAACTAATACATCTGGAGATTCATTTTAAGATTCATATAAGTTTCCCTTTTGCTGAGATCCTGTGTGGTTTTCCTCTCATTTCTCTTCTGTATCAGTCTTTTTATTTACTTTTCCTTACTACCTATAGACCAGAAAAACAGAAACAAAATGTATTGATTTTCTTTGGGAAGAAGATGAGCCATTAAAGCCTCTGGCACTCTGAAGAAGAAAGCATTTGTGTGAAAACTCTGTCCCCCAGAAGGCTGCCTCTATAAAAGCATCGACAAATAATCAGGTTCTGGTAGCTCTTGAAACTTACTCTTCTTTAACTTTCTGTGTGAATAATTTATTATTTATTTGAGCTTCTGCTGAAATGAGGTATACACAGCACTGATGGAGCCAGGATGCTACAATGAATGCATGCAAGCTGCACTTTGCATCTCTGGATAATTCTTTACCTATTTTGTAAGGCCTATGCGTGGAAGAAGAGTGGTGTAATGAATCAATCTCCACTGCTGCTTAAAATGGGCAAAAGAGATAGAATGATTAATACCGTGTCAGTCTAAGATTCTCTTCAAATAAAAACAAACAAGAATTCTTCCTTTCCCAGCTTACAGTATTAGGCTCTGTCCAACAGTTCTGAAAGAGGATCACTGATCTTCACGTACAACAGAAAGAACTGTGCTCCTGGGTGCCTCTGTTTTTCTTACATACATACCACTTCTGATCCTTGGAAACAGAAAAACTACTTCTGATAAGCCCGTTGCAAAACTAAGCAAAGTGTCAATAGGAATATCAATAACCATATAGAGAAAAAAGTTGACTCACCCAAACTGGTAATGAGAATCTTCTGGCTATAAAACACTCCTTCTCAGAAAGGGGCCTTTGCCCAAGAAATGTTCTCCTTTTAGATGTTAGCCCTTAAATTAACTAGGGGAGGTGGGGGATGCACCTTGGTTCCACCCCTTCCAGTCATGTGGGAAGCACAGGTGAATTGCTTGCACTAGTATTTCTTGGGCCACTCCCTTCACCAGGTGCTCAATCATCAGTTCAGGCCATAACATACCTACAACCACTAAAACTTCATACCTTCAGACATTTCTTTCCTTACCTGGGAACCTGGCAAAATCAGGTAACCACATGAAGGCTGGGATGAGTGGCAAACAACAGCAGCATTTGTGGAGCTGTCAGTCCCAGGCACTGCACTACTAAAGACCTCCTGTAGCCCCCGCTGAAATGTTGAACGTTTTAAAACTTGTCAGAGCTCCACCTGTCCTCAGGCTGTGTTTTAGCAATTCATCTCTTTTGCCTTGTGTCTTCAGAGTCCAGAGATAAGATCAACTCTCTGCCAGACATGGACTCCAATTGTCATTTTTCCAACAAGGAAGGGAAAGAGAGAAGAAAATAGTGCAACAGCCTACAGGGCTCTATCAGAGCTGTGACGTGGCCTCTCTCCTCCACATTTTCTGCTAGGTAATAGGAGCCCCCATGGAAGCATGTGCACAGAAACACAAATGTGCAAAAAGGGTTAAGCCCTTTATCTCTTCAATGTGATTCTCAGAATGAGAAACCTGATCAAGCCTCACACTGTAGGACAGGAAGAATATCTGACAGAGCAGCTCCAGTACACAGTAGATTCTCCCTGTAAGATCTGTGTTTCTAATCATGCTAAGATGTCGAGTAACAGCAAGTCCTTGGAGGCCTAAATTCTTTACTAAGAGGTAAACATGTTGAGATGAGATGAAAACAATCCCACAAGAAAACATTGGATATGGAAGACTGATTTTTATAGGATATTTGTATCATATGAATTAAAGGCAATACATCAAGACTCTCTTATGATGCAAATAGCAGGCAGCAGAGGTACTAAACTTATTGATCGAGGATAATCCTGCCATTTGAAGCATTCTCAGTTGTTCTGAACAAGGATGCTGAGAAACCAAAAATCTGTCAGCCCATCAGAAATATGTATACACGGGCCTGGAGGCTTAGTCACTAATAGCTGTGGAGGATTTGACACTGAAAGTCTTTTGTCCTTGGGAACATGCATCCTCTGAGAGAAGATGAGCACTCCCTGAAGCACAGCTCATTCACAGGTGAAAACAGAATATCTCCCCTTGCTGTTTGGCAGAGTGTTGACAGATGATTAAACGAGGAACAGCCACGGCCTCTCAGTGGCAGGACATGGCAGCTGTTCTGCGGGTTTCAACAAAGTAGCTCCTAGATTAGTCAGGACTAATGAGGGGAGAACATGAGAGATCTACAGCCCTCCAAAAGCATCCCACTTTGCTTAGGTCCCTTCATCAGAACTGGCCCAAGTGTCTGTCAGTCTCTTGAATGACAATATAGCCATGACCCCTCCCTGCTAATATGCGAACTTCTGCTTCTGAAGTGATCTGCTAAAAAGTTTCTGAAGTACATGATGCATACATCACATAATGCAGCCCTGATAATCCCAAGGTCTAAAACACTGCTTCATGCAGGATACTGAAAATAAAATTTCCAAGTGCAAAAAATTCATTGTGGAAGCCAATGATCCTTTTAAGAAATGACACTGTGAAGGAATACAAGAGAGAGAGAGATTACACTGAGATCCCCGTGACTAATTAATATCAATATTTGCATTATTTCTGTAATGGCATCTCCTACACATGGACAGAGACCTCTTTTGATCACTAATAATATATTAATTCTGAAGCGTACTCATGCAGTGTTTGATCACCATTGTCATTAAAACATAAGGCATCCTGTAGCCTTGCCAACAGACCAAGCTTCTCCTTGTTAACTGTAATTGGCATGCCAGTGATAACTCTTTGCTCTCCAGGATGTCAGTGGTGCGTCTCATCATTAAACCAAGTACTGCAGCGTGGCATTTAAAAGGCAACAACAACAAGGAGGAGTGAGAAATCTCTGTGATATTTCTAATGGAAAAAATTGGTGGTTCCTGAGGAGAAACCCACGTCACATTTTTTCAGCTTTCCCAGGTATCACTGCCACTCACTGCCTCTCTTTTACTTTTTTCTTTTGCTTTAAATAAGAAATAATTCCTCTGAAGTCAGTAGAATTACTTAGTTATAAAACTTGCAATAGGAGAGATTCTATCACATACAACAAGAAGGCAGATAGTGCCTTGCACTTATGACAAAATCTAAGATTAAATCTATTTTCAGACTCTGTCAAAAGAAGAAAAGAGGAAAGTTTGAGTTATTTTGCTATTGAATGACAACATATTTCTTATGTCTGCAGTCAGATGCTCCAGGTAACTGGCTACTACCACGTCTGTATGTGCTGAGTATAAATGAACTGCATATTCATATAAATGGGCTATACTTTACCTCTGTGTGGCTGTACTCAGAAACTTTATTGTGACAAACGCTCACAGAGTTCCTGATTCAAAACATTACAGGCTAAGCCCACTCTGGGAAGCTTCATCAGAAAGAACAAAAAAGCAGCAGGTAACACAAAGGGAATTTTTCTTGAGTGGAAAGTCTTTCATGAGGCATCAGAAGTGATGAAAAAAGCTATAGAAAGATTTTCCTGTTTTTTAACCTTAATCTCTCCTGATGCCTTATAACAACATCATATCAATGTTTCAATATGAGAGCAGCTTAGTCATACATCAACTGCTCGTTATGCTGCATGTATAATTTTAGCTACAGGTAAAGAGCAGACTACTTAGAGCCTCAGATCCGCAGTACCAGGAGATTCTGCTAAAACACATCTTCAGGAAAGTTCTCTAATAAGAAAATAACCCTAGATTGTTGGCACTTGAGCATTTTTCCCATTTCCTGTATATAGACCACATTAGAGATACTAGTGCTGCCAAGACTCTGTAAAGTAATAGTAATTGGGTTTGACTATAAGGGCATTTACACCCACCACCGAGACAGCAGCATTACCAATCTCAGAAAACACAGCAGACATGTATAGCAGTATTAACCTAATTATCAAGATCCTTGTTGACTTTCTTTTCTTATATAGTTTGCCTTTCTAATTAGAACTACAAATATATAACCTAGATGAACTGCTTCCCACGTATATTCACCAGATACTGAAAGGTCCCTCATGCAATTCCAGATGCAATCAGCTGGTGAATAGCAAAAGCCCTCTTTGGAGAATTGCCCTTGACTGTAAACATACATTAATTAAATCCAAAGGTACTCTTGGGAGACATTTCATCCTCCTGAGGCAACCTAACATCATCTAGCGTGTGGGGATCATTACTCCCCCACTGTCACTTGGTGTGCTTAACACAACTCTGGGCAGCCACTTAAGCTTGGATCTGGCTGCACGTTGCGTATCCAATTGCACGTAGGAAAAATGTGCAAGTCTTAGCTATCAAACATATTGCACCTGCCATGACCTGCTCAAAACGCAGAGCAAAAGGAAGTCTGGCCTCTTTGGAGTTTGTCACCTTTTCAAATGATAGGGACTAGGAGGTGTTCACTGATGCTAAGACCCCTTCCACCACTTCCACAACAGCGGGTGGCATTTTTTTCACATCATCTGACATCTCCTGCATCTCCTGGAAAAAAAACCAAAAACCAAAACAAACCAAAAAAAACCCTCCCCTACAAAAAAACAACCCTGCTTATTTTAAAATTTAGTATGCTCAGTCTGAAGGGTGATTTGGGACTGGGGAGGGCGTTTGCCTCTACCTTTTCTTGTTTGTTTGCCATTCTTAACTGCATATATTTGCATAAAAGAAGCAATGTTGTATCATCTTCTTCCAGAGCTTATTCCCCATATGAATCCTGTTGATGACAGCTTAATCATTTCCACAGCAACCAAGTTCATGACATCAAGTAGGGTATAAGCAGCAGGAGCTAATAATTTCTCTGGAAACAGAGATCCTCTCCCAAACACATAAATACCATGAAAAACAGAGATACAGAAATACAGAAAATATCTGTCTGCCATAAAAATGTGACTGCTCTAACAAAGAATGGCAATCATTCTTTTATTGTTTGTCTTCTGCTTCTTAACAACATAAAATTATCTTCTATTATATAATTTGAAACAGCATTAGATGACAAACCTAGCACATCCCTGGTCAGAGCCCATCAGGCAGTTTTATAAGCAGTTCCTCTATCAGTCACAGCCCATGGTTTGGATGGTTGAAAAAGAGCTATTCTTGGCTTGTCTGGCTTTAGCAGCTTTGGCTCTGTTTTGGTCTAAATCAGCAAAATACCTAAACTCATGACCTAAAGGCCTTTCTTTCATTAATTCCAGGTGCTTTTCCTTCAACAACACCACTTTGTGTGATAAAACAAAAATCAAACTTGTGTCCTTATGAGGCAGACACTTTTTATGTAACCTTTCTGAATGAGTACCTCAAAATATAACCTTGCTGTTCCTTCAGGAGACGAGTAACACAGCAGATAGCAAATGGACCTGAACAGACAGCATGTATCAAAGCATCAGTGCCTAGGAAAAGCAGATTCTGCATGCAGTGCTATGTGTATGTAGGCTGCCACCCTACTGCTCGTTTCGCATTGTGCAGCTCTCTGCGCAAATCTTTTCTGCAGATTTTGAGGAGAATACTCTAAATCATAGCCTTATTCCTCCCTAATTTCATAAGTTTTCTATCATCCTTTGTTTTGGTCTCGCTCCAGATGTACTCTTCACTGCCAGGAATGAAGAGCTGTCTGTGTATGACTCCCCACAGGTAATACCAGCCTACATGGTGATGTAGAGGCCAGTATTTCCCTAAATGCCTCAATTCATGAATCTGATTATGCAGGAATCTTGTTTTAAAGGCCAAATGTGTGGAGTCATCACTAACTATGCGAGCCAAAATGGCCATAGGTGGGTAGGACAACGGGAAGATTCTAAACTGCTCAGGTAGATGGAAATAGCTGTATTTTTATTTATTTATTTATTTTTTCCATCACTTTGGGAGAGATGGCAGATGATTGCTTAGTTCAGAAATGACTGACTGCATGCAACTCAAAATAATTTCACCTGTTGCCATGCCAAGCTACACCATGGCTCAGGGCTACATGGAGACTTTGGTATCCCACAGTAGGCTCAGTGACAGCCGTGCTCACACCAGACCAAATAGATAACATCAAAGCTGTAAGCAATAAATCTGCAGAGGAAACTAATACCTGAAACAAGAAGAAGCCTAGTAAAACTGCAGGCAGAATAGATTATTGATCACTCTGCCTTGCATTTGAAAATTAATGCTACAGAGGGACAGAAAGCACCCCCAGTCTCTCTCCAAGTGGATAAATTCAGTGAAAGCAGAAACTGCTAAACTTAACATCTGTGGCCCTCAAGTGTGTGCTCATGGTAATGCGTGTGAAACACTGACACAGGCAGGTCTGTGGGAAGGGACCCGTGTGGGGCAGAGAAGGTAGCAACAAAAGCACTTTGAGATATGCAGATTCCTGGAACAGCCCCCAAAGCTGTATCACATCACTTAAAGTTCAGCCTTTCACTAACCTGCAACCAGCGGCAGAGTGACAGCCCACCAGAATTCCAGCAGGGCTTTTGTCTTTGATCCAATCTTTTCTATTACTGCACAAAATCAGACCATGTTGCGCAAACCGGGACACAGCTGAAATCCAACTCGGTTTTTCAGCCAGGATAGTTATGGACACAGGTTTTTGGGGAAATTTTGGCTGAAAAGCCAGTAAGAAGGTTAGTATAGAAAGACTTGTGCCCACGGAGGTCAAACACTGTAATAGCATCTCCTGCCACTGGCTGGCAGTGGGAAGGGCACTGAGGGTAATACAGCAAGTTTTAGGAACAGGTGAAAGCATGAATGTCTCACTGACAAGAAGCTGCAACACTGTTAAAACTGTGGTTTTCCTCTGGACTTCGTGTTTCCAAACTTGCAGCTAATAGCTTTCCCAGGTGGTCAGCTCCCATGAGGGGGGGGAGGAGAAAGGCAGAAGAAGAAAATACGGCTTAATACAGTTTAAAGCATCAGAAAGCAAAGTGCAAGAACTTTCTTTTCTAAACCTTACTTTACATCAGTTCACAATGAATTTCGGTCTGACTCACTGATTTTGGAATGCCTTAAGCTGGTCGTAGTCCTCAGTGACTTTCTGAGTGCTCAAAGAAATGTAAATTTGCCAGTCGTTATTGTTGGCTACCCACAAATTCAGGTCATTTATCAAAGAGCACTATGCATACCCACCCAGAAGTCTGCCTTCTCATCTTTCTCACAATACATACTATGGCAAGTAATTGTTCACCTATACAGTTACTCTTTTGCAAGAAACTAAACCTCTATTACACATATAAATACACATTAAAAAAAAAAAAAGGTTTGAAATACCTCAAATTTGAGATACCTCAGGTTTGAAGAGAACTACACAAAAAGCCAGGTACAAGTCTCTAATTTAAGTGCACAAAACAAGTCATTCATTGACACTCTAAAATTCAAACTTGGTCATGTTTTTCACTGATCACTTTTTCTCTTGTGCTTGAAGCAGCAAATGCTTTTCCCTGGCAGCCTGCATCTTTCTGAATGGTTGCTTAATAACCTAAAGTCAGTCAGTGGAATTCTGGCAAAAACAAAATATCCAAATCACCCTTGCAGCAAACCTCCAATGGACTGGGCCTTTGTACACATGCTTCAGGCAAACACTGTGAACATCCTATGCAAAAACAATTACTCTGTAACCAAAAGAAAGGTGTGATGTGCAGCACAATTTCCCAATTACTGTTACCCTTGTCATCGCATTTCCTTCCAATTTACTTTCCCTGTTGCTTTTAAATTTCCAAGAATCAATTTAATTAGCCATATTGAACACAGACCCTCTGGCCTGTGTAAACAGACATGGCTATAAAGCATCCTTTTAAGAAATAATCAGTGTTGCTTCTGTACCACACAACAGATTTAGTTACTGATACACTTCTGTGCTGAAAAACAAATTCTTTAGGTTTTAGTGCTAAAGTAAGTGGCTTGTTGTAGCTCTTTACTGAATAGCATAGTCTTCCTTTAGTTAAAAAAAAAATGGATTGCCAAAAAGCCATTATTCTCTACCTCCCCATACTTAATCAGAAGAAAAATATGATAATCTCACTGATGTATTAGAAGACTTGCAATATTCCCAGCAAGCCTTGAGTGTGACAAAGCTGTGGGACACTGTATCAAATGTATCTCAATATTGGTAAACTTCTCAGTGTTTAGGCATTTAAGATAATCTTTTTACAACTTTGCCAATCACTGAAGACTCATTAAAATTTCCTGGAAGAACTGACATTACATCTGTGTACAAAACCATACTTGCAGAACGTACAACATGCAAATCCTATGGCCTTTATGCAAACACAGTCTTGAATGCAGGAGGCACAGCACACACAGACAGGCGGCTTCAGCAGAAGCACTTCCTGCTGACATGCAGAGAGAAGGGTTGCCTTCACAGTCATGGCCCATGACTGCTGCCAGCGGCACAGCTCTCCCCAGCTCTGTCAGTAAGGAAGAACTAACCTTTGTGAAAGGGGCAAAGTGAGCCCAATATGCCTCATTTCAAAAACAGGAGGGATCCAGAATTTTAATGGGTATGCTTCAGTAGCAGAATCAGCTGGACACCATCTAGTGATGAAACTAAAGCACTAGAAGAAGGAAGATGGGCTTATCCTCAGCCCTCCTAGAGACTGACTGGAAAAAAGAAGGCAAAATTAGTACAATCACTCACTGCTTCTGATCCCTAAAAGTACTGTCTTCATGTAGAAGAGGCTGTGTAAATGCCACTGAAGATGAGAACACTCCAAACAAATTTTCTTCACCCTTAACTTATGAGAGAGTCACTACCCACCTATTACCAATATGAGAATCAAAGACATGCACACCTTTTTCCTGCTATTGTTTCTTTGGATAAATAATTCAGGCGTTGCCTGGATGAACAGCTACAGAATACAAGAGCTCCAGACTTCCCTGGGAAATAATGTATTTGCATAACATAACTTAAATTCACATAATAAATCTATTTCATCGGCTTTTATTGCGGACCCTGGGCTAGAGCTACAAGTCTGTGAACAAGTATAGCTCTGTAGTGCTGTTAATTTGTAACAGCTGATCTGGCACAGGTTTTCTTTCAGAAACAACAGGTAGTTTTCTCCCTCTCTGGAAGACATTTTCTTCAAGTGAAAAAAGCCGTGTGGATGCAAGTGAGAGCTAAAACATGTTTTCATTATTAAATGACACAAGCTGAAAGATTTTCTGCCTTTTACAATTTCTGGAGTCTCTCTGATGTCACCCATCAGAGAGCACCTACATGGAAAGACAATCTCAGAAGGATATTCGCATCTGCTAAGCCTGCCTTCTGCATGGTAGAGGAAGATGTACTGAAGTACCTGTGCATCAACTCCTGACTCTGCCAGGGTAAAGGTTGAAGCCACACAGTTTTGTTCATGAAGAGAAGGCACCAATGCGATAACCACCACCCAGCCCTTGTGGTTAGGGCAGAAACAAAGAGGCCCCGGGAACTGTGGCACCTGCAGTGGAGCTGGAATAAACCACTGCATTTCTGCTCATGACAATTTCTATTCTACTTTTTTATTCCAAGGAACAGTGCCTGATCAAAGCCCTTCCATTTTGTCTGAGAAGGAGTTCAGGAGCTGTCTTTTCTACAAGTTATGAAAAGTTAAGGGTGTACTTGAAAGCTTCTTGTGAGGCTCACCCATCCTGTGATCATGGAGCTGGAGTGAAAATGGCTGCATGGGGATGACAGTAGGGACAGAACCAGCATGAAATTAATGCAGACTGAGTATCACACTGGGCACTCCGGTCCTGACAGGACAGATAGCAGTAGTGCAACAATGCTTGCAAATTTCTCTTTGAATTACCTTCCTCCCTAGGGAAGAGAAGGCAAGGACCGTTGCACCTCTGTGGGATTCTGAGTTTTTTGTTTCATTCCCTCCTTGATCGGGTGCCCCTGGGCTGTCCACTGTCCTGCCAAAGACCAGTCCTGCAGGGTGCTGCTTCCTCAGAGCCCTTTGAACACTCAGTCTGGAAATGAGCCCAGCACAGTTGCTGCAAAAGCAGGCTATTTGTTATGGGAAACAAAATGAACTTCATATCATGCAAATCCTACAATGCCTCAGATAGTATGTTATAGGCAGAGCTAGTTCCAAATGAGGCTATTTCTCAATGCCTCTCCCTTGGAGAGCTGTTACTTACAAAATCCTTGTATCATATCTTCCCATGGCTATGTCTGCTGTATCATGGTTTCAAAAACAGAAATTCTGTATCAAAATGCCAGAGAAAAAAGAAAATCATATTGTCACTATTCTCCCCCTACTAACCTCACAGAGGTATGGAACTATCTGTTAAGAAGATGTCAGCTGAGTTTCCAACCCCATCCTGCAATTTGAACTGGTATGAAATGCTTACAACAGTATCAGATTATCCTAAGCACTAAATACAAAATTAAGATAAAACTTCAAAGAAATAAAAAAATAAAAAACATTATCTAAGACTTGTCTCTCCTTATGTGTTATATCAGCATGACCACAAAAGAACTGTATGACAATTTAAAGAAGGAAAGAAAAAAGAGGAATGGGATAGGTAGCAGCAGAAGTTCTGAATTTTCTTAACACTCGTGGTTTATGCAAAACTAGTTTATGACAAAACAAGTAACAGCCTGTCCTATTGCATACAGCTCCTTTTTTCTTTGAACTTTGTGAGATTCCAGCCTTGAAAACGTTGGAAGCAGCACCTCTGTTGCTGTTCAGATGTCTTGGGATACCTCCAAGCAGCAGGAATGCAGCAGGTAATGTCCAGAGCATAACCAATACACAGATTTATTCTTATTCTTTTTCCAAGAGAATCTTCTATATGAGTCAGGGTCATATGGCACTTAAATACTGAAATCTCTTTTCAACAAAGAGCCCCTTGAGGTGAGCCACCAGAAATTTCTTCGAGGTTGTTTTTCGAGAAGTCTGGCTTTTCTTGTTGAACTGAGCAATTCAAGTACTACCACTGCCAGGAAGCCAGCAGCCCAGCCCAATTGTACATCTGAATCTCACTACTTGGCTTGCCCTTATTTAAATCCTAAGGATGTGGGAAATACACCTCAATCCCCATTGCTCCTAGTGAGCGGTGCCTACTCATCTTCAGTGCTTCTTCATCCACTGTCTCAGAGATCAGGCAAACAGCACATTGGGGTCTTGGTATTGCTGAGGCTGGAACCTGGAGCCTGAAGCAGTGACAGCAGGACAGTTATGAGATTACTTCTGACATGATGGCAGAGAAATTTGAAGTAAAAAGTTAAAAATAGCTTGTGCAAAAGCTAAAGTGGAACCACTTTAAATGTATGAAGTTCCAGGCCCCCTGAAAGTAACATCCACCACACTCTACCTGGCCACATCTGTACTCACGTTCACTTCATGTAGCACCAGTTCACTGACATCTGTGCAGGGATACCTCAGCCTCTTTGCTACAGAATCTATCCCTTGGAATCAGCTCTCAGCTACTACATAAAACAGATACACAACAGAGGCAGGGATAATAAAGCTTTCAGTAGTGGCTTAAGGTTGCTTAATTTTTTAGAACTGTTTCTAGCACTCTTGTAGATGCAGTTGAGTTATGGGTTACATTTAGGTAACTCTTGCATAAATAATCATCCACAATTCAATTGACAGCAGTGGCTGAAATCTCCAGCTCTCCAGTGGTGGAATTTATTGCTTGATCCTTGGATATCTCTATCCACATATTCCAAATCAAGTCTAAAGGCTTCACAAGGAGAACAGACCATCAGGGATTTGTTGAACTCTCCCTGTCTGTCTCCTCATGCCAAGTCTTGTCCTGTAATGCCAGCCAGCTCACAATCTGGCACTGCCACTGCTGGATGCTGCAAACAAAGACATCTCATTGCAAGGCTACAGCACCCTCATGCTAAGGCTGCAATTTATGCATCTATCCAGCTTGACCCGAAGATGCTGCTCTATTTTGACAGTAAAACTTTTCACAAGCTATGAATCAAATCCTCACAGTGTAAACTGAGAACTTGCCAGTGTGACTAAATAGTTACTAATTTCCTTCATCAAAACACATTTGCTGTTCATTGACGCTTTGTGGCATTCCAGTGACATCTATTATAGGTGCAACATTGCAGTGTGCATAAAAGCAGCAAAAATTCTGTGCATAAGAAGAATGAGAATCACATTTGAGACTTGTCACCTTCAGCAGCACAAAACGAGTTTGTGCTTCTCAAGTACCAGCAGTGAAGTGCAGTTGCCTGACAGCTTTCATTCTTTGAGTGGAGTCTGATGTTCAGATGGGGGTTATTTGGAGTGCTACATTTAATGACCTCTTGCAGAGAATCATCCTCTAATCTTTTACTGACAAGCTTGTAACAAAAGATAGGTCAGACTCAGCTAGCAAATGTCTATTTAAATCTCACTAATTTACATAAGTTAAATGTTAGGCTTGCTTTCCATCCTTGAATATAATTGTATTCATCTGAGATCCCTATCCCTCCTTCTGCATGGCCAAAACACACATATACAACTACAACCAGGGCCAAGGCTGCAGACATGCTAAATGAGAAAGTGCATTTTTAACTTTATTTGAGGAATGATCAGTTGGCAAAGACAAGCAGCAGTAATATCAGATTAGCTTTGCCATAGGTGTCAACATTATACAAGAAAGAAAGAGTCTTCTGAAACATCAAGCAAATCACAGCCACTTTAAAGTGAAGTTACACTGAAATACAAATTCTTCAACCTAGACCAAACTAATACACAGGAAAAAAATTCCCATCTCCATCATCTGCCTTCCCATCTCCATTGTCCCTTCCCTCCCTATACTTTTGGTTTCCCCAAAGGCAATCAAAAGAAATAGTGTTCCAGTCATTTTTTGTCTCAATTTTCAAGCCCAGCTTTTATTTAGCTGTTCAGAATTAGACAAATCATTCTGACCCCACCAGTTTACTCCACCATCTCCCTGACAAAAATATAATCACAGAAAGGTAATACTAGCTTACTTCTTTCTTTCTTCCCAATGTATGTCATTTAGAGAAGATGGAATGCTGTTCTTGCTAACTTGCAAGGTATGAATTGGTATACAGGATAAGGGAACAGCAGAGAAAATGCAATGGCATCTCTCCAAAATACAGTTCTTTGCTTTTTCTTAATAGTGTTCCTTTATCACCATAAAAACTCACACTGCCAACTCTTAGATGTGATCAAATTCTCTATCAAGCCTGTCTCAGATTTCCTGGCTGTTCTCATTACCACTGACCAGAGGAAAGAAAAAGGCAGGATGGGTGAGCTGCCTGCCAGTAGCAGTCATATAACAGGAATATAGATTCTTCTTTTTCTCTTCCTTAAAAGAAAAAGGATTTGCTGGGTTGGTTTTTCATCTCCTTTCCCTTTTCATTGAGAGTGACAGTTATTTGATTCTGTGTGGCATGTCAATAGTTCGGTTAAATTAATGTATCCTTAAAAGAATATATTTATGGCAGGAGCATCTCCTTGTGAAAATCATAGGTTTGAGACTCAGGGTCTGAACTATTAGAGCCTATTCCATTTACTTTATGTCTTTAGCAGTAATGATTATTTAGCTATTTTAGCATGAGGGGGTTGCTTATAGTTGTTTTTATAGGTTGATTGCAAGTCCCCAGGAAAAGTGCTTGACTTCATACTTTCAGATCATTCAGTCTCTGCCCAAATTTGGAAAGTCCCTGTTATATTGTTTAGAGGCTAGCTCATGTTTCCATACCACTGAGGTTATAAATAACAAATCAAATTCTCTGCTGATTCACAGACAAGTTAAATGCTACAGCTCTAGTGTGTGAGTACACCAAAAAGATTACAAGAAAAAAATACAGTAATTTTCCACTGGCTGCTGAATTTTATCCAGCTTCAATACCCTCCAGGAAGCGGCACTTGGTTCACATTTATTTCAAAGCATTAACTGACAATTAGCCTCATTCTACATATTAAACTACAGCTGGCCCCAGTATCCCCAGTACTTTTTTTTCATACTTCTGTATAACCAGAGCATGCCCAGATCTCTTTACCTAACCACTGACCAACTATTGCACCAGCAATAGTGGAGTTAATGGAGTTAATTTGATGTGTGCCTCTTCTGTGTGCCCCTACCAGACGGAGAAGCAGCAATATGTGTCTTTCACTTAAGCAAAGACCACAACACATTCCCTTCTCCTGCAGAAGAATGACTAAGATGGAAAAATCTGGTTTACCCATCCCTGTATATCTTTCTTGGACTCAAAAATCTCCTGTCATTTCAACCACCTAAGAAGATCTGCTCCAAATAAACATATTTCAGTTTTTGAAGTGAATTTCGCAGTAGGCTGACACCAGCAGACAGGCTCCTTTTTAGGATTCCCAGACTGACAAATGGCAGTGGCATCCCATCACCTACTGCCCCGCAGTCCTTGCTGGCCAAGATCATGGCAAGGAGCACTACATTTCAAGGCTTATCACATCAGTTATTTGCTTCCTTGGCAAGACTCAGACTAAATGAATGCCATGAATCCTCTGTTTTAGAGTCTTTTCTTCTGGGAACACGAAAAGAACTCACTTCCCTAGAATGACATAAGAGAACAGTCACAATCAGGAACAAATTTAGGAGGATATGATGTCACTAATCACTGCTAGTCTCCTGAGCTATCCCTGCAAAGATTTCTTTGTAGAATTAACAGTTGCTGAAACACCAAAGGGAGTAGGCAAGGATTGCAGTTTTCAGAACAAGAGGATGAAGATAAGGACCAAGGCATTCTCCTGTTACATGGTGAGAACGGGTGGACTGGTGGAATTTTGAATATATATGCTGGAAAGAACTATTGTTTTTTATTGAAGGGGAGAAGAAGGCTCATAGGAAATGAAAAGTGGCTAAAAATATAACAGTAATTCTGTTTCCCGGTTAGGAAGAAGGAAGAGAAGATGTCTTTTCCTATCCTACTTGGCAGACAAAGAATGAGTGATTTACAATCAGATTAATAGATAAGGCCTGCAATCTGCCTTATTTGTCACTTGCTGTAATTCTACACCTGATCTGTCAGCAACAGAGATAAAAATGATTGATCTTGGACTTTTTTGGCATAATAAATGCTAGAGTACACAGATGATGATGAACCTTCTTATCATCAGCTACCTCAAGCTGCCAGCTACCAATGACCATGAGCACTGAGGGTTTTTTCTGGATTCCCCGCTTGGAAACCCTGGCTTCCTGTGAGAGATAATGAGATGACAAGTAGGGCTGTGTGTCTCACTGAGATGGAGGGAGGTACACCACCACAAACACAGACTCAGCATTTGACACTCTTTTTTGTGATAGCTTTTTGGAGATAAAAATTTCCCTTCTGTGCCTCTGCCACAAATTAGTATGTGACTAGTCCTGAAAAATGATTAACTTGGTTTTATTTATGCAACAGGGCATTTTCTGTCTACCAGAACAGTTATCTGTCCATATTCTCTCCAAAACATCAACGTGCTCCCTTTCTTTTTACTGCATTCCTCTCCCCTTCAGGCCTTTCCTTTTTCTGAACCTTGCCCACTTCTGTCTTGGTCCAGAGCTTTATAAAAAGCAGAATTTGATTGGATACCTTTTTCCCCTAAAAGCCTTCAGCAGAACACACTCCCAGTCAGAAAAGCATGTATTTCATCAATATTTACGACAGTTCTTATTTCTACAGAAATTTCTAAATAAACAGGACACAAATTGCAATAATAGCAGAGTCAGAATAGGCACATTTCCTGTTGCTGTTTAAAAGACTAAAGCAGTAAACAGCCCCAAATTAACCACCACCTCCAAAAATAATTTTTTTTTTAAAAAAAATCTAAACACAAAAGTACATCAGCAATAATAGTATATGCCATTGATTTCCTTTGATTTCTATCATTCTTTTTTATTGTTTTTTTTTTTCCATGTTTTGGCAGCTGTGAATAATTGTGTACTCTGGAATTGTTCTGTAGGCTATTAATGTCTGTGACCTTTTCAGTCATTTCTTGAAATGCTACCTATTTTGAATTTAATACAACTCCTACACACACATACACACACACTCTTTTCTGAGACATGCAGAAGCATGCTTCATTCCAACCACTTACAAAAAAATCTTCAGAGAGATGCATGCTTTGTAAATAACTTAGTTTCATGGTGATAGGGAGCATCCACCTACACTGTGCCCTTCTGAAGTTCTCCTGGAAAAATTAAAGGACTGATATTACAATGGGATTATTTCATTATATGAGAAAATAAGATCTCATTAAATCTAAGCCATTATGGTGTTCTCTTTTGAGCTTGCTTCTGATGCTTCTGCTTTCTAAGAGCGTATGAAGAACTTATATATGATCAAACATATTAACAGTACTCTCCAACTCTATTATCAAGTGTGTGCATGTATCAAAAGTGTCTCTAGTACTTTTTAGATTCAGTTACTAATACCGTTAATAGACTTGAGTCTAGTTAGCCGCAGCACAATGCTCCTGCAGTATTCTCCTGTGACAGAAACAAAGAGCATTCTGTTGCAAAACAGATGGATAAAGAGGGCAGCAGACATGCAAAAACAGAGATTGCTGAGAGCTCTTGAGTCCTTTAAGTCTATGCATGATTTCAAGATATACATCTCTTCACTTAGGAGCTGAAGATTGGTCAAAGGAGCTTGCAGGTAGACGTTTAAGAGATTAAAACAATTGCCTCAATAGGTAAAGAATTACCCAGCTTATGTACTGTCTATGATTTACACTGTTAAGATGTCAAACTTAAGTTTCTAAAGGCTGCCACAAGAGTTAAAATGTGGGTTAAAACGGGTTGGAGATGGACTGGATGCCAGCAATGCCTAGGTCTGGATATGAATACTGTAGCAAGTTCATTTGTAAGATTCCTTTGTAAAGGAACCTGTGAACTCTATAAAGATTTCTCATGCTTGTCTTCATTGAGCCTTACACTATGAGCATGCTTTATCTAGAAATTACCATAAGAATTGTGAATAATATAACCCAGAACTTCCATTTAAAATAACTCAGCAACTTCCAGTCACCTACTGGAGACTACACTTCACTTCTGGGTCACTGATTTGAGACTAGTCCAGGTGAGGAGATACCACTAATAGTTATTTCGCAGTCACATTTCAACTCCTGGAAAACAGATACTGGAATTATACAAATCATCACTCTAAAGAGTTGCTCTTCTGTAATGCCATATCTGACAGGAAAAGGCTGGAATAGCTCTGAAAGTTGGTACCTCAAGAATACTAATCTCTCCATATGGCTTGGTGTGGCCTGGTCTGGCAGAGCAATGTGAGGAAATCAGCACATCTCATGTCTGTTTTGTGTTTGTTTTAGAGAAAGAAGTACAACTCTCTGCTGATATATTCACGAGAACAAACACGCTGGGAAAAAAAAAGAACCTTTAAAAATTTAGGTTTTGTTTTGCTGCATCCAGTATGCTCTTGTCTCTTATCTAAAAAGCCCATCTGGTCTAAAATTTACAGCACCTGTGTAGATTTTTTATGTATTGAAGCTTGAAGTATTAAATATTCCTTATCATAAAAATAAGTCAAGAATATTCTGGGGAGATATCTATCTATCTATCTAGTTTGCAATTTGATGCACCTCTGATTTACCAAGCATGCATTTTATGGATTCTTCACTGAAAACCCTTCTCACAAAGATGGGCATGATGGACAGATGAGATATACAAAAAGGATCAAACAATGAACAAAGGATGTTATCTTCACATTTCACCTACCTCAGTGATAGCTTTCTTTACAACTGTTTAAGCTGAGCTCCTCCAGCTCATTTTTGATAGACAATTTTTTTTTTTTCTCCATCTTTTCAAAGAATAGCTGAGTTACAGAGCAAAGAAGGCATTGAAATATTGCAAAGGAAATGTACATATCAGACATACACCAACAGATCTTGGTTAGTGATGAGGCTAAATATATACATTTTCTCCATCCCAAACAAGTGTTATGTCTCTCTTGCTCTTTTCATTCCTGTACTTTCAAATGTCAGAGAACTCTAGCACAACCATTTGTATCTGAGATCTTACTTCTAATCTTTAGAATGGGAAAGAAAGAAAGGATGTTCTTGAGGCCACTGGCATAACATCCTAGGGCTGTGAAAATAATCCACAGCCATTTATGACTGTAAAGCAAGCTACTACATCAGGTCACTACTGAAAAATATGCCCCTTTTCCAGATGGCTAAGATGTTGCATATGATTAAATCTGACCACATTTATATCACTCTGATCTCTTTCCATACAATTCACATTTCATGGAATGATACTGGAGACAGAATCATAAACAAGGATTCAGCTATCTATAGTGCTTTTTCAACTACAGCCATGCTGTTACTTGGTAAGCACGTGACAGAGCAGAGTGGTAGGCAGACAATGAAACTAGCCATTATTTGTCTCTTCTTTTGAGCCAAGAATTCCAATTATCTTTAAATCTAGGACTAGGAAAAAAAAAAAAAAAAAAACCAACAAAACAAAAAACACATTTCAAACACACAAATACCAAAATATGGAATAGTAATGTGAGAGAAGAGGTAATCTAATGATTTCTCCAGGCTCTGTTCCCTTCTGTGGCTATAGAGTCATTCAGGAAGGTATAGGTGCCATCACAACCATCTTATGATGCAGAGAAAGGATTTCACTGTCTTTCTTCAATAACGTAACAGGTACAGAAGCGCTTCCAAATTTATAACTTGTTACTCCTAAAACAACACAAGTTGGTGGAACAGACTTCTCTTCCTTCTTTGCACTAATAAGCTTAACTAACTCTCACTGCATTCAGATCCCCTTCCTTCTATACAAGCTTCAGTATGTTTGGGTTTTCAAACCACCAGAGCTTCTGAGACTGGGAACTTATAATCCTGTTTTCCCTGTGTTTTCGCAATACAGTAATGCTCTTGTGGTTGTGGTGGAATAAATCCATCTGAAAGTCTCAGCTGCGAAGCAAATATTATTTACTTACTTTGAAAAACTGAAAAATAATGATAATCCATAAGCTGAAATACGTCTGTAGAAACAATTACTGTAGAACACATTTTTAACTGGAAACTGTTTTCAAAACATGGATGAAATGCTACCAATGATGTATACGATCTGTGTTTTAATGTCCCAAAGCAAACAATGAAACTCACTTAGAATTTTAATGACCATTATGCAGTTATAATGATTGCAATAGTATATAGACACAGGGACTGTAAAGGCTGAAATCTGCTAGGGTACATCAGGATACCTCCCATGGCTGGCGACCATAGCAGGGTCCTTCTTTAGACTTGGCCCAGAAACAGGTCATGTGTTAAGCTGATCATTCAGACTTCCCCTACCATCAACAAGAACATCTGAGCGCTCCAAAGAAGAGATGAGAAGATCCTTTTCACATGGACTTAACATACTTGCTCTTATTCAGAAGGAGAATCAACTAGCTACTTTGCTATTAAATTTCTGATGGAAAGAGTTTAAAATTAATCCACCAAATAATCCTGCACAGGATAAAGTAAACCAACAGCTTAGGTGAAGGCTAGAAAAGCAGGGGTAAAAGTCATCCTCAGTATTCTGTTCAACTGAGCTATTTCAATGCTGCAGCAGGAATTAAGCAAATCAGCTTATCATTCTGCTTATCATAATTGCAATTAATCATTGGATTTCAACAGCAGAATCACATTGATACTTAGCATTCTTGTGAATCTTCACTTGTTTACTCACATGCTAAAAATTAATTACAGCTTGGGGGGCTGCCTTTTCCTAAAAGCTCTTTGCAATGTGTTTCTTTGTCATTTTGAGTTTTGAAATGCATGTTAAAATCCAATTAGAAAGAGAAATGAATCATGATAAAATCTAGTGGCCAAAAAAAAAAAAAAAAACAAAAAAAAAACCACATTTGAAAGCTTAAACCATTTCTAATTTACTGTTATATTGTTATATGTCTAATCTGTCGCAGCCCACCTTGACAAATGGCATAATTAGCATTTAAACTTCAGAAGAACACCATATGCAGTGAAAGGATATTGATTACTATCCACTACTAAAAGGAAAATTAAAGCTAAGAAAGAGGTGACAGATCTGGATGAGGCGTGCTTGCAATAGTCAGAAAGCAGACTAAAGGACTAAGAAGGTCATCCCTGTACAGCTGGAGCTGTTCCCTCTCTAGTAATACATGTAAAAAAAAAAAATTAAATAACACCAGATTCCTTTGTAAAAACCACTGTAAGTCCTTTATAGATAAGTAAATAGGTTGCATTTTTTTATGCTTCTGAAGGAGCTTCCCAGACTCAACAGGACAAGCTGAAGAATCCTTTTATGGCTCAGGTCTCAGATCAGAAAAGGGAGACGTTAATTTGCTACACCAAGAAGTCGAAAGACTTTTCACTTCAAGAGATCTTTGAGAAGAAAAACAAACAAAAGCAACACAGGAGAAAGCTTAAGTGGAAATGCAAGAACAAAGAAACTAGGAAAAATTATAAAGATTATATTAAAGAAGAGGCATAAACTCATAATGTGAATGTGAAGAAATGTCTCGTGCATAAAAAAAATAATGTTCAGTCACCTAGGCAAAAGTAACAAAGAGGAAGAAACAGAAAAGAACTGAATGAGCACAGAGAATAGGACTGAAAGATAAATGGAACAAATATAGAGAGGGAATAAATTCTAAAAAAATAGTTCCGAAAAGTAACCAAGTATTGCACTGCTGAGGTTAGACTGGCAAGCAACATGGATTCAGCATAGTTTGAGGGCTTATTCTGCTGTTGTAATTAGAATCAGCCCTTCTAAACCTTTATGCTACTACAGTTGTGAATAAACACAGATCCTTACAATTTATGTGGATGCAACATGATATGACTGCATGAAACAAAGGACAGTTACAGAAGTTTTGTAGCTTTCAGACAGCTGTCAAAGCAACTTTACACAGGGGTTGGTACCAGTGATGAATAACCCTGAGCAACTCTAGATACAAGATTTTTTAACTTTGTTTCATGGCAGAAAAATAAGGGTATGTATTTTAATATTTTATGTCATGTGAATATTCTTACAGCTCCTGTTTATGCACTTTTGAAAGGCATAACTGTCTCACTGGCTGTCTCATGGTAACCATACACAAGTCCAGAATTTCTCTCTAATCCTTAAAGCATACTGGAACACAATTTGAGAAATGTAAGAAAGATCCATTATTCTTCATTCAAAGTATATTTCAAAATCAAAGCTAGCTGAGACTGTGGTAGATTATATTTTTAAAAAAGTAAAAAGAAAGAAAGAAAAAGCAAAATAAACAGAAGTACTTATTTGCTCCCATTGCATAGCAACATTATACAAATATCCTACAGGACAGTAAGTAAGCTTTTGGGACCACATTAAAACTTAATTTGCCAAACATCTCACCTACTTGCTTAAAGACAATGTCCCTAGCAGCCAATTGGGACTGAATTCCAAATGAAACATCTGGGAAACAATTGCTTGATTGGATCTCTAAGCTCTGACTGCAGGAGGCTATAGACAAAGCAGGTGACACTTTCATGCTTTGGTTCTGTTGCACTCATTCCTGCCTTTCAAGATATTGCACTGTTAATAACTACAAAGAATTCATCTGAATTCCTTTGGTTTATAAATGAGGACTTCTATATTAATGTTGGATCGCTGGAAGAGATGCAGAACTGGTCATGTACACTTTCTGGAGCAAACGATGGGCACTTTTTGTTCAGACCTTAAATTCACCCTGAGATCTGGGAAACACAATGAAACTGTGTGATGCTTTCCCTTTTTGAGACTCTTATTCAAATGGTAAAGTAGTTTTTATCAACATCTCACAATCACAATGTGATCTGGCATGACTGACAGTCTTATTACACAGAAATGCTTCATTCTCACTGTGCAACTGAGCTGCTCTTGAAGAGTTGTGTAGAGGCTCAGAATTTGTAAAGATAGATATACCAAGACATCCAATGCATTGGTCAAGTGTGTTTACATGAGTGCTTATGCTCATACAACCATATGCATCATTAGAAAAATTGAGAATGTTGCACACTGGGAGCATGTTGTTTACAAGGGAAGTTCCTGTTCAAACTATGATTGCTACACAAACCATCAAAAAGCAACTCCCTTTCAATTCCTAACAGTAACTGTAGGCAAAACTTCTAAATAACTGAAGAACTTTTTCAGATAATGCTGCACTCTGTGCTAAGACCCTCCAACTTTAAGATGGCCTTGTTGCTGTACCAGCAATGCAGAATACCTGATTCATCCATTACGTACCATGTCCATATCCCATCACTCCATCTCATGCTGCTTCACTTCTTTCTCAGCATGAAAAATGAGACTGAAATGTATGATGAAACATGCTTGCCATGTGCCTTCTTTTAATCTTATAAAAATTATGGATAACACTGTGGAGATGAATGTGAATATTTTTATGATTTTTTTTTTTTTTAATTGCTGTTTCCAATATCAATTTCTATCACTTTTTTCCCCCTACTCATACATTTTGGCTCTGTCACAAAACAACTGCAGAAATCTGAAAACATTCCAAACAGCCAGTCAGTCCAATGGTGATTGACATAACCCTAGAGAGCCCACAGCCTTGCCTCGCAGTTATTTAAACAACGGTATGGAGATTGTCAAAGCCATGTGAAAACCAGAGTATGTCCCAAACCACACTTGCCTATTCACTAATTAAAAGCAGTTCTGTACCTTTGCACTTCTGACGCCTATCATTTACATAACAAACACAAGATAAAAACTCATAAATTTATGTCATCTGCCAAGTTCCAGGTCTCAGAACACAAGAATTTTGGAAACAGAATTTGCTACATTCAAATGAGTATTGTAATTAACCTTTACAAAACATGAGGTTGGAACAACTCATTTACTCAAGGCAGACAGCATATGTCATTACTGTATTTTACTGGATGTGAATTCCTGAAAAAATAACTCTATCTGTGCCTGCATGCAAGAAAATTTCTGTATAAATGTGTGTGTTTAGAATTCTTACAGATATTTTCACATCTCTTTGAGCATTATGCTTGAATATGGCTGAATATAAGGACTAAGTACAGTGTCATATCTATGTGTAAGTACATGAGAGAAATGCACAGACATGCCTATGTGGATCATTATACACCTCTGCTACCAGAAAATCTGCAGAGATTATTTTCCACACAGTTCTTTGACAGTGAATCCTGCACTGGAGAAAGCTCTGCTGCAGCTTTTCTCACATGTCAAAAGTATTCTACATCTGTACTACAAGCCATCCAAACAAATGTTATTGATCTGTTGAGTTTTCTGGTTCTGTTCAGTTCTGTCTAGCCTTTAAAAAGAGGGCTTTAAGTTCTAGTTGCAGAAACGAGGATTTACAAGAGGATTTTTTTTTCTTGCATGTTTGCATCACTTGTATTGCGTAGAAGTCATGACATTCAATGGACTACCATAACATAGCATAAGCAAGTGAAGAGAAGGGAGGGCTACGAATCACTTGGTCTTGTAATAGCACTTGAATTCCTTCAATGCACAAGGAGAAAAGTAGTCTGTAAGTGTCCTGGTAATCACAGAATCATACAATGGCTTGGATTGGAAGGGGTTTTAAAGATCATCTAGTTTCAGATCCCCTGTTGTCGGCAGGGTTACCAACTACTAGATCAGGATGCAGAGCATACCATTCAGATTGCCTTTGAACACCTCCAGGGACCATGCTTCAAAGATTCACCAACCTGAACTGACATTTGCCCTTATCTGACCATTAATCACTACACTTGATAACGTAATTCCCAGGTATGATAAATTTGGGATTACCTGTGCCATCAGAATGGTTCCAAAGAATGTTTATCGATAAAGTGATAGGCACTTTATATATAAAAATATAAATATAAATATATATATAAAATATATATAAAAAGGAACATGTGTTCCTTTAATAGCATCAAGGCAAGCAAGTGTACAGCCAAGTTTCTATCCAGCACAGTTTCAGTTGTGGCTTTTTTTTAATTTCTTTTTCATTCTGTGGTGCCATTCACAATCTTCCCTAGGACACCACTAGTCTTTAGCTGGGCTTGCATGCAGCAACACAGGGCACCACCAGCCTCAGAAATCCATTCACAGATTACCAAGCGTGCCAGGAGTATCAGAATGGTGTGCTGTTTAGACAACCAGGGTGCCCTACACCAGGTTTAATTTCCCTTTTGTAGATAAAAAGCCTTTTCCCTGGAGTCTCCCTCCTCTACCAATGGCTGAGAGCTGATCCCGCACATGCGAAACAGAGAGTGGGGGGGGATGACAATGGGGGAAGGCAGTACAGTTAGCACAACAGTGTTCCAGCTACCCAGAACACCTTCTGTTAATGCATCTGAATCAAAGCAATTTGTCAGACCAGCAGAATTCAGATGAAAGGCAGGTGTGAGATTTATAGAAGCTCCTTGCAATTCTGCAGCAACAAGACCTTCTGAGAAGGCTGTGAAAGGAGGGAAACAATAAAAGCCATAATGAAGAGCTGTCCTGTCCCTGGTCATAGGAACAATAGGAAAATGGGGGAAAGAAAGAAGATGATCCTTTCAAATGGATTCTTCTTTTTAATCTTGCTTTACTTTTCTCTGGAAACCATTCTCCTCACCTTCCTTAAACTTCAGGTAGGGAAGCAGTCTTCCAGGGAAATCAAGTCAAGATGCAGCCTAGATCATCCCCTGGCAGTGTCTACAACACCATTATTCTAATGTAAAATAATCCCTTTCCTTTACCTTCTCTAAAAAATTCCTGAAAAGAGAGGGGAGAACAACTTTTCAATGCTTCACATGACACAAAAGAAAGAGAGGCTTAACTGCAGTGAATAGACAGTTTGGTGGTCCAAACAGACCTGACAATCCCTAGTTGTAGGTTTAGAATTTTCAGAGTGGAATAGATTATTTTTCTCAACTCCTTGATACAAATTTTGCTTAAAAACACTTCCAAAAACCTAACTAATACAAATCTAAATGTACAGTGTTCATAAGCTCACTAGTTGACCAATGGTAGTTTGACGTAAGAATAGCCTTGCAGAGTGGCACTGAAATAAAAAATATTGTCACACAGATATGAAGGCCAGCCAAATATTTCTGATTTCTGGACTAGGGCTTTATTTTGTACAAAATCTTTCCAAACATTCTTCAAAACCAAGTGCTTCGCTGGCTCTTTTAACTGGTAATTATAGGTGAAAAAAAATGTGAGAAATGAAGAGAAATCACTTACAGTTAAGAACACATCCCTTTGTGTCTTGATGCTCTTCCAAGTTAAGAAGTCCTAAATTAAAGAAGGAAAAAACTCGAGTTGGAATTTATAACTCAAACATAAAAGAGTTTAATCAGCAAATAACAGAGAAAAGAACTTGTGAGAAAGGGAAAAGAAACTGCATAGCTTTTTGAGGCCATTAGTTATAGCACCTTTTGTGTTTGCCCAGAGTGTCCAGGGCAAAGGCCTACATTTCACTTTAAGTTTTAGACTTTCAACATGCAGACTCCTGATAAAGCATAGGCACACTCTTTTCGCCTCTCTGGTAAGCAGGTTTAATCACGTAAGTCATGCTCATACAAAACTCTCCTAGAGAGCAGTGAGATGCTCCCTGCCAGATCAGGCTACTGCTCATTGCTAAAATAAAGGCAACAAGTAGATGTAAACTATAAAACTGTGTTTTTTTTTTCATCTTACTTTACAGGGTTTCTATTTGTAGAAGAGATGTATGCTCTCTTCTCTACAAAACCTAAAGCTTTCATTGTTTCAATATCAGAGTTCATTGTTTGTGTAGGAAAAGGGTGGAGCTGTAAGAACAGAACAGCCTTTCCCTCCAGTACTTTGCAAGGTTATTCAAACAAAATCAGAAAAGCAGAAAACAGCTTGAAAGTACATATGCCATTAAAAGAATCATCAGTTTTCATTGTGCAGGCTACCACTGAATCAGTGCCAATACATTTTGATAGCTTTCTTTCCATCTATTTGAAAGAAAATACACATATATTATCCTGAAAAAAATAATATGAAGTGTAATGTATTTTGTACAGCCAACATACAGAACAAAAGGCTCTTCAGAACAGCACCACTGTTTTCAAGGCTGAAACACAGCTTAAGGATCTTCATTGCACTATCTTACAGTGTTTGTAGCTGTGAGAAGCGTAACCTAGATGAGAAGGATGATATAATGTTACAGAAACCTGCTGGTAGAAGAACAACTCCTCTGACAGCTAATTTATTTCACGTAGCTCCATCATTATCCTTATCTCCTCTGCAAGATTTATTAACCATTGTATCACAGTTTGCCAATTAAACTGATGAATGAAGTCAAACATTTCACTCTGCATGACAAAAAAAGATTCCAGATTCTGAAGTACAACTTATTTCCAAATACAGTTTGCAATTTCATCTTTATTCAGTTCTCATATGCAGTATTTCTGCATTTTCTGCTTTTCATATTCCCCTCCATTCATGTGCAGATGAGTAAGCCTACCTGTTGTGTGTAAATTCTTAAACTAATTTCTCCATAAGGGAATGTGCCATTTTCGTTAGTGCTGCTGAACAGTGCAAGGAAAGGATCTCCCCTCCTCAGTTACTAGACAGAATGGCACATAGAAAAGTTGAGAGAGATGCTTTCATCATCAAAAAACAATGCAGGGAGCTCCCCGCTATGCAGAAAGGCTTTCTTCTGGCCAAACTGAAGGCAAGTCATCTCACAGACTGATTTAAAATACAAAGGCAATTAAAGCTGAGTAGAAAAATATCTTTTTAATCTTTGTTGAAGTTTTGAGAAGTTATCCAATCCTGAAATATGCGGAAATAGCAGTACCTCAAAAATTATTTGAATATACAAAGATAGGAAATTTAATGTCTACATCAAAGTATTTTTATCTCCTTATACATGCTTGGGGTTTATTTTCCTATTTTTGACATACGTTGTATTTGTTTTTTAAGTATAATTGGCTGTCTTCTCAAAATGAGGGGAAATTTCATATTTGAAAACTAAAAATGCTTTGTTTAGAAAATATCAAACATATGATTTCTGTAAAATTTTATCAGAAATGTGAATAATAATAAAAAACCCACAGCAAACTTCCCAAAATATGCGCAAATGTGAAAGTTGGGAAAAAAAGAAAGAAAGAATTAAAAAAGCCCCACAGAAAAATCCTAGTATTTCCCAAGTTCTTCTAAAAATCTCCAGGCCAGAACTAGATCTAAAAAAGATTTTTGCCCTCCCTCCATTGATAATGGCTGTATTGATATACATTAGAAATACAACATCAGCTGACTCATGGCACTAGATGTGTTACGCTCAGATCTAATCTCAATTCTTCCTCACAAAGCAGCTATGCAGAAGACACATGCCTTCCTGAGATGCTTTCTCAGGCAACAGTGTGACTTACTCTGCTGGTGGAGAAGTTTCCAGGGGCTGAAATCCACTCCAGCTCTTATCTCCCTGCATTTCATCTCCTCGAGGAACTGTTTCAACCCTAACAGATACACCATCTTTCTGATACTGACTCTACAAGCAACTTTCTGGAGAAAGGTGAAGAGAACTCAGGAAACATGTGTTGCTGAAAAGCTCAAATCTTCATCCATCCACCAGAACTGTAATACTTCCAACTTAGTGGAGAGAATGAGACATGCACCAGGGCTCCTTTCCATGCCTAGAAGGACAGAACTAAGTCTGGATCAATGAGGAAAAATTTATGCCTCTCTATTTATGGACAGAAAGCTCTGAGCACATCTCTTTCTTTTGAATTAATATAAGTGGTAATATAATTGTCCTTGGGAGAAAGGTAAATGAGAGGGGAATAATAAGCGTAAAGAATCATGCTGACATTGCAATGAAATATATCTACAGGAATCAAGGCCTTTATAGCATCCTTATATCTGTCCTTCACGATATTTTGGTGGTAAACACCACTCCTTTGTTACGACAGGCATCTCAGTTAGTGATTGATTTGGTGCTGAAAGCTACTTACACAAGATACACTCTTGTGAAAGAGCCTTTAAAACAAGGGGATGCATAAGTAGCACCTGGTAAGATCCATTTTCCAGATGCAGCATGCAGTTCCTGTACAGATTACGAATATTCAACAGGTTTCCGTTTTTCTTTCTAGAACCTATATAAAAATACTATTAAAAAAAAGGATAAATGTCATCCAGAACTACTACTGTTCAGATGACCCACCACCATTTTCCCAGCAATCATAGATAAAATGAATGGAGTCATTTAATGAGTAAATTACTAAGAAGTACCTCAAGAAAACAGAGACTAAGACTGATCTTTCAATTGAAAGAATATGACTAATCAAAGTGAAAACAAACATGGCTATAGATAGATGTAAGTGTTCAAGTATTCCTAACTAGTTCAAGATTTGTGGAACTGTGTGTAAAGAATTTACTGCTCAAAGCAGAAATATACGTAGTGTGACAGACATTCAGGTAAGTAAGTCACAGCAGTCCAGACGGAATTCTACAAGTCTTTCTTCCTCGTGGCCTAAAATGGTCTGTTGCTAAGAGACCTGAAAGTCACTGCTGCTTTTATGTATGCTTCAGAAAGAATCAGAGATCTGACAGGCTTTGAGACCAAACACTGAACAGATTAGACCATCTTCCACACAAGTCAACATAACTCTGTCAGTTATCGCAAGCTTGTGCCAAAAGTTTTTCCCACCTTCTGAGGATATCTAAATTCACATGTAGCAGGATTAATCCTGTTGACAGCCAAGGCTGTGACTGGAAAATGATTGGAAACTTAACTTGAGGTCATTACTCTCTTAAGAACTATGAAATCCAGGAGAGAAAATCATGATTAGAGACTTCTTCATTAATGGTTTGGATCAGAAATATTTCTGCAAATCAAAAGCTGGGGCTCTCAGAACCTGAGGTCTTCAAAGCGAGTCATACTACAACTCACTGATATTATTTATTTCAATTGTATACAAGATGACTGCATTAAAGTACGTTTCTTGCACTGATGGAAAGACCAATGTCATCATAACAGTAGAAAGTCCCAAAGATGTTTTCTGTGATTCTGCAGGCAGCAAGTATTTTCCTAACCCCAGACACTGTTTTCAACAGGCCTCATTACTCAGCTTCAGGTTAATTTCCTATGCTGCTGTCTTGACATTCTGCTTCATTGAAAGCCTGTGCTAAAATAGGCTTCTGCTGGAGGTCATAAGTAGTCATACATCCCAGATTACATGAACTTGGTGGGGTCCCACAAGAGGTGCAAGAACATCTGCTGTTTCAAGCAGAGCCACAGGCAGTAGCAACTAAACAAGTAAAACAAGAAAAAAAGAATACAGAAGAGTAAAGCTAGAGGGCAAGCTACAAAAACCAAACTGAATCTTCAAAGATACAGTTGGGGAAAAAAAGGAATACATTTACTTCAGGAATCCATTCTCCCACTCTAAGTCTCATGGGATCCCAGAATATGAAGAGTTAGGCATCTTTAATTTTCACTTAGAAGTATTAGTAGGTCCTGAGAACAAACTTTTCATTGGTTTCTCTGGTACCTTGCTACTCTTGCGTAGAAATTCATTATACGTGCCTCTTCTCTTCATGCTTGTCCACTTTTGCAGAAGGCAAATTGTAGAGCTACTCAGATTTATCCCTGGGGATAGACAATAGTGGATGGAAATAACACCCAGGCTTCAGAAAAATTCTTAGTACAATTACTTTATGCTCAAGATATCAGAAGAATGTGTGGAACTGCTGTGAAAACGTCTCATTGGTTTGCCCTGTATCAGTTCTTTTGCATTTTTAATCCACTATGAAGGCACAAATTTGTGAGGGAAGCTATGTAAAGCCTATACTGAAAGAAACAAATAAAAAAAAGTTGCAATTTGGCACCAAGTCTCTAAGAGAAACAAAATTTCTAAATCAGACACGTAATTCCAACTATGGAGAAATACAGAGGCCCAACCACCCATAATTAGCTTCCAGCATTAACCAAATGTGTAAGTCTTGTTTCATACTTTATCTGAGAATCACAGCTTCTATGGATAGGAAAGAAGCATAGTTTTGCCATGAAAATGACAAAGCATTGCTCAAACATTTTTTACAAAAAAAAAAAAACACCAAAAAACAAAAAAACCCACCACCATAACAACAACATTTCTCTATGTCTCAATTCCTCAAGACTTCAGTTATGCAGATTTAGAACTTAGGACTTATAAAGAGGAAACTGTTCCAATGTAGAATACAGACTGTTTTAGATGTTGTTGCTTCTGGCTCTTTTACCTTTGTAAGGACTCAAACTAACCTCTGAAAAGCACATCTGGCCTTATGGTTTAAAAACAGGAAGAATTTGTAGACATATAATTTGTACATTTTGTAAACCCAGAATATCTTTGGTGGCATGTTCTGACAATTATGTCAGAAGATGGTTTAAGGGGAAGTCCTGCCCCATTCTCCCAGATCTTCGTGCTAGCAGCAGTCATCACATTAGCTGAGCTGCTTGAAAACTAATCCTACAACAGGACAACAAAACAGTAATTTTCAGCTGGATTATCTCCCTGGATCCTCTACAGTAGGGATCAGCTAATATCACCGTCTCAAAGGAGGCAAACGTGGGAGAAATTGACAAAATAATCCAAACAGAAAGTCCCTCCTCAACCAAAAAAGTGCTACATATGGTGTGATGAGATGAACATAAATGAATTTCAGCATTATAAACATTACATCTATGAATCAAAGTTAAATCCCTCTTTTTCTGTTTACCAATGATAGCTTGGGCCTCTCTTCCCAGAAATATAGCATCTCACATTTGAATTGGGAAACTTTCAGGGTGCAATGGCAATCCTTTTCAAATCACTGCAGAAAAAAAAAGAAGCCTCAGTCTTAGACAGCTCTTCTTCCCTCAGCTTCTTCTTTAGCACAATTCTTAGGAAAAAAAAGAAAGTTAACGAACTGCTCCTTTTTGCTGCTGCTGGTTGTTTCTTTTTCTTTGTTCTCTCCCAGGGATGAATAATATGAACTGTGAACTCTGAGAGCAAGCAGGAAAGGTGGTTACTCTACTGAGAGAGCTTCATCTGTTTCTTGACTAAGGCAAGTATGTATTTTCCTGGGTTTGGCTGACACACAATGTCAGCTACCACTCTCTTTTTATTGGCAGAGTGCCTCCATCACTTATTTTGCTAGCAGCATCAGTTCCCAGGGAAAAGACTTGCTATTATGTATTTTGAGGGGCTGTAATTTTCCCTGAACTTGATGATTACAGAACTTAAAGGTTTCTGAAAATATACATATTTTGCCATATCTTGCATAATAAAATTTCTTTGAATGTGAACTGAGATTTCATACCAAACCAAAGTGTCCTACTTTGTTTCTTATTTCTGTAAGATAATTTTGCTTTGGACCTTTGATATTTGACCAAAATGATTCCAGAAATCATGGTCTTGCATTTGTATTCTCTTCCAGTAGCTAGTCTGTAAGATGCAATATACAAACCAGATTAGCATGTTTAAAGTTATCACTGAATGCTCGGAATAGAAGATTAATACTCTGAGAAACTAAAATTGAAATACTGTTGTGAACCTCAGCATCTCTGTAACCACATTTGGACAAGGTAATCAAGTGTGATGTATTCTTTGATACTCAGCACTTCTCCCCTGGTGACAGAAAGCAGAAAATCCTTGACATTCTGCTAATTAATTTGAACACTGAATTTAATCATACGAATATCAAAACATAAGCATGTGCGGTTCTCCAAGCATTGAATGTTTCTGAGAATACTTCAAAGGCAGAGGCTAGTTTGTTATAACCTGATGCCTAGCTGTATAACACAATGGTATGGATGCATTTTGAAGTCCAGAAAACCCTGATCCAAGCATGAGAGAGAAGCAGCACCCTCATGACCAACTTCGAGAAATAACACTGTATTTGGACAACTGTAAGAGGCTACATGCCTGAAAGAATAGCTTTAACCAGTAGGTATGGTTTCATCAGAATCTTAATTTGCCTGTTTTTAATTAGCTTGTTTATTTTACCATGCATACTCTCACTTGAAATTGTGATTTTGACATGTTTAAACAGCATTCGCTAATTAGTAAATTAGAACCTGACAAATCACATGCAAATCATATACAACTGAGGACTCAGCTCTATTTTTCTAGCAGTGTTAACTTGGGAGATTTGAAAATATACAGAACATAAGCCCTTCCCCCTCCCCTCATGGCATATTTGTGGTAAGGAGTTGCTTGGTCAATTTTTTCAACAACTTAACAAGCCACTTTCTGTTCACACCATAATGATTATATATTAGGAGAAAAATATTTTTCTATCACAAGAATACAATTAAAAATTTACGACAGATAATATGATAAATCCATCCACATTCAGACTCGTAAAGAGAAAGATGCACAGACAGATGAATCAGCCTTGGCCTAACTAATGCTGCCTCAGACGCTAAGTCACTGCTCCTACTGAACTACAAAGACGAATCTGGGCCAGGCAATTTCAGCAGTTGTTTTGTCCTAAAATATGAATACTATCTGTTCTTACTAACATGATCAATAGAGTTCCATCTTAAGAGTTCACCGTGTTAAAGAAATGCTCGTCACAAACAGGCACTAAATTTGGGATTGCCTTTTCACCTTGTAATAACATACACAATCTCAAAATAAGTTCAGGAAGAATATCCTCTGTAGCTTTTTACTTATGACCATGAGAAATGCAAATAAAGGACAATCAAATCACATTTGTCCCCTGTGAATTATAGACACAGTTATATACAGTGGGAAGCTTCCCGAGTCTAATTCAGATGATAAGGCTAACCCAGGTGGGACTTGGAGCTGTGCTTGCAGGATGGACATGGTATGGCTCTTTGAGGTACCAGACAGCCAGTCAGTGTTTTGGCATTTCAGCACAGCAGGACTTCCATGTTTCACCTGGCTGTAGTGGGGGAGAAGCTGTGAGGACGGTCCAGCCAATCTCTTCAAGCCTACTTGATACAATTTCAGCTATTGCCCAGAAAAAAACATTGGGAATAAGAATAGCAATTTCATGGAAGACCTCCCTTATGCCTTTTTCTGGAGTAATAATTTTGAAAGCATTAAGTATTTTTCTACTTTGGAAACACAGTATTTCTTTCCACCAATAAATAAAAGACTTGTTTCCACTTACACCTATATCAAATAACAAAAGAAGGAAGGTTTTAATTTCATAAACACATAATACTGAAATTTAATAGTTTTCAGTCTATAACAGTTCTATGGCAAGTTAAGATACCACATTTACTTGTGAGAAGGATACTCCCTTTTTACAGTCAATAAAACCAAATGTAAGCCAATTTCATTTTTTAATTCCTCACATGTTACTTACACATGGATACATTCCCTCAAGTGAATCCAGAGAGCTTTTAGTTCCAAAATATACAAGATACAGGATTCAGATTTAGCCTCAAGCCCTTTCCCTCAATGGTTGTCAAAATACAGAATAAAGAAGTTTCTCCTGCAATTGCATTTCAGAGAAAGTGAAGACTTATCATACCACAGAGAGTAGCTAACCTTGGAAGATACCCTTATTTCAGGAAACGAGAGGCCACTTTCCCTTCCTTTTAGAAATTCTGACAATCTAAAAGAAGTCTAGGTCATGTTCAGTTGTGCATATTATCTTAACAGATTGTCTTCACAGTAGGGGGAATCTTCTTGCTTTTAAAATAAATTCTTAACAGCTTCCATTGTGGCCACCTACAGACCAGATTTCATGCAAAATCAAGAGTCCATGTTTGAAAGGGAAAAAAAGGAAATAAGAGAAAAGGGAGCTGTGAGGAGAAATAACTAAGTCAGTAACTAAACAAGCTGTAACTTCACAAGGAAAATAAAGTGAAGAAAACTCAAAAGAACTGATAAAAGGAAAGTGAATTATTTGTACATGCCTTTTAAACACAAAGAAAATACATTTTCCAAAAGGCCCGCCTGCTGCTGGGCTACTAGTACTGCAGTCTTCCTAAATGCAGCTTTGGATTTCGAAAGAACTGGGGATGATCCCAGACACAAGGTGGGGATGCAGATCTATTCTTTTCTTACTGAAGAGAAAGAAGCAGTGGTATTTTTGAACACATGTGGAATATGAGGCATCTGAGGCAAACACTGACAAACACTGAGTGAAATATTAAGCACTGATTCTGTATCTAAACCAACATGAAAATTCATGCACAGTAACTTAATCTGAAAGCCAGATTAAACTATTACAGAGAGACAGATTAGTTTTCAGCCTGATGTGCAAGGGCATGAACTGATGTATTTGAGAACCTGAAGGTGGGTTAGAAGGCAATGAAAAACTGTGAGACCTCTCCCACTGGTAGCTGAACGGTGTTGGATAGGGTTAAAACCCCTTCAATCCTACATGTAGCCTGACCATTCTTGGCTTCTTGTTTCCAGGAACATACGCAACAAAAGCTCTGGCAGTTTACAGATAAATATGTTGCAGGAGGCAACCCCTTAAATTAAGCAAGCTTCAAAGAAAGCAACAATAATGACTCTGCATGTGAGCTGTCACTGTCAGATAATTTAAATGTGATCAAGGACCTTCATACAAGGGAAAACAACTTTTGGTGAAAGGAAAAAAAGATGAAAGATATTTTGATAAACCAAAAAAACAAAGCTATCACATACAAAACTGCTTGACGGGGGAAGATATGTATGAGGATTTTCTTTTTTAGTTTGATCTGGCTTTCATCTTAACAAGCCAATGCCCCCACCTATATCTGTACTTTACTAGGAAAGTCTCTTTAAAGTCTTTTACAACATGTCAACTTAGGAAGTGCAGTCACATGGAAAGACTTGTAAATAATTCTTTATTTAAGGTGACCAATTGACTTTTCACTCTCTGAATCTACAAGCAAAAAATACCGCAGCACTGACTTTATTGTCTTATTTGAAAAAAAAACAAAAACAAAAACAAAAACACCAAGATTGGAAAGACAAAGAAACAGAACTCAAAAGACATTAAACACCAAAATGACAAGCAAATCAACATATCTGCCAGTAAAATACTTAATGGCAGTGTAACTAGTGATAGAACTTGAGGGAATGGTTTCAAGCTGCACCAGGGGAGACTTAGGCTGGACGTTAGGAAATACTACTACTCTGAAAGTGTGGTCAGGCACTGGAATGGGCTGCCGAGGGAGGTAGTGGAGTCACTGACCCTGGAGGTATTCAAGGAACGTTTGGATGTTGGTTTAGTGAGAACTATTGGTGATGGGTGGATGGTTGGACTGGATGATCTTGTAGGTCTTTTCCAGCCTTAGTGATTCTGTGATTCTGTGTGATTCTGTGATTCTGTGTGATTCTGTAAGCTCTACATAGCGGATTTGACAAAAGGGAGATAGTAGCATGATGATAGGGAAAAATGGAGAAAAGAGGAGAAGCAGCGAGCTTCTCATTTTAAATCCCAGAGCACCTAAAACAAGAAAGGCAAATTTGGCCACATTTTTTGGAACAAGTTTGCTTGGCAAGGTTGAAGGTACTTTGGATGTTCTCACTGGAAAACAAACAAAAAAACCCACCAGCAACATACAGCTGTTTCTTTCAGTACCCCTGGAATTCAAAATGCCACATTTTTCATCTTTCTTTATCTTTTCTTAGAACTTCTGCATAGTTCCCTGTGCTTTGCAGTTCTCTCACTGTTTTGGGCCTTTCCTGCATCAGTAGTAAACATGGATTTGAAAAAGAAGAAAAAATGAGAAAAAAAAATTAACACTTTTCTGAAGGCAGCTTCCTACTGAAGGATGCTTTCCAGAGTACAGACAGAGAGCAGTTGTGGGCACCCAGCACCACAAATACTGCAGCCAGTTCCACAGTACAGCAGAATGAGGAGTCATCGTTATTTCTAGCTACAATAAATATTTGAACTTTTTACCAAGATCATATTCCATTTCACTCACACGTGAAGAAATCACTACAGGAATTATTTGCTGATCAATACGTATTTAAAAAACAGGTACTCATTTGCTATTTGATGGTACTGTATAAAACAGGGCGAGCTGGTAACTTGAAGCTCCATCTCTAACAAGCGCTGAAAAATGGGCACTAGCGATTCAGATCCATGATATGATGCCTAGCATGCAACCATGTCCGCCTCCAAAGCAACCTCCCTGTCCCCAGCAGAGTGCAGGAGCAGACACTTTGCAACATCATCTCCCCCTAGCATCTGACACCTGTGGTGCCTCACTGCCCTGAAAGCAATGCAGCTGTAATGGGGAAGTCCTGTGGATACTACATACACAAAAATAACTAAATCAACACATCCCAGGAAAAACTGATGTACCCTAAGAAAAAATCATGACCACTTGACAGGTCTTTTTTTCTCCCACCCATGAATAAAGCTGCTCTGACCAGAAATGTCAAGTTCAAGGTAAATTAATTTCCTCTCATGACAGATGTCTGCATTTAATTATTCCCAAATAGTTGCCTTCAGGCTATTCACCTGACTGCCACAGACCCACCTAATAAGTTGGAAGCTGCACTCACTTCAGCTGAGCAGTGAGTTCCTCTCTCTGAGGTAGAAAACAATCTCCTTCTTCTCTAAACCACTTGCAGTAATCAATCTCTACAAAAACCAAGTAAAAACTTCTCTATCCTTTCTTCCAAAAGCACCAATACCATCATCTTGGTGACCTTCATTATCTGAGTGCTCAAAGTGTCCACAAAAATAAAACAGATGAATAGTGTTAATTTACCTTCTCTGCTTCATAGTTTCACATCTGTGCTCTCAATCTCTCAAATGACTACTGCACAAAGAAGCCCCCTTTATCCTTACCAACAGGGCTGAGGGACTCATGCTGGCCACCATCATCCTGAAACAAGACAGTAATGTGTTCCCTGAGATCTTTAGTCTTTGACACAGACCCTCTCAATACAGAAAGTTCAGTCTGCCAAGTCCTTCATCCAAAATAAGGCACTTAACCAGAAGGGACTGGCTCAGCTGACCAAACAGTTCCATACATGAAGCACAAAAACCTCATCTCAAATCTGCAGTTTTTAAATGGTGAATGAATGAGGGGAGAAAGAAATGGCAAAAACTTCTGAAACAATGCCAGGAGCTGCTCAACCAGATTTGAAATGTACTGTCTGTAATTGACCTAGTTGCTCCACCTGGAGGTTTTATGTTGTTTTTTTTTTTTCTTTACCTGGAAAAAAAAAAATCAGTATATTTTCAGATGGTGTGTTGTTAACCTTACATAGAGCCAGCTGCACTCCATCATATCAAGTTCTCTTCTGGACTGATTCTCTCAGAAAGGTTCCATCGGCTTACAAGCAGCTAGGCTGTAGGTATATTTCCCCTTAGGATTCTGTGATGTGTCAAGTAGGAAATGGAAACTAAACAAGAAAGCGTGGAATAGAGTTTAAGTGCCTCTACTGAGAAAGCTGTTAAATGAGAAACAGGCATTGCATACTACAAGCATCAATTAGGTACTGGTTCCACTGGGAAATGACATTTTCACATTGTTCCTGCCTTCTGGTTTGCTGTTGATAGATCTGGGCTTAGAAGAGTTATCCTTCAGTGCATGCACTCCTGACATCCTGCCTATGTAGGCCTGTCAGCACAGACATTTCACAGCTGAACTTACTTGTTTGTATCATTTTAAATTAATAAAAAATTCTGACACTACAATAAACATATGCAATTGCCTCCTCACTTACTACGAATCAGGGGTGCTTCATTGTCAGAACAGGACATCTCTAGCTTTTGGCATCTAAATTTGTGTATTTCACTGAGATCTGAACTGTGATTGACAAACAGGTGCAAAGCAGTCCTGAAAGTCTGCCTTACAGATTGTAAATTGCATCGCCTTTCCAGAAAGAAAAGGAGTTGGAATGACCAGAAGGCAGAACATTCAGCAAATGCTTTACAAAGTCCAGTGAATTCCAAAAACTGAACATAATTTCACAAGCTTACAGAAGTGCTCTCTAGGAGCTTCTCTCTTTCTTAATGACACAGCCTCTCCTATGCGGGCGGGGCATGTAATTGCTGTGGAAGTGCAATGGCCTTACCCTCTAGCAAAGAAGGATCAGAAGAGAATTACCATCCCTGACAACACTCTGCCTCGAGACTGACTTTCAGGGATGGGAAAAGCTCTGTTATAAACACCACGGAAGATAGATAGCTAAAAGGTTTTGAGCTCTGAGCAAAAGGCTTTGCAACAATAACAAATCAATCCATACAGAGACCTAGCTTCTGAAAAATGGCTGACTGACTCCTGAGTGGTTGAAAAGACATAACTGAAATTGAAATTTGATCTTCTCTCCATATGCTATTGTATCTCCCATCAGACTCCTTTCACTACTCACTCCTGGAATCCTCCAGTCCGACATTTTTTGTTTTTTCAATTTAACCTGCACTTACATCTGAAATCAGGAAAGAAACCTGTTCTTGCAGCACGTGGTGTCATATAATTCTGCTTCCTGAGGACAAAAAACACCCTCCTCCAGCAGTACTGGGATAATTGGAATGCATTGCCATCAACTCTAAAATGGATGTTTCTGTTGCTTCTGCATTCCACATGGACTGTGAATTTGACAAGCTCCCATAATAATGACAAACATTTCCAACAAATTTCAGAGCTAATATATTCTGATCCCTACAGAGCAAATTTTGAAAAAGAGTAAGTGTATCAATTTACAGCCCAAGACTGGCTAAAAAAGGTAGAGCTTTCTGCAGAGAGGAATATAGCAGTGAAGATACAAAGGCAGAGGAATCTGATTTTTAAAATGTTCAAACATACAGCTTGTCTAAAGCATGTCCCATGAAACTGCAAAGAAACTTCGGAATGTGTAGCTGACTTGGAGCCAAGGACTTTGGAAAAGGACCCGTTCAGTTACTGACACAAATTAAAAATTGAGTTTCCCTGCAACATCTTCACTTCCCCCATAATACAGAGGACAGAAAAGTCTGACTGCAGTCTCGTACACAGCACCAGTTGCAGAGAGTAACATAGCACATGTTGACTCAAAGAGGCAAGCAGGCATGGACAGAACCAGAGACAAGCCACAGAAACTCTCCAGGTAGAAAGAATAAAGTAAGCAGATTCAGAGCTATGCAGAAGTGAAAGAGGGTGCTCCAGTAAGGCAGGCTAAGATATGAGTTTCTCTTCTTGATCTACTGGGGCCATTCAGCAAGGGAATCTCAGTTAAGTATAACTAGTAGAAATGCAAGCAGCTCTGTAATGGAATTTTTCCTCCTAAGTGCTGCCATTGTGCAGAACACAAAACAATCCTTGCTAGGAAATGGAAGTTCAATACTCTGCAGAAAAAGACAGCAAACAGATCACTTTTAGGCAGACAGCAGCCTGAATAGTTTTGTTTAGTTAAAGCCTTCAGGTAACTCTAATTTCAACGTCACAGAACAAAGTTTCTGCACTCCTAGACAGATAAAATGAAGCTTTTATGGTGTGGGACAGACATTGATTGACTAGTGAAAAATTTCCCTGTCTCAAACCTTGATTTGGAGTTTGCTTCTTCCAATAATTCAAGATAACCACAACATATTTGATCATAAGACCTAGCACTCTGTGCATGATTTTGGGAAACGAGCTGCTGACATTCCTGGATCTGGCTTTGCCTACCAACTGTCAGCCTGACAACAAGAGGCATTTCTGCTTTCTGTCTTATCCCATTATAGTTGAAGCTATGTGAAAGGTGCCTGCAGTCAAGAGTGGAACTTAAGAGATTCAAAATAAGCGAACACTTTCAGGTAACACTGTTTATGGAGCTAAATGGTCAAGTGCAACTTACCCATATGTTCATAGACTGGAACCAATGTTCACATCGCTAGGTTTAAACTCGACAGCAGAGCATTACGAATACTGTACAGGACTAGTCTGCAAGGTCCTTTCTCACATTTCAGGCTGCTTATTGTGACACATCTATAAAGGTCTACTCAGTTAAAAAAAAAGAAGAGACGTTATGCTATCTAAAAAGCAATGTAAAAATACAGTATTGACCTTTAAATTTTAAGCTATGAATGCATACCAGGCTTTTTCCAAAAGGGATTCCTTCCCAAGGCCATCTTTCTCTGGTAGAACATTTACTTGGCACTAAACATTTGCCAGGCATGAAGAATTCTCCAAAAAAGTATTTAGATCGAAGCATAGTTTTAAGTGTGTGCAGAAGTCCCTGTCACTACTACAGCCACTCACATCCTTAAGATATGCACATTTTAGTGTTTTGATGGACTTTAATGTCATTAAGCTACAAAGTGGTTTTTGTGAGATTGCCTCAGCACACACCAGTTGTGGTTTTATTTTGATCCTACACCTGGCACCTGAAAGAGCAGATGGAAATTAAAAGAAGAGTACTTCTAGTAGCAAGTTAGTGCACTTAACAAGACACAAAATACTAGAAACAATTCAGAGGTACTCACCATATGCTGCATACAACCCACAAATGTTGACCTTGAATCAGCACAAATAGTCCAAATACATTAGTTAAAAATGAATCAAGCTGAAAGTCAGAACTATTAGCCTTAATACGGGCTACTGCTTCTGGTTTAGCATAACTGTCAGCAGTTCTTTTCTTTCTTTTTTTTCTTTTTTTTTCTTTTTTTTTTTTTTTTGCTTTAAAGGAGAAAATTGGTAGAGGGAGGAAATGAAACATTTATTTATTTTCAGGCGACTTTTTTCTTCTGAATAAAATCAGCCACATTTTCTTTGAATATCATCCTTCCTCCTTTTTCTCGTTATCTAAGGCTATTGTTTTTTTGCTTAGGTGGGCAGATAAAGAGAGAGCATATGGCCTATTTTGCTACAATGAAAACCTTGCAGTTACAGCAAAGAATTCCCATAATGAAACTGCAAAGGCAGTGCCACAAAGCATTCAAATGAGTGCTACTTCTGGTCACCAAGCCCTCCTCCCTCCCTGCAGATCTTTGTTCAAAAGCCAGGCAAGTTACTGCTTTCCAATTCCAGTCAACAAAAAGTTGGCTTTTTAGACCTGCTCTTACAAACTATGTACTTTGCAAGCCATGAAAACAACATAGGAACAGACCTAGTAATGATTAAACGTACCAGTTTCTGCCTGCCCCTTTGCAAGGAAGACACACATTAAAGTAGTTATTCAAGGCAAATCATCCTTCATGGTTCTGATTCTTCCTGAGCTGCAAATAGTGATCGGAGATAAGATGCTATCTTTCCTTTAAAGATCCTCCAGGGGCTTGTAAAGGCTGCCCAAAGCCAAACCAATCTGAATTCAATAACACTGTCTCTACCTTATAGTCTTGTCAGACTTATTAGCAAGTTTTTCACTTGCCTTGCTGTGGCTGTTCTGTGAGGTATAAGTGACTTCATATTGCTGGTGATGTTCTCTAAGTAGTCTGGTGTTAACTTTGCTTACTGTATTGATTCTGCTCACTTGGCAACATTGATTTTTTTTTTTTTTCTTTTCCACATTTCTACCGTGCTGGGAAAGCCACTGCACTTGGCACAAGTGCCTTTTTTGCACCCCAGCATCATCTGTGGAGAAGCAGGCACTGTACTGCCAGTGGAGTTACCTCAGGTGAATAAAATCTTCAGAAAGAGCAACTGATGTAGCTGGACTGTTTATCACACAGCAACTCAAACACATATAATTATGTATGTTTGTACACACATAAAATACTTCTTAGAGAAAGAATATTATTCTTTCCCATGTTAAACAATTTCTTGACTTATGAAAAAGACCGTACATAGAACACACTCAGGTATGACCACAGCTGGCCTCTGGTGGCCCATTCCTAATGCATAGGATGAAGGCCGTTCAAGGTTATGTCAAGGTCAGAACACAGTCAGTCTCAAACCAGGATACCAAAAGTCTTTCTTCAGTCTTTTATTTGTACCCAGTGAATACTGAGAGTATCTATGAATCTTGCCTGGAAAAATCTTGCTCATTTTGAAAGCCACCACACTGGACCAATGAACTGTCATTGAGAAAATACTTGAGAAAGGTCCAGCCTATCCTGGTCTGTTTCTTCTTAACATTCTCAAGACTTTTCCAGGGATGTATACTGTCATTGCAGAGATACGGGAGTGTGAAAACAGCATCCTCCATCTAGCTTTTAGAAAAGGGAATGGTTCTTATTCCATCAGCTTTTACAGAGACTTGGTGTACTAAAGTGAATGAGTCACAGAGATTCCCATGATACACCAATACAAAAGCGTTGTCTGGGCTCTAGAAAATGCAGTAGTACAGCTTTCCAGTAGTACAGCTCTTCTACAAATCTATCTGCTATATTCTAGAAGTCTGGTACTGCAGCCACTGAAGCTTTTGAACACCCTGAAGCAACTACAAAATCTTACCAATTGTTTTAAAAGCAGCAACAAAAATTCAATAGTCTTGATTTGTTCCGAGAAAGACTCAGTTCTAACAAAACTCCTGCTAACTGCAAACAGAACAGCAATACACAGCTCTCCCTCAGCTCAGAGCACAGTTCTGGTGCATGTCCAAGGGAACTAAACCTCAAAATACTTCATATGAAATACACAGAGAGACAATTAAAAAGTACTTAACATGATGGAAAATTTAAAAAGATTCTTCAATTTTTTTCACTCCAATGATTAATAAGGTTGAAAAATATGGTTAGCAAGCTACAAGCAGAAAAAAAGAAAAGCCTTTGAAATTCTGAAGTCTTGTTTTAAAATATTAATGGCCATATCCTATTGATTTATAAACAGATACAATCTGAAAATAGGGGAGGATTTGGTCTAGAATTCTTCTTGCCCTTATATCCAATTTTCTGCCTATAACTATCACCAGAAGTAATTTCATGTTGTTTTTCCAGGTTCCATGCAACCAGTGGAATCCATGCACTAGCACTCTCCAGGAGCAGACCTGCATACATCTTTTCATACGTGTTATCCTTTTTCATTTCAGAAACACAATCACAGAAATATATTACCTTTCAACCCCTCTAGTCACATCTCTAAGTGCTCCTAATTCTTCTGCAACAGAATCTGCAGTTTCAAGACAGAATGACTATCAAAGAGCTGCACAATTCACATCACTATTGGTAGATGTTGGGAAGGAAGCTGAACAGGGAAAAGTGCACATGCGAGCATGTGAGGATCAGGCACTTACTCTGAGCACATCATTTTTCAAAGTTGCAACTGTGCAATGCTGTATTCCCCTCTATGAGCCAATTATCTTACTCCATAATAGTGAGCAGTCTGAGAGCACTCTGATCTCTAATTCTAAGAACAAGACCTGCATGTGACCTCCCCAGTTCCTTCTAAATACTGAGAAGCTTGAGTGACTGCAGTCATGGGGTGGATTATGTGGAGTAATTATTAGGAATATCCCAATAAGTTATTTCACTCTTAGAAGAAAAGCATTGAAGAAACCTCCATAGTGAAATGCAGTGAATATGTAAGGAGTCTGTTCCATGACATAAGACCTGCAAACCTTAGATTGTTAGCAGCACCACGGGACTTTGGTGTGCTGACTCTAAGAGATACGGCACAGAAGGTAGAGCAAGGTGTAAAACTCTGTGTCAAGGTTGCAGGGATGGGAACATGGTGATACTATGGAACTGATAAACTGCATAGTAGTTATCCTCAGTTAGTAGCTTTTGAATTTTCTGTTTCACCAACTGTAACATAGCTATGACTAGAACTACTGAAGTTCCATGTGAAAGTAAGAAAACAGTGTAAAAACAGCTCAAGAGAGAAGAAATTTGGGGGAATATACTGTCACAGATAAGTCAGTAGGACTGCTGTCTTCTGGGACCAGTCAACAGGCTGAGCCTGCCTTCCCTCCCCACAGAGAGAGCTATTGGGCAAGATTCACACACTTGGTTATACTGAATTTCTTCCCCCTGCAAAACTTAGAAATCTCTACAGTTATTCCATAGCTGAATGTGTTTGCAGTTGACTGTATTATTCACATTATTGGTACTCAAGCATGCACAAACAGTGCATTACCAGCAACTCAAAAGAATCTGTAATCTGTCTCTCCAGTTAAGAGCACTACTCCATAAAGAAGACAAAGGTGTTCCCTTGTTATGAGTCAATCACTAACTGTAGGAGTTCTCACTGGGCATGGCCAAATTGCCTGAGGTTAGTCATACAAGACCATTTGAACACATCCAGATCTGGAGCACAAAAGTGGGTATTAACCCTTTAACACAACGAACCAAACACTTAGGATCATTAGCAGGCATCTTTTTCTTTTTTTTTTTTCCCTGTAGGAAGGAAACAAAAGATCCCTGTTAAAAATATTCAATTCTCAAGTTGTTGTTTTTTTTTTTTTTTGCTAATACAATAAATTCGCTAAGAATAGAGATATCAAGTTATTTTTCCACATTATACACAGTAGACAAAAAACTGTACAGTAGCTAATCTGAAAGCTATTCTCTCTACCTGAGCATATCTTAACATATTCAGTTCCTGCAGCAGTCTCACCAGTGTGTAAAACACAAAACTTACTTGAAATGAATATTGTTAATTTAAAATGGCATTAATAAGCTATTAGAGCAGAAAGGTAAGCGTACTGTGGCTTAAACAGATCAGCCAATGAAGGAAAACTGCAGCCTAGAAATGCTTTCTGAAAGAGGAACTCTGCTGGTGGGAGCCATTTTGTTCTGAAGTGACAAGATTTATGCACTTTTCTTTCTCTAATGTAAAATCCCTGCAGCTTAGGGGCATACTGTACCTTTCTGAGCCTCCAGCATTGTTGTCAGCATACACAGTCAGAAGCTCCTGTGTCAGATTAACCCTAAACAGCAAAACCCCAAGGAGGGCTGTCTGCACAGATGCCAATTCCTACAAAAAGGAGCTGGCAAAGAGAGTCTGAATGCCAGATGGGGCCAATGCATCTCCTTTTCCATTGAGACTTTAATGCTTCTGTGTGTCACAGTGTTTCTTCTTTTTATTTCCTCCCATCTCCTACCTTTATTCTGATGAACTCACTTGGGCAAAAGAGATCAGATTTTAATGGTTGCTCAAAGATAAAAGGTCACAAACACTTCAGATCTAACTTCCACTGGAATAAGCTTTAGGCAAGTAAGAAGTTTTGCAGAAGAAAATTATTTTAGCTAAAGGTTTCAGTAGCAATTGTGAGAATATTTTATTTCAGTTAGGTCGGGGCTTGTGTCTACTACTCAGATAATGGTAAATAAAATAGGAGAAATACTCCAGCTCTCAAAGGAACTCAGGTAGTATGACACACTCCCTAGCACTTTCTCGTCTCTTTGATAGAGAGATAAGTAGAAGGTTTTCAATATTATTTTACTTTTTTTTTTCTTTTTTTTTTTTCCTTTGGAAGACTGATCACAATCTAAGAGAAAGATCATTCTCAGTATTTCTTCTTCTTTTTTAACAGACACCTGCACATTTGAGTAATTAATAGAAATAAAGTAGCATTACAAAATAAACTTGAGTAAGCAATTTTAAACATTTGAAAGCCATCTTTTTTATTTGCTTTGGGTAGTAGATGGCAAAACATTACCTCCTGCACTGAGCCCTATTTCCATTTTGAATAATCGAAGTGTCCTTTTTTTCTACCTCCCTAAAGTTTCTTTTGAATATTTGAAGGAAAAGCAAAATCCCTTGTGAGCAATTAAATTTGAAGTATAGTTAAGATAATCTTTATATTGCTACATTAATCTAAAATGAATGTGCATACATTAAATTGCAGAGTACAACAGAAATAAAATATATTTAGAGATATTCAAATAGTAAAGGCATCTGAAGATCATTCCTTTTAAATGTTGTGAGGCAAATTCTATTGAGATACTTGGACAAATTTCTGCCTCCAAAGACAAAAAAAAGACAGAAAGAAGTATGTATTTAAATGGCTATGAAGTTACTGACCACACCAAGCTGTGTGGTGCAGCTGACACACTGGAGGAAAAGGCTGCCATCCAGAGGGACCTGGACAGACTAAAGTAGTTGGCCCACACAAACCTCATGAAGCTCACCAAGTCCAAGTGTAAGGTGCTGCACCTGGGTCAGAGCAATCCCATGCACAAATACAGGCTGGGTAGAGAATGAGTTAATATTACGTAAGGGGCCGCAAAAAAAGCAAGAGAGGAACTTCTTTTCTACAAGGGCAAATAGTGATTGGGGAAAGAGTAATGACTTTAAACTAAAAGGTGGTGGATTTAGATTAGGTATAAAGAAGAGGAGATTCTTCACATAAGGGTGGTGAGGAAGCTGTGGATGCCTCATCCTTGAACGTGTTCAAGGTTAGGCTGGATGGGGCCATGGACAGCCTGATCTAGTGGCTGTCAACCTTGCCCAAGGCAGAAAGGTTGGAACTGGATGCTCTGTGAGGTCCCTTCCAACCCGAGCCATTCTATGATTCAATGAAAATGTGCAAATAATGATTTAATATAGACTGCATATAAAAACCAGGGGAAACGTATTACAGACAATTAGGTACCTTACGTGTGTATTTTTTGAATAAGCAAATAAAGACCTTTTGTGATATACCAATTGATTTTACATACAGACTTCATACAATCCAAGTACTTGGGATATTTAGGAAGTGGTGAGATAGATTTAGAAATGAATATGCAACATGTATTTGTAAAATAACTGCAGTTTATTCATCAAATCCATTAAGGACACTTCAGAGTTTAGCATTACTTGACAGTTTTCATCAGGTTATTGACTATCTTCTCTGTCCCAAAAGCCCAGATGCTCTGGTTTTGTTCAGCACACTGAACACAAGGGAAAAGGCACCTTTTCACTGCCTCTGTTCAATTCACTGCAAGACATCACTCTCTTGTGCTACTCTTGGTAGAAAGTATTGGTTTAAGGTGCTTGGAATAATAGAGACTAACACTTCTGACTCAGATGTGTGTTTGTGAATAGCAAAAAGACTTCATGTCTGGCCTGAATCAATAGGAGAGACATCTCCAGTTGCCTGCTTTGCCCTTGTATAGACATCTTAATTGTCCCGAACAGCTTGCGACAAATTATGCTTTCAATGATGACATCTTCATGTTGCTGGCAAATGGGAAAATCCTGAAGTTTGAGCTTCCCAACTTAATGTACTAAATCCACAGACCTCTTCTCAAAAAGGAAATAGATCCTAATGCTGTGGAAGTTCTGAGAAGTACCTGATGTCAGCTGGAGAGCACATACTTCAACAAACAAGCAAGTATACATTAAGGAATTCAGTGTGGCAGAAGGATGGCTGTGCAAGCAGAGCTCTACATGCAGACCAGCTCATCAGCAACCAACTCATAAACTTGTCTGATTAAATTAACATATGAATCAAATCACAGAGCTGCAAGAGATATTACGAATCAGTTACTTACTGTCATGGCAGAAAAAGGTCCCATTAGAGCATCCCACCCTACTCAGAAGCTATAAACACAGCTGCACGACCTCCCAGGATGCACACTGTGGCAGTCAGTGCAAACTCCCAGCCCTATATCATCTTCACCCAGGCAGCAGCTCTTCTCACTGAGTCTCTTCACAATGCTCATCATTTTGGAGCAACACTGCAGCCACCTGAGACTAAGACAAATTTTCTGTGGAAAGATTTTGTGAAAATGAAGTTGTTGCAACTTACTGAAGTTGTTTCACAAATAGCCCACCATTTTACTAGTACAAGGATTCCTCTGCAGCCCAGCCTTTGGACATGATGTGTTACCTCTTGCTGATCCTGACACTGCTTGACAGTGAAATTCCCAGAGAAGTACAGACACAGTAACTCTGTCATAATGCAGAATGAGTTATCCACAATTAAAACCTTAATTACAAGGTCTTGTTCTGCAAATTCTTTTCAGCCCTGCAATTGCAGATCCATTGGCAAAAGCACACATGGTTTTGTTTCACATTATCTGTCAGGAATATAATCAGACTTTGAACTCATTTTCTGGATCTACTACCATGGTCTGCTCTTCTGAAATAGTATTAACCATTTCATCACAGCTCAGAAGAACAGTTTTAAGGATCTCTGTTTTCTCTACATATTGTGAATGACAATATGCCTGGCAAGAGCACTAATAATTAGCACACATCCCAGACCTCCTTACAGTTGTCTTTTGACAACTTGATGACTGGTTGAATTTCCTTCAGTTCATTCTGAACAGTTTCAGTTAACAAAAATGTATTAATTACTACGCTGTAGAGTAAATACGGAATGAAAAGCATTTGTTCCAAGTAGTAAAGTGTTTAGTTCAAAATTAAGTATATAGGAAATAAAATTAACGATGTAATGGCACTTATTATGAAGAAGTGGCAATTAGGTCTTTATATAGGTCTTTTATCTTACAGGCTCGCAGTTACAAAATCATAGAATCACCAAGGTTGGAAAAGACCTACAAGATCATCCAGTCCAACCATCCACCTATCACCAATATCTCCCACTAAACCATGTCACTCAGTATGACATCTAAACATTTCATGAAAACCTCCAGGGATGGTGACTCCATCACTTCCCTGGGCAGTTCATTACAGGATGAGACCACTCTTTCAGAGAATAAGCTTGTTGTTGTGGCCATAGCAAAGGACCCAGAATTTGATGTTGTTGAACTTCAACCTATTGGCCTTAGCCCAGCTATGACCAGATCCCTCTGTAGGGAAATTGGGGAAATTGACACTTTCTCCCAGCTTGGTGTTATTTGCAAACTTACTAAGGGTGCATTCAATCTGCTCATCCAGGTCATCATAAATAAATATTGAACAGGACAAGACCCAACTCCAACCCCTGGAGAGCACCATTTGTGGCCAATCAACAGCTTTGAAAGACAGATGTAAAGAAGGCATTGGGAACTTCAGCCTTCTCATCTCCTCCTCTCCTGCTCACAATTTCTGATACTCTTTACCAGTTATTTCCTTGTGTTCTATGAGGTATAACTAAGAGGATATACACCTGATACTGGTGCCAGGCAGTGGCATACAATCTAAGAACTTCAGTCTGCAACTTCCCCTGTTGGTCTACTTTGAGAGAAACTGAAAGACAGCATTGTGTTTTCCATTGAACAACAGGTTAAAAAGATGGTGAAAGAAGTAAAGACAGCATAGAGAAAGGATAGCTGTTGCCTCTGATATATACAAAGAATAAAAGAGGGTCCTCCAGGTCATGTACAAGATCTCCCTAACATAGAACTGTAACAACCCCTGTCCCTTCAGTCTTCAAGGAAAAGCACACAGATAAATCAAGAGCTGGAGATGCTGATATTTAAGCACTTTTCCATCATATGAGCCATGAGTGCTTAGTTTTTGACCTGTGATATTAGCATACTCCCTTTCTTCCTTTTGATAATGACAATGTTTTGATCCCTTATGCATTACTCCAAGGAACACAGGGTGAGTGCCACAGAACTAACAGAAAGTCACCTGAATATCTGCAGCCATTTTGTGCTTTCTCCAAGTAAACACACAAGAATTTATCTGTTGGCAGGAATTGGGCAAATGAACAGTGAATTACAAACTCAAATGCAGACTATTTGCAGGAAAAGAGTTCCGAATTTGCATTCAAGTCAGAATTGCTGGTGACAGCAGGTTTCGCTCACGTAAGCAGAAATAGGAACAGTCTATGGCTTCTCTGTCCACTTTCTGACTTTGAAAACATTCCCTCAATGGCTACAGACAACACCTTACTCTATTCCATGAAATCAAAAGACACAGAACTCAGACTTGTTTCTAGGGAAATACAAAAAGATCTCTGCCATGAAAATGATTTATTTTCAAACAACCTGCCTAGCTCCAGAACAGAATCATCTCTAATGGCACTAGAAGTAGAAGAAAGCACTTAAAAGAAAGTAGTAGAAACGAAAGGGCTATGGTACAAACAAACAAGAGATACTTCGTATCCAGACACTTCAGTTTCTACTGTTTTTGTAAGGTAGCCAGACTCCATGTACATGGTATTTTTTCTTCATTTTTTATCCAGATGGTAAACTTCATCAATTGTGTCTGCTTTAAGCAATTTCAAAACCCAGCTAGAAAAGAAATTGAGAGATTTCATGACCCCTCCTTAGCCCCACAAAACTTAGGAAAACAAATGTGCTCTGTAAAGCTTTGAGGCCTTCTGAGCCTCTGCACTTTCCACCATAACTGTATTTGCTAATATTTTCAGTGACTACAGAGTATTCCCCCACTTAACTGCATTGTCACAAGAGATTAATGCAACACGGGAGCTTGGAGAGAGGGAACTTAGATTTCCTAGCGTTGTTCAAGGCAATTCAACTAGTTCCTTTGAAACAGCCCTCCGGCACCTAAGCTTTCTCACCACAGAAATTATCTCATCACTATGCTAACCCAAAGGTGATACCAAGTGTTTTTCTAAAGACACCTAAAATCCTAAAGTGTTTAGAGAACTCTCACCAGGATCTGAACGCCTGTTCTTCCTCCCTGTACTGCAGCTAACATGACTCTTTCCCACCTATACCTAATGCACATGAAAAGCAGAGCAACGCAGGTGCATCCCTATCACAGCGCATTTCCTGGGATCTGAAACAAGAGAGAGGAATATGGGGCAGGCAGCTGTCTTCTCTTGTTTCCACAAAAGCTGACTCACCTTCAGCCTGCCAGCAACAGTACCAAATTTACACAGTGGTTCAGCCTTTTCAATACTCACTACTGTACCCCTGAGAATTTCAGGTCGTCAGCATCCTTTTCTATTGAATTTCTCTTTTTTCTCCATTCTCAATATTTCCCCATTGTGTACACTAACACTTGTCTGGTATGTTATCGCTCAGTATAAATCAGCAGGATTTTACTGCAAAGGGAAGAAGAGTTAAAGTTTCACAAAGACAGTGAGTGCGTGATGAAAAACTTGAGCAAATTCCCTCTGTTAAAACAGGGAGTTACTTCATCAGTGCTCCAGCAAATAGTACTACCGATATCTCAAACTCCTTTAGGATATATAAAGCATTTAGATTGCTGTTAATGTTCATAGGGTAGTGAGACACTGGAACAGGATGCCCAGGGGGACTGTGGGTGTCCACTCCCTGGAAGCATTCAAGACCAGGCTGGATGGGCCTTCGAGCACCCTGGTGTAGTGGGAGATGTCCCTGTCTATGGCAGAGGGGTTGGAACTAGATGATCTTACATGTCCCTTCCAACCCAAACCATTCTATGATTCTACAAATTGCCAGAAACACAGATTATATCCAAGAAGCACAGAGGGGAATGGAAATGAGCAAAATAAAATGGTACGGAGACTCAGAGATAACCCATCTAACCAAGAAACTGGAGTTCCCTAGTTAGCTAAGTTCCTCATGAGTCCTCTTTGTTTGCTTGTGTTTGTGTTCACAACATCCTGAGAAGTGCTGAGAAGTGCTGTTCAGGTCATGCATGCAGCAGATTTCCCCAACTCAGTAGTTTACTTTTTTTTTCGTCATAGTTCAGTTCTCTTCCACTCACTCACTCTTACGTCATAGCACAATGACTGAAAAAAAACATTGAAAACAGTGGAGAATTCAAGGTCCTTCCCTTTCTGTAGGGACTCTAATCAAGATCCTACTTAAATTGTCCAACTTTTAAACCAAAAAGCATTATCTAACCTCCCCATTAAAATTGCAAAAATCATAGAAAACAAAGGAAAAAGATAGAGTGAACTACTTCACAGTGTGTGACCGCAATGTCCTCTCAGGAGAACAGAACATGCTAAATCCAAGGACATCAAACACAAAGTAAATAAGCCTGAAAACCAAGATTTCATAGCTGCAAGAAGAGTTAGCTACCAGTTCTCAGTTCTTACTTGCTTGGACTCAATATTTTGTTCACTAAAAATCAAAAGACTTATCAGAATCTGATGGTTACATTAGTCAATCAGCCCATGCCACATGCAGACTTCAGTCCTGCCAACTTAAGAGAACTAAAATCACATCTCTCACATTCTGGTATGAGTTCTTAACACTACTCAGTAATATTTGAAGAGTAGGAAGAAGAAAACAACATTCTTCCACTTTCATCAGTCTGGTGAGAAAGTGATGCATTAAGTGTCTGTTTGTAGAAGGATGTCCATACACATAAATCCCAAGTTAAATTCAAAGCTAAGGACAAAATTCAAAAAAGGACTTGGTCTGTTCAAAGCAGGCACTACAACATTCTACACTGAGTTACCGCATTCATGAGTAGCTCAAAGACAAATACGGTCCCTCAGTCTGCTAGCCAGCACCTTCTCTAGGCAATGCATTCATACTGCTCAGTTTAACAGGCTTTGCTGAAATGAACTGACATGTAAATGAATATCTGACTCAGCTCCCTAAAAATCTCATGTTTTCTTCCTGTTATGACAACAAGTTGGCTGAAAGTGTTGATCTGCCTGGGAGTAGCAAGACGCTACAGAGGGATCTGGATAGGATGGATAGCTGGGCTGAAGCCAATGGAATGAGGTTCATCAAGACCAAATGCCGGGTCCTGCACTTTGACCACAACAACCCAGGCAACTCTACAGGCTTGGGGCAGAATGGCTGGAAGACTATGTAGAGGAAATGGACCTGGGGGTATTGATTGATGCTCAGCTGAACATCAGCAGCAATGTGCCCAAGTGGCCAAGAAGGCCAATAGCATCCTGGCTTGCATCAGAAACAGTGTTGCCAGCAGAAACAGGGAAGTGATTGTGCCCCTGTACTCAGCACTGCTGAGGTCGCACTTCCAGTACTGTGTCCAGTTTTGGGCCCTCACTGCAAGAAAGACATTGAGGCCCTGGAGCAGGTTCAAAGAAGGACAACAAAGCTGGTGAGGGGTCTGGAGCACAGGCCTTATGAGGAGCAGCTGAAGGAGCTGGGATTGTTCAGTCTGGAGAAGAGGAGGCTCAGGGGAGACCTTATTGCTCTCTGTAACTACCTGAAGAGAGGTTATAGTGGCCAAGTGGGGGTTGGCCTCTTCTCTCACGTAACTGGTGATAGGACTAGAGGGAATGGCTTCAAGCTGCGCCAGGGGAGACTTAGGCTGGATGTTAGGAAATACTGCTTTTCTGAAAGTGTGGTCAGGCATTAGAATGGGCTGCCCAGGGAGGTGGTGGAGTCACTGACCCTGGAAGTGTTCAAGGAACGCTTGGACGTTGGTGAAAACTATTGGTGATGGGTGGATGGTTGGACTGGATGATCTTGTAGGTCTTTTCCGACCTTGGTGATTCTGTGATTGTGTGATTCTGTTCTTCATCTATGTTTCAGAATCCAGTTTATTTTAAGCCTAATGATATTCAGACAATAAGCAAACTCCTGCAGTATGGTGTTCCATACATATTTTAGTTTCTTTTGTCATCTGGATGTCCTACGGGTACAGTAACAGCTCTCTCTCCAGGGAGAGAAAGAGAGAGAGAATGGAGGAGTTATGTTTGTGTTTGTATTAGTTATCATCCTAACTGAACAGATCAAACACAGCAGAACTTGGAGGAACAAGCTTCCCTCCACTCAAGCTGGTAGAATATAGGTCCCTTCTGTGGAGACTGCAAGTCATACACAGACTGGCTCATTTTTCCAGAAGCCTGAAGAAGAGAGAGGAAAAGAAAAAACATTTCCTAATTATCTGACACATAGCATTATATAGATAAAGGAAATGTTTGGCTTAGTCTATTATTATCTTGTCACAAAATACCAGTGTCCAATGTTTCACTCAATGAGTCTTCCAGCAGTAATTTCTATTTTGAGGGGTACAACCAAATGGCCTCAGAATCCATTCTGCACAGGAGGAGTGTATGTTGAGGGTTTAAATTATCTGTATATCTTTAATCTTAATCCGTGGAGCAATGAAGGATCTGCTAGTTATTTATAGTTGGGCTGGAGTGAGCTGCTGTGAGCAGGGTAATTGAAACAGTATTTCAGCCTGTCTGCCTCTGATTTGGGTAATAGCTGCTGTTAGCTATTGCATAATCACAACACAAAATGGAAAATAAAAAATCAAAAATACATTAAACATATGCTTTTATGTTGTGTTTTATGATCACATTTTATTTTTTATTGCATTTCCAAATCTGTTGTTACTTCCTTTCAGAGATCAATTTACTTGCCTGGCAGCAGTTTGCAACATTAAAGCTCAGGAAAGCTGATCTGCTTTTCTCCTATTCTCTGGATTAACAAAGCTTTTAGTTTGAGAGCTGCTAAATTCCTTAGACTAAGGACTTTGACCCTCTTTTAAAAATTGCTGTTATACTAAAGGCTCTGTACATGCAAACTTTTTGTTCCTTAAATAATAATCTTTATTAGTCAAAGATGTGATTTTCTTTCCTCAAGCTGCTAAAGTAGCACAAAGAAATATCAGAAGAATCAGTCTGTGAACTTTTCAGTAAATGTAGTTAATTCTGCAACCTATTACTTTGTCATATGCTATTTGACAACGACTTCAGTTAAAATGATCTAATGTTGCTGCTAATCAGGAAAGACATGTCACAATTTACAACCATATTCACTACTTCCTCTCCTTTTAACACAGAAAGTACTCCTTTGTGGCATATTGCCTTTGGATGTTATGCCAAAATGCCTTGTAATTCCTCTTCCAAGTGACAAATGCTGATTTAATTCCTCCATTTCCAGTCTTAGTGACTTTTGGGTGGGTCATACCCATCCTGTATTTTGGCTGAACCTGTTGATCTGTGATTTCCCATCAGCCCTCTTGCAACTTGACATTATAGGACCCTTAGCTTATACTCTGCTCCCAGGTCCCAAATCTGCAAACTTTTAGTCACTGAATGCAAAATGACAGTGACTGTTTCCCCTTGCTCAACAGATTTCCCAAGACTATCCACATTTTTGTGGTCCTATCTGACTGCAATGCACCAGCTTTTGTGGTTGCAAACCAGGCTCCTTTCAGCTAATTATTACATGTACTTTGTCAGAAGGTCCTGAAAACTGATAAATTTCTGTGAAACAACTAAGAAGGTGACAAAGGTGTATTTTTCCAAGAAAAAAAATACTTCAATAGAGGATTTAGAGCTAGCAGAGCCTAAAACCTTCCCAGATCGGGCCAAACAGCACTTCAAGGAAGGCTCTGACTGTCAGACATGAGAGGATGCACCACTGCATGTCCCAGCCACAGAACGACCTCTTCCCCAGCCATGGCAAACTCTCAGGCTGTAGGCATCTTTCTCTCAGTCTCCGCATTTTAAATGTTACATCTCACCTTGGAAACCACTGAGACTAGAGTCTTAACAATATTTTCTTTGGCTTAAACTTGTGTCCTCAAACTTAATTACTGTCTAGTTCTGCACCCTGTTCTGACTTCTAGATGTAGCTGGCAATATTCTCTCTCATAATCTCCATTTAACACCATTGACATCACCATCACAAGATTAATAAGGCTCTGAGAGGAAAAGTTGGGCTGAACATAAAGAAAAAATCACTTGTAAGCTGGCTGGACTCAATTTAGTTTACCACATTTGCAATATCACCTACTCAAAGAACTTCCTCTCAGAAGTATAACTATGAGCTACTAAGCATTAATTCTTCACATATTTACACAGGGAGCATAATTCATGAAGTCCAGCCACACCATCCAGCATGCAATGGAGTCACTGCACCAATGACTGGCTAAACACACATTTTATTCAGCACCATCCATCATTTTCCTTTCCATATACACCAAAACTCCCAAATGTAAAAACAAACTGGTATTTCTGGAAGGTAATTCTGGAAGTAAAAGAAGAAATCATGCTAGGACAAGGAATTTAGCCAAATGAATCAGACATCTGAACACGGAGGGCAACAAAGACCTTCTTATGTATCTATTAGTAGCAACAGATTTTTTTTTCTCTCTCTCTCATCATCTGCACTATTCCAGTGAGGAGAGGTCACTTGCTTCCTTGGAAAGATTACTGAAAAAGGAAAAAATCATAGGAAGGGCACTCTGATGTATGAGTTCCTGGATACCCACTGATAAAACCTAATCCCATGTAACTGCTGTGCAGAAGCTGAAAGGCAGTCATTTAACCTTTGGACTGCCACTGCTACCCAAGTTAAAAAAGCATCTACATGAAGATTTTAAATTATAGGAGTTAGAGCTGGGAAAGACCTAATCTTCTGTCATGAAGTCTGGCACTTCCCAGTGCCAGGAAGAGTTCCCAGGCAGACGATTCATCAATTACAGATGAAAAAAAAAGTATGCATTTCTAAATATGCAAATAATACTCAAAGAGAGACAGTTCTTCATCTGAGTAGTCAGTATTAATGTATTTTTCTATTGTAGTCACTCACTGCCTTTGACTTGGATTCACATCATCGTAGTAACTCTTTTCCACAGCAGAGATTTGTTCTGAGACTGTAATTTTACAGACACTTAGGTAGGGTGAACCCTTCCATAAGGATGTTGTTATTTACTGGTAAATATAGTGTATACAACAGCAGGGACGGTGGAATGTGACACTTTTAATCTAAAAAAAAAAAAAAAAAAAAAAGCATCTGCAACAGAACAGGTAAAATTAAAATCACATGGATAAAGACATTCAGGTATGATAGTCACAAGGCTCTGACAAGATTATCAGCACAGAGAGAAGGCACCCATGAGCACAATGCCCTCAGTATGACAGATTACCGCCCTGCAAAATCAGTCTCTACAGGTCACTTGGCAGAGCCTGTCTCAGATGGGTCTTGCTGCAGTTACTGTCCCTCTTCAGCAAGTCACCACACATTAAGCTAGGCATTAGAGATGAACATTTTCTTCAGCAGGATGAGCATTCCCCAGACTGATACTCAGCATTTTGTTAGCCTTCCTCCACTCCATGTTCCTTCTGTTCTCAGTATAATGCAGCTGAGCCCAGTCAGCTGCCAACTTTGCCTCTTGTTCTCCACTACAGAGCATGTCTGGGAAGCCAAACAACCCTCTGAACCATCAGAAAATAGACATCAAGAGAAGGACTTTCTTCTGTCTGCCTTTGTATGGTCTTCCTTTAACAAAACACCTATCCTCTGGCCCATTTGTTAGTGCTGTGTCTGTATTTGCTCCTCACATCACAGGATACTTCCAAGTTCCCATTGTGTAAGGCTTTGTCTTACTCATACCTCAGCATACATTCACACACAGCACCACCTGAACTGCAGAGAGGAGAAAACATGAAGATTCAGTGATCTGACTATTTTCTAATGGATCAGGGCCTGAGGGAAGCTGATGGAAGAGCAGTGTGGTTTGCACACCATATTGTTCAGGCTGCTTGTAAGAGATATTTATATTTGCACCTAGAGAAAGATTAGGTCAAGCTCTAGCATGCTGTGACCATTCGAGAAAATATAGAGAAAGGGATTAGGAGGAAATTCACAGTGAAATACACGTCTTTTTTCTTCTGAAGTGAAGGTGGAAAACTTTCAAAAATGTGTTGTGAAATTACCAAACAGCTGTGGCATCTGATAAATAAGAGATGGACCCTTGGAGGTGCAGAGCACTCAGATACCAATGTATCCTCTATATATTGAGAAATTTTGTGCATTCTAGGGCCCTGCAAGTCCTCAACACAAATAGCTTGAAAGCTCTGCTCAACACAGGAGGGCTAAAAATATGCTTTAATTCAAATACATGTTTATATTCCTTGCTGAATCAGAACCAAAGCCCTGTGTACTGGTGCAGCCTAAATTTTACGATCAAGAACTAAGTCAGTTTGTCATTTCCAAAGCTTACAAAGCTATCAAGGGCCACAAACAAGAAGAGAAACAAGGCCAAGATTTTTATCTGTCCTTGAATCATGACAGAGTACAAAGGAAGAAGCAGCAAAACAATCTTTCTTTTTCCCTGCTTTTTCCTCGCTTGGCAGTACAACTGGGTGTCTGCTGCTCCATTCAAATCAGATTATCTCATTTTCAGAAATGATTTCACCAAGGAAACATCTGCTTATCGTGAGGCTGCACATAGGATGTTCCCCAGCCCATCCACCCCCAACAACCTGGGATGAGAACTTAAAATGTGCAGGACTAAGCCACTGTTTGTTCTTCATCACAAAAGAGGACTGTTGATAAGTTTCACTATCCCAATTCCCTGCTGCTTCCTTTTTCATGCTGCTTGCCCCGAGGTAAACTATACAATTTGAAAACTACATCAGTACATTCCTATTACTCTACCATGTGAGTTTATCTTTAAATACCCCAGGTCAAACCTTTAAACCCTTCTCTTTAACAAAATAAGCAAATCATTAATTTGAAATATAAATCGATGATTCTATATTTTTAACTGTTTAGTGACTATGGTTAGCTTGTTTGAAGTAGGAATGATAGAGGCCACAACACTGTGATTTTTTCTTGCTCTTCTAATGCAAGACTGAACTACCCCCAGATACTGAGCCTCCATACCAGCACACAGACAGCTTTAAGTGTGGGCAAACTACAAGCACTTTGGCATCCACATAGGCTTATCTGTTATTTAGTGATTTGCTCTGATACACACAGCACATTCCTTAAAGATAGCATAACATACAAGCAGCATAACATACAAGGCAAGGCTTACTTGCTAAAAGTTCACTGCAGAGGAATTAGAAAAGTCATCTAAATCTAGATCTCTTCCAACTCAAGACTATTCTATGAAAAACAGTGTGGATGTAGCTTGATTGCAGCTCATTTTGGATTGTGTTTCTTATCCCCAGACAACATACTGCTGTGCCACACTAACTTTAGGACTAAAACCTGTCACTGCAACAAACAAGCCCTGGTTCTCCTTGCAGCCCTGCAAGCCCCAAATCCTTGCTACACTTCCCCTAAAGTGCTCTATATAGTGCTCTACAAAGTGCTATAAGGTGCTGCCAAGAGTTAATTACCTTCAGCCCTTGGAAGCAAGCACTTAGAAGCTTATTTAAATATTTCAAGCTTTTTGTTTTCTTCCAGAAAAAAACTACATAACTTACACAAAATATTTTAACATTTATTTCCACTTCCTCCCCCCTCCCTGTCACCTACTGGACTTAGAAGTACAAAGCAGTCACAGAACACAGGCTTAAATAGCAACTTCTACTAGCAAGAATCACTTGAAGTTGCTCATGAGAGTAGCCTTAAGGATCAGCTTCATCCTGCCATGAACAAGTCACAAGGGCAATGAGGAAGTGTAGTAAGTTGGGAGAAATGAACCTTAGAGTTCCAGAAATGTATTGAGCTGAGGCCTGTGATTCAGTGTCAAGGACACGGTTTGCTCCTAAAAGTGCTAATACAATGAAAACCATGACCCAGGGATTGCTGAGCTGAAGGAAACACTGCCACAAAATTTAGTAGGTTTCAGACCAATAATCAACCCTTTTCAGATTGTGTCTGGTATTCAGATGATGGATTACAAGACCTCTATGTTCCTAAAAAAGCTGCATGGTTCCCTCCATTTCAGGCTGACAGCACTAAAGATTGATGGAGTCTGTCTGGAGCGGAGCTCCAGCTGGTGAAATCAAGCAGTTGCCAACCCCTTTCCTAGCAGAATGAGTCAGGGATTTTGTTTGGTTTGTGTAGTCAAACACTGACAGCATTCGGCAATACCAAAAAAAGCAGGAAAAAAATACAGATAGATAGATACATAGATCTTGGATTTGTAACTTAAATATTGAGAAGAAACATGGGAAAAGTTGGAGGGATCAGCAAGTCATTCTATTTGCTCCAACTTTTGAGCATTGCTCTTAATCTCTCTGCACAAATAAAGGAGTGCCAAAACCACCAAAGATTCCCAGTTTTTCCTGGTCTGCCTCATACCGCATCGTTGCAGAGCTCATGACCAGATGCTGTGAGGGTCTGGTGCTCCTGTCAAGCACAGAGCAGACTGCCTCACCTTCCACCACGCTTGCTGGGATAGTTACCTCTCTGCAAGTCTGAAGGGAATGCAAGAAAAGGCAAGACTAACTCCTGCTGCTACTGCACAGCTCAGGTAGCATGAAGTATTTATCAGGTTGAGGGAGCCAATTACTTTGACATTCTCAACAGCAACCTGTTAGACAGATAAGTGCTGCTACTCCTGGCAGTAAAGGAAGCTGCAGAGCTGGAGAGGTCACTTAGCTTATTGCTCTCTCAGCTACTGCTTTGTGCAACTAAGATAACTACGCAAATAGAGCCCAGAAAGAATTAGAACAGTATTCTGTTTGCGATATGGGTGGGTGTCTTCGGACACACATGAGCGCCTTTTTCCTGAATCACAGGATTAATGAAGGTATGCCTAAGAGTCTCAAGGTGAATCAGAACAGGGACATCGATTTTGCAAACTGCTGAACTGAAGTCAAAATTAAATGTGAGCCCTGGAGACAAGTAAAGTAGCCCTTAAAGCTGTAACACTGTATTCCCCATCCCAGTTTCAACCTCTCTTTCTCTCCTCTGTAACATATTGATACGAATTACTGAAGAAGAATCATTGCCTCCTCGGGATTCAGCTTTCAGTTGAGAAGAGTTTTTGTTCTGCCATTCAGAAAACTGTTCTTTTTTCCTTTCAGTTCAACTCTTTGAACTGATCTTTAAGGTTAAGATTCTAGAGTCATAATTATGGCACAAATTTCCCTCTCATTTTAAAATAATCATGAAAAATATAGTAATCAATAACAGTATTCAATAAACCTTGACTGTATATAAGATTCTGCACATAATTTTACATAAGCCACTGAAATTGTTATATTCTAACCTGTTCTGAAAACAATAGTTCTCTCCGTCTATTCATTTAGTTAGGCCCTAACCACTTCAGGACAAACTCTGTACTTCACGTCCAGCTCCTTTTCACAAGCAGCCAGAACAACAGTAGTGTCCAAACACATAATAATGAATACAGACAGAGATGTATTACATAAGGTGGTTCTTCAAACTGGAACAAGGACTAAACCTCATTTCAAAACACTTTGGGGTAAGGAGTATGGTCAGAGTTGCTACATAATTGATAAATCACAAATACAAATCGTAAATAAATCAAACTTTGTTACCTTGACTCAACTGTTCCTGTGAGAGAACTCTCAAATCAACAAGTAAATGATATTTCATGCTGTAATTCTTAGTGCAGTTTTAAACAAAAGCCCTCAGCAGCAACAAATGAAAGAAATGATTTTTAAGTAGATAATGAGTTTCAAGGTGAGCACCTTACCCCTGGCACTTTTTAACTAAGAGCGCAGGACTTGTGCATCCTGAGAATAATAGTACTGACAAGAGCTGTTTTAATATATTTTTAGAGGATTGCCCTCAGGGCTCTGGTTTCTTCAAATCACATCCTCCTCTCTTTCTAGCAGAGGTTCCTGCTGAGTTTCTGCTAACCCATAATACTTCAACCTCTCTTATCCTTTCCACTTTCTTTTCTTCCTGACTAAAAATTAAACAAATATTTTTCAACCTACTTTCTTGTTGTTCTCTCAACTGCTGAAGGTCTCACATGTGAATAAGATGTTTGGGCATTGTCAAGAAAGTAATAATGGCTGATGAGAACTATATTAACAAAATGGCCTAAAGAAATTTGCTAGCGCTATAGTGTAGGACTGAATACTGATTTGTCCAGTTTCAGCCTTATGTATGCTTGCTGGTAGGAAAACAGCAAAAACCTCTGTATGAGTAAACAGAGTTTATCCCCTGCACAAGTTTTTATCCAAAAACAAAGTTTAAAACCACTACAAGGCAATCTGAGGAAAAAATTGTGTATTGCAACTACTTACAACAGCCAGCTTAGAGCTAAAACTGGACTCTACATAAATACCAGGAACACCCTTGGCAGTACCTACCTATTTCACTCAGCTGCTTTTCCAAGGTCAAAATAAAGCTACTGAAATGGGAAGAGCTCCTGTTTGCCATTCTGGGATCACATGGATCAACAATGCTCTTCATTCCTCCACCTCCTTTCACAACAGATAAATACAACCAAAACAGAAGTTCCTCTAATTATATTCAACATCTTGTCACAAAGATGAAAAGTTCCCCGCTGTGGATACTGGTATAATGATTATTGTTAATAACAGCTACAAGAATGCCTGAAATAGCACACTGTCCTCAAGGAAGCAGAGATGATTTATTTCCTGGCTGATATCAGATTTATTGTTTTAAGTATTGTTTTGTAATTAATTTACAACTCCTGAAAATTCCCCATTTTTCTAATAAAGGGAGAAAGCAGATCCCTGTAGGTGTAAAGTTTAGGAAGGATGTAATAAGACTGGATGTGCACAAAGAAAAGCAGCAGCACTCTTCACCCACCCTACTCCCTAAAAAAAAAGGTGCTTACAAATCCCTAAACCCTTACAACCTAAACTCACTTTCTAATTTATATATCAAAAATTTTTGATATGAGGAGTGCCTCATAAATTGTTAGGATCCTGTTGTGATTCCTGCTTTCAACACAGGCAGACTTTTATATAAGTAAAAGATTTATAATGGGGTCAAAGAACCTTAAGGTGCATCAAACAACTCAGATTTCACTTAGGATCAGTCTTGATGGGTTGCTGCAAAGCTATTGTTTTGTTTTATGCTCTTCCCTCTTCATTTCAGTAGTTTTGTTTCTTCTAAAAGACCTGCTATGTGACTGTCCAAAGTTTCAGGTAAAGTCCTCTCTTCGTTCAAGTCTCATCACCGTAGGGAAAGAAAACCACAGGAATAAAGCAGCAGGAATATTCATCTTACTTGTTCCCAGTGAGGAAGTAATGAAAGGAAAGGTACAGAGACACTGACTTTTAGGAAGTGGAAGCATCACATTCCACTATTCTAGTTCCTTCCTCTCATGTTCCAGAGGTAGTGCAGTTGCACACATCTAAGTCTCAGACATGCCCAAAGTTCACTAATGCTCTCTCATCCTCATCTTTTAATCTAGTCAGCCGCTATGTATCTACAGTATTAAAGCCCAACAACACAATGCTCTGCAGAAATAACATGGGAAACTTTTCACCTACTGTCTAGCTTACTAACAAAAAGAGAATTTAAAATGATCCCTCCTTTTTCAGTAGACTTTTTTTTTTTAATTGTAACAGCAAAAATGATTACTTTGTTTATTTAAGAACATCACTAAACAAAACTTCCACTTCCTTGTGCAGTCAACACAGCAATGACATAGCAAGAAGCAGTTAATGGAGTCGATAACTGCTCTAAGTCCCCTATCCATGTTCACTGACACAATCCAAACTCCCCCTTGATCTTACACTTTTACCCTATCAATTTCTTCCCCCCTAAAATACCTGTCTTCTAAGCACCGACATTTCCTTCAGCCCTTGTTTCTCCCAGGTTCATGACCTCTCTGGGTCTCTGTAACAAATACAACATAATACTAGAACAGGTTTGCTGCAAACCACCACAACACTGGTATTCCAGGGGCCAAACAGCACATTACAGATCCTCTTTCTCCAGAACTGGAGTTCAAAGCATACTAAGTATTGGTTCTAACTTAACACATCACCTAGTTGACTACAACTGTTACTTAATATCTGACATGCACGTATGCGTAGCACTCAACAACCCGAGAACACACTTTTTTTTATTAAGTAAATGTCACCTAAATAGCCATTGAAGCACATAATATGTAAATACATTTTAAAAAAATTTCTATGACGCTGTATTCAAGGCTTTCTTGATCCATTAACATGAGAAATAGATGGTATATACATACCAGTTTGCAAAGAAAGATTGAGTTGCTTAACTATAAGTCTCCATCTATATGATCAGTTCATGATTTCTTGCTTAGTTGCCAACCCTTGTTTTCATGCAAATACATACAATCCTACAGCAGGAACTGATAAATTAGAAATATGAAGCTTTATTTATTTTTAAAACTATCATTTTAAAATGATTTCTCCTACACTAAATCATTCCAAACGATTCAGGGAGGATGCAGATATTTTTAGATGACAATTTCTACTTCTCATCTCTTCTAACTGATGAATATATGAAAAACCCACTTATTGGATGCATTAAAGAAAAAGCTAATATCAGTTTCCTTGCACTATTAGAATTACAGAACTGAGCCCTGTTTTGTCTGGCAGTGCCATTATATAATAATTAAGGAGCACTTCAGGAGAAAAGATATTCAGCATTATGAGAAGTTGGGCAGAGTGAATTTTAAAACTTTCAATAAAAGTCATCAATGCATTGTGTGTAATGCCAAGTCATTCAGTCTCGTCTTCATTTTGACAAAAAGAAAAAAAAAGGCAACACATACTTCATATAGAAATTAAGTAAGATTTGCATCTTCTATCCTCCTTCAGAAGCCCACTCTAAAATTTCCTTCAAATCTCTGCTTCAAGCAACTGTGCAAATGACCACACAGAAGGGAACCAGAGGATTGTGCTACAGGGCCTATCTGTGGAGCTCTATGGGGATAAAGAGCAAAATGACAGCTGAACAAGGATTGGCTAAATGACAGCTCATGATGATGCCAACACAATTTCACATTGTGGTAAATAGTTTAATCACTACATAATGCAGATGAACGTGATGCACATAGCAGCTCTGTTCTGTCTTTCCATGCCAAATACACTTACTAACAAGAAATTGTAGCAGTGTAGAAATGTAGTAAATATACCACTTTCCCAATACTTTGTGCTCTAGTCAAACAATAGAGATGTAGAAGCCTTCGTTTCTCATGCAAGGCTATTAAATTACATTCCCACTGTCTGTTTTCACTTGGTTAGATGTATTCACTAAATCAGGCCACGGCCTGCTGAACATCAGCCTTCACCTACTGTACAAATCTGGGCAGCCAAAGTGCTTCACCTGTGCTTTTGCACAGCATGCCAGCAGCCAAACAGTTTAAACCTGCCCCCTGGAGATACCAACTGGGACTGGAGGGAAGAGAGTGAAATGGGAAGTCTGTAATAGCTAACCTAACTCACTGAGCTGTGCTTCACTGACTCTGTGCATTAGCTGCATAGGAATTTCACAGAGAGCTAGGAAGACTCAAATGACAAGTATGCTCCCATCTGGTAAAAAACAGCCTTTAAAGCAGAAGAAAATAATTTGGACAGACCAAAATGCATTGCCAGTAAGACTGTAATAATGTCGCACAACTTTCTCCAGCTGAGAATAAAAGTGTTTGAAAAATCTTCCAGTCAGATTTAAAAACTTCAGAGTCACTCAACCCAAAAATCCAGAATAGAAGTAACAAAAAAGCAACCCACGCAACTCCAAATCCAAACCTACCAATCACCAAGATGCACACGCAATAGTATCACAGCTTGCATAGTTTAACTAACACACATTAGGCTTCTTTCTTCTCAAATTCATCAACCAAGACCTTTTTTTTTTTTTTTTTTTTTTCCAGAATACTACAAACAATAATTTCGATTCCTATGACTGATAAGAATAAACTGAGGACATCTTGCTTTTTTTTCTCTCTCTGCACTGTGAAAAAGTTCAGCTCAAAGAAGTCAACTTCAGTTATATCAAGCAGAGACAAACTTTGATTTGATTTTAAGCAAACTTACACAGCTAAGAGTGACAGGAAGTAGAAAACTACTTCTAACAAGCTGACCAGGCTTATATAACAAATAATACTTGTATCTTATCCTAGATATTACGTAACAGATACTTTCCACAAGTAACATTTCATTTTAATGTCAAACACTCATTCCATACCGGCTCTTGTAATCTTCTGAGAAATTACACCTTCAAGGCTAATCAACAAGGAATATTATAAAGATAACATAATGAATCTTTGCCTATGAAATAAATGAGCAATAGCTCATGAAATTGCTGAGCAACAGCAATCCCTGTTCAGCAACCTATTAATGCTATGCATATTAACTGCTTACCCTGCTGTCACATGGGAGGCAGAATAAGAAAAATAACAGTGAAATTTTCCCAATTGGTTTGACTACAGGAACATCAGTTCCTGCTTTGGGTAAGCCTAGATGACATCAGCTATTAGCATCTTTTTGCCTAGACTTACGCTTCCTCCACCCTAGTTGCAGTATAAAGAAATTTCAGAAATACAAGGTCTGGACTGAGAAATCGCAGAAGACAGAGAGAAAAATTGGTCCTACCACAGTTTTCATTTTTAACTCTGAAAGAAGCAAAGTTTCTAGCTCTGAGAAGTTTAACTTCTTACCTAAATTAGGACGTGCCTTACTGTGACAGAAATACACTAACTCCTTGCATGTGACATTCTTTAACTTTTAATATTGGTCACAAATGCATAAGCAAGAGGTATTAATGCTTCCTATTCCAAGCAAAAGCAGGAAATTCAAAGACAAACAGGACACAAAGAGATATGTATAAATTTAAGGGCAGCACTAACTCCGGCAATCACCTGATTAAGTCTGCATAAGAGTGCATAAATGCTGCCTCAGTAATTTCTAAACTGGAAGCAATAAAACAGTTGAATTTTAAAAGAACTTATTTTAGAAAACAAATTTTTATTTAGAGAACATAAGAAGTGATAAATCACTTTCCTCATTAAACTACTGCAGAATTTAATTAAAATGCGTTCTTTATTTTTAGTTTTCTTTGGCATCCAACTTTCAGATAACAGATTTTATCTCACAATCCATCCAGGTAAATATACAGCAGTAAATTTTTCTAGATAAATTGACAGAAACTGGAAACAACCTTTTTGGATTATTGCCTCATACATCCACACCATAAAGAAGGCAGCATTAGCATTACTTGTCCTCAAGTTCATGTTAGCAGCTGATATCTGCAAGGTTTTGCATTCCAGTAGCTAGCATGTGTCACAACTCATGCCTATCTGACTTTCACTGTAAGCATTACCAAGTCCAGCTAGATTAACTCTAGACCAGAAGCCCAACACATGTTGCCATCATATCTTTATTCTGTGATCCAGAGAGATCTACTTTCTCATAAACATAAATGCTCTTAAATTCTCAGTATTTCCTCTCCAGATTGCTTACATGATGAAAAACAACTAACACTTTGATATGCTAAAACAGACCAAAATCTGTAAACTCAGAATGATCGAGATTGCAAGAGTTCTATAAGTGAAAGCAGGAGAGAGGAATCTTTTTGGTTTTCAACAACCCAGTTTTTCCTACAGACCTCCTTATCCTCTCCTAGTCCCAGACACTGAATTTCCTCCCACTTACCACCACATTCACATTAGTTTCCTCTCCTGTCACATGACAGGGTAAAGGTTGCCTTTGCCATCTCAGATGGGTGCAAGAGGAGAAGGAATTGGCGCTGCAGCAAAGAACTAGGCAACACGTGCCAACCCCTCCCTTAGCAGAGGTGGGCAGGGATGAGCCATTCACTGCACATACTGCTCTCCTAGCTGTCCTCCATGCCCTAGATTAGACAGGGAAGGCAGCCCACTGCCCTGGGCAACTCCAGGCTTTGCCTATGTCTATAACTTGCCCTGGAGCTACACACATGTAGATCTTCTGCTGTCAATGACCTAGAGCTGTGTGTGCTGGGATGAATTCACCTCTGCAGTACGTCACATTAGAGCTATTTAGCACTGGCAATTTCTATATTTATAACACAACAGCAGAAACCTAAGTGCTCTGAGGTCCCTGGACTCACACATCTGTCTTCTAGAATTACTTGTCATCAAGGTGTCAAACCCAAGAACATCAGCATGACAGTTTGTTAAAATTGGCAAGTTAAAAGATTCTGCAAAGTCAACACTCAAATGACTTATTAACCACTCATTTTAATATTTTATTTTAGTTTGAGTGAGTTCATTGCACATGGAAGTGCAAGGTCTAACAACTAAAAGAAGTTATTCACTGTGCAAAAGCACAAAAGCACATAGCCTTTTGCAAAATCATGGCAAAAAGTCTCTGGTTCTGAATCTCAGTTTCAGCTAAGACTGACTCACATTTGCACTGGTCAACTCCTACACAGTCAAAATACGTGAAAATGGTGTGATTTAGATATGTTTTCATTTCAGACCATTATTTTATTTGCTGATGTTTTATAAACACTCAGGTGGTTTCTACCCTGACACACACAGTTTGTGGTGCACAGCCACAATCTTCAGTGACATGAGAGGATATTACACTACTCAGCTGCTTGCCTGCTGTCAGCTGGTACTAAATTGAGAAGACCCCAGTTTCTGGCAATTTTTACAATCACAGAATGGATTAGTGTTGAAGGAACATAAAGATCATCTAGTTCCAACCACCCTGCTGTGAGCCAGCTTGCCAACCACCAGATTAGGTTGCCCAGAGACCCATCAGGGAAAGACATCAAGGAATTTTTCATTGTGGATACAAAGAGTCTCAGGTGTACAACCTCTAGACTCAGAGCCAGAATACTCTACTACAAGAAAATAATTTTAATTAATACATGTATACATTTCTAAGTCCCAAGACAGTTTTCAAAAGTCCACTGAAACAGAAAGTGAATGTTAGAAATTTTTGCTTCACTGACTCACAACTGAATTTGACTTTCACATTCCCACATTTCTTTATATTGGTTCAAAGGATCTGAAAGTCCTCCACCAAAAGAGCAACTACTAAAACAAGTGATTCATCCAGGTGAGGTTATTCTATTCAGACTGAACGAAGCTGCAAAGGAGATGATGTCAGGAAAAATGGACTATGCTTCAGTGTCATTTCCTCCATTGCATTTCACATAGCCTACTAAAAAGAAATACAAACAGATGAAGTTACAATCCCTGTAAGGACAGAAGGCAGTTGATATGGTTGCCTTTAATCATTTTCAGATCACCCAAGAAAAGTAGCTGTCAAAAAATAAGTAATAAAGAAGGATTAGCTTACTCTTCTTCAAAGATCAGGGCTTGCTAGAAACTCTCAAAGGAGGTGATCTCCAGGTAGAGATGCTTCCCTTATGGCTGCCAGCTCTTAACAGGAGGTTAAGGATCTTCTGGTCACTTAGGGACCTCCTGCTCTCACAGGTGAATTGCTTCCACCTGTGTTCCCAGGGCTGGCTGTGCCCCTTCACCAGGTGCTCAATCACTTGTTCAGGCTGTGACATAAAGGTTCCCATACAAGGCCTAACAGTCTTGGCTAATGCTAGGAAATCTGCCCTCTGCTACTGCATGCAGAGGTGAACACTGTGTACTGAAAATGATTTGACTAAAACCAATATTCCCTGTGCCACTAAACCAGGAATTCTTTCCCATGTTTCCACATTGTAGAGAAGGTTAAAACAGTATGAAAAATAGAGTTTTTATTTGGAAGAAATTCTAGGATTTTAATATTTGTTTTCAACATCAGCATCTCAGAAGTGTCTAAGAATAAGAATTCCCTTAGCCAGAAATATCAGCATAAACTTCTGGAAGTGCTTAATTCTGCTTATTCCTCTCCTTCATAACTGAAAACAGATTTTAAGTGTTTGTTTTGTTGTAAAATGACTAATCAAATGGAAATGTTTCAGAAAAAAAAAAAAAAAGAAGCCACAGAAACAAGAAAGTCGTGGTTTTTAGTCAGTATTTAATTAAACATTATTTACCTAACATAAACTACCCTGTTTATTATTTTTGACAGCTTGTCTTAATGCTCATTACAAGTAGATTATATTGCAGTTAAAAAATAAAAGCAAAACAACTTTTGCAAAGCACAGATTAAGAACTGCATCACTGAACCTTGAGGAGAAAGATTTGCCTTAGAACACTGTATTTATAAGCTTTAATAGGTCTACTCTAGTTCATAAGTGGTTGATATTTTCTGCAGTCAGGCACTGAAATGACCTTTGGTAAATTGCTTACAGTCAACTGATTTGCTTTTGCTTTTTAGACTTCTAAGCAACATTTTTTTCACCATGATAATGCAAATTCTGTGTCAAGTGGAATATTGCAGCATATATTCAGTCACAAGACTCCTATCATTTTGATATGGCTAAAAGTTCTCCAGATTTAACAACATTTTTGTGTACCTGATATTGGAATGTGATTCTAAGAACAATCAGACTTTGCAGGCAAGCTGGCAAACATAGACCTATTTTCTGTTGGTTGTATATTTCTGGTTGCAACCTTCTGCTATCTCAAGGTGATAAACCATAGGATAACCAATATTTTTTTTCTTAATTATGAAGTATATTTCATTCAAATTGTGCCAATTTTAGTATAAAATGATAGCATCTTTGAAAAGACTGCTTTGCACAGAAGAATTGGTGAAGCATCCAGAAGATGAACGAGAGTTCTGCTGGATATATTCTACCAACTCTGACAGGAAATCTATGTCTTTTCTACAAGACAGAATATCAAATAAGCAAAGACAGCAACATCCTATAAAACTGCAGCTCAGCAATTAACTTAAACAAGTGATTAACTTAGCATAAGTGGACTGAAAATTTCACCTCCTTAAGAAATCTCTATGTCTGTCATAATGCAAGTCATACTGGGCACAATTCTTTCTGTCTGCTACATGAGTAACTTGGTGCACTAACAGGACGGATTCAGAGGCCTGCTCTCAGTGTTGAGTCAAACTGGGTGATATATCAAGAAAAGATGCCAGAAATACCTATACACGTCTTGACTTTTATTTTTCAACACCAGCAGCAAGGGTGGAAGTGTTGTGGCTCATAATATAGTATTAAAAAAATAAAAACTGTGGTGAAATTCAACATCTCTGTTAAAGTAACTAATTACAAATGAAGGGTGTTGGCTACTCAGACAACACTGGTATTCAAACAGTGTTTATGTTACCCTTATAACATATGGATCATTTAGTGGTTTCTGCAGCTAGATAAATAACAGTCTTTCAGTTCCTAAGGTTTACAAATAGACTCACTTTCCTCTGAAGTGAAGTGTTATGCTCACCTAATGAAAGTATGATTTCTTCATGAGCTTAGCTCAGGCTTTGGTAAGCTGCAAGTACAGGACTTTGTAACTCCTGCCATCGCCAGTTAGCTTTGTTCTGAGAAGTGCTTACTGATGCCCCTGATTTTTGTGTCTCAGGCTTTCCTCCTTTAAATTGGATTGTATCTTCTTGAGAGACTGTTGGCTAACTAGCAAAATACAATTTGTAAAACACAATTTTTCTTCAAGGACAAAATCCTCCTTGATAACTTTTAAAAAAGCAAACTAAAATTTAAATGTTTCAGAACCACCAACTCCTAATGCTTCTTTTTCTTTTAAAACCACCAGTGTCAAAATTCACCTTGGCATGCCTTGCTTTCAAATTATTTGTTTTGAAATACAAATGTATTAAGAATGTTAAAAGAAGAAAAAAAATCTAAAGTCTTAATTCCCCGAGCAAAACATTTTAACTGACACAAACTAAAATACTAATAGGTAAAAGAACAGATTTTCATTTCAAGGATTCTAAGCAAGTTTTCCTTACATTTTGTAACCATAAAAATGTTTCATGAATACAATTTCTCAGAATTTTCCTTCCCAGTCCTACTGTCAATATTTCCTTCCTCCTATCCCTTATTGTCTTCTATTGTGTAGCCTGCAAAATCTTGTGAACAGAGGCTAGATTAACTCCTTGTTATGGTTATGTTATGGTTATGGTAGTAACTCCTACCATACATATACACACATAGTGCCTATTACAATTAAGCTCTAAACACAATCAAGGTCTGTCACCAACAGCATGACACATCTGAAGCATACATATGCATCAACAGCAGGTTGTTTTTAAGTCTGAACAAAGTGGAAATCTTCCGTGAGCGTCTTCAGGGAACAATGCCCCATTACAGTACTTCCTGACCTCAGAATCTTGCCTGGCATGCTGTAGTATAATGCCCTTGGGCTTTCACGCCAGTTAAGTTAAAGACTTGTATGCTGCTTCTCCATGCATTTAATTCTCAGCTCTCCATTTCCCAAAGGAAGGTCTTAGGCTGCTATGGCTAGAATTGACCTGAACTGTGATTCACCCTGTGACAACGGACCCTCTGAGGAAAACTTTTCACTCAGTGGTTCTCCCTCCTACAGTAATTCCCAAGCTGTAACCTTTTCCATAGGAGCTCAAGAGCAGCAAGCTGAGATGCTAACAAAGGAAAAGATCAATTAATCTAGCAGGCTTCAGTTTCCACCTCAGATGTGTTGGAACTTCAGTGCACTTGGATGGCTGGAACAGATGTCCAGTTAAAACACAAACCTGAAAGTGCTGTTCATCACCAACTTCTAGTCACTCAGGTACACCCTGCACCCTTGCTGTCATCAAGACACTTCTGTACTTGAAGTAGTTTTGCTATTGGTAGAGTAACATACTGTATGGCAGAACTACGACCCGTAGGGCAATTAGGTTAATAACTAACCCAGCACCCAAGAAAACTCAATGATTTGGTGGATAACATACTTTTCTATGTAATTCATGTATATTAGGTACCTCAGCTGCAGCTAAGAGAACAACATACTTTTCCTTACAAGTATCTTTTCCAGCTAAAAAACATCTACCTGAACTTTTTGTTCCCAACCTAGAAAAAGTGTTTGTTAGTATCTGTTTATGGAAGGTTTTTTTAAATGCTGCAGAATGCCCTCTTCTTGCTCTGAGTTTTTCACTGAATAACTTTTAATAACATTTATGTACTGGTCTACCGACACATTGAGCTCTGACAAAAACAGATTTCATGGAAAAATGTCAAATGAGAATCATCTTATTCTAAGAATTAAATTCTATGGTTGCTCCCCTTTCTATAGAGAAAGAACTGAACCCTTGGGCAAGGTGAGAAGCAATTAGAAGCATTAGCAAAAAAAACCTCACACTTTCTCCTAAGTATCATTCCAATTCTATGCTAGAAAAGCATAAATTTCTCAGTGCCAACAGTTAGTAAAATAAATCAACTGAATCACTACTTAATGCCACTAGATTGCTGACATTTCCTCTCTACATTACATGGCAAGGTTTTGATAGCAGGAGATTCAGATGTGGCCTCTGTGAGCAGTGTCCAGAAGCAGCCCCATGTCAGATGAGACCAGCTCCAGGTGCTCCAAAAGGGACCTGCTGCTGGGTAGAGCTCAATGACAAGTGAAGCTGGTTGTACTCAGGGAGAACAGATTTTAGAAAGGAAAAAACTACTGCTCAACTGCAGCTGGCAGAGAGGAGTGGGAGAGAAACAGGAGAGAAACAGGAGAGAAACAGGAGAGAAACAGCCACCAACATCAGTGCAGAAGGATGGCAGGAGATACTCCAGGTGCAACTCAGAGGAGGCCCATGGTGGAACAGGCTGTCCCCCCCCAAAGCCCACTGGTACATTGTGGAGCAGGTCTCTATGTGCAGCCATGGAGAAGCCCACAGTGCAGCAGTGGATGTGGCCACAAGAAGCCATAGCCCTCAGAGCCTACAAAGGAGCAGACCCAGTGCTACAACCCATGTAGAGGAGTCAGCAGTGGAGCAGGAGATCTGAGGTAACTGTCACCATGAGGACCCATGCTGGAGCAACCTGCTCCTGCGTGATGGGCCCCATGGTATTGAGCCAGGCTAGAGCAGTGCTTGAAGAGCTACACTCTGAAAAACCCATGCAAATCAGCTTGGGAACTACTGTATCCTCTGGGAGGAGGGACCCCAAGTGAAGCCAGGGCAGAGAGAGATCATGAAAGAGCAATAGAGCCAAAGTGTTACAGATTGATTATAACCCCTTCCTGTGGTGCTGCTTGCAGGAGGAGGTAGATAAGTGTGGGTCAGTGGGGAAGTAGTTCTAGGTTGCTTTAGCTTCTCACTGCTCTAGTCTGTTATTGATAGGCAATAAATTAAATGCCCTTACAGTAATTCTGTTTTGCCTTGGGCAGCAACTGGTGAGTGATCATCCCGTCCTTATTTCAATTCATGAGCCATTTTTCTTCATATTTTCTCCCCCCGCCCTTCTGAGCATGGGGAGTGAGGGAGCACCATGACTGCCCACTGGTGATAAGCCACCATACATAGAAACAGAAGAGATCTCCCAATTCCAGAATGCTTTTGCACATATCCAAGCACACAGATACAGTAAAGAACAAAAACACTATAGAAAGTTCCTGGTTTGGTTACTTCACCTACAAGATATATAATCTTTGATGGAAAGAAAGAAAACAAGAATAAAATCCCAATCGTATCTTGCTCACCAGTCAGGGAACAGACTCACCCCTTTCACTGACTGTGCTTTCATCCAAACTTTCCTTTTAGTGTTCTTCCTTCCATATCTTTAAATAAGAGTCTTGCATTTGAATGCTATTGGTGGACCTCTCACAGGAGTATATCTGACTTAAAATTTTCCAGTGGGCCTAGTAAGTTTTTTTTTGTTTGTTTGTTTTTTTCCATAGAAACAAAACTGTATATGTATATGCACAAGAACCTGCACATGGACAGAAAGTATGGAGCAGGAGATCCACCTGCCAGCTATCCTCTCTTCTGCATTTCACCGTCCACTCTGCAAACAAAACTGTTCTGTGATTTAATGCAGCTACATTGTGCTCGTTTGAACTGATTTCATATCGTCCTTAACAGGACATTCAAGAAAGTCAGTTTTCCTCACCCTGCATTGTGCTTCATGTTCTGCAGGTTGACTGAGCAATTTAGCACAGAGTGATTAATCATACAAGTGTCAAGAAACAATGAAATGTATAACCAAAAGCGTATGCAACACTACCTGTGTATCTATTGCACGTGTACATATGAAATACAGAGATGATATCATAACTTGAAATAGAACACCAGTTAATACTAAACAGTTTACTCTTCGCTTCACTTTTCATTAACAATGAAATATCTTCATAGTTAAAGGTAGAGGAATAAAAGACAGTTGGAAGACTTTGCAGTGCAAGTCTTTTAAGCTCTGCAAAGCCAAAGCCTAATGTAAACTCCATAATCTGGGACTACGTGGCTAGATCATCCTGCGAGAACGTCCTGCCTTACATGGCAGCCTGTAAAATGTGCTTACTGTCAATCCACACATCAGAAAAAGCACACCTGAGGGAAGGCTGCACTAAGATGCATTGAGAAGTTTTTCTAAAGAACAAAACAAGGTTGCGATGGAGGAACTGTGTAGGAGACTGCAGTCCACACAGACTGCCTGCAAGGTAATCAGAGCCTGTCAATAAACCCAATAGCCTGTATGACATCCCTATCCTCCATCCCTCCAGCATGGTTTGGAGATGCTTTGTATTCCCTGAATTGCCTCACTGCTTGAGGTACACTGAGGAACAGAGTTAACAAAACTCAAATATGAGATCATGCAGCTCTGTATCTTTATGAAGAAAGGAAAGGAGGAAAGGAGAGGCAGAATGAAGGAAATGTGGATAATGCTGTTGCTTTACTGCAAGGCCTTCTGAAAGCTATTGATTTCTTGCCATAGCTTTTTACTGAAATCACAGCATGGCCTCCTGCCTGGCTGAGATGCATTTTTGTGTACACATACTCCCTAATGCCTATGTATTATCACATTATCCTCACATGCCAATTCCCAGTATCTCTGCCACTACCAGGTTTCCTTTACAAAATCAAAATAAAGCTGCAACAATTTCCAGTCCAGCTTGGTAAACTGAGCCCGTTGTCTCAGATTCTTATTCATAGTACCTTATTTCCAGCATCAATTTCTTCCTTTCCTTATTTCTCTTTCACTGAGAAAAAATTGTGTTTGCTGAGAAGTTGTGCTAAAGCTCTAATTAACATATATTGCACTGTGCAAAAAGCACAGCAGCAAACAGGCCTGTTTTAAGCCTAGTCTTTATTCATATTACATTCAAGGCATGCTCTCTCTGCTGCATAGTCCCACACAGTTGCTTCAGGCTTACCGCTTGCTTCAATTGCTGGCTGTTTTCCAAGTTTTCACTTCTGTCTTGTTCTATACCCATGGAGACAACAAATGAGCTATTTCCACCATCAAGAGAAGCTCCTTGCTGAGTCAAAAGAATGAGTCCTAGTTAGAGAGGAAAACACTCTCAGACAGGTGTGAAAGTGACATCATAATTAGCTACAATAGATGGCCCACAACTTGCACAGCATTTGTAATTAACAGTACTCTATAACAAAGACCACTGTGTGTGATTACAACCTAATAATACTTCATAGCTGCACGAACAGAACTTTATTTCTCTGAGAAAATGTAGATCAAATACTCACAGAGGTAATCTGCCATACAGTCTAACATCCCTGAGTCATAGATTACATTGTGGTATTAAATACCAATAAAATTAAATTTGTTCCTGGACATTTCTTTTCCACAAAAATTCTAGCCATGCTGATGGTAGCTGCACATGGAAATCTTTATAGTCATCTAAAATCAGTACTGGGAGTGGTTGGTTTATATAATAATAAAAGTGATAAAAAATGAGTATGTACTCACGAGGGATGAATTTCAAATTACTTCAGTGTTTCTACCCTCCTGTTGGTTCATCCTTACTCTCCAACAATTCCCTTAAGCTTTCATCTTTCTGCTCCACATCCAGCTCCAGACTTTTGGTTTGTTCCTAGCGTCTGTCCTCACGTGCCAATTTGGAACCCACATCCTGCTTCCAGCCCCAGTCCTAACTGTGCTGGCCTGGATCCCTCCTTGCAAAGTCACTTTTTCTTAAAAAAGGCAATGATTCCCTTCCAATTCGTGGAATCATGTTATTGGAACTTCACCATTTCTCTTACAGAGTTTTGCTTCCTCTGTGCACCACCTCAAGATTAAACACAACTTTTATTCTTGGAGTGAACAGTTATCTGAAGATAATGGTCATGACAATTTGAGTGAAACACATCCCACACAATTCAATTTACTCTGGAAGACTTAAACCTGAAATTAATTTTTTTTGATTATTAATTTTCAGTGTGAAATTGTAAAGCCAGAAGAATTTATACTTCACGGTAATGTATAGACTTCATGTTAGAAGATCAGGCAATTTATCAGAAATACTCCCCAGCCACATCCTAACTTCAAGTTTCATGCATTGAGTTTGCAGCTAAGCAACACATCAGTTCTAAAGGTGCAGGTTTCTCGCATATTCTTTATGCTGTGATGATAGGATAAGTTGCTACATGCTTGTTTTGCAGCAAGTATAAAGCACTTTAAGATTGCTGATGCTGGAGTCATCGCTAACAACTGTTTTCAATGCATCCAGGGTTACATAAAATAGGGAAAATTTCAGTACAAAGATTTAGATATTTGCTCATTTCCAATTCAAATACTATTCCGATGAGGTCAGAGCTTAATTGTACAAGGACACTAAGACCTGCAGAATGAGGACAGAAACATGCCCTGATGTTTTAAGAAAGAATAATACAATTAGTGTTTGTATCACGCAACATCATCATATCCCTGAGCACTTCACGCAGCACATCTCTAGACTATGCCCCATGACAGTTATCCAGCAATCCTTGACGTTAGTGGCACAACGTATCACACTTAGCCTTCCATCCTTGCCTAAAGGCAGCTACTGGCAGAGCTGGACAGTACTGGCAGAATCAAGGAAACAGAAGTAAATGAACAGCAGGCAATACTGTTCCATTTATGAATTGAGCAAATCCCCTGAAAGCTCTTGGGGCTACCTGGCATTTTCTATGCCACTGAATGACTGTCTTTCTTACCCCCATTCCCTTGGCAATGTACGAATAGGCTCACTAAAACAACAAAAGTCAGCTAGGTCTACAGAACGTCCTCATCTTAATCAGCTTTGCACAGCATATTGTGAAGAAAAAAATGAAAATGAAAAAGACAAAGACAGAGGAAAAAGTCCCTAGCTTATCTATACCAATTTTGGTGGTGTTCTGACAATTCCTGCCAACCTAAATTTTAGCCAAAATAGTTTTAAAGTGGTAGCACCAAGTAAAATGGAAAATGCAGTGTCCAGCCATACCAATGGATTACTTTTGTCAGAACAAAGCCTCCTATTGCTGACTTAATGACTTGGCAAAAGCACTGTAAATAATGGCAACACTGAATCTGCCAATTCCCAGCTTGTCAAGCTCCTCAACAACCAACAAACCACAAAAGTAATTATAGACAGTTAAAATGCAAAGAGTAGGAGACCATTTTCTAAAAGGCACAATTACTGTGTCCCTAGAGGCTGGATTTAAGTCTAAACCTTGAATTAATTTCCATTCATTTCCATCTAAAATTTGTTTGGCTTCCCCAAGATACATGTTTGAGGTATTTCCAATTTATCTGAGACTTTATCATAAAGGATCTCCTATTACATATTTCAGTGACATGTTTAAGTCATCCTCATGACATTTGGCAATAACCAGCCTTCCATGAAGCAGGCTTCTAATCAGGCCCAAAATAGAGACCTTGTTTTCAGTATCTTAATATGCAGTTTTCAAAATCAATGGTTTTGCTTTGTGTCCACAAATTAACTGCTCATTTTCTGGGACACACCAAGAATCCCATTGATCTGTGGGCTGCAGTGTTTCCTAAATAAAAATGTTAGGAATTTCACCAAGTGCCCACAAGTGCTCGTGTTCCACAAAACATTTACTGATTTCTGAAAAGAAATACTTTAAAAAAAAAAAAAAAATCAACATAGGAACAAGTTCGGATCCAGCTACATATATATTGTAGGCAATAGAAAGGAATTAGTGAGATGCCACAGCCCTTTTACACTGCCTATGCATGTGAATGAGTGCTAAGTTTATGTGAGAACTGGAGTGTGTCCTTGCTTTCAGGAAAGATACACCAAGGGACAGGAAATTAGAAGAAAATATAATCATCCAGAAACGATTAAAAACTGAAAAATTTTCCCATTGTAGGTGCTCTGGTCAGCAATTAAATGGATAAATGCTAGTTCTGCTCTGGATTTGCACACATCTGTGCATCTATCTTTGCCCTGCCCATGCAGTTCCCAACCCAGTCGGAGCCACCATGTGCTACATCTGCTCTGCTCAGCCTCTTGAAAGGTGCTGAGGGGCATTCACACCAATCATCTTTAGTTAGTGCTGCAGTTAAACTCCATTTGATACCTGACTTCCAGACAGAGTTACTAAAGAGAGACAGGTTCCTAAAATGGAGTCTCTGATTCATATTCCAGAAGCTCTATTTTCCTCCAAGGAGCCCAGGTTCTCAGGAACAATTCTAAGAATATTCTTCATTGTTTCACTTTTCTGGCTCTTCGGTAGAATATGCATCATTCCTTCACAGTGGATAATTTATTCAGAGGCTTTTTTTTTTTTTTCTTTAAGTCAGAGGATCTTCTCTCAGCTTTAGCTGAGCTTCTTGGTAAATTTGCCTTACGGAGAACAGCAAATACAAAGAGGACAAAGCTGAGAAGTGTTCAGCTGCAACAGTAAAGAATACTCTGGAGCTATACAAACTCCTCAGCCTCACTCGAACAAAGAGCTTGTATTGGTAGGGGTGTGGGGGTGAGGAAGGGATGTCTTTAAAATCTGGGAACAAATAGTTCCTATTTGTACTGTACTTTCTCTATGACTTTCCCAGCCCACAGCAGGAGACCAGACAGATGCCGATTTGGATGTTGGATTGCACAGGTCCAGACAATTTCTACCATCCATTAAACATGAACTGTGCTTTTTGCAGTAGCTGGTGAGGTCAGCATCTGTACCCATGCTGTTTTCACCTCAGCACCCAGGGAACACACACGAGACACTGAATGCAGGTGCTTGTATACAAGCTACAAAAATAACAAGGCCATTCTCAAGAATCACTAAGAATTGCACTATCAGCATTACCTTCACAGGGGAAACTGCTCTGGACCTAGCTAACAACATAGATCATGACCAAGGTCAGGAATGTAATGATACTTTCCTGTGTCCTTCTCCAGCACACAGAAGCAGCCAAGGTTTCTGAAACCTGTCCTTTCCTCAAAACACAACCAGAAATCAAAAGCTTTTCAATTGTCCCGGAGGTCACATCCTGCTACTGTACATTTATATACTCCACTGAAAACCTTCATAACAGCTACACAGATTTCCATGAGATGAGCATACAGTGCTGCTTCTTTCTTCCCCTTACTCATCCTTACACACATCAACCACCTTCCTGATAAACTTGTGGTTTGAAAAACAATTTTAGAGAGTATGGCTAATGAACAAGACTTCAGCAATAACAGAAACTAGGGGAACTCCCCATGCTAGTCTTTCAGTTATCCAGTGTTTTCTGCAAAAAATATACAAGTTGATATGCCCCTTTTAGTACAACTGCCATTAAACTGCCTCTAAACTAGGATGAGATTACAGAATTAAAAATCTGTTGATTAAACATTTCCTACTAAAATGACCTGAAAAAATACAGAGCATATTCACGTATTCCCTAGAAACTCTAGTTCACTGCATTTCAGTTTTTTGATTTGCAGACCCATAAGTACTTCCTTGCAGATCTCCCTGTGTCAATACATTAATAATATCCTCGCCTTTCTTAATTACCTTTCTCAGATCTCTTAGAAACAGATGATAGACCTCAAGGGATCCATAGAGCATAATCTGAAAATGATGAGTTAATAACCTTATAAGGACAGACCTTTAAGTGACTGTCCTTCAAAGAAGGATATACTTTAATAACACTGGATATATTAAATTCCAGTTGCCTATTCTTCCACCTAAGGTAATAGAAAAAACTATTGTAATCTCTAATCCTTTGAAACTACATTTGTTTAAACTGCCGCAAAACTTGCACAAAGCACATTGGTGAATTCAGGGTCAGCAGAATAGTGAATCCCAGACTGGGTAATTACACACAGGTATAGTATGTAAGATATACCTGATGGTAACATTTATTTTTATATGGCTTCCACCACTGGGAGGGTTACAAAGTGCTTCATGCAGAGCCAATCATTCATAGTTCAAGCAACCAGGGAAGGCACAGAATGAGCCCTCATTTCAAAAGGAAATGAATGTAGATTTTAGTACTGGAACTTCTAATGGTAATGCACACTAGAGAGAAATAGCACTTAAAAGACAATATCATTAGTACATCTTTTTTTTTCCTCTCCAATAGAGACATCAGAGCAATGATTCCCATTGCACTTTTGATCCTGGACTCTGAAGGTGAAATTTTCTGTTCAGAAGCTGATGCACAAGTTTTCATGTGGTTCTCATTAGCTATAACTTTAAACTTTCAGTGGTGCATATGCTTTTGCTATGCTCTGTACAGAAGTAACTTTGAGGCTGATGAAGATTATTAAAAACAACAACTTCAATCTAGAAAATCAAATGGAGTTATATAAAGTAGGTTGCAGAGATGCACAGACTTTGCTTCGTAACATGAGGTCAGAGTAGTTATTTTGGCCATATAATAGGCAGAACCCAAGACAGTCTTCCAGAGTCACGACACTGACCTCCAAGAAAAAGTCATAAGAATTGAAGACCATTTCCAGAAGTATGCACAGAAACTGATTTTCTGTTGTTACATCTCAACACCAGGTGTCTGAGCCACAGTACAGTGGCCTGCTTGTGATTTTAGCACCTCTGCAAGTATGAAGTTTTTGTATTTCAAGTCCTAGCCCTGCTTGTACGGGCTGAGATGTCTGAAAAATGTAGACTGATGAGTAATCTGTGCAATGCTGGATACAGTCTGTAGCTGAAATATGTTTAAATTATATACAGAAAAAATTCAAATGTCATCCATGTTTCAAATGTTTAAGAAAGTATTTAAAGATTTCTGTGTGCAATTTGCAAAGTGAAAAGATCCAAATATGTTTCAAAATTTCTTTGTCTAAGGCACCAGCTTTACCTCTACGTTATTTTCTCCAGAGATAGAGAACAGATGGCCAGTGTGAGCTAAGAGTTTTCAGCAAGAGACTGCTGAAAATTTTCAGGTTTTCATTCATAGTCTTATCTGAGCAGCATAGGCTGTTTCTTGTTTTACAGAAACATTCAAAGCCAAAAGATCAGGACTACTTAACTATTTCACATCAAACAATCAAAAAGATATTGAAAGATCTATTACTTGGCAAGAGTTATCTGTCAACCTGCCACTGAGATGCCTCCTGAAGAGTAACACAAAAACTGCTCATCAGTTGGTGGGTCTAAGTGACAGCTGAAAGAGGCTTGGGTTAGTTCTGTACACAATACTCCCCAAAGTATTGAAAGTTTCGTCATGCACTTCCAAACTGCCCACTGGCTCCTCCCTCTCACAGCAAAGACTGTCTCAAGTATTTTGTGATATGTTTAATCACCAAATGGCAACCATAAACAAAGGCATATCTTCTCTAAAACAGAGCAGTGCTTTCCCTCTTCACCTGATGGTAAGAATGAGAACAAGAGCAAGATGACATAGAAGCACTTTGATAGCAACTTTCAACATTCACATATATGCTGTTGCACCAGGCATAGCTGAACAGAGGAGTAATTTCAGGAAGGTGCCACAGTCTAGGCAAGGATATAATTAAAGGATTCTCACCATAGACATTTCATTATGCAAGAGGCACTTCATCATGGGTTAACTGCCATCACTCTCACTCCGATAGACAGAAGCAGAGGACTCAACTATAATGTTTTCCTTTGCAAGCAGAGAAAATAAACATGAACCATTGCCAGACCAGACATATATGCCATCTACTATGAGTTCACAGCAATAACATCTTTCAAAGAAATTCATGATTGTTACACTTGCCTTTTCTTCACGTCCATCAATCTGCCTTTCTATCAAGCTTAAAGAAGTGGGGAGAGAGAAAGGAAAGCTATTGAACTTGAAGGCTGAATCATTTTCCCCCACAATGAAAGTATTTATAAGATTCTTTCTCCACTCCATCAAACATATCTGCCAGCACAACACACAAGCAGCACATACACACCATTCTGTGAGTAGCACACATGAATATGCCAAAGGTTTCAACTCCATAAGCAGGGATTTGTATTATCATGCACACACATGAGTAAAAAGAAAGTTCATCTGGGGAGCACTTCTCAAAACTCACAGCAGCTAGAGGAAGTTCCTGGCTATTCAAACATCTGTGAAAGACCTTCATTCACAGTCCTTCTGTGAAAACCTGAACACCTGAAAACCTGAACATATGTTCTGTGCTGCATATCATGTTGTGGAGCTTCTACTGCTAAAAACAACACGTTTTCCTTAAATTTTCAATTGGCTAAATTCCCATCTCCTAAATATCACTTCTCTTTTCAATTTTTACTCAATAATATACCAACAAAAATAGTACAAAATGCTTCAAACCACCTAGCTCTGAAATAACAGAAAGGACTTAATCATGGAGGTGGGAAAGAAAAATACTTTGTTGTAACACACTCCTTACTTCTTTTTCCATAACGGTGTGGGACAACCCAAAGTTTTGACAATGCAGCTGTATTTATACTTACTTGTGAAGGGAGTAACCATTAGCTCAAATTCTGCATTATGCCTGACTGGTAATTCATTGCGTATTATAATGTAGAAGCACTTTTTAAGTAATAGTAGCTCCTCTTTAATGTCATCCTTCCCCCATCCACAAACCAACCAGAGTACGTGCATCCTTCAGAACTCCAAGGCTATGTCCCATAGCTTGTGATAAGAATTTATTCCAAGCAGGGACCTGAGGTAGGTTCTCTAATTGTACTCCGAAACAGCCTTTCTATTCCCATCTGCCAGAGACAGCCAAGATACGTAAAACGAATAACGAAGGAACAAAAGCATAAAACATGTCTCCATTCAAGATTTAATGTGCTTATTTTTAACTAAGCTAGCTCAATCTCCCCACTTTACAGACTGAATTATCTCCTTTAACACTGAAATGGGCAGAACAGTTACTGCTTTCTTTCTGGTAAACAGACAGGTACAGGCTGCTTGTTGGAGTTAAAAATGAGTCTCCTAATAGGATAATACAGTTTGAATTATATTATAAAAAAATTAAGACATGAAAGCCCCAAGGGTATAATTATCAAGAGACACAGGGCTGATTACATTACGAAGTGCTGAGCATTCACAGCTTCAGATGAAGTCACTGGGAGTTGTGTGCTTTATAATATGACCCCCACCATCCTTTTGAGAAAAAAACTGACAGAAGGTAGATTTTCCTACAATTACTTATCAGTTTCCATCACTGAGTATTTTTAAGTATAAATATTTAGGATAGGTAATTGATAATTTCAGCTATTTAAACTTCTATGCTGGTACAGTACAATTCTTCTTAATTCATATACACAATACAGACATCATATAGCTCTCCATGAACATGCACCACAGAGTGTTTGAAGCAGCAGTATCATGGAGACTTTTCTTGAATGAAGATCAATTTTATGACCAATGCAATGAGAAGAAAATCAAATTAGTGCTAATGAAAACATCAAACAAAATTCAAAGGCTTCCACCCATTTCTCAAATTAGAGATCAGAGAAAAAGTGCTCTTACGTTGCTAGGATCTTCTAGTGTGTCTAAGGGAGAGAATTCAATATCACTGGACCAGGGCTATATTCATATTGGGATAAACAGAAGAACGTGCAATGCCAGTCCAACAAAGCAGAGTGCTTGGAAGCCTGTAAAATTACCCTACAGTGAAAATAAAAGTACTGCAGTTTAAGGCTATAAAATAAAAACTTGGAGACCAAGAGCGCTCTTGCAAAACTTTTGTACCTGTGTCAAGCTAACATCTCTGCAGCACAGATCACATCTCTCCCAGGTAGGAGTCCAGAGCAAACAAAATGAAGAGCAAAAGGCAGAACTTCTAGAAGAAATTCCATTAATTATACTTAAAGTGACTCAAATTTTGAACTGAGAAATGAATAAATTATAGCATCATCTTAGATTGCACTCATACAGGTGACATGTTGCTAAATAAATTAGTGTTCCTCTATTGCTACCAATGGAGGAAAAATACCAAATTAAGCAAACCTACACAGCACTTCAGTGTGTCCATTGGCTAACGTTAATCTATAATTGAACATTACATAGGTACTCGTGAAATCTGTTATATATATAGATTGTTCCTTTAGGTTCAGTGCTTCAGGCTACTTTATGTAAGGAAAGGCATTCAAGGTCCAGGACACTTAAGAAAAACAGATTAAGAAATACACATAGGTATAGATGTATATCAGAAATACTTACTGGACATTTTAAGCAGCACGTATTTCAATTGTTTGCAAACTTTTGATAGAAAACACTCACTAGATGTGTCATCCACAGAAAATGCCTTCAAAGACCGTAGAAAGATCTCACCAATTTTCATGATCAGTTACAACTTGTTCAAAATTGTGATCCTAAGGTTTAACTCAAGATATTTCTTCTCTTCATTCAGATGGTCTTTCTGTTCAACTGTGAAACACATTTGGCAAGAAAAGCAAAAAGAGAACTCAATACGTTTCAATGTTTTTAATGGTATTTGCTGCCTGCTTACCAAAATGAAGTTGCAGAGTAATAAAACTGAGACAAAACCATGAAAATCATGATTGAAAATTGAGAAATCTTATACTTCCAGCAGAGGACTATCGCTTTACCTTTGACTCAAAACGTTTCACTGTGAAGACCTACAACTCCCATTTGCTTTCAAACAAAATTCTCAGTGTTCCCTGATGATGAAGAAAATGTCAGAAAGGCTCAGTGGTATGCCCAGATGCTAAGCACAGGCTAAGAGGGTACTAATGGTCCAAAATGGAACAGATGGAAATAATCTGCAACATAGAACATTCTTGAATTTATTGAGAAGCCCACTCCACAATACTACACTGAGTCAACTATTAGCTTCCCAGTAACTCATACTTTCACAACTAGTAGTTTCCCCCATTGGAACCAGCCTTTCAGATGAACCTTCATGTATACAGCACTTATTTCATCCCAACATTGTAACAAGTCTCATGAAATATTTTCCCTGTCAGAAGAGATTGACGAATGAGAACAGGAGCCTGGCAACTTACCATAGGAGAAAAACCTCATCTGAGGACACAGAGAATCACGTGCATGTGTGACAGCAATCCAACAATGATTTTATTAATCTAATGGCAGTGTACTGATTTACTGCTGTGCAGCTGAGAACAGAAAGTGCTACAGCCTGTGAGCATGCATGGCAGTTGATAAGAGGCCTTCCTGCTCTTCCTGGCCGTGCTTGTTGTGAACCACAGCTTGCTTGTTGAGATGGATGATCAAGTTTAGTCAGGGACTTGACTGGGTGTTCAGCTCCACCTGGAGATGATCTAACTACTTTCAGCCAGAATACATACAAGATATTCATAAAACTCTGGCCTTCAGTTAGAAATACGAACAGCTGTTTGCTTTTCCACCTTAGACAAAAAAGTAAAGTTTCTACACATATTTTTTTCAACAGATCACAACAAATGTTTTTGAGTATCTCAACTACAAAACAAATGCTCAAGTTGTTTCTGACTCAGGGAAATGAGAACTGCCAACCCCCTGTAGAATTCTGTTGATCCCTGTCAGAGACCACAGGCATACAAAGTGATGTGGGAAACTAGAGCAATATTTTACCACAGAAAAAGCTTCCTCTTAACTGTTATCATTCAAAAGGTTGGTTTATGACAAATGCTTATCCGTTTTACATAATTGTTCTTCTCCACTGTAGTGGAGGATGCTTTTCATATCTACAAAAATACTTCATTTGAATTCTGAAAAGTTCTCCTAAGCACCCACATCAACAAATGGCTTCCCATGCCAGAGGCCTTGAGAAGAAACAAAATTCTAGATTTTCTTCTAAAAATAAAATAAGCTTTGGGTCAGAGTGTAACATGAGATAAACATGAAAATACAATATTAATGCATGATGGTGACCTTTTGTCAGTATACAGCTAAGCAGTGTATCTGCAAATAATATGCCATGGCCAATGGTGTACAAATATCACAAGTAATAAGTTTACTGTCAATTAAAAACTACAGCAATTCAACTGCTGGTGCTTCCCTTGGCTGAAGCACTTAAGTAAGCTTCAAGAAAATAGTTGTCTACAGTAGATTAAAAGATATCAAATCACTATCTGCCTCACAGATATCCTGGGAATGTGGAGACAAGCAGGCAGAGTTAATATTCCTTATGAACTGAAATGGGAAATACAACAAGTTGGAAAGGGCATATACTTTAAAAGGGATCCCTGTTCAGAATGTATTAAGTACAAGGCACCATGAGAGCATTCAGAGCAGGTACACGAAGAAACTCAGATTGTGTCATTCTGCAGAAAAGCTAATAGGAGCCTTAATATTAAAAGTTAGAAAAGCACAGAGTCCATAGAACAAGACCAAAGTGTATCAAGGAAACATGAAAAAGAAATTTACCTCTTCACAGTTCTTAACAACATTATATGGCAAGATTTAAAAAATTAACAATTAATCCAAAGCTTTCTCTGAAAGAAACCTATTCTATTACAGGACACCTACAGATATTTCTATATGTGCCTAACTAGCAGATGTCCAGAAATTACCATTTTTAATATTTAGGAATTTTAGTGTGCATCTGTTCCTTGCCCTTCTTGTGCTTTGCAGTGTTTTCAATAGCAGACTATACCTGAAATTTATTTCCTACTTGCACTCATCTCCTTGGTACCCAGAAAGCCAAAGTCACCACTGAAATCTTGGCAGAGGCTAAGTTTTAAGGTAGAGTCATTCATCAGTAATGCAATCCATTAGAATTGCAGATAAACTGCTAAGTGCTGGATACATTTACGCTAGTTGCTTATAAGAACTTCTTGTCATTGATTTATTCTTTGCCAACCAGTTAAGTCATTTGGAACAAAACACCCTTTCAAAAAAATAGTTTCATTCCATTCAGCAACACAACACTTGTGCATGAGAGCAAATTGTATTTTTACAGGCATTTTTCCTTTTCCTGAAAGGAGGAGGAATACAGATTATTGACATAGTGAATTTTTGTTCTTCGCTTTATTTCTTGGCTTCACAAAAACATTAAATCATTGAATTTTTAGAGTCAAACTCTAATAGATGAAAGGGTATTACCCTTTACTGCACCATAAAGTGCTGCCTGCTGCCCTCCAAAGGCATTGCTCCAAATTAAAAGATGATTACACTTTCTAAGGTGACTTTGTGAAATAGCAGTGTATGTTTATTTTGTCTTCCACATCAACCTTGCTCAGTTTAGAAGTAAGATAAGATGTTTTCCCTAATTGCCAGTACTGAAAAATGCAAATGGTTTTCTGGGACTCCAGTCGAGTCTTTCAGGCTTATGTATTAGCCATAACAATAAAGATAAGGAAATAGTTAATAATTCTCAATGAAAACAGCAAATAGTTAATGATTCTGTGAGCCACCTGCAAGCAGAATAGATTCCAGCTCAGTCATCCACAGCTGTGCTGAATCTGCAAGGTTGACAAATAAAAAGCAGTAAAATTTTATTTCTGTCACCAAAATGATCAGGCATAATTCAGAACACATAGATACTTCAGAGCTACTCTGCAAGAAAGTGACTTATCTGCAGCTTAATATCATCCAGCAATAAACCAAAGGTTTTCTCTGCCATTTACCCAAAATAGCAGCCATTATAGGGGACAAATGTTAGCATGGGCAGCAACTCAAGAAATTCCCCATGGGATGTAAGGCTGACTTTATTTTAACAGAGCTCAGCACAATCCCTAGTGGCTGGAGGATTCAGCCATTGCAAATGGCTCCCTGTACTTTGGAAAGACTCCAGAGCAGACTCCCAGCAGGCCCAGAGATAACCAAGAATCTGCATTCTTCCACCTGAGAAAACAGAGCTGGTGGAACACAGCACTTGAGTCACCAGTTAATCTTCTGCTAAAATGGGAGCTTTTCTACTATAGGGGTTCAATGCTTGTGCTGTCACAAAACAGGTCTAAAAGAACTCAGGTGAGACTGCAAAGCTGAAAGTGCAGCACTAATTGGATTGCCCCTATTAGTATTCCCCAAAGATTCAATATTTGCAGGAATTTTGGTAGTTGACAGTGTCCAGAACAAAACGGCTCTAAATTCTGACCATTTTTAATCCGCACATCACAAGTCACAGATTTTTTATGAAATCTCTCACTTAACTGTACTATGCTGCTTTCAGAAGCAGGAGACAAGCTTCTCTTCAGTTTAGACATAGCTGCTGGAAAAGTGTGCTGCTAAGTGAAAATTGCAATTGCAGTAGCCATTAAGTTGGGGAAAATATAATACTTTTAAGAAATAAACATGTCTTTTTTTCCTTTTTTTTTTTTTTTTTTTTGCATTTACCTGACATTCTACCCAAATTTAGAGAAGACAACAAAAAAAATGAATTACTAACTGATATAACCCCACTAATTATCTCCTTCTACATGGTATTCTCTTAAGCCCAGGTGGAATCAAAAGCAGACTTAGACATTCACTTGCCTGTCAGGCAAGCAGGTCTATCTGCACAATTTTATCGATCACCATGAAAGACATTTCTACTGCCTCAGTTTCAGGATGCCAAAAAGCAGCTCTGTGTGAAGGCATTACTTCTGCAGACCTAAGAAAGAAAAAAAAATTCTCCTGAAGAGTAGTTGAGCTCAGGTTCTCGATACCTAGAGCTTCAGAGTACCCCTCTGATAAAACTCTTCCCCCACTGACTAATCAGAAAGAATAGAAATACTAGCTTCTTAAGTTATGTCCCGTAAATTAGGCAGTGCCAGTATTCTCCTACAGGTGAAACAGAACATTTTGGTATTTTAAGGTTTTCCTCATTTTCCTGTTTTTTGTTGTTGTTGTTTTTTTTTTTGTTGTTGTTGTTGTTGTTGTTGTTGTTTTTTTGTTCTTAAACCTTGAATTCAATCAAAACCTAACTGTGTAAAAAGCCCAACTGAAAATAACTAGTCAAGAGTCGATTTGTCAGTCCTGGAGGTGAAGTAGTTTTTATGAGCAGAACAAGGCTCCAATGAGCAGAGGCAGTAGAAAACTGCCAACATAGTCACACTTACAGGGCATTTTGTACATAACTGGCAGGGAAAGATTAATTTCAGTATCCTTTGAAAACCTCATGTCTCTGCTTAAAACCATAAGATAGATGTAAACATGTATTAGCATGGCCTGCCCTTTATTTAATAACTGGAATAAAAACCACTGATTGATTACCTGTAGAATTTTAGCTGGCAAGAGCTAAAGATCACAAGGTATGTAACTTCTGACTATTACATTTATCAGAAAAACAGGGACCTTAAGATAAAAACTTTTTGTAACTCATATTAGCTTCTTGGATTCTCACAATGAAGAATAAATGCAGTAACTTCACAGAATCCTTAGAGTTGGAAGGGACCTTTAATAAGGACATATACTTCAACTCCCCTGCAGTGAACAGGGACACCTACAGCTCCATCAGTTTGCCCAAAGCTTGATCCAGCCTGGCCCTGAAAGTCTCCAGGGATTGGGCATCCAACACATCTCTAAGCAACCTGTGCCAGTGTCTCACCACCCTCACTGTAAAAGACTTCTTCCTTATATCTAACCTAAATCTATCCTCTTCAAGCTTGAAACCATTTTCCCTTGTTCTATCACCACAAAACTTCCTAAAGAGTCTTTCCCCTTCTTTCCTGTAGCTCCCCTTTAGATTCTGAAAATACAACTTCCATTATGAACTGAACAATAGCTCGTGCAGTTTCAGACCAGAGAATAATTCATCCAGCAAAAGCAATTAAACATGAGTTTAACTATAAGGAGTCCCTCTGGAACCTATTACATCTAACAAGTAAGCAGCAATCATATTAGTCATCCTTCTGAAACAATATTTCTGTAACAATGTACTTTGCAGAGCCATATTTGAAAACCAGCATGCACAAGTACCAAATCGTTCACATTTAAAACTTTCTCTCAGGACCCACTACTGTAGTTCGTGAACATTTACCTAATGGCATAGCAGAGCTAGAACTTTACATCTCCGACACTACATTTTAATCAAATGGAAAGCTGAAAATTTGAAATCTGTTTCATTTATTTCTCTATGGCACCAGAATGACCTTCAGGTCAATGACACGGAAAATAAAAGGATTTTATTCTGGACGAAGTTTTTATAGATTTCTTGCAGCTGCACATCTTAAGAGCTAAAATGTTTCCACATAAACTCTATGTGAACTGTAAAAGATATCACAAAGAGCTTGTAACACTAAACATGGAAAAGGGAGTTAAAATTAATGCTATAGTCTTCTTCCCACAGACTTACTGCTTGGGCACACTAACAATATACTTTAGATGATTTGCAAGCTTCAGCTTAATTCTGAAAAAGATACTAGTACTAAAATACCCAGGGAAAATATTTGAATTGAAGAGTGAACACCTGGCAATATTTACTATTTTTCAGCCTCTCCGTGAACATGACCTACTATTTGAAAGCTTCCAAATGCCAACACTAATTAAAGACTTTATGCTGGATTTGTTTTATTCAATTCTATTTTCTTCCATTACATTTAGTGGTTGAAAATCTCCTCTGGGTAAGTTCATCCAAAGCAAATACATTTATTTTTTTTGTCCTAACAGAAGAAAAGGGACAACAGAAGAAAAGGGACAGAAGTCATACAAGGGGAGTGAGTAGTCCAGAGACCTATCAAGAATCTCTTTGTTGCACAACTGTGTTAGATCACTGCCACAGGAACTGGGTCCTAAAATTAAGGCAGCAGGTACAGCTCCAAAGCTCGGTGAAAAAAAGTTAAGCAGACAGTTTTGCTTGCCTGAAGATACAAAGTGAGATTTCCTGACATTTAACCTTTTGAATATTCTTCCACATCACTTTCTCCCCAAGACTGGGCTAGGCTTTCCACTATTCAGTCACATTCTAAGCAGGAGGCTGTGAACTCCCCAGACCAGGACTGTATGTGAGTTCTCAGTATTTTTCAGCTTCAGATACACTCCTGAGGACTCTTCTCTACCCGCTCATCAAAATCAGCAGCTCCAGTTCCTTCTCTTGCTGTAAAAATGCCACAGTGTGACATCTCCAACTCTGGGCAGTAGCTACCTGCTCAAAACACTGGACAATACTTTACTACAATCATACTGTCAAGACAGATGATGTGCAGACCTTCCTAGCACTGTCTCTGCTCCCTGCTGTGCTGCAAGTAGCCTGCTTTTTCAGTATTTTAGTCTTAAAGCCCAGCCCTGGTGGTTGAAATCATGCTAATGAATACCACTGTTTTAATTTTAAAAGCCGTGATTTGCCTGGCCGCTGAGCAAAGTTGGAAGAAATACAGAAAACATTACCTAGTAGCTCAAAAGCCAATCAAAAAAGCTAAGCAAAACCACCTCCCTCTCCTCACAAAACACAGGTGCAAATGAAACACAGTTTCAGTCAATTTGATGATTTTGGTGGAAAGGCAAGAATTTAAAAGAGCTTAGAATCTGCAATTTTACTTTTTTTTTTTCTCCAGGACAACAAGCATGCTAGGCAGCAACAGAAGAGCAGGCTCAAGGTCAGCTTCACTACCCGAAAGTGCTGACAAAGCTTTCTGTTTGGAACAGCTCAGAGGTTTTCAGCCAAATGTTTACCACAAAAAGACAATCAAAACCAAATAAATTCTGTTCTAACATGGCTGCTTAAATTAAAAAAGAAAAAAAAAAAAAAAAGAAAAGCAATCAGCAATCTCCAGAAGGATACTCAGATGCAAATATGGATTTTGAGGGCAAAACGAGAAAGAGTATTGCCAAACTTATAACAAATCACCCAGATACAAGCCACTGTACCAGTTAAGTCAAAGGAAGAATTTTATTCATATTTTTTTACTGTTGAAATTATTTACCTACTCTTTGAACTATTAGTTAGTGAAGTGTGTCTCTCTATGCGAAAGAGAAAAAAAAGTCTCACTTTCATTCTGAAGCTCATTTGCTTGCGTGTTGAAAACTCAGGACTTTCTGGAAGATGAACTATGGAGTAAAAGAGACCCATGAATGACAACAAAGTCAGTGGTAAGAAGTGTATTTTACAGTTATCTGTCAGGTATATTCTTAATTCTGACCCACTCACCACCACCCTTGGCTCTTCCTTGTAGATCAACTCCTCTCAGGTAGGTTTTTTTTTTTAATTACATATGATCCTGCTTAGCTGCAGTTTGGTGCCATTGCCTTTTCCACAGCTTAGCAATGCCAAACATCTCTTTCACTTTTCTGAGACAGAACTACTGTGCTGAAGAACTAGGGACACAACATGTGAATTCTCATTTAAGTAATAAACAAGGAGAAGAGCACCATGATGGTGGAGACACTCCATAGATTAGATTCTCTAACAAGTCACCAACCCATGTCAAGCAACTCATGTCAGATAAACTTGGGTACATTCCAATGAACTACAGTTTAGGTCCCAAGTGTAACAACAGTCAGATGCTACTATGATGGCTTGATCTTGCAGATGGGCACAGCCATTTCTTAACCAAGCACTACCTTCCCTGTCTGGCCAGGGAAGAAAAACGAACAATCTGACAATCAGCTTATGATTTTGACTTATTAGGAATCACACTTACTGCTAACCAAGAAACAGCCTTAAAGACAAGAGTGCTTCCAGCTAGAGCTTCTCACATGTGGCAGACCTTTTTTTTCACTCCCAGTACAGCACATTCACGCCTTCTTCTCCCTCTCCCTCACCTTTTATCATATTTTTAAAAGGCACTGAGTCTTTTAATTAGCGTCGAAGAAACCGTGCAAGTAGCTGAAAGCAGCTTTTCTGTCACTGATCACTGACAAGCTAATAGGCCTGACATTTCCTTCAGCACAGTATTCCTTTGATTAATGCAGCTGCACCTTTTTTTTTTTTTTTTTCAAAATTTGTATAATACTGTCCCATGACAGGAATTTTTTTATACATATAAAGCAAAGATTAAGAAGAGGTGGACTTTCAGTACACAGAAAAAAGGTGTAATGAGGTTCACAGACACAGTCATGGAGGCTGTTATATTGCTTGCAAATCTTGGCCAGATTATGACAGACCAAGGAAATAGGAAAGATCTCATAGAAGGCACAGAGGCCTTAGCAGCGCTTCCCTGCAACGGAGGCCTGTTGTTAAAACGGTTTACAGGTCTGTACACATTAACTTATGGCAGGCCACATCCACCAGCACTTCTCATCAACTATGAGACTATGAGAACATGCTAACTGGTATGATTTATCTCTTGTGGGAACAAAGACAGCCAGGAAGCACAGGGCATTGCTGCAAGCACACAGAACAGATCAGGCCCACAACCTGGGCAAAAACATCCTCTAATTTCCTTCCCTTCCTGTTTACCACCAGGTTTCTTTCCTCCTGTCTTTTTCTCCCCCATCCTCACCCCACTCTGATAGCAAATAAGTTATTGAGAAAATGCAAAGTTCCTGTAGGATCAGAGCTCCCTCTTTTTCTGACAGTTAAACCAGATCTTCAACAATAACTGCAGCACTCTAAACCATGGCTGTCCAACATTTTGTCCCACCTGGGCCACACCCAGTGAAGAAAAATTGTCTTGGGCCACATACAAAATATTGTTCTGAATATTTTGTCCACAGTGAACTTATCAATGTATTATTTTACAAACTACCACAAACCTAAGTTTAATAATTAATAAGAAATCACACACTGCTCAATAACAAGAAATTCACATCTTCACAGGTAGGCACATGTGTAGGTAGGTTGAAATATCAATATTGCCAATCACTGCACTTTGCTCACCAAGTAGTACAAGTGCATGTAAAGTGCAGTACACGTGGGTTTCAATTTCACTGAGAGAATGTGGTGGGCATGACAGGCAGAATCAGCCCTTCCCTCCAGAACATCCCAGTGTCACCCATACAGTCTGTGCTCAAGCTATGCACGACTGACTCACAAAACATACCACTAAAAATCACATAATAATGTTTACAAGTTTACAGTCTTGTGGGGCCATACTACTAGCTGTCCAGGGCCACATGCAGCCTGCAAGCTGGATATGCCTGCTCTAAACCAAACTCCACATCACCTGGTAGGACACTGCCTACATACAAACTATGTCTTTATGAGCCACGCATTCACATTCTGTTTCATCCTACTGCTGCCCTCCTGAAGGCAACATATGAGAATAACAACTGACCTACTCACTGTAGCACAGCACAACTCACGATGTCCTCAGGATACTGGCTCTACTGCCAAAATCCTCTCTTTCCCTTTTCTTTGCATTTCTGACTCCTGCTCAGCATAAAATAGTGCACAAAGGCTGCCTCTCTGACTGATCTGTGGAACTACCTCCCAGCTCTCTCTTATGTGAGAATGCCAACCCTTCTTCAAAGAACATGCTCAGAAATAAAGCCCTTCATCAGAGTTTCAATCTAAATTATTTAAAATGTTGCTATTTTTTATTTATCTTCTTGTTCTCTGCTGAGTCAACTGCCTCTAAGTGTCATTCCAAAGCTTGACATATGCTTCAGCCTCCTTTGGGCAAAACAGATTTTCTTGCCTTCATGCTTATTTACATTAAATGTAACAAAAACTTCCCAGCTATTCTGCATTTTTTACTTTCAAGTCTGAAAGAACTTGCCATACAAAATACTCAGCCAGAGGGTTTTGCTCTGGATTTTTACTTTCAGCTTTTCTTTGGTGAGATGCCACTACCTTTCTCCATGTAACCAAGATCCCTTCTCCAAAGTCATCAGCTGGAGAAGATGCTGGACAGAAAAATAGGACACTTGCTTGTCTGTTGTTTCTGAAAACTCATAAGTATCATGGTAAAACCCAAACTCTCTGATGACTCCACATGGGGTGCCTAAAGAAATACATCACATTAGACCTTACAAGTACATTTATATCTGCACTCTCCATTCTTCTCTTTCCACAAAGGGATCTTTTAATCCCTTGGTAAATTTGAAATATGCACTTCCAAGAAATTGTATTAAAAAGACAGTGTCACAGAGGACAGAGAGTCTTCTTAGCTGTAAAATCTTAGACAGCAAGGAATTTTTTGTTCCTTACACACTAAAGATATGCAAACTATAAGATCAGCTCACTCCTCAATAAACTCCAGAAAATCCACACCAGTGATCAACCAAGGAAACTATTTTCGAAGTCTCAGCTTCACTAGACTCACTGTTCATTGAACTATGTTCCTGAGAAAAGTGATACTGCGTCTTACAGGCAGGCATGTCTAGCAACATACAATGTCTAGGGACTGAGATACTCCCTTGGGAAAGACATTCAAATTTCTTTTCACTTCGGTGCTAAAAGTGAAATCTAGGTCTTTCTTGTCTATACTGGGTGCCCTTGCCACCAGGCTTCTAGCCACACTTGTGCTATAGTGTCTGTCACTTTCACTGCTTCTGAAACTGTGTAATTTCCTGGATGCTACTATTTCCATGAAAAGTTTCAGTTTCAGTGTGTCAGCTTTTTCTAATGAAAAATGACATTGACAAAAATTTCTCTGCCAGTTTCCAGACAGGATAGCCCTCAACAACTCAATTCACTTCTTTGTTTCTCTCTTAAAAAGGAGAAAAAAGAAAAAAAAGAAAAAAAAAAAAAGACCTATTTCTCATTAAACCTCTCCAAGATCTATGGACAAAAGCATTGCATAAGGGCGAAGTATCATTGTTTATTACTGTAAGCATTCCAGAAATGATAAAAGCAAAGGAAAGTAACTGTGATATTCATCGAGGTAACAAAACTGTCTTTCTAAAAACCACTCCTCTGGCAACAGGTTTTAACTGTTACAGTTCATACTTTTGTTTCCTTCTCTGTGTGTGGGGATCTTAAAGGAGTTGTATAGTTCCTAATATAAAAAGCGGGGGGGATAAAACCACTTCATCCTTTGAACTTAAGCTGACATAAACAGGGAAAATACTCTCTTTATAAGCATACAAAGAGACACTGATACTTTTGCCGCTCAATGAGATTTTTTCCCTGTTTGGTGAGAACAAGCTGGACAACCGGATCATCCAAGATATGAGGAACTGGAAACGCCAGTCAGTCACATGGAACAGGAAGGACAGACAGCAATTTTCTAAGCAAGCTGCTATGGAAAGGAAAACTGAAATCTCTCTGGCTTTGCATTAACATGAATAAACACAGCTCAAATACCATCACGAAACATCAACTGGCTAAGATTGACAGAGACTACAAACAAGCCCATTACCATCAGAGACACCAAAGAAAACACATGCCACCAACTCTCAAGAGAAAAGGCTGTCTTTACTTGACACAACCCTGACTTATTGTAGAACAGGATAAAAACTTTGTGTATTACATTAGTATTTTATGTCTTATTTCCTTAGTGTTCAATAATGATCAGGACTTAATTTTTCCTTGCTATAAAATCTGCACAGAAGGGGAGCAAGAGACATACACAGCCAAGTCCCCGTAAAAAGAATAGGAAGGCTTTTGCAAGAGGGCTGTTCTGAAAGTAATGCCTCCTATTTTATTATGGTGGCCCTTAACACCAGATGTTGATGTTGGTGGTATGGCAGTAGGGGTTAAACCTCCACAAACATTCCTTTATTTTTTGTTGCTGTGTGACAGACGGCAGTGAAAGAGCAGTCCAACAGAATGATATCTGACATGAAAGTGCAAATGTAGCAAAGGAGTGGAATTTAATCCCTCCATGTTGAAAAAAAATAGCACCAACTGACATTCATCAACACTAGCTGAACTTTTATGTAGATGAAGCATAGAGAGGTGAAGAACAGTGCATTTCAGCAGCAGCAGCAATGTGAAAGACAGACACAATCCAAACAGCCACACTGATCTTTACAAGTGCAGCATGTAGGCTTTTGTTCATTGCTGGAGAAAATACATAGCTAATAGTAGTGGCTATATTAAAAAAGTGCTTTGTAGCTGGGAATTCGCTTTATCAAATAGCATTATTGTGCTCTTTGTATCTGTTGTAGTTTTACATGGAACTAAATAAGGGGCATTACTTTAAGAGTGACCTACATATTTGAATACATTTGTAGGCACAAAGTTCCAACTGTTAATACAAGCACACAAAGTTGGAACACTTAGCAAATAAGACTAGAACAGTTTTATATTCTCTGTCACTCAGGCTGGTGTAGGCTTTATCCTGATCTTCCCCTCTCCTCACAGTTCCTTCATCTTTTAATTAACCAAATACTGAAGAATGAAAATCCTTCTAGAGTCAGGGGAAATGGGGCAAATTACGTCTCCTTTGTTATCTATATCTTCCTTTGATACATCTTCCATTTCCAGAGTTTTTTTCAATTAAGAAATACAGCATGATCACACTTCTAAAAAATCCACTTGGCTTTGGAAAGAGCCTTTAATGCTCTTTCCATGCGCAACAATTTGTCAGTGTTCAAAAATAATTTAAAGACTTCTGAAAAAGATGCAAAGTCTGCAGTTGAAATAAAAAATTATTTCCATAATTTAAAGAAGAACAATACTCAAGTACTATAGTAGAACACCAGCTCTGAGAGAATAAATAATCAACTGCTTTGTCAACTCAGAACAAAAATGTGGCTGCTGCTTTTTGCTGCATTTCATGGTTCCCAGGTGTTATCTTATTTAATAAAATACAATTAGACAATTTGCATAGGAAGTTTCATATCCCTAGTAAGTCCTGTGCCAGAAATAGTGAAAGACTTCCCAATTAACGCATGGAGAGGGAAAATAAAGCATTAACCTTTTTGCCACCCTGTAGGTAGTTTTATACTACCTACAAAATGAATGCGTTTACTCATCCTACTCAGTGAGTTACTTGCATACTTCATGCACAGAGCAGTTCATTTAAAAAATATATATTTCTAAGTACCTCTAATTTCTCCCTAAGCTGGTTAGGTGATTGCTTCATGGGGGAAAACGCCACACAAAAACAAAGGTACTTAAATGCAATGACCCACCTAGCAAGAGATGTTGACTGCAGGAACAAAGTAGGTCTCTGATGAAGACTAGCATTAAGATGACGTTACTGGGGCATTCCTCAATACCTTCAGATACTCTACTGAATTTCACTTGACAGAAAAACCCTTTGATTTCCAGTTCTCAAACATGAATGCAACTACTTCCTTCTCTCTTGTGGGTTAGTCTGTTTCATCACTTCCATTCCATTCAGGGCAGGCAGCTAAATATATGATGAAGAAACGGAAGCTCTGCAAAGTTCAAAAGTTATTTGGAGTCAACTCCCACCCAATTTAAGCACAGGCATTATTATTATTATTGTGTTGTTTGTTTTAATTTTGTTTAAATTGGTTTATCTTGCCCTAAACAAATCACAAAATTTTGTCTGCCTTTTGTAGGTCTTTTCAGTGAATGTTCTCACTTTGGTACCTTACTGCAGCCTTCAGTCTCTGATTAAAGAGACACAATCTGTTTTTTGGGCATATGAAGTCTTCACACTGACATCAGCTGAAGCCTTGTTTACAGAATCAAAGATGAAATGCAGCATTAGCAGCTTGCCTGTTTTTGTTAGTTATGCTTATTCACTTCTCATTGTCTGCACGGCTGCTCTTGCATGATAGTGCTAATTCAGGGGATCAAAGCACTTCATCATCACAATGCAAGCTCATTTCATGCTGCAGTTTATAGGAAACTGATGGATTGCTATCACACCCAGAAATACAATCCAAAATATGGAACTAAAAACTTCGGGTTTTTTTTCCCCCAAAGTCTGTCCAATGCCGTTGCTCTGTACAGATTTTATCCTGCATTATATCCTTGCAAGATAGGGACAAATATTAGAAACATTTACAGTATTGCATGTGACTGCTCTTGCATAACCAAACTGATTGAGCTGTGAAGTTCAGTGCCTTTTCCTTATTAACCAGTAGAAATGAGGAGAAATCAGTATAAAGAGACAAGTGCAGCAGAAGTAATCAAACAAAGCACATTGAGATGAATCAAAGCTTATAGGAGAGAGAGCAAAATAATAGCATGAAAGATATAAATTACCTCAAAGCTGTGAAAATCAGACACAGGTAAAAAACATGATGCAGATGACTTACTTCCTCCACAGGGATGAGTTTAAGCTAGATCCTTAAAGAATGCTGCTGTCAACAGACACTGTGACTTGGTTATGTCTCTTTAATCATTACTTTTGCACTGTTCTGACTTCATCTCCTTCATACTGACGAGGAAAACTACTCACAGCTAACCACCATGTTTCTGGGGGGAGCGAATGGAAGAGTTCCTCCATGATTATGCCTTTGAGAATGTACAAACAGCATTTTCTCAATGGTTCTGAAGAGTGCAGCGACAAGATAATCCTTTACCTTCTCCTTGGAGTTCACAACATATATGAGCCACAACATACTGCTTGCAGATCTGGTTCTTCTGGTACTGAAGCCTGACGAGCTTGTTTACTTGTTTTGTACAGTTGTATCACAATAATTTTCAGGATATGACTTTTCTGGAAGCAGCAACATTTAGCTGCACTGCTTGAGGTACCTTTCTCCTGTCTAACATCAATGCCCAATAACATTCAAGCTTCTGACAAGAGTTGCTTAAACAAAACAAACAACACAAAAAGAAAATAAAAATAAACAAACACTGACAGCAAAAAAGGATGAAAACGCAGTGTAGCCTTTCACCTTTGAAAAGAGTAATCCCACGTTTGGGAGTGCTGAGTGGATACACTGCATTTTGAGATACTGCCTATTTTCAGAATCAGTTTTAAGGCTGCTTTTATAAGAATGGGAAAGGCAAAATGGAAAGGCAATATTAGAAGTTTATGTACTGTCATAATAGAGAAAAAGAGAAGAATTAAACAGGAGAACTAGAAATATGAATTAGATGATAAATTACACATCTAACAGAAAACTAGAAAAATCTAAAGGAGAAAAAGATGAATACAACAAAGAAAAGAAAGCAAATAAAAACAAATGGGCAATCTAGACAAAAATATTCAGAAGTTATCTTTTTCATTATCAGTAAATTATGATAAAATACAAATGAGTCAGAACGTATAAATAGATGTATAGGCATAAGGAAAATACTGTCTGTCTTGTAAAACACATACACTGTTACACAGCAAATGCTAGTAGGGCTACAGCTCTCGCTCAGCTTGCCAACAAACTACCTATATATTACATCAATACATTACTTTGGATCCACTGTAGCCCAGATAGAAACCTACAGATACAAGCAAAGAAATAACCTCATTTGAATATTTTACCACTGAAATATGAGAGCTTGAGGGGCCTTCCATAACATTCAAGTCTTAACTTCAAATTTATTTTGACTTTAATTCAAGTGTATTGCCAGAGCACTTGCAAAGCTATCACACACGTTAGCAATGACAAGATCTCTGAGGGACAAAGAACACTTCACGTATTAAACCACAGCCTCCCCACACTCATCTCTCATACATTCTTGTTTCTGCCAAAGATGGAGAGGAAAAAGATATCTGACCTGCTTCATCAAGATTTGTTTTGATTGTCTTTCTCAAAATTACCACAATACATTTTTATCTTAGTAAGATATTTTTTTCTTCTCTCCCTTGCAGAGATATGTAATTCACAACTATAGGACCTGCATATGTACTTCAGGACTGGACTACTCTCTTTCAGTCTCCATGATGTATGTGCTTTGAGTGCTGAGGATACTGAAGATCTCACAGTGATCACTAAGCAGCAATTCCCAGTGCATGAATAGTTACAAAAATGAGCAGGACCTGTAGATTCTTCAGCACTCCTCATTTTCTAGGCACAAACTCTGAACTGCAGCCACTGTGCTGTAAAAGACCATTCCTCCTATCTGAGGAGCACAGAGGAACCAGTGATTTCTCCCTCCTATATATCATAATCCTTTGGTTGGACTAATTTCCGCCCCTCCTGGTGGTTCTATTCATTGGGGCTCAAGGCCAAGCAAATGGGAACATCCCCTAAGGATTGTTTCATGGAGTCTTGATAATTATCAATCCCCAAAAGAGAGGAAGTCCAACACTTTGTTGCATTAGTATAACAGAAAAGCTCAGGATTAACTGCAAAGTTAAGTCGCAGTATTTTGAAAAGTCATGAGTATGAAATTATTTCCTAATGTTGACTCTTCATGGAATATTTACATAAAGACAGAAACTTTTATTTCATTGTTTAAGAGATTCACTGCCCTGCTCCTGCATCTTATGACCTGGCTCTTGGATTTCCAAAGTGACACCAAATACAGCACCAAGAAAAAAAGGTTATGTTTTCCAGAGTCAAGGAATAGACGCAACTAAATTCTTGGCTGACTGTTCATTCAAAAAAAAAAAAAAGAGAAAAAGACAACAAACAAATACAGATCACAACATGGATGAGACTGGCAGGGCCCTCTGGCCCATTCTGTCTCCAGCGAGAACACCCACAGCAGGGTGCCCTGGGCCACATCCAGGCAGCTTTTGAGGACTGCCAAGGAGAAGACTGCACAGAATCTGGGCAACTGTACAGAGCTTAGTTTCTACAAATTTCTGAGGAGTACTGCTCTAATTTTAATAAAAAAGAAACTGTCACTGCACACAAACTCTAATTTTGCCAGACTTAGAAAGGAGTTGTCAATATATATACTGGAGTACTCAGTGCACTAAGAAACTTCAACCAAGCCATCAGGCTTCATGCTTCTTTACTCATTCTTTCTCTAGAAAATTGAATGACATGCAATTGCCAATACTAGTAGTAATTTAAGATGAAGAGCAAACATGAGAGGCTCTCTCAACATCTACATACACATAAGTAAGAACTTAACCATACAAGAAGATATCTTTTTTTCCTAGTAAGTCAGATAGAATCACATAATATCTGCTTACTTGTCTGTTTTTTTTTCATTTTACAATAAAAAGCATTAAACAAGACTCCTGCACAAGACATGAGCAAGTTTTCCAAAAGTCTCTATAATAAGCTACTTGCTTATTTACCAGTACCACAGAAAACACTATATTTGTCTCCATGAAACTGACCATGCAAGTCATTCAATTGATATCAGCTAAATTTGGCTTAAAACTTAAATAATGGATGCATGTCTGGGATTCTCTGCCTGTTTTGAAACCCTGGAAATCTTCAACATCATTTTCGCTTTGGATTGAAATATCTTGGTCTCATTTTTTTTCCCACATAAACAAACAACAACAAAAATTGAAACACTTGAACAAAAGGTTACCTTTGCTCAGGTGACCAGAAATGGGAAGTGATCTGTGTGCCAAATTAAGAAGAGATGTTAGCGCTGGTATGCATAGACCCACAATTTGGCCAGGTTTTAGGCAAGGCCGTAAGTTGGGAAAGTCTGCACAGCATCTGCCCTTATGACAGAGCTGTCTCCTGCAGCAGATGCAGCGTCTCAATTTTGAAGTTCTAGTTTCATCCACACATTTTTTAAAGTGAGCAAAACCGAGCATTTTATTGACTTCATACATGAGATAATGGTCTGAGAAATCCAATATGCTATTGAAAGATGCCTGTTGTTGAAGATACAGGCAGCTCAACCACACACTTTTCAAAAATAAATCTTTAAACTGTTACCTTGTCCCTTTATTCTTTAAGTGCCCATTGATTGAGACTGTGAGCACAAAGGGTTAATTACTACATACCACTATTACTTAAAACAATTCCAGCAGAAAAGACAGCTGTGATAGCCTATTTTGCACTTACTTTCCAGAAGTCTGAGCACATTTTCTTTAGAAAACACAGCAATTTTAATGTTCCTGGCAAACAAAGAAATAATTACTCTGGCAGTCACAGGAATCAAGGATGTGCACACAATGAAGAAAGCAACAAGAAAAGTATAAACTTTAGTCTACTTCAACAGTAATATACTCCCCAAAGTTACAGTATAGACAACTCTAGCAACTAAAAACTTATCAAATCCCTCTTTTTCTTTCATTTTATTCATTCTTTGGTGAAATACAGCTTAAATTTCTGTAAGTAAGGCCTTTTAAGTCCATACAAGCATTTCAAATACCAGCTCTCAGTATATTCTATGAGTCAAATACAGGTGAAAGATGACAAAAAGGAGGCAGTAAAACAGGAAAAATAGAGGAAAATTTAGAAGTGCATTTCTCTGTAATAAGCCTTTCCACAATACTTTCTATAAAATCGTTAATTATTGAGTGGCCTGGAAAGCATGCTTGCACTTTCACATAAACAATAAAAACCCTTGAACATGGGATTAATTCTAAGGAAACTTAAATTCCACCGCACAGCTCAGAGGAGATAGAGACAGACTGTGAGTGATTAGCAAGTGATTGCAGTCTGGAAAGTAACAGCAATAATAGTAATAAATAATTATTCCTGGTTTTTCTTGGACTTATATTCTTGCTCACCAAACACAGAAACACTCAAGAAAACAAATATTTAGCTCATTTGCAACAATTTTTCCAGTCAAATCACAAGATAGACAGCAAGAGAAGGATGGGAACAACCATTTTGCCATGTTGGCAAGATTGATTTACTTGATGATGATATGCAATAAGCCAATGGTCCAAACAAGATCAGATGGCAATGATGCTTAGGCACGCTTTGCTCATCCACACACACAGTCATCAAGCAGCAGACTGTTACTGCTGAAACTAGTAAGTTCAAGTCTAGCATATGCCTGCAGCTTATTGTAGAAGAAGACACTTGAAGAAATGAACATCAGTAAGAAAAAGTCACACTCCTCTTCAATGAAGCAATTGTGTGAAAATGATCTTCCTTGTACAATTAAACTTGCAATTCTTTTTTCTTAGCATGCTCATGTAAAGGAATGAACAATCTAATGAAACAGCAAGCAGAACTGAATAGGAAACAATACAGCTTATTGTATTTCAGATTTGCTATGCTTTCAGAAAAGGACTGTTCCAGCATACTGAACAAACACATTCCCTTGTGGGTTAGACAGGAGAAATTACCTTCTCAGTTTTTAATTTTAAACTTGAATTTATGAAACATGATCTACACTCCATTAAAGATAGCATTTGCCAGCATAGCCAGCAAAGCAGGAATGCTTATAAGAAGTGTCTTTTTTAAAGGAGAAAAATAATTGGAGTCAGCTTTTTCCATTGTTTATGTAGCTATCAATTCGGCAACACTCCAAAAAGAAAATGTTTTAAGAAATTACATAATCTATTCTCCTTAAATCGACTGAAGGAATCAGGGCACTTCACTTTTTTTGCATATACACGCAGATATAACCAGAGATCAGATCAAAATTCTACCATGTCCAGTTGTTCAACCCAGCCTGGCTGACAGAGGAGTATATCACAGAGAAACAGGTGTACAAGGCAGGACAAATGCAGTATTATTTCCCCCAAGATACTCTTTCACTCTGCAGCAGATTGTAGTTCAGAGATCTCTCAAGTTAAAAGAACTGCCTTGATATTTACAAGTCCTCAGTGGACTCACGCAAACTTTCATCATTCTGAACATTTCGTACGTCATATGATTGACTACAGCCTTTTATTAGTGCTGGAATGACCACTTGCTGATTTCCTTTAATACCTTCTAAGTCTTGTACTGAGAGAGAAAGTAAGTGAACAAACTGTTCCCTGTTTCTGCCTCTCCATTATATTCTCTCTTAGCCATCTCCTTTCCATGCTGAAGAATCCTCCTCTGCATCCTTGATTGCACATAAGTTAAAGAGATCCTTAACACACTGCTCTGCATCATTTCATCTTTTCCAGCTATATCTAGAAGTCTATTTCCACATTCTAGAGAGGGAATTAGGAACAGGCACAGTAGTCCAGATAGTTTTGGCTTGCTCTCTTTTTCTTCTCCTCTCGTACTCCTAAGCACATTATTTGCTTTTTAGGAGAGCTCTGAGAAGTGAACTAGTGTTTCCATCACAACATCCATCAAGATGCTAAGATCTTGTTCCTAAGTGAAAACAGCTCAGAAGCCATAATTTTGTATGTACAGACAGGATTGTTTTTTGTCTTAGGTGCATAACTTTACATTCCCCTCTGTAGTTCCATCTGCAACTGCTTGCACTTAATGACTTTGGTGCATGAAAATTCTGAGATTCTTTGGAGCTGTCCTTTATCATTATTATCTTGAGATTCTCAGTACTATCAGTAAACTGTCATCTGTCTATTCATGCCATTTTCAGGGCAATATGTTGAGCAGTGCTGCTTCAAATACATACTCCTCTAACACCAGTACTTCTATACATACTGAAAACTGTTCATTTCTAAGTTCCTTCCATCTTTTAATTAATCATTTATGCATGCAAGAGCAAGGATATGGAATTTGTGGCAATTCATTCAGCACCTTCATTTCTTGAACCACCTTTAGTGAACAGTAAGTGCCATGTACCTCTTCAGTGTTAAGATAGTCTTTATCACTGGGATTGCCCTTATCTACCTGTTTTTTGGCTACTCCAAAAAACTAGGAGAATTCCTGAGGCACAACTTCCTTCCCCCATGCAAATGCTTTGCCAACACGTTCACTTTACTATGTGCTCACCAACTCCATCCTACCTCTTCATTGTTTCATCAGTTTGCTGAATGAACTGTGGCTACTAATTTGCAATTTCCCTGAAATTTCTTGGAAAGAGACTTTCTAACGCATGTTCCACTAAGAGCATTCCACTTCCTTTGGTTGCCAAAAATTTAAAAGATTACATATCACAATTAGTAGCTAGGCTATCTAATTTTTAAAATCAGCTTATCCTGACTTACTGTTCATTCTGTTCCACGTATTTATTATTAACTTTCTGCAAGTCAGTCTTCAGACACAAATATTAACATACACACCGCTCACTGAAAGCCTACAGCAAAAGCATCTCTAATTCAATCAACTTTTCTACTTTACAACTCATTTCTGAGAATGAAATCCTTTGGAGCCTTGCCAATGCCTCACTTGGTCAGAGGGTCAAATAATGATGGGCAATGGCTTGCTCAGAGCACCCTAAAGAACAACAGAACTAGGAAAGAGAAAACACTGCAAGAACCTAAGAGGAATAAACAGACCAATATTAGTCATCAAAATGACATGCAAGAAGGATAGAAAAGAAAAACAAAAAAAGCCCCACATTTTCTTATTTTACTGTAGCTTAAACCCAGGTCCACTTGTGTATTACACGTACAGTAGCATGGCAAGCCTTTGATTTTTAACAGACAAAGGAACAGAATACCAGAATGTTTAAAGGATCCAGTTAGCTTCCTTTCAATAGTGATGATGACATTTATCCACCTATTACCATAGAAACTTACCCAATAATAACAGTACTTGCAGATAATGTCTCACAGAAAAACAGCGTACGCTAGCAGCATTTGCAATGTATCTGACAAAAGCCATCACAATGGACTATGACACAAGAGGTTGCAGAAGTTTGCTCTTCAAAGGGTGATATTTTAATGAGCACAGTCAGAATTACCTATTTATCTGCAAAGGCACATTTAACAAACGCATCTAGAAATTACCTCTATACTTTTATAACAAGACTAAAGATTCTCAGTTTAGCATTTGTTCACCAGTTTTTGATGAATAGCTTCTGAAAGATCCTTTTGAGAGGTTATTCTCCTCTTATATGGTTCCACTTCCATGCCACAACTGTTTAGTTGATTTTATTTGCTTTGTCTTAGTTTTAAATTATTTCACTTCTTAAGGATGATACAATGCAACCCACAGTGATACAAAGATTACATGAAAATGAAAGTAGGTATTTCAAGATGCAACATAATACAGAGAATAGATTTTTAATGCCTCCATTTAATTGCTGCTTAGATTTTTAACTAATACATAACCAAAAATACTCACTGCCTGCATATCAAAATTCAGAGAGTCACAGTCCCAGAAAACATGCTTATTTGGTTTTCTCGGAGATAACAGCAGCCAGATAAGGAATTGTTTGAAAAACTGCTTGTTCTCCTTTTACTGATATAGGAGAAAGAGCTGAAGTCCCAATGAAATTTTCCAATATCCTTTAAATATTACCTGTCTCACTTTTTTCCTTCCCCCACCTCTAAAAATTTTCCTCTACTTTTAAAAGGTACTGGAACAGGTTGTCCAGAGAGGTTGTGGATGCCCCGTCCCTGGAAGTGTTCAAGGCCAGATTGGATGGGGCCCTGGGCAGCCTGGTCTAGCATTAAATGAGGAGATTAGTGGCCCTGCATGTGGCAGGGGGGTTGGAGATTTGTGATCCTTGAGGTCCCTTCCAACCCTGGCCCTTCTGTGATTCTGTAAAACGCATCACTCATCTTTTTAGTTGCACTGACTGAAGAGAGTTGTATAAGCTGTCACAAAATAGTCTTCACAAAATAGCTGCAGTAGAGCAAGTAAGCCAGTGATAATGCTGTTATTTGAGCAGTTTGGAGTTTAGGCTGAGGTTCCAGCATTCCCTAGCAGGTTAGTTAAATCACCTCACATTACAGTTAGGGCTGTTGAACTGCTAAGGCCACAAGGCACTTCTCCTCTCCGTAGCAGGATAGAAGTGGTAGCCTTTGGAAACGGCACAACACAACCATTTGCTAAACAAGATTATGCCTAAGTGTCAGTCATTAATAAAAGTGTCCATCTCTAGCATGGAATTACAAGAGAATCAAGACAAATGGAATTGAAGTCCAATTAATTGTGGGAGAGCCTCCACAAAACATTTAATGGGAAGTAACTACTCCACTTCAGAAAGTAATTCAGATAGCGTCCTATTGCTTGTGTCCTTGGTATGTGAAGAAGCTGTTTATAATTCCACCACTCCATTTCTTACTCAATTGGACCTTTAAAAATATATGGTTTAAAAACAAATAATTCCATCAACTTCAGTAAGCCTACATATACGCTTAAAGTTGTTCATTTCTATCAGTGTGACTAAGTTACGTCTTCATGCTTATTCTGTATATCCTTCTCCTCCCTTCACAACCATCATTTCGAAATTAGGATCTAGAGAAACTACAGTAATGTAATAATGCTGTGTATTTAAGTGTTCCTTTCTAGGGAACATAATTCACATATTTTATTGCTACCAGAATACTTAAAACGACAACAAAAAGAAACCTATCCATTTGAGAGAAATGCTCTAATTAAAACAGAAACTACAGTGTCAAGAGATCGCTAGGAAAGTATCTTTGGCATGAGACAGTCTGATCAATTCTTTGCAGCCTCTTCTTCCAGCCTCAAATTACCAGGAAATTAATGGAAAAAAGCTTACTGTTTTAATCACAAACTTCAGTTTTAAAAGAACAGCCAGACTTGTGGCAACTGTTGTACAGTAAGGATATAACATTCTTTAATCTATTATATTAATAAAAACTGTTAGAAACCAGAGGAAGCAAATGCGCACTTTGGGCAACATTAAATCAGAAGTACCAATGTGCATTCAGGTCCTTTTAGTTTTAATTTTGCAAAGCAAAGGAGCAGAGCTTGTCAAATGCTTACATATTAAAAATGTATCCCTTCAATAAGGGATATGAACCCAGAAAAAAAAAGTCTAAACGCCAAGTCTAAATGATCAGGCTTTTAATGAAAGAAATCGATCTGCCGAAACCCTAATGGAAGACACACTGTTTTTAACAGTCCTGTGGTACACAGTAATACTCCACCCTATCATCCACCTGCCCATGTGTCTGATCAGCTGCACTCCTTAAGCTTTTAACCATGGCCCATCTGACTGGGGTTCATCCCACACTGACAGCCTCATCAACGTCTGAAAGCACAGGATGAATTTGCAGCTGTAACTCCAGTTTCCTGCGAAACATCTGTGCAGTCTCACAGCAACCATTCATCTAAATGTCTTCAAAATGCAATACTGATAGATCTTTTCAATTCTGCTCTGCGGGTGATAAGAGAGCATCTTACCCCAAGCTGCGTCTCAGACAGGTTAGGCATTAAATGCATCACTTGTTGTTTGATTTCATTTTAGAATAAGAATTAATAAAAACTCTTCTGCAATGGATCGACTCACTCAACTGCTAGCTGCCGTGACATTTGCTGCATAGCTTCTTCAAGTCACTCCCTGACAACTAAGCTAAGTCTCATAAATTTCAGACTCTTCAGGCATCAGGTCCCTTCACTTATTTTTTGAGTGAAATTCCTATGTTGAAAACTGCCTGTACTGTTCCCTGCTACCTTTTCATTTTCTCTGTCCCTCCTGATTCCAAAGCTGACCTTCTTAATGTGGTACCGGGGAAATAAGAAACATTTCATAGTGAGTCTCTGTTTCAGTAAGCGACACCTCTTTTCTTCCCTGTGATGCTGCTGGTACAATTTTACTCTCTGGTACATACTTCCTATTGAGTGTAATCCTGTGTCTATCTGAGCAGTTAATGCAAGTGTAATGATGTCAATTTCCAGGCTGTTGAATTTACTCTGGGGACGCAGGTCAGAGACTCTGCTACCCCTCCTTTCACTGATTTGATTGCTATAAATTCACCCCCAGAGACTGTTAAACTGGAGAAGATCAAAGGTAAACCAGGTAGCAACTAAAACAGAAACTATGGAAAGAAAAAATAAACAACATAACAACAACAGAACAAACTGCAGTTGGTAAAAATGGCAAAGCAATCCATACCATTACAAGCATGCACAGTGACACTGCATTTTATGAAATATTTTAATCAATAACTTTGACTCTATCTACTGAAGAACTATTTAGTTAATACTTCGAGCTTTTCTCACCAGTCTAAAGGTCCCAGCCAAAAGCAGGGTCTATCTGTACTGAACACTGAAAATACCTAGAAAGATGTGACGGCCAAGCATGATAATCCTCAGCCAGAATGATTCACTTGATTAGGGAGGTTAACACATACCAGCTACTGGAGCCAGACAGTATGAAAGGGAGCAAAGTGGCTGTTATTCCTATCTGGTCACCGTCAATTGCTTCAGGCCATATTGACTAGTAGCCATTCACAGGTGTGAAACTGCTTAATGTTCACACACACCATTGCTAACTTGCTCCAATGCTTCAAAATTTCTGATAATATAAGCAGGCAAGATATAAAAAAAAAAAAGAACATTATTGTTCTTACAGAAATGAGAGCCAGGAAAAAATGACATAATGTATCGCTGTCACATCATAGAGTCCAAAGACGTGGAAACTGATTTCAGACTTCTGGGAACCCCAGTATGAAGGCCGCACAGCATTGGAATATTCCCAACAAGTTCTGGCTTCTGAATTACAGCAAATCACTGCAACACCACATGAGAGGCAGAACACTCATAATGGATGTAGCAGTAAGAGCCATTAGGTTTCTGGAAGCCACTTGGAACAGAACTCAAGACTATATAAATAATTTAGACTCTGATAATTTCCCTTGACCTAATGAATCTCCTCTACAAGAGAGATCAAAACTGCATGAAGTGAAATTAGATATACCAAATAAATTGCATTTGTTTCTCTCTAAGATAATGGAGGAATGAGAGCTGAATGTAGACCCTGGCCTAACTTGATGCCTTGGATACAGGTTTACTAGCCACGTTGCCTTGATTCCCTGGTAAACCAGTGCATTTGCTCCCTTTCCAGTCAGATACACCTAGAAAGTCATCTGATATTTCACAATTCATGGAAATAAATGCATTTTTTTTCTCTTGTAATCTCGTAAGATCCAGGCAAACAGCTATACCTGGTATAAGAATTTAACCACAAATGCTAAAAGCAGTCTCAGAGGCACAAACACCCTAACATGACAGTCAGCTTCCAGATGTTCTTTAGATTTAAAACACATACTTTTCATTTCCTCACACGCAGTAAGATGTCATACGAAAAACAAACAAAAACAACAACATCTCATGTCCCATCCAAATTTAGGAATTGGAAGCTTGTCACATTTTCATTTGTGCTATGGGAATTAATAGCAAGGTAACATTTAGTATGTTTGAGTACGTAAGTAGATCTACAGGCTTTGGTCAGGCAGGCAGCCTGGAAGCACAACAAATGATCACTCTTCTGAAGTTGAAGGTTTTGATTTTTGTTCCTTAAGTTATTAAGATAGAAGATACTGCATTATGACAAACAGTGTTTTAGAGAAGATAACTTAGATACACACTATAGGAACTACAGGGACGTACAGTAACACAAACAGGACAAATATGAGAAATTTGTTCTGTTTCTATTTTGGAGGGATGAACAGGATCATAACCCATCTACTGGGATGGATTGAAGGTTCTAAAGACCATGTCCAAAATGTTACTGCAATTCAGTCTAAGGAAAAGTTCAGTCATCATCCAGGTGTTCCTATTCCAGACCAAAAGACAAAGCAGAACACTGTAGTTCCTTAGATGCTACTGTTTCCAGGACCAGTAGTTTGAAAGAAAAGAATATGCCCCATCTGCGTTCACTTACAGAAAGAACAGGAATCATTACAGATGAGTGACCCCAAACTATACAGAACGTATATAAATATATATATATAACAACATTTATTTTGTTAGAACACACATCACCATATTTTCTTTAAGTTTTCAGTCTCATCCTGGAATTATGCAGAAAAACATCTAAATTAATTGCTGGCCTTAAAAAATCCCATTAACATAGAAAACAGCTAATAGACAACCAAAAGAAAAGTACAGTACCTAGTGCTTTCTTGGATGAACCCCACAGAGCAAGGGCAACATTGCAGACAATCATTAAAGGTAGATCGTTAAGCGGTTAGCCAGGCCCCCAGCCAACAGTGCAACTGAAAGGCTATGTTCTGCTACAAAAAGATGAGATTAAGTTTTATTGAGCACTGCCCCAGAGCAAAGCCTTTCCAATTTTGAAATGAGAAACTGAATACACAATGGCTACTTTAACTCTGAGGAAAGTGAAACTGTGCTAATGGGTTTTGCTAAAATCCAACCAAACGGCAGGATAAAGCTGCTGAAAAAAGTTATGCTCTATGCTGATAAGAACCTAGTGATCATTCATCAGAAGGACAGCTATTGAGGTCTTCAACTGCCTGTTTGGAAATAAGCTGAGGGCTCTGTGCCTCAGAAATCCTGGCACAGGCTATTTTGGGTTTGTCACTTCTTTTTAAAAGGAATTTCATTTTGTTAGTTACGATGAAATAGTGTTCTAGTTTCAGTGTGGTACTACTTGGCTTTTTTTGGCTTGATGATTTGTGTGACTGTGTTAATCTCATACCCACAAAACATTATAGCTGTACCTTATGCTTGTTTACAACATTTCTTAAAGTTTTATACTAGCTATTATGAAACATCCCTTTAACAAACAATGAGAACAGGATGGATCCCAGTAATATATGCTCAGCAGCGAAAACAAACAATAAAAAATTGCCTTTTAATTTGTCAAGGGCCTCACTTCACATCCTATGTCATGTGTAATTATTTGTACATTAGTTACTTTTTGATTCAGTGCTGCATAAAGTCAATCCACTGATGTTTCTCCCCATCTTGAGATAATTATAGTCTAACAAGTCTGATAGAACATACTGATGTTCCTCACATGGAAAATGATTTCTGTGAAATCAGACTTTCGCTGGTTAAGCTCATAGAAACAAGCACCTATGTACATGCAGTAACAGAACATCACCTTGGAGGAGGGGTGGGGAGGGAAGAAGCAGGCAACTATTAATTAGATTCGATGTGCTGTCAATGAGCACTTCTTATATCAGCATCACTAGGGAGACAACAATCAGAAAGACACCACTGCATCTCCAGAAGGGATTTACATAACTGAAACTTTAGCTTTGCGCTGTCATGCTTCAGAATACCATCTTCCATTTGATGCATCACAGTCACATAGAAGAAAGTAAAGTGGCCAAAGAGCTGTTCTGAAAAGTATGAGTGCTTTGGTAGTAAGACTTTGCTTAAAAGCAGTGTTTAACAGATTGTAACTGTCTTATTCCCAGTGTCCACACATACTAGCAAGAAAGGGAAATAAATGTGATATAACCAGGTTCTTAAGATTAAAATTGCATATAGGCTTTGCATGAGAGATAACTCAGTAGGGTTTTCTTTTTCAACTTTAGAATTTCATTTTCTTAAACTTCTCTAAGAGAAGACCAAGAAATGGTTGATAAAGGGAACCACCCACTCATGCTCATGCATGAGTAGACAAAGCACAAGTCACCAAGCATATCATCATAAAACATTCCTCAAAGCCATTTGCACAATGAAAACATCAGATGTTTTACGCAGTTTGTTCTTCTCTCTGCCCTCGTGAACTGTGGCCACGTCTTTGCTGGATGGCTATTGCTTCCAGAAACCATTCCAAAACAATGTCTTATTCCGAATAAAGCCAGACTTTTTTTCCTTCTGTATTTCTCATCCTCTTCTTCTCCTTCTTTCTTCTCATTCTTAGCTTTACCTCTTGTTATATGAATACCATATCTTGTGTTTTATTATTAAAGACGACTTAGATGGTGCTAGAATACATATAAGCAATACCATGCTTATAATACAGAGGTTTGGACTACAATCCTCTTGTTCTTACATTTAGTCTTCTGATTACTTGTTGCATAAGCCAACACACAGCATCTAGGTTGACTGAGCCTGATTTCCTTATCCTTGGGGCAGGGAGGCAGAGGGATTGGGGACAGATAAAGATTCAGTTGTAACTACACAAGGAGCACGGTCTAGGAGATGAACCCACCCTTATGCTACTTAGCGAAAACCTGCAGGTAACAATCCTATGCACACAAAGCAAGCATTAACAGCATGAATTCCATATTCCCAAGTGCAAGCTATCTTGCATGAAAATAGCATCTTCCAGACACTAGAATGTTCTTTAATGCAAATATTCTTGGGAAAAAGGAGAAAAAAAGAAGGAAACAGAAGGGACCAAAAAAAATATATATGGCAAAAAAAATCTGCACCAAAATAGGTCTACAGAAGAGTGGATTTTATCAACAAATAACCAAGCTGTACGCAACTTGTATAAACATCACTCACTGATGTCAGTGACATTGGAATCATTTATGTGGGGAAGCTTGAACGCTATTTGACATAAGCATGTAATTATAAATGAAAGATGCAGTTAAAAGAAGTTCTCTAACATACGGAGGAATACAGACACACACTAGTACAATTTGAATTACACAGCTTCACCAATAAATCTAGGAAAATTTATTGGAGAAAAACATAGAAATCTAAAAATGACATTAATGTTACTTGTTTCTCAACACTAATGGGTAAGCATGTGGTCACTGAGGGAAAAGAAAGCCCCAGGCAGACTAAGTCCATCTTTAATTACTGTTAATCTGCAGAAGCATTCGCATCAGAAATATCACCCTGGCATTTTCCTGTTTACCAGCTGTAGATCAAGCTCTGTAACATTTAATCTTTGCAAGTACTTGCCCTTTGAAAATCTTGATTTCTCTCATCTTCCTCTCTACAAATCACCTCTGCTCTTCTGTTGCACATTCTGCTCAGCAGTTTCTTCCAGCCTCTCACAAACAATTGATGGGGAGGTCTCTCCCAGCTCTGTTCTCCTTTTCATCGTTCTTTCTTCCTGCAGTACTGGAGACTACCAGCTTTACCCTGACATGCAAGAACTCTGGGAGGCCAGGGCTGTCGTAGACATGTTCCTAGCTGTATGCACCATATCCAGAAAACCAATCAGAATTTGCCCAACTGAATGGTATAACTGTCATCAAAGTAATGTGCTCAAAAAGCTGTTGAGATCAAAACACAGGAACCTAGTAGCACATAAGTCACCTCAGGAGATCTGGAGTTACTTTGCTCCTAGATAAAAGGCTATGCTAGCACTAACTCAGTTTAACAAACCTACACTTAATTAGATGGCGAGCATCACCAACTACAGCAGAACAACATTTATCCCGTAGGTATAAGTAGCCAATAAGATCCCAGTCATTTATACGGTGCAGCTGAGCCAACGTATATTCAAGTCCAACCTCGATAACCAAGTGAAATGTCTTCTTCCAGACAGATACATGCTGAAAAGTTTATTTGGATGTTTCAGGAAGAAATATAGATAATGCAAGGTCCATTTGTCTTTGCTATTCTAAAAATTGAAATTCATTAGTAATATATGGAGACGCAATCCATTAATATTCTCTGCACAAGAATGAATGTATACACTTGTCACATATTGCAAATGGTACTAGTGTGGACTTGGCCTGGAAGGCGTGACATTACTTCTAGATGTTTCGAAGTCATGGATTCGGGTTTTGAGCACTAGAGCTGACATAGGAAAATTAGAACATCAGACAAAAAGACATTTAGAACAGACTGAATCCTAAAGCTTTCTGATATTGAGGAGAATCCTATCTGCACAGTCAATATACATTTGCTTATTTCAGGTCATTACCAGCATTGCAGGATATGAGATAGTAGCACAGTAAAATGAAATGGTCACATCTCCCAGATTCTCCTGCACTGCAGACTGGCTTCCTTTCCCACTCTTTCCCTTCCTTATATTCCAACCAGCCACTGTAGCTGTGCCACGCCTGTCCATTCTCGTCTCCAGAGGTATCACTACATGTTTGTCTTTCCCTCAGTGTCTGTGCTTGAAGAAGAGGGATCACCGTGAAGAAGAGCCACGGGTGATGCCTAACAATCAAACTCCATAGAGAAGATTTTTTCCTACCAGTTCATCACAGCAAATTGGCATTACTGCTGCATTCCGTGATCAAGTGTTCCCCAATGCTAACTGCCTACAGCACACCAGCCAAAATAGGATCCATTATGTCCCTAATAAAGGCAAAATGACTCTTCCTGCAGCACATTCTCAGTCATGATGTGAGTGAAAAGCATCTCTGACATCCCTCACATGTATCTTGAGTGCTGCTACAGTTAGCAGCCACGTGGTCACAACAAAAACTTTTAGGAAAAGAAACCCCATAGTTAGCAAAAACACACCAATGGTTGCACATGTTTGTAGCACCTTTGGTATACATCTCAGTCACAGCTCTTCATCATCTAGAATTCTGCTGGAACATCAAAATGCTTGTAACACTGAATAAAAAGTGGTGGAAAACATTCTTGATCTCTTTGTCAGGAAAAAAAAAAAAAAAAATCTGCTGCTAACCTAAACTGGGACTGCAGCTCACTGCAATTCCATTTTCTACACAGAAGAAAAATCTCTTATGATCTTGTCTAAGGAAGCTTTGGGGTTTTCTTTCTATTTTCCATTTAAAATATATATATTTTTTATGATTCACTTAAATAACCACTGCTCACTGAGACATCTCCACCTAGATCCAATAAGTAACATATACTAAAAATGGTGTCAGAAAGAGAGCTCTTAGCCTTTTTTCTGCTTCCAGTGCCTTCTGTCACAATGGACCACCCATATTACCCAACTGTCTCACTTTGTACACCTTCCTCTGGAAAGAACTTTCAGTACCCCCAAATAAAAAGAATACACAAGACCATTACTTATCGGTCATTTTTCTAATCTGAATAAAGATGAATTTAAGCCTGGCTTGTAGTTTAACATGTTGAAATTTTAAAAAATAAAGAAAATTTATCACCTTTACAAAATGTCTCATGAATTCATTTGTCAAAAAACCCTCAGCTATGAAAAGCTGTGGGGGGGGGAAGACAGCACTACAGATCACAAGCATGGTGCATACCTATACACTGACAATCACTGTCAGCTGAGGGGGAACATCCTAAAGCAGTATGCTAAATCCTTTTCAAGAGGAAGAATTTGCATTAGAGCAGGGTACTCTCTGCAGTAGACAGACTCCAAATGAAGAATCAAAGCTCTGCTTTACCCTTTGAAGGAAAAAAGCATGCCTAATAGACTGACCTGAAGAAAGGACAGTTGTACGAATGGCACATATTACGGACTCTGTGCTAGAAGAAGCATGCTTCTACCTCTAGAAACAAACAGTGCATAAGTGATACATCACATCTAATATATTCTACATGTAATATATTCTACTTTTCTGAGAAGAGAGGATGTCTTTCAATAGAAGCATGATAGGCCAATGCAGGGGCATGCTGGAACATGCTATTGCTCTGCTGGGAAAGGGAAGCATCACCTTCTGAGTTGAAGACACATGCTCTGATGGTGGGTGAGCATTCCTTAGAGTGCATTGCTCAAGAGACTTTATTATACAGCATATAATAAAGGCTTTTGAAGTGTCGGAAAGCTCAAAGCACGAAGACAAACAAACAAACAAGCAGACTTAGTTTCTGAGAAATCCCATAGCTCACTAACCACTTCATTAAAAAAAAATTCTCAGATTCTGAACAGGGAAGAAAGTCCAAGCTGAGCCTTCACAAGCCTCCCGCACCTGCACCCAACAGATTTGTGTCAGCTGCAACACTTCCAGATCGTCTACTCACTCTGTGACTGGAGCAAGAATGTCTAGAGTACATAGATACAACACTGTGTGACTATGCAATTAAGGTCTGCAGTGGCTAGACCACTACAGCATCGCTACACAACTGCACTCTGAACTACTGAGCATGATGTCAGCACACTCATTTTTTACAATGGATGCAATGCAGTACAATTTTACTACATTTCCAGGCTAAAAGCTTCAGTAATTTTGTTATAGTACATGGCCTCTACCCAAAATCAATCCAAAGAAGAGACATTCAGCAGAAAAATTTCCAAGTTATGGTAAAATATCTTAAACACACTTATTCCAAAACATCTATTCCTCAGTTTCATTTCCATTTTTTCTTTGATGGGTGCAGAAATCAGGTAAGAACTCCACAGACTTTGGAATAATGTGGCTACAAGCTTCTTAATTCTGGTCTGTACTGGCAAGGAAACTGCCAGTTCTATAGCTATATCAGTATGGTGCTTCTCAGGGCATAGTGCACCTCAATGAGCACCACTGCCAGTGCTGGTGATCTGGTAGGGACTTGTACACCCAGCATCCAGGTAATGATTTTTCTTATTGAACTTCCAAGACAAAGGGGAAGAAGAAAGATTCTTGAGAAAGTGAGCTTTCCATTCAGACATCTTTAACTACCAGTTGCTAACAACATCTAAGAAGGCTAATACTTCTTCACCTTCAATTGTGCCAAGCTGCTGTGCCCAGTAAGTTTTGGGGTAAACCAATTTTATCAGCTTATGTACGATAGAATCACATAACCATGAGATAGCTGTTCAGAGAATATTTTTGAGCATCAGGTGTCTCTGAAGCCTTTCAGAATAAGAAGTGAAGTAACAACAGACATGATAAATCTAATTTACTTCTTACAAATAAATCTTGGCTAATTGTGCTAGATTAACGTCTTTTCAGTGGGAAACTGCCTCTCAACACACGTGCCATCCTCTATGCCCTTTCAGTCCCACAGATAACAATTTCCTTCCAGAAGAACGCTGGAAGTTTCAGTTATGCTTCATACTTTCTAAGACTGAAGCTGCACCGAATCATTTTCCTTTGACTTTTCCAGCATTGTTTATAAATGTTTGAAGAAGCCACATATAATCATGATCAAAATTGCTATTATATCCTAGCGTGGTCTGGGTTGAAAAGGACCACAGTGACCATCTTGTTCCAACCCCCTGCTGTGTGCTGGGTCGTCAACCAGCAGACCAGGCTGCCCAGAGCCACATCCAGCCTGGCCTTGAATGCCTCCAGGGATGGGGCATCCACAACCTCCTTGGGCAACCTGTTCCAGTGCTTCACCACCTTCTGCGTGAAAAGCTAACAACAGAATTTCTGATCAAAAAGCATTTCAGGAGTCTAACATTCTTACCTTTATTGATATTGTGAATTTATTAGCTATAAAATGCTAACTAAAAAAAAAAAAAAAAATTATTTGCCCCTGTAAAAAGAAAAATTAATTTGTTCAAACTAGTTGAGTAGAGGAATCAGGCACTTATTCAGCAAAACATTCACACACGTTCCCAGTAACTGCTCTTTACCATTAGTTGTTTTTACAGTGATACTGTATCAGCCCGTATATCAGGCACTGAACTACAGCCTCTAGCTGGTCAACAGAACTTTCCATAGTCTATGCATCTCCATGACACACACTTAGTGAAATCAGCACTTCAATATCTGCTTTTCCAAACCAACAACCAAATATGCGGAGGAAATCAACAGTTGACATATAATAAAAGAAAATCAAGCTCATCTGGAGCTCACCAAATGAGACACTGTTATTCTTAAGCTTATAAAGAGGACTGATTTAATTCAGCATTAATGTCAATAGCCATATTTTACTAATTTCAGCCAATTCTGCTTGATATATATAATTACCTCAGCATCAGCTATGCACAACTTTTTTGTCTCCACATCCGTGCACCCTGTGGCTATGCTTTTTTTGCAGGTAATTAAAAATCAAGTCAAAGATTCCTTTTCCCACAGCTGAGACTCTCCAACCTGCTTCTATCTACTCCACTTTGCAGTTTCTCTTAAGTGCAGTACTGATTAAACAGCAGTACTAGGCTGTAAACATGCTTCGCTAGGCCCATCCTTTACATTCAGGCTCTGCTGTCTGACACTATGGCTGAAATCAGGATATTGGCATCATTTACACAAGGCAGCCATATCACTAAACCTCAGTATGCTGAGAAAAGCTTCCCTAACAGCCACAGAATCCAGTATGAGAAGTATATAACCTAAATGGCAGTGGTACCTAAAGGTTTACTGAAAGGTCAAATCATCTCCTTCAAACAGTGAAACAGAAGGAATGTTGAAACAGTGGAAGAGTTCTAGGAGTACCCAAGACTGGGACAACATGTGAAAAGGTAACATGGATATAGGTACCGAGAGGCAGAGAAGGCTGAAAGAAGTTCACAGTGACAAGGAATAGTCTCCCCTGTACAGGAGATGAAGGATATCCTGAATTACTCTAGATATCCTCATCCACAAAAGGAGACAGGCAGCAAACAGGATAGCTGCAGACTACAGCGGGGTGGGGGACAAATCTAGACGCATGCAGTCTTCTAAGCATGTGCAGCTGCTTTAACTTTTTGGAAGGAAGGTCACAGAGTACTGGCCTTGATTTTATTTAGATGTGTCACATCAGAATTACTAAAGTACTAACTTGCCACAATGATCCCTTTACATGTGCACACTGGCTCCCCTCTCACTTGGGAAAGGGAGGAAATAGAATTCATCAGTACAGAAATTGACAGTAACCTTGAGAGAGCTGGGGAAATTCTTTTGCTTGCCTAATGATTACGAAGGGACTTTGTGCACTGTACTTTCAGGTAATCTGCTTGCTATTTAAATAAAAAATAATCTTACAGAGCCCGTAGCTACCTCAGACTTCGAGCCCCCTTGCAATTACAAATCATTGTTTGAATAACTGGCTCTCCTTCCACTGAACTCTGCTTCTCTCCACTCTGGTGACTCCTACAGAAAAAGCAACTTTCTGTTAGCTGCTCTGGGAGTTACTGGATTGTGAGAACTCCACAAGTCAAACTTACTGCTAGTACAACTGAAGACAGAAGAGAAATGGCCTGTTGCAAAGAAGGGCACTTGCTTAGATTTCTTTGAGAGCACTTATGCACACTGAGAAACTTCTTGTTTTCTATCAGCACTCATAACTAGGTGTCTCTTAACCTCTGAATGTTTCAAGCAACCACATTCAGTGATTTATCAGGCTGCCACTGTAGAAATAATGAAGACAGTGTAAGAAATAATAAATTATACTTGCATGTCTTCAATCCCAAGTTCTCAACGTGTTCTACAACTGTTAATGAAAAATACACAAGTGACAGTGGGTTGTGTGTTTAAATATGATTAATGTTATAGTCCTTTCCAACACAGATTTGTTGAGGGGAAGATCACACCATCAAAACTGAGCAGAGAAAGGGGAGAATGGTTGAAGTAACAGAACACATTTCTCTTGTTTTATAGATGGTACTTGTTTAGTTTCACTTAAAACAATAACAAAAAGTATGAGGCTGTTATAATTTCATGCAAGCTTGCAAAGTTGAGTGTCCTTATAAAAAGAGCAATTATATACACACTTTAAGCACAAAGCAGCAGAATAATTAAATGAATAATTACCTTCCCACTTTTAAGCTGTCATGCAATTAAACTTAATTAAACATTCTCTATACTTCACTAATCTTATTCAAACAGAAGAAGGTAAGAAGGGTGTGGTAAGGAAAGGGCATTTGGCAGAAGGCTGAGCCTATTTTTCTGCCTGTAACAATAAATAACACTGAACAGTCAGCACTAGATTCTCATGAAATTGCCTTGTTCCTAGGAAGAGTATAGCCTGGTTTGAGCTGCAAGACAACAATAGTCTGGGACAATTTATGCAGCATTTTTCTACATAGCATAGGAAAAAGCACTCCACAAGAGATAACTACAAAGAAAGGAAAATGCTGGCATTTTAGAGCAGAGAGGGAAGAATTCCATACAGAAAGACTAGTGCAAATGCAAAATAACCTTTAATGTAAACAAATCCAAGGTTTCTCTTGTTCCCAGTAAAGGAAAGGTTGTGGAGACAACCGAGGAAGGACCAAAAGTAAGATGCAGGAATTGTGCTGACAGGGAGACAAATTGCTGTACTGCCAAATCCATTTGAAACTTGCTCCTATCCTGATCTGAAATTCAAACATGCTTTGTAAGGCTACAGCCTTATATATACATACTTCTGCTGGATAGGTCTTCATTCAGAGAAAAGCTGTTTCACATACGCTATCTCTAGCTACGTATCATTCTTATGGTAAGCAATAAAACTAGCAAAAAAAGAATCAGTCCTCTCAAGAAACAAGAATTCTCCATCATTCCCTGAAGCAAATGCACCCACACCCCACTGCCCAAAGACAACTTTGTCATTGTGTGATATTAAACTATAAGTTGGGTTTAAACGTACCAAGTGAAGTTTAAAATTTTATCTAGATCTCTGTTCTGCTCCAATAGGAGATAAAAATTTATACTTAGATAAAATCTAAAAAAACAAATTGTCATCCACATACCTGGACAAGAAACGCTTAGAGAGAGGACATGAAGAAATGCTACTACACTGCAATGTGTTCTCCCATTTCCCAACTCCTCCCACAGAAATCTAAATAAAAGTGAAAAATTCTCATCAGCTTCACTTAGTACCAACATTAGTTCAAAACACAAGTAATGGGATTTTCAGAAAGTAAGAGCCATAGTCTGTCTGCTCAGAGCATCTCAACACAACAGATACCAGTTATATTGTCTCCATGTTTCAAAGACAGGGTAAGAGCTCCACTAAGAAAGGTTAATTGTAGAGTAGTAGAGCTCAGAAAGTCTTTAAATCACTCCCATCATTCCCACCTACTCAGAACTTAGCTCATCTTACTTTCAATGCAGATTTTTACCAAACAGTATGTTCTAACACTGCCAGTAAGCAAAATGCAAATCTAAAGCATGGTCCAAATATGAAAAGGTTTCTCATCTACCAGCCAGTGAAGTCTTCCAACATCTCAGAGACAACACTTTTTTAATGAATTGGCCAATATCAGTAAACAAACATCTTGAGAAACATTGAAAGGGCAGTATTTAGGAAAAGACTTGTTATGACTAGTCTGTACTTTCTCGAACATAAGAATGACTGCCCATAGAACTCTGCTTTAGGCTGCCTTGACCCTGCTGTCAGTTTTCTGTGGAAAGAGGCGCAGGCAGTGCCATACAATCTCTCCCAGACACACACCTGACAGGGCCATTTCTCCACCTCCATTGTAGCACTGTTGATTTAGAAGCCAAGGATTTGGGCACAGTCTCAGCTGCTGCACAACTTCACAGAGCCTTCATTAGTCTTCAACCTTAGCCGTTAACACAACCTAAGAAGTTCCAATGAATATTTTATTTCAGTTTTGGGACATTATGTCTATTTGTTAATGGACTGGAAACCAGCAATCCTCCAAAGCTGGCGATGGTAAGTGCAGTATGATTTAAATTGGGAATCAGCAAAAGAAACAACATCATGATTTCTACCTCAAAAATCCATCATCCCACCCATACCAGAATGCCTAAAATGAAATCCTATCAGACCAGAACTCATCCATAACCAATACAGCCCTTCGTTTTCCATCATTCAGGCTACAGTTTGGAGTTGCAAGTTTTCTTTTTGTATTGTTTTCCTTCTTGTTTTGTTTTCACATTTTCATGTCAGATCTGATATTACCACCTTAACATCTCTTACTGCTTTCTGATTCAGATCCAGCACAGCTCCCTTCTCGCCCCATGGGCATCAGTACCACCTGCTACTGAGGAATTTTGTTCAGATGGACAACACCCATGTTACCTTATCTGCAGAAGCAAATTAAATAGTTATATGAATATTTTGCAAACAGGAACCCAAAGACAGTACACCTCTACCCTGCCTCAAGCAACACTATAGAAAAAACAAGGTGAACTAACCTACGTCACTCTGCTCTGCTTCTCATATCCAGCCCACCTAATTTAGTTTCAGCATACACAGACATAATGAAAGACTTCATTTCCATGCTGTAAATTCCTTTTCATATGGTTTCCACGAAGGTCTTGACTTATTTTACTGAGTATCTGTGAACATCAGAGAAACTATTTTCTTTTTGGACTTATAACATGAAATAAAATGAAGACATAAGAAGCACAGCATAGTTTTTAATGCTGTGGGGGCTGCTACAGAGTTAAGTTTAACTACGTGGATACATTTAACCCTATGGGAGGATTCACTCTTGTTGATACAGGCTAAAACTGCAGTGCAACTTGTTATTGTCTGTGTTTCACAAAGTTCTTTGACTTATGTCACTAACCACTGTGTTAACACTTACTCACAAGATGAACAGTTGGAGCCCACTCATAGTAGACCCAGCAGCATGCCTCCAGCTCTGCAGTAGCTGTTGCCTCAGGACTGTTCATACCACAGAAGCAGGATTCATTCAATACATCGGATTGTTTTGGCAACTGGACTTTTCATACTGGTTAGCCAAAAGGAACAGGAACTGTGAACGTGCATTCAAGGTTGTACACCATACTCATAGGAATGCTAAAAGAAAAAGTAGAAAACAATTAGTCCAGGAGAAATCCAGACTCTCTCTGTTTTTAGGCAGCAATACAATCTCTTCCTCATAGCTATTCCAAGGCTGAAGAAACTCAGCTCCCTCAGCCTCTCTTATACCAGCCCCTAACCTGCTTGATGAAAACTACGGGCAGATAATACAACTTACCTGTCAGGAATACTGAGTCCATTAACAGAGGGGGATCTGTCCCAAGAAAGTCTTGCTCACTCTTTACTGAACACATCCCACAGCCTTTCCAGTAAAAAAGCTTTTCATAAGTGTTACAGCTGGAAAGATCAGCACAGTGGAATGGCAGAAAGAACAAACAGGAAAAGAATGCTCACTCATATCCAGAGATCTAGGCTCTCAGGGAAAAACTCCAAAAGAGAGGGATCTCCAGCCAGAGATCCTTCCCCACTGGCAGTCAGCCCTAAATGGGGTCTAAGAGAGGTCCAGCCAGTCTCCACCCCTTCCAGTCATACAGCTGAGTTGCCTTCACCTGTGCTTCCAGGGCTGAGCTAGTCCTTTCCCCAGGTGCTTCAGGCCATGACTCAACAGTTCCCATACAATAGGACATTCTAGCATTCAGATAACAGATCCTCAGCATCTTATGAGCAAGTATGCTGCTTTCAGCAGCAGGACGGATGACTGCCACATTAATACAACAGTATCACAGAGGCAATAATACAATGGTTCAGTGGACAGATGGTTTGGGTACTAAACGTACGGTCACTGTTGCTCCTGCTATGCAGAGGGACAGTCCTGCAACACCATATACCTGGAGTTTAACTTCACCTGACCCTTTCAGATTTCTGAGTCCAGGACATGTCTGCTTGGCTCCATAAGGAACAGCAAGAATTGAGCAATTAAAGTCCTTAAAAAGCCTTTGAAAACTACCTGAGCTTTCCTCCATAACTCAACAACTAAACAAAAAGGGTAGGAAGGGGGAGGCTGAGAAATGACAGAGCAGTTAGAAGATGAAAGGGGATGGGTAGAATATGAGAAAAAAAATTGGCAGCTCCATTTCACACTTCATTATATGGAGCCCCATTCTTCTGTAACACTGCTAAACTTCCCAGATATGGGTAAAGGTACTAAAATTTCCAAAGCTGCAGTTTATTCTGATCTTCAAAAACAGATTGATATTTTTATTTTTCCAGCTTGTTGCCCACTACATCATTCATTTTTACACTTGTTTTCTCTGTGAGACTACCAAGGCAAGATGTACCCGGCAGGCTGTCTGGTTGCAAATAACCACATGGAAATCCTGCAGCTCCAACCGTGGCTAAGACCCTCTGGGTTCTCACTACACAGGGTGCACAAAGAGCAGGGAGAAATATCTTCCAAGGTAACACTTAAATTCTAGACAAGATATTTCACTTTAACGAGGCTGTTATCTCAGATATGGACAAGACTACACAGTCCTAGACATAGTCAACACACTTTCTTTCATTGCCTTGGAGCTTCACTTGTCTCTTGGTCAGTACATCTCAATTACGTGGGCCACTCTGCATGTATTGCCTCCTACTTATTCCCATGGAAATAAATAGCACAATACCAAAAAGAGTGCAGTAACACCATATCATGGCTTTATGATTTCTGTTACCATTATTCCACATCATAACACCATGTAGTGCACTGGGAATTGAAGAGTTTATGCTCCAGTTCCATGGACTGATGATATTTCTGGGTACCTGTTTCTCAGAAGAAAAGAACTCCTACATACCCCAGGAGACTTTGCATTGTTTTGTTTCCATTTTCCATTCAGAAAGATAAAACTGTTCACAGATCACGAAACATTTTCCCTTTTCCCTTTCTGCTCATCCCAACTTTCAGCATTAGTGTAAGGCCTTCAGGTTTTTGGACACTCTCTCATTTTATTTATTAGCTTCAATTGTATTATACTGTGTTATCTCGCAGTCTGATATCTTAGTAAATTAGCTTTCCTCCTCAGATCATTGATGCTATTTTGCTTTTAGGCCCATCTCTCTATACTTTCACCCTTTTTCCCTTCTCCCAGGGCATGGGACTGGGCCGAACCAGCCTGTAAACAATTGACAGCTGATAACCCCTAAATGAGGGTAAGGAGGGATGGACCCAGGTCACTCAGTTGTACTGCTTGCACCTGAGCTCCCTTGGTTAGCCACGCCTTCTCACCTGCTGCTCATCTCCTGGGTTCAGGCCAACGTGGTCTATTCCCACGCAAGCATTCAGAGCTAATGGTTTACCTGGGTTCCAGGACATCTAGACACATGGCCTCTTTCCTATCCCTAAACAGTGCACATCACTTTATCTGCTGAGGGCTGAGTCCTGAACTTTTCTTCAGTGGTGAATTCACATGTCACCACTCTATGAACTGCACTTATGACTCTAGCTCATAATGGTGACACCACATCTCATCAGCAGTAATGATATGATTCAGGAAACTGTCACCTTTAACCTTGTATTGATTCAATAGGTCCTGACAAACTTGCACATGCTGTTCTTTCTGTTTGTGTGAGCATTTGTGTGACCTACCTGGCACAAACTTTGTGATATTCCAGTGTTGCCACCATCGTTGCTAACTCAATGAAGCCAATATTCAGCTCCACACACAGTCCCCTGTTTATATTCTGCCAATCTGCACAGATTAGCTGACTGAGATATTCTTCATTTTGTGGTGTGACAGCTATGCATGGCCATTAGAAACATGGCTTGTATCTCATGTTGCCATTGCCACTGCTGGAATGCACCACCCACCCCCTGTATGTGCTCACATCCACTGCTTGGTCTCCATAGGTGTTCAGCAACTGTTGATGAATGCCCCACGGAGGAACCAGGGAAATCCCTTTGCTTCATATGCACTTTCGTGTCAGACGCCATTTGCCAGACAGCGCTTCTGCTGCCATCTGCCACACAGCAACAAAACGTAATGAAATACTGGTAGGAGGGTTCAACATCTACTGCCATACCACCAACTGTTTTCTTAAGCTGTTGTAGTTGTTCAAAGGCCTGCTGAGGCCAGTAGTGATTCCCAATACAGTAGCAATCTGAGATAGTAAGCTGCGGGTCTTTTATTTGCCTCTGTTTAAAGAAAGGAAGAAAAAGAGCAAGGAGAACACCCAGTTCCAATAAATGGTGCACAAAATCTAAATGGATAACCCACTGTATAACATTCAGAATGGCTGTTCAGTAACATAGCACTGGGGGATAAAGAGAAAACAAGAGGTCTGTTTCACATCTTTCTGTGATGGAAAGGGGAACTGCAAGCATGCAGCCTTTCAGTTCTGTTTCACTAGAGAGAACTCTCTGGAGACAAAAGCTCTGCATTGGGAATAAGCATATTTAAAATACCAAAATCTAATTTGGAAAGCCTTTTTCTTTTAAAAACTGAGTATATCAGCAAGTAGAATTCTACCCTTCACTTTGCCTCTTGCAATTCAGTTGATGTGACCCCTGTGCCCAAGAGCAGCCTTCACACTTACAATAACTACAGAACACATGAACGCACCAAAACAGCCACTGGAAGTGCCATTTGTGACAATCCTGACAAGGAAATTACTAACTTATTTTATGTCAAGTTATATGAGAAATTCAGAATTTCTCAAATACCTCCCTTTCTACTGCCCAGGAAGTACAAAAGACCATAACTTTCAACAAATTTTTGTCAGATACCTTCTGAACAAGGTACAGAGCCACTGTGCTACGTAAATACTGCAGGTTCCCCAGCTTTACTCTGCCATTCACAGCCCAGACAATCCCAGATGAAAGTTTTGTGTCAAAGTTACTACATACAAGCAAATAGGCAAAATGTTTTCAATACAAAATTTCTAATGATAACCAGTATAGGTTTACTAAAGCTGATCATATAGCAGTTAAGTATTCCTAACAAAATTTCACTTTGTATGCAATTTCAATTCACATACAAATCAGTATCTTGTTTGATGTTTCAGTTTAGTTTTCTCCATTTCAGCATCCTTACGTCAACTCAAATAAAAAACCCACCACTTTTTCTTTGTCTGATTATAGCACCTTTCAGATACCTGTACGAGTTTATCCTTGGCTCCTTTCAGTGTCTCAGACATACATCCTCTGAGAGTGTGCTTATGTACACACTTGCTCACACTTCAGACTCCTGTCCCTCAAATCTCTTTTATCTGTATGTTTTTGTGCAGACGAACAGTAACTTCCCAGAAGTGCCTGTAGGATTCTGGCCTGGATTCTCTCCTATGGCTCTGTCCTTCAAGGCCAGCTCAATTTTGTTTCCATTTCTTGGACTCATTCCAATTTGTTCGCCATAACATAAAAGCAAAAGAAATTGACTTTGGTTTTGCTGCAGAAGTCCCTGTCTCGGAGAGTGTAATGTACACTTGACACTACCGATAGAAGACAAAGTATAAAACACAAAACCACCATTGGAACTGGCTAGATTGTTGAAAAATAACTGCTGTACTGATTTCACTACCCTCTGCCTCCAGCACCTAAAACAAACCCTTCCTCTATGCACAATGATGTTCTCCTCCTTATACTTGATTCTGTTGTCTCCTAATTATGTTCCAAGATTAGATGGTGGCAGGGAGCTCCACAGAAAACCCAGGAGGCAACCAAGAACTCCACATCGTGCACAGGGTTTGAGGAATGTGAAAAAGGGGAGACTGGGCTCTCAGTACTTAAAAAAGTACAGAATTTTGCTGAGAATTAGCCTTCCAACACCTCCACAGCAGAGAGAGGAAAAAAAAAAAGACTGTCATCACCTGACAGACTACACAGACGACTAACTACAGCAGCTGGCTAATAATGAGTGTTCTGCAATGCAGTCTTAAAAATGAAAGAGGAATTTATTGGGTTTAATTATTATAGTAGGCTTTTCTCATTGCAAAGGAAATGCATATGTATCTAGGATCAAGGATTCCCTCCCCTCCACAGATTCATTTCTACTTGTATCACTGAAGAGGAAACCTCAAACATTTGCAGGTAAAATGAAAAATCTAGATTTGTTCAACATAGTTAATGAGTTCTGTTTATTTCCTGCTGGCTAGGCAGGGCAAGTACATCTAACAGAGCTGCAAAGCCTTGCTGGCCATTTGTATGGTCATGTAAAGCTTTGACCTATAGAAGTAGTAAAAGGCAACTCCAGTTGCTTCCTTGCATAAATCTTCACCATCAAAACACATCTGAAATTGACAAGTTCCAGTTGACTTCCCTCCCTGGTTTCCATTAATTACAAGCTCTTTTAATTACTACATGCACATAAGGGGTCAAACAACTTAGCTGCTCCTCCAAGATTTAATTACCAAGCACACCCCAACAGAGACCCAGCTTGGCCCAGCGTAGTGAGAGCCACTGCCTCTCACAAGATGCTGTTCACTGATACAAGCCATCTTCAGTACAGCACCATCTTCTGACTGCGCTCAGAAAAGCACAGGAGGAGCAATTACTGCTAGGACTGGGCAGAAGAGCCCCTGTCTTTTGCTCTTCCCATCCAAGAGCAGCCGGTCACCACCCACACAACTGGGGTGCACTGATAACAACAAACACCTTTGCAGCCTTCTGGATGAGAAAAATCCATACTGGTTCTCTCTTCCACTTCTCAGGTTCTCTCCTTGCAACTCCCAGAATATTTAAAAGACTTTTCAGTGGCTCACATACAAACCTCTCAGACTTGCTATGGCATGCATTTTTCTCCCTGAACTACACCCGTGACTGGTGCTGGCACTGGAGAGGACACAGAGAGCCACTGCTGATGGCCAAGCATCTCCAGACCACCTAACACCCAGCAGGGTGGCACACAGACCTGTGCTACAGACACTTCCAGGCCAGCAGCAGTATTTGCTAGAGGTCATCAAGTCCATGAGAAAGAACCAGATGTGCATGTTCTGCTAAATTCAAGACGAAAACTTTTTGTTATCTCTAACTAGTGCTCAAAAGAAGAGTTTGGACTGAATTACTGCCTCAAGAAAATTTGGGTCTATCACCTGCATTAGATCAGAAGTGGCTTAACCCAACTCTCCCCTTGCAGGCAAACTTTTTCTGGCAGTCCTGCAATAAAGGTCCAGCTGCCCTGTCTGACTCAACTCTCAGCCTGCAAAACAACTAACGAGGGCAGGTGACAGACCAGCTCTGTCCACATCAAACATAGCAATGCATTTAGAAGCCAGAAACAGTGCAAATCATTTCTTGCTCTTCATGGTATGCTCTTCTATACCTCACGTATTGCAAGAGCACCAAGCAATGACATACCCCAGACAAAAGCCAGGCAATAACAGATAAAGTGAGCCAGTGCTACTCAGTCACCTCTGAACAGTGTATCCAGCCTAAGTGGAATCCTATTGAGAAAATACTGCTCTCTAAACATTCAAAATGAGCTCTGAGTAGCAGCTTTATGGATCTCAGACTGCAGTACAATAAGCAGCACATGCAGAAGCCACTACAGTCTATTTGGAAAAATATTAAGACTTTCTGGTAGGGGGACCTTCAGCAGACACTAAGCCTGAATTTACCATCTGACCCTTCAGTTCTCTGCTCCAGAAGAAGTCATCGGTCCTTGGCTTCTTCATAACAGCTGTGTTCATACGTGAGTATGGTATTTCGAAAAAAAAAAAAAAAAAAAAAGAGCACAGAATGCATCTCAGCAACAGTTCAAAACTCTCATCTGCTGTTTTACTGTTTCCCACTATTCCTCCATTAAAAAAAAAAAAAAAAAAAAAAAAAAAGCAATGTTCATCACCTACATAGAAGAGGAGAAGAATCTGTAATACCTGTAATAAAGGCTGCTAAGAGAATAATTTGGAGCTGTGAAGAGAGATCAATAAATACATTTGGAGATGCATTCAGTCACCACCCCTCAGAGCTAGGGAGAATTAAAAACAAATTAAAAACTATGCACTTATCTCCTAATCATTCAAATATAAAGTAAAGAACAATCATACAGCAAAAAGTTGTGAGGAGAAAATGGACTTTCCCGGACCCTTTAATGCTAATCTTATAGCAATTATCTCACAAATAACCCAAAATCTTCACTACACTCTAAACCGCTAGTTATAGTTTCACAAAGCAACAGAACCCCGTCCTCATTGATCATCTCAGCACAGTTAGCATTTGATTCATGAAGCTGTGCCTCAGGTTGTCAAGAAGAGAACTGTTTCTTAATTAATAATAATGAGCTCTAGCTCAGGAGCCTCACACTTGTAAGACCCCCAAGGAGCACCAGCTGATGTAGGAATCTCAGTGGGCAACTTCTATTCAGCCTAAAGCAGAACCACTAAGAGATTAGCAAGAACTTTTAAAGCAGATGTTCTTTGATGTTTGTCTATTTTATTATCGACATCATCAAAAAACAAACAAACAAACAAATAATAATAATAAAAAAACAGCCACCTTTCTGGGTTTTGCCAAAGTGTTTGCTACCATAAAACTACCTCAAAGTAATTTTATTCCTAACTTGAACTGCCATAGCTTGGAAATAAGCTATCATATGCTAGTGAGAAACAGTTCACTGTATCTGGGGAAACAAAACTCTTTTTTTTTCTGTAGCAGAATCTGAGAAAAGGAAGAGGAAGAACGAGGCCGTTATATAAGCAAATAGCACAATGCAAAAACCTTTCATCACAAATGCAGAGTGCATGACAACTGAACACTCAAGTGAGGCAACTGTCCTGTCTTCTGGTTCAGGACATGCAGCATGTTACATACCTCGGATCGCCTGTTTGCAGAATTAAGCACACCAAACTACAGGCAGCTGATGCTGGGTCAGAATTCTATCACTAGCTCCATTCCCAGAGATCCACCAGTAAAAACTCCATGCCTGCCAGCAAGCCTGGCGCTCAGCAGTGTGCTTGGATCCAACTGCATGCTGGGGCCCAAGCAAGGAAAAGCATCGCCTTTTGATCTGAGTGTTTGTGTTTGCAATTCGCCCAGGCTCAGGCCAGAGGAAGGGTTGTGCTCCCCCAAAGCCTCCCTTAGAGTCCATCAGGTCCTGTTTAACTCGTGATGAAATAAACACCAACATACTCTGGTTGACTGATGCTGTTGAAAGCGAAAGGAAAATGAACTGGCATCCACCGAGCATCCCAAGCACCAGGACAAGAAAATGAAACATGTTTTCTTCCTCAGAACTGAGCACATTTTTTTTTTTTTTTTTTCTTTCTCTATTCTTGTTATTTACAGGGAGAGAGTAGCAACCATTTAAAAGTGCCAGGAAGCTTTTAGTCCTTTCAATAGCACACGAATCACACCCACGTCCAGGAACTGCTAATCTTTCCCTGGGATCCAGCTCCACCAGCCCTGTACAACATCAGGCATCTCAGCTCTGCCTCGTAGGTTGAAAAACTCCCCCAAGCGCTGCGTCCCTCAACAACATCAGTCCAGCATCCTTTCTCCAGGAATCCCAAGAACATCAGCAGGCCAAATTCCAGGTGTTGTTGCACAACCCTTCCCCTACATCTATGCACGCTTTTTCCTCTCGACAGGACTAGCGCTTTCTGCCCGCTCCCCCCAGCGCAGCGCACAGCTCCACGTGGCCGTCGGAGCGCACTCAAAATGGCGGCGGGCCGCTCCGACCGTTAGGTGGCAACGGTCCGCCGGCTGCGCGAGGCGCTGCTGAAGCGCTGACGGCCGCGCGCCCGGTCTCGTCTAGCGGGCAGCAGCTGCACGCACGCGGCTCCAGAGCGAGGTGCGGAGGGCACACGCGGCTGGCGGGGCAGCTGCAAGGCAGCGGGTGCAGCTGTTTGGGGAAGCGCCCGTTGCAAAGTTACTCATAGCTTGTTACCTTGTATACAGGTTAGCAGTAATGCCGATGGATGGCAGCTCGCCCTGCCTGCGGAGATGTGGAGCTTGCACCCGGGTTGTGCTCCCGTGACCTCGCTGTGATGAGCGCTGGCTTGGCTGCCCTCATAGTGCCTAATGTACTCCCAGGGATCACAGAAGTTCCAGGATTGCCTCCAGCAAAGCCACAGGCGTCAGCCTGCTGCAAAAAGATCTTTATGAAGCAAAACAAAGTGCAGAGACCCTTCCAGCTTCCAGTACTCACTGGCCCCAGTGCTGCTGGTGACAAGGCTCTCCAGTCAGTTGTGCCCAGCTGTTGCTGCCATCAAAAACAGCACATAACTGCAGGGCCACCAGTGCTGGGTGGATCTCCATGAAGCAGCCCACACCCCATTCCTTTCACAGGACAGAAGCTGACAACATGACTTTAGTCAACAAGGATTGCGATACAAAAGGAAGCTACAGGGAAGAAGGGGACAGACGCTTAAGCAGGGTCTGTGGTGATAGGTTAAGAGAAAATTGTTTCCAACCTAAAGAGGGGAGATTTAAGTCAGGTATAAAAGGAGTCCTTTAGAAGAAGGGCGGTGAGGCACTGGAACAGGTTACCCAGAGATGTGGTGGATGCCCCATCCCTGCAGACATTCAAGGCCTGGATGGACAGGGTTCTGAGCAACCTGGTAGAGCTGTGCATGCCCCTGCTCACTGCAGTGGAGCTGGAGAAGATGACCGTTAAAGGTCCCCTCCATCTCTGAGTATTCTATGATTCTAAGGAACCACGTCTGTGGAACAGACACGGGACTGAAAAGTGACTTCCTTGGTTCCAGGAGCAAGTCAGTTCATTATCAGTCTCTACTATCAAAACACTTCCTTCTGTCAGCTGTTGTCATGTGAAGAAAAGAAACCTTTTCCATGTCCATGGATCATTATAGAAAAGAGAATCAAGGAAGTTATTAACAATAATCAAACAAGTGTCAAGACCATATGTCTTGACAAAGGCTAAGGAACTTGCCTGGAAAAAGCTTTTTTTTTCCTTCTTCTTTTTTTTTTTTTTTTTTTTTTGAGGATGGGAAAAGATTCAGAACTTTTTAAAGTAACTGGACTGATACCTGTATATAGCAATAAATTACAAAATTCATTAAAATGAATTTATTTTGCTAACAGCCAGAGGGACTGGAGATGCGTGGCAGGTGATAGTCTGTGTATGTGTAAGAGAGTGTTCTATAAAGGAAAAAAGACAAGGGATTAACCTAGTCACATCCACAGAGCTGCAGCATCTCAGCTGCCTCGCTCCTCCATTCTTCCAACTCAGGTCAGACTGGGCACGTAATCAAACTGGAGATGTGAAAGGGGAAGAAGTGATGATTATCTAAAAGTGTGGTCAAAATACTTCTGTAGGCAGAATACAGCTTGAAAGACTGAAAAAAAATCATCCCCAACATTTTTATTTTTGTTGTTAACAAATATATACACATACCTACAGCTGTGCTCCAGCTTGGCTAGGTACATTTTGCATATATACTTCTTTTAGAATGAATAAGCTTACAAATGCTCAGTCTTGTTGTCTGTGGCAGATTTTGTAAGAGTAGAAAGGGGAGACAAATGTCTGCTTACAAGAGGCAGGTATATGCCTAGGAACACAGTGCTGTTAGCAAGTGCCTAAACTCTAACATGCATTGTTCTATAGATGGGGCAGGTACAGCTATTAAGATTTCTACCTCTGGTCTTGGAGTTACTACAGCCTCAGGTTAGCCTGCACTGTATTCTGCTGCACAAAAGACATGCTGATTGCAAGTCCAGTCCTTTCTTCAAGAGACTTTTTCACAAAATTTGGCATTAAAGCTTTTTTATGCAGCTTCAGTAAGGCAGCTTATTTCCTTTTTTTGTGCTTATTTGGTAGAAAGTATGCACCGTACTAAAGCACACTGGAAACACATAAAAGAAAAGTCCATCACTACTTTAAAAATGACCCCAAAACTCCCTCTACTGGATTCAGCCTGAAAAACATCTATTATTGTTCAGAGTGGTGCACAGATAGAATGGTAGAAACGACATTTGCTGAATACCATGCTGTATTTCCATAGAGCTTGCTGTAAAATTAATGCATGTTAATATTTAAGAGCAATCTGTTTGCTCTCAGTCAAAAAGAAAAAGAAAAAAGCTGTTTTTCAGAGACCAGGTCTGATGAGGAAGTGTTACCCACTAGGTAACAAATTAAATCAACTTTTAGAGTAGCTGATTTCTATTTTTAACAAAAACAGATTTAACGAAGGTGTGTTGAAGAAATCAGGGTCATTCTAAGAGCACTGAAAACTGAGGACCCAAAAGCAATAGTTATTTCTGATTATTTAATCTGCATTATATGCAGTAGGTAATGTTTATGTCTGATTAGACAAGAAAGAATAGGCACACAATTTCCCTAAATGATTTTCCAAAAGTAACGACCAGCACAGCAAACTGTTGGAATGCATGGAAGGACTCTTCCCAGGCAGGCCTTTCTCTCCAGAGAAGAGGCCTTGTGCACTAAGTGAGCAGTTAAAGATTCTGCAAAGGCTTGGAGCTGCAAACACATTTGCACATTTAGTCTTTATCTCCTATATCCCTTGTGGATTTCCAGCCTAAGGAGTCAGTGAACTGTGCAATAAATACAGCTGGCTGAAGCTAGGCCAGCCTGTCACAGAGACCAAGCAGGGAAAACCAACTCAGTTATTCCAATTCAAATGACGCAGATGCTTCAGTTAAGGTTATCATTGTCTACTGTACTCTCCACCTCCAAGCAGATGATTGATTCTTTTGACTGAGCAATGTTGCTTCTGCTCACTGAAGAAAGGAAAAAACCGAATCAGTATTGCTTTCTTCGGGGCCTTTCCATCTAAGCAAACAGGACAGAGTGATGAAGTTCAGTATGTTAGTTAAAGACATAGCCCCACCTATGCCCGGGAAGGCGTTCTGACATAGTAACATGTTTGTAACGTGCATCTTTCAGCTGCTTGCATTGCACCGCCCTCTGCTGTTGACAGGAGCAAAAGGCAGCGTGCTATCTGCATTCAAGGAGGCAAGAACAAGTTTTTGCTATCAAGGGAGATTACAATACAAGTTCACGTTTGAGCTGATCAGAATAGGCAAAGGAGGCAAATATAAGTATTTTTTCCATGAGATTTCCCAGCAAGTGTATAGTTTTGCTTATTATCAACCTGTTACCTATGCATTTACAATTAAAATGACACAATTCTTGTTCATTAGTAAAACTGCAAGTGCTTTACCAGGAAAGTGCACACTATTTGGACTTGGTTGCCATGTAGGCAACAAAACACGTTTGCTAAGTCATGTGCAACTGGCACCTGATGCAGTTAGCAGTGTAGTGACACTCGCTGTTGCTTGCAGTAACATTTGAAAAGCCCTTGTGTAACGTTTATCCTCAGGTACATTTCTGACACCCTGCCTATACTTAGTTTCTTGTTTAGTTTGACCTCAAGTAGTTGCATTCCAGGAAAAGACTGGAAAACATACAACACACACAGTGTGACTCAGTGGTCTGGCTGTCAGCAGTGCAAGAGACATCATACTGCAGTGTGAAAATAACCTGGTATTCCTATTTCTCCATTAAAAGAAATACATAAATCAGATAATATTACACAGCAGAACAACTGTCAAAGATAAGCCATTCAGAAATTAATGCCCTCAAAGGAGGTAACAAACAAATGCACTTTAAAGAAAACACATCGTTTTCATGTATAAAAACAAAAATACATTATTTTTTCAGTACTCTGCACATCCCATAAGTGCCACACACAGCTTTCAGCATTTGATGCAGCATGCATGCACAGCTCTTAATTGACTCTTTTGAAGCTAGGAGTTGAATGCCAACACAAAATGCACAAGAGTGTTATTAGCAAAGAGTCTGTGTATCATTAAGCTTCCCTGCACAGAATTACCAAATCTGCAACAGCTTATAAGCATATGGTTTGGACATCAGACTTCCCAGAAACATAAGTTCAGATCCTGGCAGGATCAACTCAGCCTGGCAACCTTCTGCTATGAGTATTGTAGCAATACCTGCTTTTCTGCTCCATATTTTGATTCGACATCTCTCAGAAAGGGCTTTCTCTTGTGACTACATTCTGCTGGGTTACAACCCAAATCAGTTAACAGAATAGAATTTACAAGGAGCAGAGCTGAGCTTGGAGTTACCTACAGTAGCCTGAACAACACAGAAGCTGCTTTGCAAAAGGTGAGTAACAGTCATGATATAAAAGAAAAAACACCATGAAGTTGCAACTTTTTCTGCTTTTAAGTTTAAGTCTTCGGGACACTCTAGGAAACTAGGGAGTAGGGAGGCAGGTTCCTGTTGCCCTGTGATACTGTCAGCATAATTTGCCCAGTGTGGTACTCACAATTTACATAGAGCAACTACTGCCTCTCATCAACATTTAGGAATTCTTGCAAATAACTGCTTTGAAACCCTACTAAGATGGACATTTTCTGGTGGTGATAACTCCAGTGAAATTTGCCCTCCATCTTCAAAAGCCAGCAAACGGAAACCCCACCTTTTGGTATAGCTTGAACTTTCGAAGAGTTGTACCAGGTAAATGCAAGGAAATTAATGTAACATTCAAGAAAGCAAGGGGAGGTTCATTCTCTCAGGGAATTTCTGTCATGCCATCAGCACAGAATCTTGCTAAAGCCAAGAACTGCAATACCGGTATTCATTTTTTAATGAAAGAATACTAAGGGACTGAGACTAAAGGTAGCATGGAATGATTCGCTAGTCGGCCAAAGTGAACAGCAATTAAAATGGAGCAAAGCGCTGGAGGAATTGCTGAATTTCAACATTACAACACACTGAAATTTATCAGAATGTTACCCAAGTCCTCAGACGCTTATACATTTTATATGCATACACTTAAGATATCTCTAACTTGTTTACTACTATATGAACACTTAATCACTCTTCGTGCACAAAAGATATTTGGACTGATGATCATAAGAAAATTACAGAAATTTGCCCAGGTTGATTTTCAAGGATCTTTCTAACTGTAAAACCCATAATGATGTGTTAGGTCTCTTCGGAATAAAGTCTGAACAATTCTTTTGATTGGAACTTAGTTTCCTTAATACCTCTCCATCAGAGTGAGAGGTTCCACTGAAATCTAAACATTTCTCTGAAACTGCTACATTTCTACAAAATATTATGGAAAATAATGTAAGCAACTGTTGGAGCATCCCATCTCCACACCTGTCTTTAAATGCCTGATGGTTCAGGAATTTCTAAGGTGATGAAGAAATGCCTCCAACAACTTGAAATGACTTCCAGAGGCTGCAATGAAGGGAAGGATTTTACTTTGATAGCTTTTAAGTTATCAGCTTTTGCTCTGCTTTGGAATAACTAAAGACTGGAATCCCTCTAAATTAGTTTTTGCTCTGTATATGAGCAATTACTCCTGTCTTTAGCTGCATACTAAAATCCCCAACCATAATCAAATTAAGCATATAGAAGTACTCCACCTATTGTATGGGGACCCAAGGACTCCACATGGCTATGATTTCACAGAAGACAACTGGAATTAACAACACAAAATCATCCTCTAATTTTTCAGACTGCCAAATTATCATTACATACTTGAGGGACTCTCATTTTCAGAGCTGCAGTACTTACGTTCAATGTCCTCTGCAAAAAGTCAATTTTCATTTGAAAGAACAGCTGATACTTAAAAGCCAGGGAAAGCAGCAACTACGTGAATCTGGTTAATATTACATGGTTCAGTAATAATTTGTCTTGTGGCTCAGCAATATTCAAGTGTACTCAGGAAAATGTCATTTCTGTACTAGGAAAGGTGACAAAGATATTGATTCTGGGTTTCAAAAGGAGGGAATTGTCATCACCTAACGCTTTCTTCTCACACATAGCGTTATGCCCAATGACAGTACAGCAGATCCGTTCCAATGTGAGTAGAACGCTGCTTTAAGGCCAAGCACATCACTGCTGTAAGGCCTATGCCTCTGGATGGGAGATGCAGGGAAGAAAGAATGGGAGGGCTAATGAACTCCAGTTTTTAAGTATGCTAACAGTATAGTCATCGCATCAGCTATTTATCTTCTGGTAATCACACACACCACTAAAATACAGTGTTGTTCATCAAGCAATGAAAAGCAGGCTAACCCAGCAGAAACAAGGGAGGAGGATCCACCAGTACATAATCAGCTTTATGGGCCTCAGATGAGGAAGGTTCATATTTTACATTTGAAGCCATATGCAACTTCCTCAAAGTTATTATCACGAGATCAATTTAGTTAACACAATAAAACTACAATTGACCATTTGCTCTCCTCAACTGTGCATTAGAATTTAAATAACATACCTTCATCAACTAACCACATCAGTCCTTGTTCATAGCTTTTCTATGCCTTTTACCTGTTTTTAAATGCTCTCACGCTTTAAGTCAGAGGAAAAAAGCTGCAAGTCTGTTGAAGAAAGACAAGTTCATGAGAAAACAATTGTAAGCTTAAAGAATCTCCCACCACTGCCACCACTCCCAAACTTCCCTTTCCATCTCATAATTCTGTACACTCAATGACAGAGCTTAAAAATATATATATATATATATGAAGTGAACAGTCAGGAGAAATAGTGACTGATTAGAATTATGACTTTTATTTTTATTCACTAGAGCAACATTGAGGAAGGAATTTTTACATACAGGGTTTTAAATCAACTTTACAAGCAAATCCCAATATACAATATTTACTCTGGCCTGGGTAAAAAAAGAAAAACAACAAAACCAACAAAGCAGATATAGTTAAGGGTACCTCTTGTTTTAGCTAGTACTGAATTTAAGATTTCATTGACACTGGAATTATACAGTTTTTTTTTTATTATGATGCTTTTATAGTTGAGTAGGCAGCTAGAAGCTTTCCCACAACAGTGACTGAATTTCCTCAATAGCGTTGTTAAGATCAGTATACTGAGGCCTACCACCAGAATCATGTATTAAATCCACTCTGCTCAGAAAAAGCCACTATAACAAGATAAGGAATAGTTACGGAAGCCCAATTCAAGAACAGAATGCCATTATGAATGGCAAGAAAACGTCCACAATAAGAGGATTATGTGCTGTGCAAAAACAAATACTTCTCCCCCCCGCAACATGCAACCTACCCAATATGACATTTTAGAATAGAATGTGCATATGGTTGTGACATGCAAACCAAGTAAATCACGCAAATGGTAACCAGTATTCCAGCATCATTACAACAAATGGGCATTTAGATAGAGGATGAAGTAAATTTTACTGAGCTATGGTGCAGTCTAGTTGCTACATCTAACTTCGACTCTCACAGCAGTGAGTCTAAAGAACCCACCTTTCTCAGCACTACACGAAAAATTCAGTGCAATTTTGGATTTTCAGGGCTATTGTGATCATTTGCAGGAATTCTACCAGTCAGTATTGCACTTTTTATTTTTTTTCCCCAACAAAAAGATATGCTGGGACAATTTTTTTTTTTTTTTTAAAGGGCTATGCTAGTCCTAAGAAAATGTTGCCTTTGGCCTTGATTGGCAAAATGAAGTGTTGGCTTCAGGGAAGCGGAAGGTAAATTGCTGCTTCAGCAGTGTTAAAACTCCACAGAAAATTTAAAGCCATTGCACAACAAAAACTCAGTACACTACATGACTATTTTCAAACATGCTAGAGTGCATATCAATTTTGTGAAAGTGATGTGAAGATATCTTGGAAACAGTAACGCTAGCAGGGAAATTAGTTTCAAACAAAAGCCATACACAGCAGGAGGCATCTAGATTATTTTAGGCACAACTCCAAGCAATAAAGCTCATTTAAAGTGCAATTCTGTTTTTTCTTTTGTGTTTATTCACTTGTTAAAACATGTAATTGCCTCTGTACACACATACTGAACAGTAGTTTTAATACTTCTGTGAATACTGCACAAAAGAATAAGACATTAAAAAATGCAATAATCTAAAAAACCAAAAATTTAAAGATATAAAATAATTTATGCATGTAGAACAATCTGCACAAGTACTGATTATATATCTGCACCTTCCATAAGGTAGATAAATTACCTGAAAATACTTACTTAATCCCATTCTACAAGCTGTACACAACACCCTCTTACCTGTCTCCCCCCCAGCTCCTGTCCTTCACCGAAGTGAGCCTTCAAACTTCACTTCACTGCTACTCTTCCCCCTCGCCCATCTACTGACAGGCTTTGCTCATACTCTGGACTTACTATACATGCAACAGAGCCTTCCCTGGGAAAAGTCAGAAGAGCTAAAATACTTCACAGGGATGTGAGGTTAGCAGCTGAATACAAACAATTCAGACTAGCATTGTCTCATCCGTGAGCAAATCCCAGCTTCTCCAGCTCAATGTCTCTCTAATCTTCCAGAACAAAATGGAGAAGTGCTATTTATTAACATCAAAACGTATAATCAATTTATGCTCCTTTAACAGGGAAGAAAAACCACCGAATAATGTATTTTTGTTCTTCTGAAAATAAAACAAAGAGCCACCTTCTGTATTATGAAAACCCAAGTAATCCCTCTGCTTCGTTCCCAAGTTTTCAGTAAAGGTGCAGTCAGATGGATTATCTGTTCTTTTAAATGTAAACATAAAAACTTTAACATCACTAAACCAGACTGGTGACAATTCCAGAATAAGAAGCAACAAAATTCATGGTGAAGTATCCATCAGTTGCATTAAGTGAAAAGAATTATTATTTCTTACATAAAAACCATATACAACCAAAAATAAAATCAGCCTCTCTTCAAGGAAAGTGAACATAAAAACCTTCCGCAGAAATCTATACGGACCAGAAAACAAACTGGGAACCTGACCATTCCCTTGGCAGTTTTTCAACTCTTGAGTAACAAAGTTAGCCGCCAGGAGCTCATTTGGGAAATATTCAAAAAATCATTATCAAAAGTAGACGTTTACACTGAAGGCCATCTAATTCAATGCTCTGCAAGAAAAACTCTTTTTTTTCCTGGAGATTATTTGTAACAGCAATCTTGAGTTGCATCTATTTTCATCTTATATCAACTACAGCAGTTACTGTTACTCATTACTTCTTGGTTACATTCTTTTCAACATAGCCCCTTCAATTACCGGGAAGTCCTGTAGGTCTCTTACTTCAGATTCTTAGAAGCAGTTTGGAATGTAAGCTACTCCTAACTCCTTCCTCCTCCAAACCTCTCATTTTAATACTACTTTGACAGTCAGAAGAATTTACAGCATGATGAATCCAAACCTTTGGGGGACACTCATTATGTACTGAGAAATTCCAATTGCATGCATTTTCTCCATCTACCCATCCAACCAAGGTATCCATAAGGATATCCTGAGTTAAAGGGCTGATATTACACAACATAATTGTAGAAAATATTTATGAAATGTCTATGCCCATTCACTTCATTTTCTCAAAGAAAATACTGCAATATGTCCATGTCCTAAGGCCAAAGCCTAGAACAAACTTTTACCGTATTTCATTTTTCTGTCATTATATGCTGTACACAAACAGATTTTAAGTGAATTGTAATAGCCTTCTACTGCTTATCTTAAAAACAATTCAAGAATAGAAAAAAAAAAAAAAAACCCAAACATTAACATCTACTATTCAGTGAAGGGAAAAAGGAGAATAGCAGATGGGACATCACATTAAGTTTCCAGAACACGTGACTGGATATGCATATATTCAACTCACAGCTCATGTGTTATGGTCCCATAGTTGCACCATGATGGGCACATTTCCACACCACTTTAAAAAAAAAAGTAACTTACCCTATTATAAAGCCAAAGAACGTTGATTTTTTTTTATTTCCCCCAAAATGCTCCTTGCCAGTTATCATGCACTTCTTGAATAATTACAAAAAAAAAAATTACAGAAAAACTCCCAAAAGAAAATGCACATCTCTGAAAAACTCTTAGAGTACCAGCTCTGGATAAGGACAAATAAATTGGGTTAATTTATTATTATTTAAAAATAGTTGCTTTTTTAATACAAGTTTTATTACGTAAAATAGTTTCAAATCCTTATACATATGGCAAAATTTGTGCAAACATTTTCAAGTCAGGTACTTCAGAGTCTTTCAATATTAAACAGAAATCAATAAATACAAACAGTACAATAAAAGTTAAAATATATCCATTAAAATGCATGTTGTGCAACCTCAACGTAGGTGTTATGGACCCCTAATTCCCCTGGGCTCCTTACTTACCAATTCATAAGAGCCTGCATTGCAAGGTTTTGCACAAATATCCTTAGCACTACATTTTGAGAGTCTACCCAGTAATGTGTCTATTACACAATAAAAACATACCACAATATCATAACAAATGATGCTGTTTAAGAGAGAAGATCCATTTCACCATGTGAAATCTGTTGTCTGTGAAGAGTGAAAACTAGATAAATAAAGAACAGAACAACTTCAGATTACATCAAAAACAACACAAACCACTCAACCCATCCGATTAAATAACATTAAATATGTCAGTCTTCAGATACTGATAAATACGAGGATTTTTGCATAGGCCTCTGAAATACAGAGTCAGAATTATGGCCAATAAAACATCTGCTGATAATTCTAACTTTCTACCATTCTAACCTAACGAGTCCTCAGAACCAAGAAGTTAAACTGAATAGTAATTTCATTGTCTAATTACTCAAGTTAACAGAGGTAAGATATAATTTCTGCCCTCCTGGAATACATAGTGCAGCATTCTGGTATTTGTGGCCACCAGGCTTCAGTACTAAGATCACTGTGCAATACAATCATTAATACAGAATTACAGTATAATTTAACACTCTCAAGAACTGCTGCACAGCTCGTAACATGAGCTTCAGAACAAAAAACCAGAATATGCAAACACTAAAGGAAAAATGCTCTTTTTGCTTTTCACTCAGGCTGTAGATGAAACAGCCTCAATGGCCATCAATACAGAGGAAGCAATTTAACATATGACATCACCCAGTGAGACATAGGTATGTCCTCAATGTGTCTTTGGTTTAGGGAGGCGGGAATGCCGATTAGAGGGCAAGCTGTCCCCAGAATGCAAAGCGGTGTTCTGTGTTTGCACATTTTCCTTTCTCTGTACTTGTGGCTTTGGGATGTTAGTTTTCAAACTGGTGCTTTGAGGCTCTTGAGACACCGACGTGGATTTCTGACTGCTCACTTGCTTAGATTTAACAAAGGATATAGTTGGTGGGCGAAGTTTGGACGCTTTCTGACTCTGTTTACCCTTCAGGTCATCTGGACCAGACGTAGGCTGTAGTTGAGTCGAACTACTTGACGGTAGAAGCTCAGGTTCCTTGGAAGCAGCGGAATGATTTGCAGACCTTGCGAGTACGGCCATTGTAGGAGGCACTAAAGCAGTTGGGGGCTTTGCAATTCTTGAAGTCTTTGGCCGAGAAGCCTGGTACATGAATGAGGATTGACCTTTCACAGCTACCTCAGTCCGCACCTCTCTAGCATCAATTCGTGTAGAGGTCTGAAGACGAGAACAAGATAGTAACATACCTTTTTTATCACTAGCCACCTCCCCAGGATCTTCACTATATTTATTTTTCACATTTTCCAAATACAATGTATTCTCATCTTTTATGCTTAATTGTGTGTTCACTGAAGCGTTTACATCATTCAGGCTATTTCTCAGAGATATATCTGCAGCATTTTGATTCTGATGATTGCCATTTTCATGCACACCATGTTTAGAATATTCACTGGGGGCCTCGATATGTGGCATTTTTATTAGTTTTCCCTGGACGAGGTCTGTGGAACTGGGAAGGCTGCTGGAAGGCTGTAGTACTTGAGGCTGTAAAGAAAAAAGAATGCAGTAATATGTTAGGCAAAGAAAGCACCAGATAACATTCTGAACCCCAAATATGCTGACTGGATGCTTGGTAACAGCTGTATATCTTTTATAAAAGTAAAAGATTTTTCTTTGGTAAAATAGGATGGTTTATGGGACATGTACAAATGTGATTCGTAACTCAGGTGGAAAAAGTTAAACCAGTACTGAAATACACAATAATAAAGACAAAAAAAAATCAGTGTAAAGTAAGAAACATAAAAAAGACTTGGTTGATGGTTTTGCCTTAAGTCTGCAGGACATCCTAACAGTAACACAAGAACGCTGTCCAAATTCTGATTTGAATCCTTAAACAAATCAACAGCTATCAGACTATCCATCTTTTAGTTCCTATACGCTGCGTACTCAAGTTAGCTACCCCAAAGCTTCCACTGTTGCTACATACTGTACACACAGGAAAGGAGTTTATATAAAATATATTCATTTGCATTAAGGTTTCCCTGTACTGGAGAGTGGTTTACTTCTGATTTCCTTCACATGCAGAACAGTAAGCAGAAACAACCCCAGTGAAGTCCAGGGAATTATACTACATAGCTATAAACATGAGGAAGGTGTCCCTTTATAGTTCTCATCCAGTTTTCTGACACTGCATCTTTCTTTCATCGTGAATAGAGATAAGCCCCCTTGCTGGGTGAAATCCAGGACAGGGAGAGGACGGCCCAAGGGCAGCAGAAGTTCACAAAATACCATCGCTGGGGACTGAGCAAGCACAAAGGAGGGGAAGTCAATGAATTTACAGCACGTTTTCTTTGCATAACTGATGCCAGAAAATTGGATACAGGTATGCTATAGTTAGGTGACAGAATGGATGTAGCAAACTGCTTTATCTTGATGTGAATTCAGATGGGCTGGTAAAGAAATGATCTTCAATAAAATAGTATAACAAAGTACATGTGAAGCTAGAGATCACATACTGCTACACTAATCACCAAAGAGGGAAAAATAACACAACAAAGACATATTTTGCCAGAAGAGACATTTCAGTACTGGACAAGAGAATTGCCAGTACTACTTCTTCACTTCTTTCACTTCTTCAGTACTTCTGGATCACAAAGTGAAGTCCAAAAAGGACAGGTCATTTTTATGGATGACAGCAGTGCTTCAATTTAAATTACGGTGTACAAGTTTAAGCTTGCTTCTAACTACCAACTGTCAAGAAAATACCTGTGGAGGGCAAATTACTGTGAGAATTCTGAGTTTCTTCATCAGGCTCTGAAATGTATGAATAAGCAGGTTTTGTCTCCACCAAATACATACACCACAGCTCTCCTATTACTTCACAGTTTTGTTGCATATTACTCTTCCTCTGCCTACCTCAGACTCCCACCTGACTATGTAGACAAAATGTTATGCACAGGGTAAGCTCTGGGGATCTTCAATTCAGTCAGTATCCCTCCCGATACTTTTTATCCATAGTAAATAACCATGCTAATATTCACCAGTAGTGCCTGTAAATGAGAGAAGCTCGCTCAGGTTGCTGGCAGGGCCTTTTCCATTGTATATCAATTGGCTTTAGCTATAGTCCTCCACTGCTGCACGCTGCAGCCTCCACACATTGCATTAACCCTGCTGTGTCTCCCTGTCCAGTGTCAATCTGACACTTCTCTCTCATACTTCTTCCACCTTTGGCTATGAACTGCATTGCGGCTACTGCAATTTCTGCACTAGTAGTGGTTAGGAGACAGAAACACTGAAATCAGAAAAAAAGTGGAAAAAAAAAAGAAAAATTATAGCTATTCCATGTCTGAGGTGACCTCACTGTCTGAACCACTGAGAAATTCTGCAGCACATTCAGACCTGGCAACAAATGGCAATGTGTTGAAACGACATGATCTCTGAGGTCCCTTCCAATCTGAGCTGTTCCATGATTATACAATTCTATTATTTGCATGTTTTCTTTGTTCATTCCTGTAAAAAGACCTTGTACAAACACAAACTAAACCTTAAACTTGTACACAGGTCTTGGAAGAATTACTGAAGTCTGCAATGCATGGCAGACCCCAAAACCAATTAGAACTTAAACTATACTTTTTAACAAGCTTCAAGTTTGGCTGATTTTCTCATTTTCTTTATAAAGGAACTCAACTGCAACAAGCTAGTCCATGACATTTGCTGAAACTACTTGAATGCCGACCAAATTACAGTTTGTAAGCACATAGTCAACACGCTTAAAGCATTTGTTTACAAGTAAAATACAGTCAGCGTAAAAGAAGCAACATTTGTCTTAAGGGATTTGAGTACAGCTATCACTTCAGGCAGTCTCTTGAATTATTATTCTCAGCTTCAAAATGTGAAACATTATTTGTTCGGTCTTTTTGCTCCTCTCAGAGTTAGCAGAGAGACTATAGTGATATCTGTGCATGCTAAAATGCTATAATATTTCTAGAACAAGAGCACATTTCAGGATTCTTTAAATTTTCATCTTCAATCTTGTAATATTATTGCTGCAAACAGAATCCTCAGTCATCATAATGAGAAAAATTCATGGTAATAAGAGAAGTACTGAGGTTTTTTGATCAAATTCCAATTTGCTAGCCACCTTTATCCACTTAAAATATACCAGTCCTACTTGTAAGAAAAGGCAACATCTAAGTTGGACCAGTGACATCAACACATGAAGTGAGAAACATGTTGAACAGTCTGAATAGTCTGAATACAATTGATTTTTTGGGTGGGAAGGAGGATTTAAAATTGTCATCAGATGAGTATAAAAACCTTCCTCTAGAATTACTGTACTATTCCATAACAACCTATTTTTTCTGAGTGCTGTCAAATGCAGAACCATCCTTCTTAAGCAAGCAATCTTACAGGAAGTACCGAAAACAAGTAATTCAAAATTTTAAAAGTTACAGCTTTGTTTAAGATATCTACAGGTATTAATGCTGTTTTTCAGAGTTTCTGGAACGGGTTACAGAAATTATTATCCTTCCAGCTTATGAGATGTTAACCATTTAACATGGTTATTGTTTTGAGAGCACACCTACTAAAAAAAACTGCTAAAAACGTGCACAGAAATCAAAGCAAGGCACATATTATTGCTGTACAAATACTTAACTGATTTCCTCATCTAATGAAGCAAAAAAAATTTGTTTATAGCAAGTAACATTATGTTGAGTTCAAATATGTACACAGCACCAAAGCCTTTCCTTTCTCCTAAAAAGGGCTTCTAAAGGCCAGTCTTAAAAAATGCAAGTTTTTCCTGACACTACAAATCCAAACTTAGAAACTAATTATGCTAGTTATACTAATCAGAAAAATTAATTTGTTGAAAAAGAAATAGAAACACAAATAACGAAGAAACAAGCCTTTGATAATGTTGTTATTTCAAGGTTTTTGACAATAGAAGAGGTAATATTTAGAGTTTTCAATCTGGACCATTTTGTATTTAATGCTTTATGTAGAAAAATAGTCAAATGCGTACTTCCCTTGTTACCTTTCACAATCTGAAAGGGTATAAGCAACTTAAGATCCATAAAGTTCATCATTCAAACAGGAGACAGCTACATGCCCAAAATTATGAAGATGGCACTAAAGACATTGTATCACCTTTTGCCAGGTTTATTTTTAAAATATTGCACTATTTCCTAACTTTGTATTTCCACTTACTCAAAGACTGGTCAGTTATCAGAAATACAGATTATCTCAAGTTGCTACACATCTAATATGACAGTGAAAGTAGAAAAACACTTCTAAAACATGCAAGTTCATAGGGTTTTAACAAATTATGGCTAAGCTATTAGTCTAGAAGCCAGTAGAAGGACTACTGCTTGGTGAAATCTACCACAAGGAGGAAGAATAGAAAGATAACAAAGCATTTCCCCTCCTATGAGTAATACTTTAGTTCATAGAACTCTTAAAAATTTGTCATCTGTCTTGCTTTAAAAGCACATTAGACAGTATTTCAAGGAGAGATGGACCATGACTTGGTGGAGACCGTCATGCTAAGATTTCTTCTTTTGTCCAAAGAAAAAAATCCAGGGAGACAAAAACACCTACATTCCTTTCTGATGTTCTTGGAATGTAAAGTTTAATGCTTAAACTCATTTCTGGTATCAGTTAGTTCTCCTCAGAAAGTACAGCAGACAAAATGCTTTGTGAACACATTGCAAGATGAAGAAATGGAGTTTTCTGTAGTGGCAAGAGCTTCAAGTACTTGGATATATTGATGCACCAATCAAGATCGCTCAGAGTTCCTATCACATCAGCCTCAGGGATTTTTCCTTGTTTCTCTGATAATATATTGAAAAATGCCAACAATATCCACGAAGAGGTTTACCATTAGTATAAAGGTACTGAACCACTGAGATAGTTCTCCAATAGCAAGCTAATAAAGATGTAAATAAGTATGTTATACTGATAAGCAGTTATGTCAGTGTAGTCATAACAGTTACGGGCACTGCACTCTCTCTACTTTAAAATTCCCTTCATTTTTTGCTTTGGTTACTCTGTTTCTCTAACCTGAATATCCATCTCAACTCCCCATACAGTATCTCTGCAGAACTAAATATAGACATTTTCTCCCTGCAGTATTTTGAGAAACAAAGGAAATGAAGGAGTGAGGAATAAAAACTGCATGCACATCTCCAATAGACATGCATCATGCATAGGGCAAGAGAATAACAATAAAATGCGTGAGGAGGAGATGGAAAAAATCTGAAGTTGTACTGTACCACGCTTTATCACAGAAGTAATGGACTAACTTCTCAACTCCTTGCCAATGGCATAATGGGAAAGCAGAGACAAGAAAAAGACAAGGACAATGATGTCAGAGGACCAAGACAAAACATTGAGCAATTGCCATGACAGAACTGCAACTTTTCATCATTTAAATTGCAATTAGCACATCCCACATTAGTTTTTCATCCATCTTCGAGAAACAAAGACAGCAATAGTGTTCAAGTAATGCAGCACAAACCATGTTTACAGCAAAATCCGCATGGAATACCTCTGCTCTTTTAACACTGTTAAGTCTTTTAACACATTTAATCTCTTACACTTCAAATACCTTTCAGAATATTAACCAGCATTTGTGTATGATCATAAGCACATACATCAAAAGTATCTGCATCCAAACACATATATACTAGATACCTAACAATGAAATAAGTTCAACTGTGTTACATATTCCAACCTTGTTGACTGCACCCATCTTCCTTGCAACTCACTCATGAGCCTGAAGAGACTCCAAACTGATGTGTCTTCTTTTTGGAAAAGGAGTGGGGAGGAACAAAAACTCCACCACACGTATGTTTCATTTTCTGACATCACATTTCACTGCCATTGCACAGGATAAGCTGTCATTTCACAGACCTTCATCTGAAAATGCAGCCTTGCTGGAAGGCTACATGGAAAAGCTGTCATTTTCTACCATCAAGATTTCACACCTTAAATCTGTAGCATTTAACAATATTTTGATTTTTTCCCCCTTTCTCTTCCAGTTAGCTGTATAAAACCTGTGTTCCAGCATCATAAAATGGCATTTGGTAGGATGGAATATGACATCAAACTATGAGACATAACAAATTGAATCTCTCCCCTTTCTTCAAACTATCATTCACCACTGTGTGAGGTAATAAAATAATAATGTGGCATAGCATGGATTCTTCTGCATAGCGTGTGTATAAGCAGAACTTTGTAAAAAAAACAAAAAAGAATTGCTAAAAATAACACAGTACATCAAGGCAGGTTTTTCATCCACAAATTCAGATACATGGGCAACTAACAGAAAAGTATGACCATACAGAATTAAGCTTTGATTGCAAATGTAACTGATTAGGTACAAGAAACATTTCCACTGTGCTCCAAACATCCAACTACCCAACCAGGGAGAAGGGAGCTTTCTTAAAGGACATTTCTTCATGTAACTGCACACTATATGTTTTTATTTGTGTTGTGAGAGATTAAAGGACAATAATGCAGTCTGTCCAGGACATATGTAATAATTTATCACTCTTAATGTGAGAGTCATAGAACATCCAAGTTAATTCTCTGAAGCAAATTTGTTCTGTTAATATCAAGACATAACACACCCTACCAAGAAACTAAATTGGTCAACAAATTCATATATTTACCATGGAAATTCTGCTAAAACTACTTTCATTACCTTTATTTGTAATTCTTATATACAAAAGCTCTAAAAACTTTTCCCACAAAGTGCTTATTAAACAAATGTAGACAACTACAGAGCTTCAGGTGAGCAAAAGCATGGCTTTCATCTCTATTTCTGTAGAAAAAGTAGGTAGGGCTAGGTGCTGAGATACACTGATATTATATTCTTGTATTATAACAACAATTTGTAGTTGGCTTATTGAAAATGTAGTATTTCTAGAGATGCATTGTTAAAACTCTAGGATACAAATAGAAAAGTTTTGAATGGCATTGGAGAAAGTTTGCTATGTCATCAAATTCTATTCTATTACCAACAGAAAAATAAAGCAGCATTAAAAAAAAAAATGAAGTTCAGCACATCTGAGTTACTATTACAAAACCAAACAGTTTCATTCTTAAAAAAAAACCCACATGCTATTGGGAAAGTGTTTATGAAATATAGAATGCTGAACTGTCTCCAAGGCTGCTGAAGCAACAAAATATTACAAAACTATTCTCCTTTGAAGTACAAAGCCTGCATGTAATTCCAAAGCGTGGCAAAAAAAAAAAACAAAAAAAAACCCTTGAATGGATGGATCTTAGGGCAAATCAGGCTGTAAGCACACCAACCTTGAAATCAGTGCTTACAGAAGAAGCGTATGCACAAAAGTATTACAATATCGGACAGCAGGGGCCCATGTGATCAGGGGAGACTGGTCACAAGTGGTGTCCCATAGAGGGTCAGCCTTGGGACTGGTGTTTTTCAACATCTTCACCAATGACAAAGACAATGTCATCAAGTGCACCCTCAGCAAGTCTGCAGATGACACCAAGCTGAGCAGTGCAGCCGATACATTGGAAGGAAAAGAAGCCATCCAGAGGGACCTGGACAGGCTGGAGAAGTGGGCTCGTGAAAACCTAATGAGGTTCAAGAAAGCCAAGTGCAGGATGCTGCAATTGAGTCAGGGCAATCCCAGATATTTATACAAACTGGGGGAAGATCTCCTTGAGAGCAGCCCTGCAGAGAAGGACTTGGGGGACCTGGTGGATGAGAAGCTGGACGAGGCAGCAATGCGCGCCTGCAAGCCGGAAGGCCAACTGTGTTCTGGGCTGCATTAAAAAGGGGTGGCCTTTTTAATTAAGAAGGGAGGTGATTGTCCCCCTCTACTCAGCTTTTGTGAGGTCCCATCTGCAGTACTATATTCAGGCCTGGGGCCCCCAGCACAGGAAGGACGTGCAGCTCTTGGAGCGGGTCCAGATGAGGGCACTAAGACGATCAGAGGGCTGGAGCACCTCTCCTATGAGGAAAGGCTTGTTTAGCTTGGAGAAGAGAAGGCTCTGGGGAGACCTCACTGTGGCTTTCCAATACTTGACGGGAACATATAAACAGAAGGGGGAACGGCTGTTTACGAGGGTGGATAGCGAAAGGACAAGGGGGAATGGTTTTAAACTGGTGACAGGGGAGGTTTAGGTTAGATATTAGGAAGAAGTTTTTCACCCAGAGGGTGGTGAGGCACTGGAACAGGCTGCCCAAGGATGTTGTGGATGCCCCATCCCTGCAGGCATTCAAGGCCAGGCTGGATGTGGCTCTGGGCAGCCTGGTCTGCTGGTTGGCGACCCTGCACATAGCAGGGGGTTGAAACTAGATGAGCATTGTGGTCCTTTTCAACCCAGGCTATTCTAAGATTCTATAATTAGCTGTCCAGCAGCCATAAAATTATAGTAAACAACTATATATGACCGGTTTACAGATTTATATTCCTGATCTACAGTATTTCTAAGTATTCTAGCTATCATCTATCAATAACACAGCAAATACTTGCAACATTCACAAGTGCAGATACTGTCTTAGGCTTGGGATCCTGAATCTCACAGTGGCTAAGGTTGGCAGGGCCCTCTGGGTGCTGGCCCAACTCTGGCTCCAGCAAAGGCCTCCAGAGCAGGGTGCCAAGGGATACATCCAGGAGGCTTCCAAAGATCACCAAGGAGGAGCCTGTGCCAGTGCTCCAATACCTGTACAGTAAGGAAGTGCTTCCTGATGTTTGGACAGAACTTCCCACATCCTAGTGTTCAAGTTTGTGCATAATCTATGCAAGTGACTGAATTCCAATTATCTCCAGATGGAAAACACTGCCAAAACACTGCTTTGTGGTCCCATCACCAACTCAATATTATTGCAAAAGAACTGCAATATTTTTTCTATTCTCAGTGGCGATACCCAACTCATCTCTTGACTCAATTCCCTCCTTTTGGCATTCCTTATTAAAGACAGAAGACCTAAAATCTGTCTAAACTAAAAGAAAACCCAGTATGGAGGATGCAGAAAGATGCTAGTGATAACTCCAGTAACTATTCATTTATAGATCTAATGCGTAAGATGTATACTTAAAATCCAACCAGCTTTAGCAGTGGAAGTTCACTGTGGAATCCTTGAATAAGAGGCTGCTACAGTGGGTGGAAAAAGAGTGGGAGCTCAGAACCACCAAGAAAGTAGAAAAACGACTTGACACAGAGGTGGGAGCTCAGATACTGCTGTCAATTCTGGCTCTATGATTGCTAAGTTCCAGAACTGTGGTATTCACATGCTCCTTGGATTTAAGACCAATCCTTTCAAATTTCAATTCCCTGCTGATAGGCCAGCACACCAGCCACGCTGTGCTACTGTTGCCCTCTAGCCAGAAACAGAACACGTGATGATCAGCATTGGGAGCTCTACATTCACTACATTTACACACAGGCAAACACACAAACAAAGCATATCCTTCCATTGCAAAGAGAATAGCCTATGGAACAGGGAGTGCATTCCTGGTGAGTTGATTAAATGAATATTGTAACAAACGTCAAGAGAGTATTTGAAAAACAATTTGAGATATCTTACAAGATTTTCTTTTCTTGCAGTTGAAATAATTGTCAGGATTATTTCAAACTGAAATAAATGTAAGCTTAGTTTTCCAAGGTGCAGCTTACTCTTCAGATCTCCACCAGCCCTGGAAATCTTACTCTTTCCATAATTATACTGCATTTCCCGTCCAAATACGCTCTTGGACATTGCTATACAAACACTGTAATTTTCAAATTACAGTAAATTTAAAAAATATAACTTTGCTTTATTAACTAGTTATATTTCTTTGAACAATTATCTGTTTACAATGCAATCCAAAGCACAAAATAAGACTTACCATTTCTCTACATCTATGTAAGTACACATTTTTAAAATCAGCAATTGTCTTTGTTTTGCAGATCCAAGCCAAGAGAACAAAAGCATCTTATATCAGCCCACACTTTAGCTAGCACAAAAGCAACGTTAGCAAATCATGCAAGTCTTGCAACAGCCACTTCAATGTATTAGAAGTATTTGTACAAGAAACACCAGGAGAAAAAAAAAATACTAGTTTCGGGAAAGCCATTCTGAAAAGTTAAGAAAAATTCTTGTGAGAGGCAATGACAACTACATTGTCACCAACATCTTTTTTGTGTACGTCCACAACATATTCAAGTAAATACATCCACATACATGCAGACTTAGGAGCGAACAGAACAAATGCAAATGGGATAGTATATTATGGCCATGAAAAACAAAGGGAAAATGCAGCAAGCAAGATTTATGTTAAGACAAGACTGGAAACATGGGACTACTCCGGTTTGCCTGAAGATCTGCTGAAGTGGATCAGCATTCAGTAACCGTTATAAAGCTCTAAGTTGTAGCTGCTTATACGCTGGCTGAAGGAAGCATTTTGGTTAGCCACAGACTGTTGTGTATGCCTGTAAATCTGCCTGAGAAAGGAGGATACTACAAGATGAACAGTGCGTGCAAAGGGAAGCTTCTACTGGAACACGGTGAGGGAGATGAGTGAGAAGTACAGACTCACTCTGTCTGCGGTGCGGTGGAACAGTCCGAGGGATGCCCTGGAATGAGCCCTGCCAGGGAGAGAAGGAGGGAGCAGAATACCCACCCTGTGCAGAAAGAGAGAGGGGGAGAAGTATAATAAAAAAAGAGAACAGGGAAAAACAAGACACCAAAAAGCCACACCATTCTTTTCCGTTTTCCCCCAGAAAGGCATCAATATATTTACAAGTTTTTCTATTTTGTTGAGGTAAATGTGAGATTCTACTGAAATCCACAGGAAGCGATGGCATTGTGATACCCTAACCTAGCCAGAAATCTTATAATACACCTCCATTTTTATTCATTATATATGCACACAAATCTGTTAAAGTTGGTTGGGCTTTTTTTTTCCAGGAAGAAATACAGTAGCTGAACTTTCCATGTTGAAAATGCATGCTAAATTTTTTATTCTTTAAAGGCTTCAATATATTTTTTAAATGCCTTACCAATTAGTACACTGGTTAACAACACTGATCCTCTGGAAAAACAAGCAGCTTTGTTTATAATAAAAAGACTTTATCAGAAAAAAAATCCCAGTAAATCTCAGTGCTTTTGAGACCATCATTGATAGCATTACTGTTTGTGAAAGAGGAGGCATGACACTGACCTGCTTGCCTTGCACTTTGCTTTAGGAGCTTGAGCCCCCTACTACAGGATCAGAAAACTCTGACTGTGTATATGTTGATTACTTGCAGATTTGCCTGCCAGATGTTTCAGATCATCACAGAATTGACAAGAGAAGAAGCAACTTTACACGTATATTTTTCTTTCTACCCATGCCTTTAAAAGAAGCCTACTCAAGTTGGAACTGCCCTCTCAAAGTGGATATTCTTGATGTTCCATTTCAGCAAGTCAGCTTTAAGTCTTTACAGCCCTTCCGCTGTTTACCAGTGGAAAATCTGTTACTAAAGGGTTCTGGAACACTGCTTCCAAGAGTAAGGCTTTTCATTGCTTCCCACTACCAGTAACCAGCAGACAGCAACAGCAACCATTTGCAGCTATTTCTTCAGATAGTGGGAATTTCATATCTAAACAAACATCTCTTCAAAAGAAACAGAAAAATAGTTTGCCCCTCCTCTCTAGTTTCTCTGGCCTGTTACTCATCACATTGCCATGGTTGAAAAATAAAATAGTATTTTACTTCCATGATTCTTTTCAAAGTTTGTTAAGTACTACATGATTTCTACAAATAAACAGTCTGCTTTTTTTCTTTTTATCCTAGTGCAAGTTTAAACATTTCCCCAACTCACCACTTTTCTACATCTAATTAGATTTCATACATCATTATTCCAAGTTTCATTACTGTTAAGATGTAACTTAACATATCCATCTAAATCAAGTCTTAGAACTTGCCAGGTAGAGTACTCTTAAACTAGAACAGAAAATAAAGAAAAAAGTAGAGGAGACTTCTTCATTCTTCTTCAGAAGCTGAGATATAAAATTACTTTAGAGAAATCACCAGGAAAAAGTTCACTGTTATCTGATTAAAATCTAGGTGGAGATACTGATTACTTCCCACGTTCTCACAGTCTGCCCTCAGTTACCATTAGGGTTCACAAAATTTTTACACTACCGCATGAAAAAACATTACTAGTTTCAGTCTAGCAGTACAACAAAACAATATGATATATTGCATCGAGACTAGTATTAAAGAACAAATATTCCTAAGCACAAAACAAATTGATCCCTGACTGATGAGACTTGAACAAAAGCTTTGGATATCCGCAGCACTGTACAAAACAACACTACATTTTTCAAGCCATCTGTATACAGTTTGCTCACATTTCATCCTACATAATGTCAGCATGGAGGAACAATAAAAAATGACTTTCATTCTCTAAATATAGTCCAGGCTCCAGACAGTAAAAAGGCCAGTTTCACCAGTTTCATCTTGTAGAGAACTGTTCAGCTTGGTAACGTGTTTTTTTGTTGGTGGTTTTTTTTTTTTTTTTTTTTTTTTGGTTGGTTGTTTTTTGTTTTGCTGCATTTTTTTTCTCCTCAGACTTCTTTGATATTTTAATGCATTAAATTAGGAAGAGTGGCTAAAGTTTTATATCCTCTTCCTTCTTCTCTCTAAAATGAGAGATTAAGACCAAGCCAGCTGAGCTACTTAATAGCTATGATACTATTGTAAAAGTGAAGGAATATTTAGGTGTCTTGATACATTCCAGTACCTTTTAGGCATCCATATTAACACTTCAAAGAACAGCCCTAAATACAGTCTGCTCAGTAACTCTTCATGGTATTTAATCATTATTGGTTGACTGAAGTAGTAAATGGAGAACGGGCAATTCACTCGTTTTAGTGTCTTGCCTGCTAGACTGAACTGCTCTCCAGGCATGGCTCAGTTCCCCTCTCAGAAATGCCAAGGAACATCTTACAAGTTGAGAAGCAGACCTAGTTATTACTCTGGCAGCAGACTTCAAAGTTTACATTGCTCCATATGGACAAGTCTCAAATAAAAGCTCAATTTGAAAAAATCAAAAGCATTGCCTAATTGTACATCAAAAAAAGTAATTAAAAATAAACATCAGTGGAATCAAATAAAGAACAGGAAATACAGTGCTGGAGATTTATTAATGTATTATAACTTGCGTTGATTTTACAAGTGATAAATATTATACTAATCCTCAACATAAACTACATTAAGAGATAGTTATCTGACACTAAGTCTGACTTACGAAAAGATGCCTTTTCTTTTAATAGTACACAAAGCTCCAGCAAAGAAATTTACAAAGCTTTTTCTTTAAAAAAAGAATGCCTCATACTCATCTCCTTCTATTAGAGAAATACACATTTGGATACTCAAGAAAAATAAGCATACACACTAATAATTACATCTCCTCAGCTTACAGAACATATTTAAAGTACACAGAGAACTGCAGCTTCCTAATAAAAGCAGGGAAGAAAGCTTAGTTATCAGAAAGTCTCTAAAATCCACAAGCAAGCAATAGTAGAATTAAGATGAGAACGTTACTTACCTAAATTTTTATTTTAAAAAGTAAACTTAAAGATGTTTGGATTTTTCAAGGTTCTGCAGCTGTGATACAAGTCGTCCCACCTGCACCTCAATGCTAGGCAGAAGCCTCAACAGATCCTCCCCCCTCAGCTATTACGTGCATCGAGGCACTGAACTTGAATCCCATTCCTCTCAATTCCCAGATATTGAAACAGTGAACCAGCAAAAAACAACAACAACACACACCACAAACAAACAAACAAAAACAACAGCAAAAGCATCCTATAAAGAAAAGTGATACAGAATGTTACCTATCTGCCAAAACAAGAAACTCCACAAAAGAGTGAAAGTGTAAGAGCGACTCAAACCAGAACAGGATGAATAGCTTCCATAGATCCTGACAGATTGTATGATTGCTGCTAAAAGCTTTGTGAAATTTTAAACCAAACTGCACTGGGAAACCTGTTTGTTGTTGTTAATTTTTAGTAAAAAATACTAAAAAAAAAAAAAAAAAAAAAAAAATCTTAAAAAAAAAACAAAAAAATTACCAGCAGACTTTCCCAGTGCTATGAAGAGACTTCAACCTTGGAATAACCCATCATGTGAATAAAAGGAAATGCAGCATAGCCAGGAAATCAGGTCTAGGCAGCACAGATTCATGAAAGCAAGTCCTGCTTGACCAACTTCATCTCCTATGACCAGGTGACCTGCCTAGTAGATGAGACAAAGGCTGTTCATGTAGTATAACTAGACCTCAGCAAAGCTTTTGGCACTGCCTCCCACAGTATTCTCCTGAAGAACCTGACAGCCTGTAGCTTAGACAGATACACTCCTTGCTGGGTAAAGAGCTGGTTGGAGGGTCGGGCCCAGAGAGTGGTGGTGGATGGAGTTACATCCAGCTAGTGACTCGTTACGAGTGGTGTTCCCCAGGGTTCATATTGAGGTCTGTCCAATATCTTTAATGATGACCTGGATGAGGGCATTGAGCACACCCTAAGGAAGTTTGCAGATGACACCAAGTTGAGAGGAAATGTTGATCTGCCTGGGGGTAGGAAGGCCCTACAGAGCGATCTGGACAAGCTGGATAGCTGGGCTGAAGCCAATTGCATGAGCTTTAACAGGACCAAGTGCTGGGTCCTGCACTTTGCTCACAACAACCTCATACATTGCTACCACCAGGCGTGACGCAGAGAGGCTGACAAGTTGCAGAGAGGACAAGGATCTGAGGGTGTTAGCTGACAACCATCTGAACATCAGCCAGCAGTGTGCCCAGGTGGCCACAAAGGCCAACGGCATCATGGCTTGTGTCAAACACTGCAGCCAGCACAAGCAGGGATTGTCTCCCTGTACTCAGCTCTGGTAATACCTTTTCATGTTCAGTTTTGGACCCCTCACTACAAGAAAGACATTGAGGCCCTGGAATGTGTCCAGAGAAGGATCTGGAGCACAGGCCTTATGAGGAGCGACTGAGGAAACTGGGATTGTTTTAGTCTGGAGAAGAGGAAGCTCAGGGAAGATCTCATCACTCTAGACAAGTACAAAAGGGGGTCAGCATCCTTTTCCAGGTAACTAGCAATAGGATGAGAGGTAATGGCCCTAAGTTGCAATAGGGGGAGGTTCAAATTGGATATTAAGAACATTTTATTCTCAGAAAAAAATGGTGCTGCATTGACACAGGCTGCCCAGGGAGGTGGGAGTCACCACTCCTGGAGGTTTTCAAGAAAAGGGCAGATGGCACTGAGAGATATGGCTAGCGGACATGGGCTAATGGTTGGACAAAATGATCTTAATGGTCTCTTCCAAGCTTCATGATTCTATAACATGCTTCTGCCATAGCAGAAGAAGAGAAAAATTTCTAAGCTACTGCTATGATAGTAGTCTTAGGCTATCAGCCAAATAGTGCAACTTTTTTTTTTTTCCAAGGGTACACCAATATTCAAAGCTACTACTACTAAGAGAAATTTTTCCTGCTGCACAAAAAAATGCAGGAAAGATCCATGTGTCTGGAGGTTTTGAGAATTAATAAGATCTTTGCTGTCTCACCTAGCATTACCAGCTGCCCCATATAAATTTAAGAGAATACATCATAAAGGAACATACAACATACTTCAAGCATCAATGCAAAACAAATGCTTTTGCATCAGTTGCCTTTTGCTAGCCTAGCAGCAGGAAGATATAAATAAATAACCCCTGCATGCAGCAATTATTTTGAAAGTATGAAGTAAGTTCCACATGGTAGTTTTTCACTACACAAAAATCATCCATGAAAGCTTTAACAGCCCACTTCTGGGTAAGTTCCTGCATGTTACACAGGGCAACAGTGTTACTTTAAAGCAAGAAGCAAGATGTACAACGTAACTACCTAGTCCAGTTACTTTCTGTGCTACCAACAAAGTATATGTATTAGTAATACTAGGAGGGCTGCTCTGGAAGCATTATCTCCGATTTCATTATGTCACATGCAGATGTTGGTGGCATGGCAGTAGAGGTTGAACCTTCCTGATAATATTCTGTTACATGTTGTTGTTTTGCAACTGATGGCAGCAGAAGGGCAGTCTGACAGAATGGTGTCTGACATGGAAGTGCAAATGAAGCAACCAACTCAGTTCCTTCATGTGGAACAAGTGGCACACATTCACTGATGCTTACTTAATATTGATGGAGATGAGACAGTGGATGTGAGCACAACGAGGGGCCAGGTGGTACATTTCAACAAGAACTGAAAGAACAGCATATGCAAGTTTTTCAGAACCTACTGAACAAATATGAGGCTAAAGATGACTTCCCTGGATCACGATTACTGGTGACAAGATGTGGTGCCACCATTTCAAGTTGGAGTCAAAACAGCAGTTTATGGAGTGATGACATGCAAACTCAAAGAAAACGTTCCAGGCACAGCCCTCAGCAAGTAAAGGGAATTGCACTATAATTTGCCATAGGAAAATGGGCAATCCTTTTGGATTTTCCTGAAACAGAGACAAACCATCAATTCTGACTACTACATTATGGCACTAAGCTGAATGCTCAAATTTCCAGAGTCAGGCCAGAGAAGGTGGTAACCTTTCTCTTGCAACACGATAAAGTCAGGTCCCATACCAGCTTGAAGACCATGGAGAACATTGCAATTCTTGGCTGGGCTGTCCCACCACATCCAGCATATAGTCTCGATTTGTTGCCTCCTGACTTCTATCTGGTCAGACCAATGAATGATGGACTGCATGGGCAACGTTTTCTTAGCAACAATGCTACCATAGCAGCTGTAAGACAGTGCACCACTTCTGTTGGTGCAGACTTTTATGAGCTTGGCATGCAGGCTTTTGTTTGTTGCTGACAAAATGTACAGCTAATGGCTGTAACTATGTTGAAAAAAAAAAAAAAGTTTTGTAGCTGAGAACTTGCTCTATCAAGAAGTGTTATTGTGCTTTTTGTAGCTGTAGTAGTTTCCATGAAAATAAATAGGAAGCATTACTTTCAGAGCAACCTTTGTATAACAGAAAAGCAAGTGAACAGTAGAGAAGTGCTTGACAATGATAGAAACCTATGCTATATGTGAAGATAAACACACGCTGACCAGGCTTCAGCACCTGGGGGTGTGAATTAATAGTTACAGAGTCAGAGCATACAGTAAAAATCTAAGGCCAAGGTGGAAGATAAAACTCAAAGATGACAACGGAACACAGAGGCAGCCAAATGATTATGAAGGTTCACCAAACCTACAAGGGAGGCTTTGGAGAAGTGAGCTGGAACAATATTCTAATGACAGGCAAAGTGCAGAAGAAGAAATATAGCAACAGACAAGAATACACGTGCTCTCACACACACTGTTGTTTTAAAAGAGACGTGAATAAACCTATATAAAACTTTAGGAAGCAACACTTGATCTTATCATTACTTCTCTGAGACAAAGGAAGAAATCAGCTCTTACTACACAATATTTACTGTTCCAGGGCATGGGAGAACATTCAAACTAAGAAGATGATGCTAAGGAACTGATCTCAGGGGTGAGAATCCTTTACAAGCATCTTCATCTAAATTCGAAGTTCTATAATAAATTTGCTCAGATTTTACTTTTCAGCATCTGCAAACCACCTTTTCAGTCCTAGAAGACAAATAATTTGTCAATATAAACCAAAAGCTTGACATGTAAACTTGATTTTGGAAAAGTATTTAGTATTACTGAAACAGGGCTGCAAACCTGCCAGACAATTGCAGCAACGGATGCTCACATTGTAAGCTTTCTCCACCAACGTTAAATTCAAGCAACTTTATATTCAGTATGTTCTTCAAGGCTTTACTTCTATTTTTCATCGCAACTAAAGAATAGGCACATATTGACTGGAAGTGATTTAATTAAAAGAGATCCAATAAAGTCCTTCCAGAAATGTCACAATCTACCTCTGTCAGTCAATAATTGCAGAAGACTTTACTCTTGAGGATAGCTAACTGAAAATGATGGTTCCCCCTAAGTTATCACTGACTGTAAAGATAATAAAACTACAGAATGTAGTTTTGAGCAGGACGCTACATGGAGAACAACTATGTAACAGAGGGTGGCTGGGCAACAGATAGCTAACTATCAAATCTCAATTGCTCAGATTTCAAAATGAGTTTGAAGAATGAACCTAAATTTACATAGCTCACATTTACGTACATGTTTATCTTTGAATAGGTAAAAAAAAACCCTAAGGCTGCTTTCAGAAAACTGTGGTCGTAGATAAATTCATTACTACATCAGGATGGGCCATTTTCAAGAAACGTAGAAAGAAACAAATCAATAAGATCTGTGAAAGAATACAATTAATGATATACTTACAAATATATTAATTAGGAAAACCATAAATCTAGCAAGATTATTAGCTATTTTAAACAGAGATTAAACTTGCAATAACTTGCATACAGCTTTTATATTTCTGAGGTCTCTCAATAGCTGATTTCCACTCTCAGTATTGCCTAGTTCATTCTGGTGTCCATTCTTTATGAACTACTACATTAAGTACAAATATGAAGTACTTTCTGATAGAGCAAATTGTGGTATGTACAAGGACTTATGCTTCATGAATTAACGTATAGTATCAGTTCTGCTAGAATTTCTGAAGTGTTAGAATAAAGTTATGCCAACGTAACTGAAGTAACTTCTGATATTTGACATCATTTAAAGTAACTGGCAGGTCAGAGCTTAGAAAGAAATAACAGTTGGATATTCATCAACTTCGCTCATTATTAACATGCTTAAAGATACAAAAAGCTTATATGCCTCTAAGTTCTACATCTATTGCAAAAAATTCAATTATAATTTCATTTTTAAAAACATAGTCTATACAAAACCTTCATAGTTTCCATAAACATTAAGTACATCTGTGATTTAAATCATGTTTAGATGCAATGAACCTGTTTGTTTTTTTTTAAAACCAGCCTGCACCCTCACTGCAAGCCTATTATTTTAAAATGAACAAAATGTTAGAGCAAAAAAAATGTAAGACTCTTTCTTCTAGTGGGAATACGTTTTTGTCACCTGTCTCCTGCTATTTGTTTTTACTGTATTCATCCCTCAAGAAAATGCAGTCTTTTGTTTCTTCTTTCTACTGCAAGTGACACTGTCATTGAGTTCCAGATCAACAGTGACTTCGTGCCAAGGCTTGCTATATTTATACTGTATATTTAGCCAAAAGATAAAGAAACATTGTGCCCCAAACTCTGAGCTATGATTTATGAGTAACCTCCTGAAAAGCAGCTTATATTGAGTAAGTTTGTGCATACATGTATGTGTACATACACACACACCCCCAATCATGAACACAGCATGAGTTATGTTGTTTTTCTTTTAATTGATAAAGATATTCTCCTTTATAACCTGACAATTTCTGTATGGTAATGAAGTGTCTTTCTGAACAAAAGTATTGAACTTTGAAGATGACACATACTTCTATCTGACCAAAGAGATAATTGGGCCTAATGAATGCTCTTAGTTGAAATACTAACCTGCCTCTTCCATCCTCCATCTCCCGATATCTTGGTCTCAACAATTAATACTACAGATCGCTCAAATTAAAGCTTCTGCAGCTAGCAATTAACTTCTAATAGTTACTAATCTAATTCTGAATTTATACAGAAAATGAGATAAGGAAAAAAAGACCAAGGAAACAACAATAGCCACTAACTCAGCAACATTATCAGTATGGAAAAACATCACATACATGTCACATACATGAAACTAAATCTTGAGAAAAAACGAGCTCAAGAGCTCCAAAGGTACAGAAGAACAGAAACGAATGGGATGAGCATCAAGGACATTTCATGTGCTTAGTAGAAAAACAGAGGTGCCACAGGAAAAAAAGAGCCACTTAAGGTTATGTTCCCTTTACTCTGGGTTCTAATCACACAGATGGTTGGAAAGCATGGCCTCAATGGAAAAAAGATTCACAAGGAAGTGGTGAGCATGCCATATGGTTGCATTTCTATCTTAGCACTAGGTATTTAGAAGAATAGTTTTAGAGGGGTGGCAAGGCTGATTCATCTTAACTACAATTTGGTATCAAAAAACTTGGGGCAGGGTAAAAGGAAACTGAAGAGTCTAAACCATTTTTAGTCTTCTAAAGATGATTTTCAGGATTCTCTAGCTGAAGTAGGACCTGAAAGATCATAATCTGGAGACTACTTGCTGGCAAATGATAAAAGCCTTGTTCATCATTCAGAAAAAATTTCATGTTATTGTAAAATAACAAAAATGTTGTCTCCCCCCACTAACATTCCATCTCAAGTATTCTCTTACAGTCCTACTGAGAATGCAATAATTTTGTACATGGCAGCAAAAATTTTACACAACAACATTTGGGAACAAAGATGTCCTCTGTCAAACTGACATTCACCCAATAATTTTTTAGAATTCAACCAGTACTCTAAATGGTGATTATGAAAAAATCAAGTAACTTTCATTGTTGACATCTAGGGACTTAAGCTTAGAATACGCTGTTACTCTTCCTCAGATGCACACACAGGAATAATTAAACTTCAACGAATAAAAAAGATATGGATAACCAACTTCAAAATCAAGATAAGAAGATGTCTTAATGTGTGGTTAGATATACAGCTTGGGTTGAATATGACAAATGTTCAAAAGATGATTAAGGAGAGAATTCTGAAGTTTAATTACATATATTAAAATATATGTTTGTAATAATTTTTTTAAACATGATTAGGTCTGCAAAAGAATGTTTAAGCTAAGCACAGCAGTAAGGGCATACAAATAATAACACTAGTAAACAGCATACCTAATCTCTTAAGTATGACAAACTTGTGCATATGCACTAATTATAAAATTGAGGAATGAAACTCAAAGTCACAACAAGTTTTACTCACAGAACTCCTCCTCCAGGAAGTTTGTGTGAATTTATCAGCATACACGCACTTTGCCACTGTGGGTTTTTGGCTGTCCTTCTGGCAGTTACATCTACTGGCCTTAAACACCCCCCAAGAAAGAAAATGAAGAATTTATTAGAAAATAACTAATTAAGATTGTTGGAAAGCACCATTCAGACTCAGCACCTAATACCTTCTGGCAGTATTTTTTTTTTTTTTTTACTGTGTTTATTATGCACTGATAAAATGAAGTACCAGTCCCTGTGTTAATTTGCTTATCAAACTCCTCTGGATCATTTCTCTTTCTGAGGAAAGTACTTGAAAGATTTGTCATACATATGCATATGCACCTAAAAACAGTAATTGCACATATCTGCAATCAATCAAGATGAATGGCTACGTAACAGCACATACAAAATGTTTACTCAGCATATGCAAAGAGATGAAATTGAAACAACACTGTAGAGGTTTCTACTATTTAACAAAGGAAGTTACATGGCAACTATTACAAAATTGGCTATAAAATGAACAATTCATATCCCACGTCAGTCTTGCACATTCTGTGGTGTGAGTCTGTTTCACTATCAATAACTGAAAAAGTACGTGTAGGTATTTGAAAGTAATTATAAGAATACATTATCATTTGTCATGGAAAGCGCATGGACTGCACAGGAAATTGCAGGAAAAATTTACTCCCACTGAAGTTCACATGCCATGTTCTTAGAAAGGCCAAAATACACTTACATGGGATCATACCCACCCTCCCTCCCTCCATGATACTCCTCCATGTTTTTGGTTGAGACTGGCTTGAGACAATCAGTTTGAAGTGAATTTAAAAAGCAATTTATCTTAAGTAACCTTAGTGAATGGCCTGAAAATATGCAACTACTTTGCAGTGGACTAGTTTGACAGAAGCCAATGCAGATATACACAGGGCAAAATCCTGTTCTAGACTAGTTTTGGAGTAAAAAGTGAATAGCCATATAATACTTCTGCTTAAGAATGTGTGCTCGTCTGAAACTCATCTGTAAGTATCCCTGGTTTCACAGAGCAACAGCTTGTATTTATTTGCTCAATATTAAAAAAAATACAAATCATGACTGGCCTCCTGAAAGACCCCCCAGAAAAGGGTAAAAATTACAAGATTATCCCTCTTAAAGCCTTCATAAGAAATATCTATTCACTTTGCACTCTGCAGTGCTTGCTTGGTATTCTGTTAAGCATTAAAAATTATACTTACAAGTTGATGCTCTAATTGGTTGATTGTTTCATCCTTTTTCTTCAGTTCATCTTTAAGCTGTCTGATCTCATTCAGTAAGTCTTCCGTCTACAAAAAACATTAGGCAATGTGAGTTTTCCCCTAATGGCCACAATCTAAATCAACAACTCTATAGGATATACAGCAGATACAGCAGATATATATCTATATACAGTACAAATATACTACATCAGAGGTTCACAAAGCCCTAGCAGAAACATTAGCACAATCCTTCATCTTATTTGCATGGTGAGATGTGATGAAGAGTACACCTGATGAACAAAGAAACTTGAAGTCTCTTTTAAAAAAAAAAGTTTAGCCAACACACAAGCTGCAAATTTAGTGCAAATCATCTGCAGTTTTGATGTTTTGATGCAGACTCATCTGTTGTATGAGAAGGTAGTATCACAGAGAAAAAAACCCTAACCATCAAATACTATCTCTAGTGGTACTTGCATTAGTAGTATTAGATCATCTAAGGAACCTGGAATATAAGCCAACAGAAAATCAAAGTACATAAATAATTATAGTATTATCCTTCAAAGGGAACTTGGCCTTTTCAAACTTTAACAGATAACAAATAGTGAGAAAAATCTTTCAGATGTTACTCTAAAGCTGATAATTCCCACGACTGCTACTAACACAGAAAAGCAACATTATTTTAACTACCTAACTGTACTGCCATTAGTAAATATTTTAGAAGGTCGAATACACCACTTAAACACTTAAATAAACCACTTAAAGAAAACTCATATGATCTATACATATGCTCAAGGAGGTTGTGGATGCCCCATCCCTGCAGGCATTCAAGGCCAGGCTGGATGTGGCTCTGGGCAGCCTGGGCTGGTGGTTGGCTACCCTGCACATAGCAGGGGGGTTGAAACTCGATGATCATTGTGGTTCTTTTCAACCCAGGCCATTCTATGATACACACGTATCTGGTAGGTTTTAATAGATATAAGAAGCACTACTTCATAAGACAAATACAAACAAATTTGTATCCCTTGTTCTGAAGAGTAAATCAGCACCATTTACCTTGAAATAAGTTGACTCAGGTTCTTGTGGTTCTGGACTTGATGGTATCGAAAGTGAGATGTCCTGGAGCGACACATTCTCATCATTCTGACAGAGAACAAGAACAAACTGTTAAAATATTTGCTTAAATAACCCCTTTTCAAAGATATAAATACATCATCTCTTTGAAAAGCCTGTTACAGCATCTGAAGTCCCTCCCTATCAATTCTCCTATTTTCCTTTCTCTGATATAGAAGCCTGCCTTGTAGCAGTACATGTATACTGCCCAAATAAGAGCCATGAACAACTTCTCACGAAGTAGCTGCAGCTATGTCAAAACATTGATTTTGTGCAAAAAAATTGGCCGTTGTGTTTAAATGCTTTACATCAGGATGGAATAGTGATACTAGGCCATTTTAAAAGCTTCATTTCCTTTGGTATCCTTTCAAATATGTCTAAGTAACATCAAAATATGCAGCCAAAATACTTCATCTAAATGTTCTTCATTAAAGGAGTAAAATTTACTGCTATGCAAGCAAATACAAAATTATTTCACAGTCATAAGAACTAAATAATTACAAATACTAGAAGTATGAAAAAGCACTCTTTTCTCTTCTAGTTCTGAAACTAATCACAATAAGGAGAAATGGGAAAACCAGCAATGATATCAAAGGATAATTTTACTTGGATAAATTGTGAAGCATTTACACTAAGAGTGCATCTACAGGAAATACAACACATAGATGAGCATGTCTCAAAACCTGTCTGAAACCACTGCAAGTCTGAGCCAGCAAGACCACCCTCAAAAATCACCAAAACAGAACTGCAGCTCAAATACTAAAAATCAACTGTGAGGAAAAAAAGATAGTCCTATTTATGCCCTTTATGGCATATGTTTCAGCTGTCCAACTTGCAGTTTAATTCAATCCACAAGCAGCTGCATGCCCCTGGGCAGACCACCAGCAGGTGACAGACTGATGAAGCAGTAATTTGCAACATACAGTTCTACAGCACTTTGAAATATTTTGAATTATTTTGCACAGTAATATATTAAAGAACCTTACTTCAACCCAAACTTCTCTAAAATGCTAAATTAAGGGAGCAACAATAAAAAACTTTGATGAAATTTGTTGACTTTAAATAACTACTTAAACTACTAAACACAGAAAAAAATGTAACGGTGTCACAGTTGTAACTGTGAAGGATTAATTATGGGAAGGGGAAGATATAAAGCAAAATAAATGTACAAAGTAGCCTGCACAGCATTTAAAGCTCTACGGCTGGTATTTGTAGGATACTGATACAATGCACAAAACCTGACAAATAGAATGTCCTACAGCAGCAGATTGTAACCCCAATGCAAAGAGCATAAGTCACACATTTTCTGGCAGTTCAAGCAATCACACCCTACACTGCACCTGATACTCAGCAGCAAAGCAAGAGCCAAGTCCATCTGCACTAATTCCCTTACCACTGTTCTAATCATCTTGTTACATATCACAGACCCAGTGCATCTGGGAAAGAACAAATCTAACACTATCACTGTGTACCCCATTGTGAACATATATTGCACTAATCTGTGCAGATCTCCTTGTTTTGCTTTCTCACTTGTATTGCAAAAACAAGGAGAAAGAAAACTATGAATCAGAAAGCTATCCATGTACCATGAAAAAGGCAGTAGTTAAAACAAAGAAGAATGAGCAAAACAGTGTAACTGGTTTCATGCAAGTTACTTTTGGTTGCCTAGAAATCATTCACTAAGACATCAACTTTGGAAAACTTGGAGAGAACATATCACTTCAAACCCTAGGTTTGTGATGAACTTAAAAACCTTATCACCTTGCAGGTACCTATAAAAAACTTCCAAGCTGTTGCTTCTAACCCAACTTGATGTTTGTTTGATTCCGTGTTGCTTTTGGTTTTGTTTGTTCAGCATTGTTTTGTGTTTTTGTTTTTGTTTGTTTTTTTTACAATAGTAGAATACATAATTCAGAATACCATGAATTTGCATTAAGAACAGTTGAACTAATCTTATTTGTGCCAAATATGGACAACGAATGCAAAAACAGCAAAACAGCAACTCAAGATGGCTTATTAAGCATATCAAAATCAAATACTTACCAAGCACACTGACAAATAAGCTACAACTGAAAACAAGCAATGATAAAACGATTTCCTTAGCAGAAGACTGCTTTTGTGAAACAACAGCATTAGAAAGAAAAGAAACAGCAATGTTTATTACTATTTCCCAGATTTAAGGCTGCAATACTAACTAAAAAAAAAATAAAAAAAATAATCAAACTATACATTCTAACTTTCTTGTTACAGTTATAATTAAACATTACTTCCACTGGGGGCATGAGACTAAGGCTGTAGATGTTGACACATATTTAGCCTTTTTATTTATTATTAAATATTTATTATATTTATTTTATTTAGCATTTTAGTCTTTAGCTAGAGATTCACTTTTATAACCTCAAATACGTATCAATATATTTAATCAAGTTGGTTCTCAAGCAACAATCAAGCAATTGACAATCAATGCACTGTCAGATTACACCTTTTGCTTGATGTTCCATCAGCAATCTATTTGAATCTACAGTGATTTCCAGTTCAGTCACATTTACCAGAAATTTCTCACTCTGTTTCAGTCAACAGCACCCACTGCAGCATGTGCCCAGCTTTGTGTGGTCCCTGTGTAACAAACTGGGGGTAATCACAAGCTTTGAGAAGTGTCTAAAAGTGGCTTACAGAATTAGAGCAAGTCTGAGGCTGAAAACTTACAAAATAGAACAGCAAGATTTAGAAAATCATCCAAACTTATTAACAACTACTTAAAGGAAACAGGTTGAGGGAGTGGGAAAAAAAACCCACACAAATTCCCTAAAATCACTGAGCATCCAAAACAAAGTTGGTCCTGAAAAAAATTACCCCTGATTTTTTGAATACTGATGTCAACAGATGTTACAGCATTCCTACAACATCTGTAACATGTTAGTATTTCTCTGCACTATCTGCCTTTCAGGTTTTTTTTCAGCTAAAATGTACATGTAAGATCACACGTAGAACCCCTAGAACAGAAGAGAGAAGGGTATTCTTTCAGAAGACAACTCCTACACTGACTCACAGAAAAATAAGCTCAAACCTTAAAGGCCATAGTTGCTTTCATTACACTGACATATTTTGGATTCTTTTAAGAAGTAAACTCTATTCATTAGAAGCAAATTAATTTTCAGTAATTATCTTGTGGTTCCTTACAAATGTAAGCTGTGTTTTCAACATGCAGGATTTAAAAAAAATATACTGCCAATAACATAATTTCAAGTAGAGAATTTTTTGAGCATTTTAACAGCTACAGCTCATGAAGAAGCTGAAAAATAGCAAAGTTTTCAAGGCTTTTAAGGCCTTTGATTCTCAAGCAGATGACAGGAAAAATCCAAGTTTTCTGTGCTAGAAAAAGGTCACTTGAGTAGCTTCAGTTGCTGGTTCAGCATTGTTGTAAATAAGCCAACAGAAAACTGGGTTCATCAAGTAGAGGGTGCTATGCGCTTGCTTACCACTTGACATTTTCACGTGCATTTGACTTTGGTTTCATTGAAACATCACCAGGAACATCACAGTTTCAATTGTCTATCACCAAACACTGTTACAACAGCTAGTAACCAACAGTTCAAAGCTACAATATGCCATTTTTAATTGCTGTGTTGCCTATTTCTTTAGCTCCTTGTTTTTAAGAACTTTAGTAAAAATCAGGGCTAGATAACAAGAACAAACAATATCTACCTAACTAAACACATCTCCATAGCACTACGCTTCTCCTTTCTCTTAAGTGCATTCCTACTGCACATGTCATCAGTAGCCTGAACCCTTATTTCAAGTTCCACAATTTAGCACCAGTTAGTTAACTAAGTGGGTCAGTGAGGTAGCATTTAGCTCAGACAGCACACAGGAACAACCAGCTGGCTGGTTGTAGACAGATCCACCCACCATCCCCTTTCCGGTACTAGCAAGCACCTGCACTAAGCTGTGCTCTGTCCACAGAGAATTCCATGCATGCAGGAGATGGTGGCAGGCAAATCCCCAACTAGAAACTGTGATTAGGGAAATACGCTGCTTCTGAAGTTTTCTAGGAGTCTAAGCAGATAATACACTTGCCTTCATCTCGTGTTTTACTGGCCAAATTCAAAAAGATTACGAAGGATTATTTACAGAACTGGGCTTGTGAATTCCCATCAGTAGTTGTGCAGAGTTACAGAGTATGATGCATCTGAACCACATCAACAAACTCCCTACCCAGCTAATGTGAAATATCCTATAATGCCCAAAACCGCAGCAGCACTTACTTCAAGACAGACTCCTAATCACTGAGTAAGGCACAGCTCTGAACTGATTAAGCTGATCTATTAGCCTCAGCCACATTATTCTGTAGTCTGTTCAGACCTTGTCAACATAGGGACACACATTTTATCTTCCTCAGCACAACAACTTCCACTTTGTTTTCACTGTCAAAATTTACTTCTCATGTTGGCTGCACAGTAAAACAATTATTTATTTTATAATTACACACATTCTGCTCTATCTTATTTACTCTCTTGTTGGTTACTGATTCTCCCAGGCTTCTAATTTATTCTAATTTATTTCATTTCTGACTCATCATTCTCTTTTGGTAGTTCCTCTTTAAATGTCACTTGATTCCTTCAAATCACTGAGCTCAAGTCACTGTGTTTCATTAAAACTACTGACAGTCTAACCATCCAGTATTAGTCAGCTTATCGATCACCTTTTTACTGCACTTAATCACACTGCAGAGTAATTGAATACTTCAAGTTAATTCAGGCTCTAGAACTCACCTTCCCTTACTTTCTCAAACCTCAGCTCCCCATATTCATTTTTTTGTTTTAATTCAGTTCCCGCTGTGATTAAATAAAAGGTCCTGACTATCTATTTCTTCTGTCAGTGCTTCCATCGTGGATCAGAAAGAGCAAGGAAACTGCATTTGTAATGCTGCATTTTGTGCTGTATTCAAAATAGAGCAGATTCCTATTGGTACTTGTTCTTCTACAGAGCACTAACTTCAAACTAAGTTTTCCAGTATAAACCAAGACCTTATTCTGTTAATGCCATTAGTCCTCCATTTTCCACTGAAGCAAAAAGTAATGATTTCAGAGGAAAGTTAGCAGATGAGCATTTGGACAGATCCTATCAGATTCACTTGCCAGCTGGAAAAATGTGCTATGTAATACAGATGGTGCACTCTGAAACTAATTTGTGTGAAAAGTTTCTGCATATATAACAAGACATTCTCAAGTAATTGTACATTTCTGTTCTACTGTTATTACTAATGACTAGACATGATTAAGTTCCTTTTACATTAGCAACAAGAGGTTGCAGGAGTATGTAACAGCTAATCACCACCCATTCCTAATATACAGCACAACCCTACAGCAATAAAAGGCAGATATTACCAGTGTCCCACATCATTGGTTTGTTTTTTTCCCCTCCTATCACTTAGTTTACAGTTTCAAAACACACAAAACCAGAAGACAAACAATGACAGGCTCCAGAACATTCTGCAGTTCCCCTGCTGGGAAGTAACAGGGAAATAATAACCATGTTCCTATGACAGTAGCATCTTACAGCTAGGAATTTACTTCAGAAAACAGCCAAAGCATAGCAAAATATTAACTACTGGTTTCCTCCTCTAGATGAAGCAAAATCCATTACAATTCTTAACTCCATCTGAAGATGGTTTTAAACTGCTGTGGAAGATCCAGTGTGTAATATAAGGTGAGTTACTACACAGTATTTTAACAGAGGAAGGTTTTATTTCACGAGCTTTTTAAATTACACAATGTAAGACTGCATTTAAAGCTGACATTCAGAAGTGCCCACGTTAGTAAAAGTTACTGAAATCTTGATTAAAATTTAATATCTCACTACAACCACTGAGCAGTCACACGTGCAGTTCAGAGGTCACTATATTCCTAAGTGCAACTTCCAATTAAAAAAAAAAGTTAAAGGTTCATCCAGAAAGAGTGCACTCAGTTGCTGACTTAAATACACAACCGTCAAATCCAGCCTACGTTAATCAGTGAGACAAACTCTCTCATGGTTAAGAAGAAAAACAAAACAATCACCACAGCTACAAGTTATACACAACAAAGAGAAGCCTTTGTATTTATTTTATCAATTAAATCTGTAACAGTCTTGTCTTCAGGACTACTGTGACAGAGGAAAATATTTGACAGATCTCATCAGAATCAAAGAGAAGAACACAACAATGATGTACTTTAAAGGAACTCAAGTGACTTAAGGGTTTAATCCCTCAGCAAAAAAATACTGGCACACTTGGATATTTTACATCAGACTTCCTTTCTCCATTCACACTTGCTCATAAAGTTGAAACATTCATATCTGACATAATACAACAAATGTGTTTGAAAAACAGAATTTCTTTTCCATTAATGAAAGCTATGTTGAAAAGAAACATTTTCAAGAAGCCTTCACACTTCATGTTTTAGTCCTCCTTAAAATATAAGGTAAGACAAGGGGGGGGCATCACTGCTGCTGTTTCTGAGAGGAATTACTACAGAGGATGGCACACAAATGAAGTACCTTAGTCATTATTTAAGAGGCTTTAAGTTCTGGATGTCACTTACTACTAGTCACTGACTGCTTACAATAGAAAGTTAGGGATTCAGTTAAGTCTTATGTAGGAACACGTGCCAGCAGCTCAACATCTTCCTGCAAATAATTAAACTGCATTTAGTGCAAGAAGGTACATAAGTTGATATAATATTACTGCAAAATTAAAGAAGTTCACAATTAACACAGTAAAGATTTCCAAAAAATCTGCATAAGATAAACCCTGCAATCCATACTTCAGTGTTTTGAGATAGAATGATAGCAGTATGTAAAAAGCAAGCAGACAGCATGTGAACTGCTGGCACTGCTATCCTGGTCACAAAGAGTTCAGACAAGGCTCGACTACTTTAACTCCTTATTCTTGCAGGCAGAATGCTGAACACAACGTGAAACCATGCTGATGCAGCTCCGTTATTTAAAGATACTCTAAATGTGGCAATATGAACTACAGTCACAGCAATGAATCCAGAACAGCACATCAAATCTCCTCAAGAGCTTCTTAGGTATACGCTTGTTACACACGATGCTCTGTAGTATGGCATACCACAGGTTATCACTTGTATTTGAAGTTTGTTATACAACTGTAAGAAAAAAAACTTCTCACACCTGAGATCTGAATACAGCTCTACTCCCACCCTCATTAAAAACATTCCTAAAATCATAAATCTAGAAATGTAACATTTGCACATTTCATAGCATAGATGGCACATCTAAGAACTTTTGCTTCCTTTACTAAAGCTTGCACTTGAGAGGAGCTCTGACTTCATCTTGCTTTTTCCATACACCACAAGATTGCCACATGATCCAAACTGAGTTCTAGCCCTTGTTCAGAGCTCAGTTTGAAAAAATTACACAAACGTTATTCATAATCAAGGGGGAAAAATATGTACAGTTTTTAGTGCTGTTATTGCAAAACTAACTTCTACAGCAACAGTGGTAGAAACCAAACTTTTGGCAAAAGCAGCAGCAGATCGTTAAAATGTACAAATTAGGAATAACTAATTCCTAAGTTTGTTTTTGTTTTTAAACAAGATGACTTCTGTTACTTTACTGAGAGCCTATTATAAATTATACCAAGAGACTTCAGATACAGTACTCTGCAAAGCCCCACGCTATTTGGCTCTAACTTGCACACCTTTACACACTGAACTTCAAGCACATATCGTTTGCCTAGTTGTTTCATTATCCTTGTGTTAAAGGCATTAAGAGCTCTAAGAAGTCCTCTGTTATCTCGCATAGTCATCACAAGCTTGAGGCTGTTGGAAAGCACAGCCTCTGCTGCCTGCTGCTCAGACACAAGGCCCTAAAGAACACATCCTCCCTAACACTGTTATTTTTTGTACAATTGTATCCTCATTCCCTCACTGGAAAAACATCTCTAGCATTCCTGGTTACCATGGGAAGCAAATGCTCACATTTCTCAAAGGCAGAGTCACAACCTCCCATTAGCCTCAGGACTGAGCTGCTTTTTGTTTTGTTGTGTTTTACTTTTAAGGCACAAATTTGTTTTCGTTATATTATGCTGTTAAAAGAAAAACTGCAATAAACAAAGAAAATATCACACATTCTTCAGTGCTAACAGGTAAACGGGTCCAAAAGATTCCCAGTTTGTCAAGCAGAGGTGAAATGAAAAAGCTCTAAAAATTTATGACAACACATAAGTAAGGTTAAGTTCCAGTACTTCCAGTAGAGCTGACCCAGCAGGACTTGCAGAGCTTCCTGCTCAAACAGCAATGATTAAAAGAGTGAAGAACACAAAGCTTTTTTTTTTTAATGATTATTATTAAAAGAAAAAGCTACTACCATTGAACAAATTTGCATTCAGCAAGTCAATATGATTGATTTTTATTTTTTTACTCCTCGCTTTTTACGATCTTATTAAATAAAAGACTGTCTTCATATCTACTGATTAATTTCCCATTATTTCCACAGAGAAGCAGAATACCAATATGTAATATTTTTGTATTCAGTGAAGTGCTGAAATGGCAGAAAAGTGCTACTTTAAATAGCAATGAAAAGTGTATGCTTTCTTAAACACTGTAAAATCAATGTGTGCAGAAAATGGCTGTCTAATAGGACCAGCTGACCAGCCCATCTGGCCCATTTTCCAATATACATATTGGCTTTCATTCCATTTAAGCAGCTCACCTGGTGCAGTAATCTCTTCAGTTTCAATAACTGAGTTTTCACAGCTGTGCAGTCTTGGACCATGTGCCGAAGTGTCATCTCATCAAGCATCACAGTATTCTCTGGTAAGCTCACCAGCTGTCTAGGAGCCTGGTAAAAATTTGGTGTGCCATAGCTTTCAAAGTGACCAACAGAAGACTCTAGGTAGTTTGATTCCCTGATAAAAATAAACACATGTCTATTTATACATATATTTATATATAGATGTACACACACACACAGAGGACTGACAAACTAGAGCTAGGGAGCATTTAGCAACACAAACTTATGTAACATGGGCTATATTTATGTGCTGTGGTATACAGATGAAAAAAAGAAACAGAAAATGCCAGTGCTTTTTCACTTTCCTTCCCACTTGCATAAATCTCTCACAGGCTAACTACTACAGGACTCTAAAACCACTTGGCTCATCACTATTTCTGTAAGTTCATTCACGCAAGCTAGCCTATAAGATCTATAGAACTAAATTTATTTAGAAAAATTAAGTAAAAAACTGCCCACACTTAAAACATGAAATTAACACTAATTAATTTTCCCATGGAATAGATATGGCAATTTAAACAAGCATTTACAGTATCCTATGAAGACAAATAACAAACGACACTTCCAAGTAGGTTCCAGCTCAAGCTAAAACATTCTGATTTCAGTTACCTGAGTTTCACAAAGAAATCGTTACAAGTGCACCCACTTCAGCACGCCATTCACAGACACTACCCACTATCACTTGATATTCTTTAGTGACAAAAGAGATTTTTCAGAACAGGAGGAGAAATGAGAAGTCCTTTACCTGTTCAAATCATTTTTACCATGAATATAGTGCTCAGTGTGACCAAGATGATAGTGATCTTGTGCATTCCACCGCTGCTGTGGTGCTCTTTTCCAGAATCCTTCCTGATGTTGCCTAGCATTTCTGTCTTGTCTATCATAACGGCTCATATTTTCACATTCATCTACAGGGAAAAGAAATTAGAAAAATATATAGAATTCATTTTCCAGATCATGTAAATAAAATGCTTACTATCTGCTGATAGCAGATGCAGCAGTTTTTTCCCCCCCTCCCAAACCAGTCAAAAGCACTTTTAGAACAGCCAAGCAGTCCTCTGTATGAGGTCAGGATTTTACTAGCATACAAAACTTTTTAAAAGAATAAGAGTAACCTGTGGCAGAATCAGAGGTCAGCCTTTAAAGAAGAGTCTTTAAAGAGTCTAAGAATATCATTTGAAGGAGATAGGGCTATAGGAATGGGAAAACATATTCAAATAATATGAGGGAACATATTCCTCTCTTATAGACAGTATCTTCAGGTTTTTAAGAAGTTAGAACAACTGACAAACAGAAATATGGCTATTTTAGAAAAAGGTCAGTGCTTTGTTACAGAACAAAACAACTACTTAATATGTTTACGTATCTCATTCTAGACACTCCTGTTTCAACTTGAGAGAATTTTAAACTTTAGTTACCAGGACAATAAGCACAATTTAAAACAAGCAAACCAAATCATCTCTTGAAAACATTAACTTCTGCAAAGCAAAGGAAAATCCACAAACTTCTGAAGTGAACAAATGCTGCATTTGGCAACAGCTCGTAAGCCACGAGAAACAAAGCCAAAACAAACGCTGTCCGTGCCGTCAGGCACAGCGAAGAGTCCTGAACCGCTCTCCTGCCATTACACTCTCTCTCTCACTTACCCAACGAGCTTCTCCTCACATTGTCAGTCCTTTGCTAGAAGAATCATTCTACACAAGAGGACATTGTTCTGCTCGGCTGCCTACTCAGCCATAGCCGCGCGAGACGCTCATAAACAGGCCTTCCTTCCTGCTGCGCTCCCAGCCTGCGTCTTGGTGGGAAGGGAGCCCAGTTCTACCCTGTGATTTAAGGCTGCCATCCTCACACACTGCATACTTGTTGAACTAGAACGGCTGCTATAAATAGTGTCCGAGCAGCATCCTGGACTCCAAAATGAAACAAGGGGAGTTTCTGTTGACCTGGGAAGTCTAAGAGGCTGACGTCACTGTAGCTGCACAAAAGTATGGAAAAGGGGTCAGCAAGAAGTGCTGCCAAACAAAACAAACGCTCATATCGTACCATTCAGTCTTTTTGTTTGTTCTGTTTGTTTTTTACATCAACTAGTTCAATAACCAAGATTTAGGTAATAAAGTAACTTGTACACTTAAAATAACAGAATATTTGTTTTCCTTCAGAGGCATCCTTCTACAGATTGCACTGCAGGAAAGTCCAAATGGGTCAAAGCAAAATAACCTTCCAGTAACTTATTACAATCTTACAATTTTTCTGCTTTGAAAAACAAATTAGGACATTAAATAAAAACATAAGAATATTAACAGTGAATAAAATTCACTTTTTCAGTAGTCCTATTTACTGAAGGGAAAGCATGAGATGAATCTTTAGTGAAGAAGCAATTATGGCACAGATATCCAATTTATTCCACAGTAATTTCACTTCAAAAAATTGCAAAAATGTAATAATTAACTAGTATTGATCGCAAACACTACTTTCTTCACCAGAACCACTGACTTAGCCCAGATTGCTGTAGTTACACGATATATACCAGCTACATGAACACCACTGACACTTGAATAGCAATGTGAGTATAGATTTATTATATTGATGCAATTAAGAAAGCAGTGAAATAAAAACAGTGTATCATCTGTCTTTAGATTGAATGGCAAATTAATTTTTTATGTTTGTGGCAGGCATTCACCTTCAAAAATGCATGTATTTTGAACAGTTTTCAAATTAATTTTGAATGGAATTACTGATGCAGATGCATTGCATGTTTCATAAACAAGGAAACTTAGTAAAAACTTGATCTTCCCCTTATAATTGCTCCTGAGTTTTTGCAACAAGATAATAATTACCATTATTGAAAGAATAGTTGGTTATGCACTAACTGGCACTGTGAGCAATCCCCCATGCTTGGTTTATTAATCATTCCAGACAATGACAAATAAAAATCTTAAGCAACTGGGCTGAAAAGCTGAATCGTACCAAAGCAGAAACAATCATCACTAAGTATCAACAAGTTTGGTAACAAGCACACATTAAAAGTGATCTGCAGCAGAAATTAGGTCAGTCTTTGTAATATTTCAGATCTAAAAAAATCATGTGGCAAAGGTACGGCTGTGGGGAAGGAAGAAAAAAAAAATCACAATAATCTGAAGTAACATTCTGCTTTTTCTTTACAGACAATATCTTCAGGCCTTTAAAAAGTTAGAAAAACACACAAAGATATTTAAGAAGGTAGCTAAATAAAGTTTATAAAGCTCCCAAAATTTTCAGTGTCATTTGTACAGGGTAGGGCACTACTGTGGTCCACATCCAATGTTTCTGTTCAGTTTAAGACACGTGAGCCTCCACTGAAAAAGATCAGACCTTCGGTCAACAGCCAGCGACGATTCTGAAGAGCAGGTCAGGAATGACAAAAACCAAATGCCTGAAACTTTCCAGATAGGATTTGATAAAGAATTATGGCATCATTTACCCAAACCAGTTCATTCTGGTTTAAATTTGTACTATTTTAGTGGAATCTATCCTCTCCGTTAAAAGGTTATCAAAACTTTCACTAACAATTTGAAGCATAATAGAAGATTCTTCAATAAAGTGCAATTTAAAACCTACGGCTACTGTTACAGAGTCATATAGAATATACTAGGAGATAGTTGGTATTTTTTATTATACAAAAATACCTCAAAAAAAAAATTACTGTCATTCACCAAAGTTGAAAAAAAATCTGCAGCAACATTTTCAAATATAGCTGATGCATAGGACTGAAGGACTAAGTTAGCACTGAATAAACTTCAAACCTCCAACAGCTTAAAGGCAGCCTGCAACAAAGTTTGGTTGGCTTACTTTTGTTTATTTCTTGTTTTATAAAAGGCAGTGAGTTTTGTAACTTCAGATTTGAGGTTTGTTGTATTAAATCCTGCATTTCAGCAAAGAAAAAAGCTAACTAAATAAAAAGCAATTTGAAGCAAGCATCATCTTACTGAAGAAGTCAGAAGAGTAAAATTCAACAAATGCAGTTTCACAGTAAAAACACTTGGGTACTCGACTAACCTTTATCATGAGGTGGGTCTTCAGGCAGGTCTACATCAAGCATGAGATCATCATCTTCAAGATCACAGGAATCAAGATTGTTCAAGATATCCTACAAGAAAACCACAAATTGAGACGTTTTCATGATACTTTGTTCCATTGCCACAGAGGCTTACTTCAAAGCTTTGCTACATTTGTTTTAGATACAACACCTGATGCAGTGAGCAGCCACTTCTCCTTAAGGCCAAGACCAGCCTTACCTGAGACTACAGCAACTAATCATCTTTATGCTCATCTCAGGACAGTGATACTGATAACAGCACTAGATAGAAGGATTAAAGCAATTTTCTACCTTGGGCCTACGCAAAACTCCAAGTAATCTTCTTTTCATTATTATTCTGCCTGAATTTAAAACTGATTCTGCTCAGTTGGAATTCAAAGGCTACTTTGTGGGAAGATGATGTTAAACCATAAAACTATCCTGTTTCAGCACTCATGTCATATTGATCAAAAGTTAATCACAAAGGAAAGGAGTAGGGAACCTTTCTTGATTTAAACATCAGGTAGTTAGGAAACCTACTCCTGTAAACGTAGGCTTGACTGAAGGATTGAAGATAAATTTATTCAGAAAAGGAAGAAAAAAGAATGGGAAAGAATGTTTTCTAAACAAATATGGAGCAGAACTGAATCTTCCTATTTTCAAAGCTAAACATCATGCCAGTACCAGATACTTGTGTTTTGAACACCTATTCCTGACAGACATGCACAGTGTCTTTTCTTGAATACTGTTAGAAGAAAATACCTCCATTAAATCTAATAACATTCCACGGTTTTCAGCAGTCACAGATTTTCTCAGGCATTGGCACACTTAGCTTACAGCCAGAGACAAAACTGAAAAGCAATAGCAAAGTATAATTGATTAACTCCATTAACGTACTAACTTCTACTGCATCTTGCAGGTGTCATACCTCTGACACCTTTTTACTCAATCTAAATGTCTAGAAACAGTATTTTCAGATTAAGATTTATTTAGTTGCTGCAGGTTATTATTTACGCTGAAATAGAGTTAAGTCAAATATTATTTCCCTAAAATAAAGAAAGGAGAGGCCTCTATATTCCTTTAAACAAAAGCATCTTTGGATCCACAAGAAAAGCAATAGTACCTGAACACGTTTCTGGCTTTTAAGCAAGCTTTGGTGTGGAACAGCAGCAATACCTAAATACCTTAATGTGTCAGTCTCTCCCTGACCAAACACGCTTCTAAGGTGTTGATGAGAACATTGTGTTCCAGCACCTTTTCCAGCCAGCAAAACTTAAAACATGCATTTTACAGCATTAAGCACTGTTGCCCTTTTGTCTTTAAGGCTATGCTTCATATGAAGCTGTTTCGGAAGTCGCACACAAACCGTTGTGTTGCAGAAGTTATTAATAGTACAAAAAAAGGCCATCAGATGTTAGTACCAAATGGAATCGTGCTCCATTCAGAAATGCGGCCAGTCAGGTATTCCAAAGAAAAACAACTGTAATGTTAGCAAAGCCAAGTCTGTCAAACAAACAAAAAAGGCTAATCTTTCCTCCCCTAAAAATACCAGAAGTAGAAAAAAATATCAAGAGGTCAAGGCTGTAGAATACTCTGTTAACTGAGCAGGTGAATGCTGCTAGCACTGTGTGGCTGGAAAGTGACATCAACACCAAAGTGCAGGACTTGATCAGAGAACACAGCCTCCGTTTAACATCATTGCTCAAAGAAAGAAATGTATTGCTACTAAATGATTACACAAAGCAGGTCTAAGGAAATTGTTAACAGTCATACAGCTCTAAAGATCTTGATCTCTGTTTTCTAATAACCCACAAATAGAAGCCCTGGCTTTAAGGTCTAGGATTATATTCATGTATTTCACATCCATTTCTTTTCTAAGAACAGAACTGCAGATTTTTCTTAGCCTTATCAGCTAATCTAAAGGCAATTCATAGGAGCAATACTGAAAATCATTTAAAAACTGTATTGCTAATTACTTCCTGGATAATAAGCTGTTTTGTAAATATTTCACTGTATACTTGCATAAAGACCATCAATACAGTGTAAAACACTGTTCACTTGGAAAGCTATCCCTCTGCTGGCTGTATTTTAGATGTACTGATAAAAGGAAGAACACTGATAGGCATCTCTGCACTGCTGATCCAACTGTTCTGCAGTCATTCCATTGCATTCATACAGTATTCCCATTTGATTACAAGGGTGCAAAGAGTAAGGCATATTTTAAGACTTTTTTTCCATGACATAGAACAGCAAACATTCTCCACTTCTGCAGCAGAATGTACTTCTTGACTTAGGAGAAAGGGTACGTAGCATACGATGAAAACAGTTAACATCCATTTGGTAAGATATGAGCTATGTAAAAGAAAGGTGGAATACTTGAGACAGAACCACTTCTGTTCACTGTATTTCAAAGTCCCCTGTGGATAACATTGTTTACATGTGGTTCTTCAAGCACTCACAGGCAAGAAACACAGTAGCAGGACATTGTGAATAATAAATACACACATAAAAATTTCCAGAGAAATTGAAGTAATTTAAAGAAAACATCAATTTAACATTCAGACTACAGATGCAGTTATTTTTCTATCCACTAATTTACACTTCTCCAGGAACCCAAGGATTTTTAACCAATATGTATTTATTTATTTTTTTTTTTTTAAGGCAGCAAAACATAGGTGTTCACAGTTTGTTAGTTGATAAATTGTTTCTATACTACATTTGGATCATCAAAATAAGCAGGAACAAGCATTGTTTTCCTCTACTATGGAACATGACACCTTAGTTCATCTGTGGCCAAAAAAGTTAAAGGACCATAGATATTACTGTGCAAAAGCATTGTAAAAGTACAATACAAAAATGGAGCATGCCAGTTTTAACTAATAAACCTAGATAGGCCACTTTGCTCTCTGCATCAGAGCTTCAGAAGTCAAACAAGGTCAGCACTTGAGATGCCAAAAATACTTATCTGTCAACAGCACATTTCATCATGTTTCTCTAATTATACATTACTGAAGTACACTGAGGCAACTCCATGCTAGAAAACAAAGCTCTGAATACAAAATTTTTGCAATAGCTGCACCTCATGTGAATTCTCTTCAAGTATTTTCTACTGCTATCTACTTAGATGCAGATAAATGCAGACGCGTTTTGTAAATGAAGTGTTAGCACTGCAGTCTTGACATAGCTGAGAAAAACTGCAGGCTTCATGAGCTCATTAGTACTTAGCAAAACCTGCATTTACAGACTCCAGGTGTCATTCCTACTACCGCATAATGAACTTAACTACACAGCAGAAACACTGCTAATATGAGTACTTAGCAGCTATTATCATCACGTTATTCTGGGCAACAATCTCAAAACAGAAAGTAAAGAAACATTTCAAAATGCATCAGTGCCAACCCTACCGAATATTACATGTTTTAGCACTTACGAGGAGTTACTGTAAGAGATGAATCCCATTTTATTTGCGCAGTTGAAAAGAACAGTACCTATTAAAATCTGATAGTCAACCAGGTAAAAAGTGGTTCCCCTGCCATAGCTAGCGTTGGTGCAGCCTCACCTTGAGCACTGTGTGCAATTCTGGCCTCCAAAACATAAAAAGAATAGTACCTGAGAATAGTAAGGTCCTTGAAAGCACTCAGAGGAGGGCAATGGAACTGATAGCAGAGCTGCAAGTCATCCTGTGGGGGAGAGGCTGAGGACACCTGGGCTGTCCAAAGTGGAGATGAGAAGGCTGAGAGGTGACCTCATTGCTCTCAGCAGCTCCCAGAGCAGGGGAAACAAAGGCTCTGATCCTAGGAACTGACGGCAGGACACAAAAGGCACAAAGCTACACCAGGAGAGATGCAGACTGGGCATCAGGAAACATTTCTTTACTGTGAGGGTGGTCAAATACTGAAACAGACTTCCTAGATAGATGCTAGGTGCTTCAAGTCTGACAGTGATCAAGAGACCTTAGGAAAATGCTTTCATTCATTTAACTTTCAGTTAGCACTAAAGTTGATGTTTTTAAGTCCCTTACAAATGAGCTATCCTACTTTACAGTAACTTCACATGTTTAGCATTAGATTTTCCAAGATGGTACAACTTAGAAAGAGATACATGTTTGTAAGTGTTAAATCTCGTCCAACTACAATGGTGTTGCCTAGCTGTCCCTCTAGACAGGTTTTCAACTGAATACTTCAGTAAGTGAAGAAAGCATCATTGTCTATGTAACAACAAAAGCATTAGAGGAGAAACAGATGATCCACGACTAATTGGTATAACTGAATGAGCTGAGAGCCCGAATAGCAGTGAATGCTCCTACTTAGAAGGGAGATGGGAAAAAGACTAAAGAGACAAGCAAGCATACAGGCTTGGAAACAATTACACCACACTTGGAAAGCAGCTGTTAAAGTCCCTAAAGAGCAGCAGACAGCTGCTCTTGAGACATTCCACAAAAAAAAAGTTAAACATCCTGGTCAGATGTCAGCTTTCTTTTCCTACTACTAAAGACCCCTCATTTATAAAACCTTGTACATGTATCAGCACAAGTCACAGTACAGTTTTGTACACGAGGCTAATGCTAGAGCAACAGACACATCATTACACAGTCAGCAAATACTGATTTTGCTTCAAATCACATAGGAGAAAACAGTAAGCAAATAATTTCTCATTAAAAAAAAAACAAACTCTTGAAACAACAGATGATGCAGGGAGTTGAGACTGAGATAGGAAGCTCAAATTCCAGTCTAAAGGGTAAGGCTCTATGATATGACAGCTTAAGTCAGTTACTCATTTAATCCACTTAGCAATGAGAGTCTTCTCACCAGCAGCATCAAAACAACCCTTTCATGCAGAGACTAACCAACAAACAGCACTTCATACAAAAAGTGTACTTTCCTCAGATATAAAAACAGACACATTGTTTCTTGTAGGTATAACATCACTTCTCTTCTGTCTCATCATGACCTTTTCATTACATGCAATACTGTATCCAAATATTTTTTACTTTAAAAATACAGGAATCATCCTGCACTAGGGCAGAAATACCCATAAAGAAATATTAAGATAAAGAATGTTATTTTTAACCTTTTTATTATCATATTGCTACTTTTTGTATGATCTACAACTAACATGAAAAAAGGTATTAAGGCAGAATATCCCAAAAGAAATAAACCACTACTTTCTCATCAATAGCCATGTTTCTGCAGTTAAGACCACCAATCTGGATGCTTCTCTCCTGACATTTAAGCCCTCAGCCAATGCATGGTTTTATTTTCAAAACAGAATGCCTTGTGTTGCCTACACAGCTTCATGACTTAAAGTAAGGTTTATTGCAGCAAACTGGTGTAATTTGTAAGATGAACAAAAAATATACTGCATTTATTACACTGTTTTAACGTTTGAAATAAGAATTACACTATTTTCCAGCTGAAAGCAATTCATGTTTGTTTCTGTGCTGTCAATTATGGCATGTAACACTTGTCATACTTTAAGTGCTTTTTTTTTTTTAGTATTTCAAACATTCTTTTGCAATAAGATCTACACATGCTTTACAAAGACTCACAATATTTGATGCACAAATTCTAGACATTTCCATGCTATTTTCTACACAGGCACATTTGCTGCATCTCTTAGGGCAAGATGCTAAAAAGTGATTTCCATTAAAAAAAGATAGAGGGAAAAAATTATGGAGAGATCACAGAACAACGTTCAACATGCAGAAGGTTAGCACAAGGAAAGGGAAATTCTCCCCCTGCAAAAAAAATACCACCCTCAATGAAAAATATCAAGGGAGTACAAAAATTAACAAAATATCATTGGAGTCACCTGAAGAGAAAGAGAAATACATCTGAAAACAAAGGATAAACAGATGGGGTAAATCAGACATCTGAAGTGCAGAAGTCAGCCAAATACAACTCCAGGCCAACAGTACAGAGAAGAAAGTCTTCCAGATTCTGGGACCAACACCACAAGCAGAGACAGAGAAAAGATGATAAAAGAAATAGAAATACAACACAAGTCTCCCAAAAGGTGATGTTGAAAAAAACTATACAGAACGGTTACCTGAAGGGAGAAAACAAATGAAGGTAATGACTTATTTCACTTGGTAATTGGACAAAGAAGTAACTGAAGAGAAAAACAACACTAAATAGTCATAATAACAGAGGAAAGCTCACAGGGAGGAGAGCAAGAATAGAATTCTGTAGAATACCAGAAATAGGATAGGAAAGGAGCTAGTTTAAATGCTGTATGTTACAAGTTCTATTAAAGATAATTAAGCACAACATCCAAACAAGTCATTCGTCATTTTGTTCATACTCCACAAAGGAAGACTGCCATGACAACAAATGTAGCAGGTCTTTGATCTGAAAAGCCACGATATTTTAACTACTGGATATTAGACTGAAAGATTTATTCCTCCATGAAAATATTTTTACAGAGGCACAGTATGCTTAATTTAGGTTTACAGAACACAGATAGGAACTAGTTCTTAGACGTTATCATCCCTCAAGAGGCAGCTAAGCACAGTGCTTTACTTTTTTTATCTCATAATATGAGAGAAAGTGTAAAAAACATCTGAAAATCAATAGCATCAAGGGGAAGAAGGAAGAACACCTGAAATATTAATCATTTTGCAGAGACTTCATCAATTCATCAACAATAGTACTTTCCAAACATGTAGCTCAAGTGAAGTCACAGTCACGTTCCTTTACTGCCATCTAGCCACCAGTAATCAAACTACAAAAAAAAAAAAAGAATTTTGACCATCTTTCTGTGAATTTCACCAAGACTAAAAAAATTCTGTGATTCCAGTGCTTATTTGTGTTGTTGTTTTTAAATAGGCAGATGCTTTTAAGGAAAAAATTTGTGATATACTATAGATCACAAGAGCAGAAAGCCACCAACACTAGGTGTAAAGAGTAGCACAGAAGTACCAAGTCCTTTCTAATCACTGCTTCTGTACTCTGAAATGTCTGCCAGTGTCCAAAGTTCAGCATAATATGTGCAGTTAACCTATACATAATGGAAAATTTTACATTATAAAGCGTTATGTGATTCTTACTGACACTCATAACTGGAAGAAATCATGTTCTCTCCACTGATTGGTGCTTAATATTAGAAGTGTGATGTTCAGCTTACAGGTACACAGCAGAAGGAAGATCTTGAGAAAGAGGAGAAACTACAAGAGTAGTAGTTTGTTTCCTTGCAACTTTCAGGTTACCAGACGTGGATGACAGGACTGCCATGCATTTCTAGCTATCAGTAAAGGCAAAACATGGACAGTCTCCTCCTTCAGTTCCTCAAATGCATTTCAGATCGGTTGCAAAGTCTCTTAGGCACAAGTGGCCAGTGAACTTGAAAAATACACAATAGAAGAAATATCAAGAATAAGCCACTTCAGTTTTGAAATTCAATCATAACAGAAGACCTATATCAATGACTCCAGGCTTCAAACAACTGCCAGTTGGAACAGAATAAGAACAACTTCAGAATTCATAGGAACACCACAGATAGCAAGATAGCTCTGTAAACAACCGTTGGATATATAATGATAGGACAGTGGTAGGATAAGGGGGAATGGTTTTAAACTGAGCCAGGGGAGGTTTAGGTTAGATATTAGGAGGAAGTTTTTCACACAGAGGGTGGTGAGGCACTGGAACAGGTTGCCCAAGGAGGTTGTGGATGCCCCATCCCTGCAGGCATTCAAGGCCATTCAAGGCTCTGGGCAGCCTGGTCTGCTGGTTGGCAACACTGCACATAGCAGGGGGGTTTAAACCAGATGATCACTGTGGTCCTTTTCAGCCCAGGTCATTTTATGATTCTATGACTGCTACCTGGAGACCAAATTTTCAATTGCATCCTCACTAGTTTTTTTACTGTAATTTGAATATAACATATTACATAGTGTCAATGTGTTCTATTCTTATTCAGGCACATGAATACTGTTGTTTCTAATTAAAAGACAAAAAAAAGAGCTAGGAATTGTTTGAGGTTTTTATTCTATTTTAACCCATCCTCTGACTTGCACTGCTGCAAAATTACATTCTCACTGCATTATCCTGATTATTTCAGAGTGAACAAAAACCACCACAACACCAAAATGCTGTGTACTCAGAAACACCCTTTACAGGGAAAAATGACACACACACTTCCAGTCTCAAGGGCTGTGACAATTAGCACAATAAGGTGTTTTGTAGTTTATATTAATATGGCCTAAATGCTATGTTAAGTGTTCTTGAGAAGAAACAATTGTATCCAATCTTTACAACTGAGGAGACTGCACTGGGCATGCACATCTCATCCAGGGGGACCAAGACTGTGCGTGCTACCAAAAAGTTGATCCCAGCACATATTGAAGTCCTGCCTGCCCCTACATTTCTAATGCTTTCCAACTGAACCGTACACAAATTATTTTCAATAGCAGTGTTCCTATAACTCAATCAAGCTAATAATTCTATAAAATTATATAATTATTATTAATTATAAAGATTTCAGATAAAAAGGAAAAGAAACCTCATGCCAATTTACATGCTTTTAATTAAGCTACCTGTGAAATGTTCAGAAATGCAAGTTAGATGTATAGCAATTCATGTGATATGCTTTTATAGATATATTTTTCTTGCTTACATTGACAGCACTGAAAACTACCCCAACTTTAAGAGTCTACTGGTCTCTCTGTGCACATGTTCACTTCCTTACTTGTTTCAAGACTTGCTAAGAATAAATAAAACACTAATACCTTCAGAAAAACCACAGCAATGCAATTAGTTTGAAGCACGCTAGAGTAAATCTGAAGTTCTTCTGTTAATGAAAATAAAAAAAACAAAGCCACTTGGTAGAATAAAGGAAATCAATGAAAGGAATCATTCTAAACTCACAGTAAAATACAACTCTGTACACACAGTTATAAAGACATATTGGAAACCTCACTTTAAGCTCATGAAATAAGGCAAGTGTTAATTTCTACCTGTATTTATCATATTGCACTCAATATATCTGCCGCTCACTCTCTCCATCACAGAAATTAGCAGCCACCACAAATGAAATATGGAAGCTCAAATGAGGTTGCCCTCCTTCATTTTTACCAACCAAAACAGGGTAGGAATATTTACCATGTCAGTTCTGACTCATACGTCTCTCAAAGGTGTATATGCTCTCCTATCTCAAAGGAAAAAAAGTAATTTACCATAAAAGCTTGTTCATAAAATGTTGTGCCTCTCAAAGCAACACAAGATGTTTGTGTGCTGTAACATATTCATATAGCCTCTTCATAATATTTGGCAGCAGGGACACCTACATCACACAAGACACAGACAGAAATGCCATCTCATTAAGTAATGCAGTTTCTTACTGCCTCCCATTGCTGTAATCATTAAGCTCTAAATCTGGAGGCCACATGGTGGTGGGAGGGCAGACAATGGCTATTTTTCACTCTGATCCAGTACCTCTGAAGTCACAGCCTCTGCTTCCATGACATTCATCTATGCCATGATCAGAAAAATGACAGCCACCAAAGTCTTCTGAAAGAATAAATGGTCTAACAGCACTGCTAGCAGAACAATCTGAGACTACGTACACTTGGTTCTGTAAGAAAATTAATATTGCTGACAATTGTACAGAGTTGAGTTCTTCTCCAAATATAAATTTTTAAGCATAACTGAAATGGATAATTTTTAGGGGGAGGGAGAGGGGAGTCGGAATTGTTGAGGATGAGGATATGAAAAACAAATGCCAAAGACTTCTCTATTTGTAACATGGGAAAACTGAAAGCAATTATATCAAAAATATCAAGTTAGAATATCGGGTTAGAACAGTACAATTCAAATGAGTCCTCAGTTTCATTTCTATAAGAGCCTGGAATATAGCATGGGATGTCAACATGGGACTTGGACACAAGCACTTCACCTTCAGCTGTGATGCACTGGGAATAAATCATAAGAAATCCCTCCCCTTGATCAACCTAACTTTGAGCATGAGGTACAAATACATCAAGAATATTAAATATACTGATTACAACACCAAGTGCTATTATTCATTCTTAGTTTACCCATCATTCTAAAGATAGATCCAGAGCCCCGTGAGACTCACTCAAGGTCACAAAGCATTATAGATCAGCAACTGGAATTTCTCCACATGCAGATACAGATATTTTATTTATTGATTACAAGTAAACACAACCCATCAGTGGACAGAAAGGTTCAGCTGATTCTATTCATCATAAGGGCAGAATGGTGGCAAAAGCCAAGTGGCATGCAAGTTAGTTCCTGACTGGAACATCCCTAGCAATGGGGCATTTTAACACCCAACTGCAAAGAGAGAAGCAAATAGAGAAACGGGGGGAGGAGGAGAAGCCTCAGATTTTGGAAATCCAGGAATTTCAGTAATGGCTTACATAAAGATACCATCAAAATCTAAATACTTTTAAGAGTCTTTGTTTCAATAATAAAGTTATATACATTGTTTCATATGGAAATGTAAACCTTATATTAAAATATACATTTCTTTAATTTTACCTTCAGCTTCTTAAAAATCTTAGACACTTCACTTGCAGCTTGAAATGCAGAAAAAAGTCCAGTTTAAATTAGCTCATTAGACAGAATCTGCTTTTTAAGCGTGATTCTCATAACTAGCTTGCACCTGAAGGGCTCTCATTTCACAGCTCTTCTTTTTGAGGAAGTTGTTGATTAAAAAAGTTTCTACATGGAAGAAATACATGCACTTCATTTCACTAAAACCTCCTAAAGAACAAAAATGAAGCATGGGACCTTCTGAATACTCCAATGAACACCTCATTAAATCAACAATTGTTTCTGATGAAAAGATCACTGATGTAACCATGTCTCATTTTCATTATACTACTTAAGTTGTGTTCAAATCTACAAGCTCTTCTTTTAGTTCAGAAAGACTTTGTCTTGAAAACGTTTCCAATGGATGTTTCACAGTGCTGCCAGCACAGTATGAAGATTCAATTTTTACATATTTGGCATGAGCACTTAAAGTTTGTACTGTTTACAAAATAAATTTAGTACTTTATAATAGTATCATAGAGCTCAATAAAAAAAAACAAACAAACACTGAGTAAGTGATGTTTATCTCACATGGTAAGGTTTAAGGGGTGACACCTTATTAAAGACAACCAAATACTACTTTATAAAGAATCCTGACATTTATCCAAAAAGCCTTTTTATTCTATAGTTGTACATTATCTTAATCTTACTTGCAATTGTATTTTTATTAAAGCTGGAAATTTTGGATTACTTTGATACAAGTCCACCTTCCCACAGAACAAGAACTATGGATTTGGCATTAACCCACTGGAGAGAACGTACAACAGAAAAAGAAAAGTCAATTTAAAAGATTATCCATGTCATGTAGAGAAGTAAATCATTAAAAAATAAAGCAATGCTCAATTACTTGCAACTAAGATAACTATAAGAAAACAGTGAGTACCACAGTTTGAATATTACATAATGTTATTTCAGCAAGCTTACTTTCTCTAAGAAGTATGCAAGTTTAAAAAGCATATTTCCCAGAGTAGCCATGTCCCTAGTGCCATAAACCATTCTGCACACTCTCAAACTAATTCTGAAACCTGGGAAAGGAACATTCTATCACAAAGATTCAGTCACAAAGGGAAAGCAAAACAAAAAACCCCAGAAACTTGAGATACTAAAAAAAATAAAGAGAAAAACAACCATCTTAGCCTCTGTGGCTGAAACTCTAGTCACATCACTAAGTGACAAAACAGATTCACACTACTGAGATGTGGATTTCACACCAAGAGCAAATAAATTTTAAGCAAAGCAGTTAAAAATCCATCTGTCTCTTTCAAGCCAGATTTCAATTACTGTTTCATGATCCATTTTAAATCAAATAAGACTACTCTTCAATAAAATATTGAAAAAATCTAAAAAGCATCTAATGTACCTCAGCTGTACAAGACTTAGAACAGCTTCTATTAACGAGACAGACTATCTATGACTGACCATCAGTTCATACACATGCATGAATTAATATATGCAGATCACGTGTATCAAACAAATTCCATAGTCCAAAAGGAAGTGGAAGTTGTAACTTAATTGTTATGATACAGACAGTGGAATTTCTATAAATATCCGTATTTAAAATTCACCAAGAAGAAAGTTCAAGAACTTTTCCTGGTGCATTCACATGTGTGTCAGGCAGATGGGCATTTGTTTTTACACTAAACTTTTTCCTGCAAATGTCCATAAGCTACAAAGTTCATGCTGGAAAAATCTCAATGCTTTTTCAAGCCAGCCATAATTACCATGAGAAGCTAGTAACTATTTCTAAACTTTCTTTTAGGCACCACATCCCAGACCATAATTTAAGACAGAAAATAAACCCTACCATAGGGGGCTGAAAATACACCAGAAATTTGTATGCAGTTATACCTAACAACATAATTAGATAGCCACGCCTAGTTACAGGCCAATTCTATGCTGTTCTGACTTGAGGGCTAGCATAGCCAACCCCAGTAAAGTAAGAAATCAAAGCCTGAATTAGTACCACAATGCTTCTACAGTACTGATACTGGCACAGGTGACATAATAACTAACACTCCTAAAACTTAAGAAGCATGAGAAACCAATCAATTATACATAGATATCGTAAGAAGTTTCAAATTATCAGTGTAATGTTAATAAAATCTGAAGTCTTAATTAAACTATTCAGATAAGTAAATATGAACAGTGTTTCTGTCAAAAAAGGGATGAAGAACAAACAGTATTTTCATCAAGGCTGCCAGAATCCAGAGGTTGGCTAACTTACATCAGCTGGAAGACTGCTACTATTCTTCATCCACTCTAAATGGAATTATGTTTGATTTAGATCAGTAATGTTTACCAAAAAGAAAAATAGTAGTTCCTCTTATATATTCCAGACATACAAATAGTCCAGCTCACCTGACAAACTACAGCCAGGTACCTACTTCAAAGATACTATGTTAGTACAAAGTGACAAATGAAAATAAATTTGCTCAAAGGATCATGTGCAGATATAGACTAGAAGCAAGGCAACAGTAGACATATTTGCTATTATCTTGCTTTTTCACTCTTACATTTAAAGACTGGTAAAGGATATTTAGCATTACCAGAATAAAGAAATTCCTTCAGTAAATGGTGAGTGCTACCATGAAATTTCATGAGGATTGATCTATTTTGCTACAACTTGAGAATGAGGAAGACATGTATGTAAACAGTCTGTTTCAAGGCCATCTGTCTAGAAACAGGAATTCCTTAACAAGAAGTTTCACAAATCTGTCAACTACAGAGGAAAGAAGAAATGGTTATCAAGTAAAAAGAAATTACATTAATTCTATTTTTAAAATATAGTTCAGCAATGGACTCAATAAAAAACTACCAACATTCAGGCTATACACAAATACATACTATGCTGTTCATTTCTGATGACTCGTAACTTCCACATGGATGGACACTTCCAATAGGCTCCAGTCCCTCTTCATCCCACATATACGTGCCATCAGAGCTATCAGATGGAGAAAGCTCAAAAGAGGACCCAGCTCTGTAATTCATCTCTGGAGAAATCACGCTCTCGGCAGTGTGCTTTGTGCTTTCACTGTTGTCATCCATTGCTTAAAGAAAACAGACAACAACAACAAAAAAAACAATCAAAAAACAATCAAATATTCCAAAATAAATAAATGAAAGCATGCACTATTCATGTTTTAATGTTTGCAAACCATATTCTAACAAATCCTAAACAAAAGCATTCTATAGTATTAACACCACTCATCCTAGGAAGTGAAAAGTTCAGGCTGGACTGGGAATTACAACTAAGAATCCTTTCAACCTACATCTTTGCTAACATTTTACAATGCAGTAATCTATCCCTCAAGAAAATTTATCTTTTAGAATTCTGTATCTTTTTAACAAAGATTTTAATAAGGTGGGTTCAAAGTTAAGTCCAAATTTTCAACTACAGTCTTTCAACATCGGTTGATACCGTGAAAGCCCATCAGGGATGTGAAAACACAAACTTTAAAGCACCTTCTCTCTTTTATTGCCTTTAGGATTTCATACAGCATGCCACTAGAAGAAAACCAGTAACACTCCAATTTTAAAAATTAACTAATTAAATAAGACACTCTACACTCATTCCCTCTGCTTAAAGCTGTTCTCTCCCTATAAAGAGGAGAAAAATGCAGAGACCACTAATCCAAAATAAATGCATCTCAAAACAAGGCTCAGAGGAATTCCATCACCTTACCATGAAAGTAGCTAAAGAAGCTACCATTAGTTCTTATTCCAAAGAAAAAGAGCTCTTTAAAAAAAAAAAAACACGCTTGAAGATGACGACTATCATGCAGAAAATGCACTGTGAGAAAATAGATGGACTAGTATAGTTTTGTTATGAAAAAACAAAATGATTAAACATATCAAGTAACTTCATAGCAATTACAGAATCTTCATTTCAGTACCAAAAATTTCAAATCAAATGCAACAAAGTATTTACCAGACACATTTAAATCAAGCCAGTCATCAGCATTACAGCAAGATCCTCCACTTTCCTTGAGAGAAGCGAACGGCTCTATTGATGTTATGCTCCCGTGCTCTAACTCTTGAATGCAGCTCTCCTTCTGCTGTACTTGTATTGTTTTATTTGGATCTTCTAAATCTATGAAATCATCACTGAAGTCTTCACTCAGGTCATTTTTTTCAGAGGACGACAAAGAAGATATAGATATTTCATCTCCATCATCGCTCATACACATGACATTTGATCCATGTTTTCCCATGCTTTCATGAAGGCCTTCAACAGATTCTATTCTTTGAGCATTACTCTCTATAATGCTATTTTTCTCAATTGTTCTATTTATATTTGTTGATATTTCAGAGTTCTCTACTATATACGTGTCAGAAGTTGTACTTTTGCCACCATCCACAATAATATTCCCAGCAAACCGCTGGCCAGTAGGCTTCAACAGAGAAGGCCGACTTAATCTGTATCCAAAAGAAGGTGCTGACCCAGATCCATTTGACAGCGGGGACTTCTTTGTGCAAGGAGATGATATACTAGAGTATGGCCTTGTAAATCCATACTTCACAGATTCATTTCCATTGGGTACATCCAACTGTCTCGCATTTCTTGACCACAGAGTTGACCTCTGAGATGTCCTAGCAGCTAGATTTTGACTATGATAAGGCCTTGTGAGATCCACAGCTTTATTAAAGGAATGTGACCTGGTTAACGATGCAGTGGGAAGGAAAGCATTCTGAATGGAATGTGAAAAACTTTGTGATCTTACCATTTTTTCACAGGAAGAAGACTTGCTATTGTCTGTAGAGTGTGCAAGGCTTTCTCCTGAACTTGTCCTTGAGGCATTGGAATTTGCCCTAGGTCTCTGCAAACCTACCATTGGCCGATTACCATAAAATCCATTTAAGTGTGATTTTGGAGCACTGAGTCCAGAATATGAGGTCCTTCCTGACAGGGCACCTTTGGCAAATTTTGCTGAACTAGACAGTCCAGGCAAAGACTTTGGGTTTGACTCCTCAGTAGAAGATACAAACATATTGTTTTGCTTTGCTGTTTTTGACCCAAAAGAAGCAGTATTGTTCAAACCCACCCTGAGCATATCATTACTCAATGCTCCTTGAGACTGAGAATACTTCTCAGAATCAATTAATTTGTCATTACAATTATGTTTAGAGTTGGTCTCTCTCTCATTTTGATCATGAAGCTGATATTTATTTGATTTTCTCCAGTTGAAAGAGAAGGAAGACATGTTAACAGTGCCATTGTGCTTGCTGAAGTTTTTGCCACCATTATTCCCTGCTAAATTAACAGCTGTCCCATTTGACGTCGGTTGTAAGACGCTTCCTAAAGTTTTTGTTCCATATTTCGGTAGCCTGGAAACCAAGGATGTCCTGCTTTGATTTTTTTCTTCCATGAGCTATTGGGTACATTGGTCCTCAAAGGGTGCGTGAATCTAAGAAAAAGAAAGAATGTGTTAGACCATCAGCAATAACACAAAACAATATGATTTCACATGCATTTGCATCTACGTTTACTACATCCATGTGCTTAACTACACCGTAACTGTACAAAATAACTCACATTTTATGACTTCCCGAGAAATAGTAGTACAGCAGCAGCTATTTGGCAGTAATATATTATTCAGTTATCACTCACCACCACCTAGATTTTTGTTGCCTAAGTTGCCTATCCTTTGTCTTCCTCCATATCATTCCAGGTAAGCTTTATAAAGGGTGTGCATTTTTAATCTACCAATTTGAATAGCTAACAACTGATTTTTTTCAACTGTACCGCAGTTATTCAATTACACACTTAAGATTTCATATTTAAAGAAGAACAAATTGAATATAGCACAAACCTGCAGTCAAGAACCTAAAACTTCTAAAACTACATCATAAAAACCTGACAAAAGCTATTCTTTTCAAAGTCTTTCCTAGCCAAGAAAAAAATCTTTCCCAGCCAAGAATATTCGCACTTAACCACTCACAGCATCGAGAGGAAAGAGATTCTGACAGACAACACACATCCTCAAGTATGAACAAAAATAGTAGAAGAAACATTATTAAAAGCCCACTGAAAAAACATTGTTCGCTATCTTAGGGATTGCCCCAGCTCTTCATTTCACATAGAAGATGTGAAGAAACAGTTAAGAGTCAAGGGTACTTTTGTTGAACATTTTAGCAAGAGTAACAAAGTGATTCAGATTTCTGCCAGCAGAACCAGCACAGCCTATAGGAACTGCAGTTGGTGTAAAAATAACAAATGCACTGACCCCGAGAACAGAGCCCTGAAGATGATCTTCTGAAGAAAAATGTTTCTACTCAAGAAAGCTATTTACACCCTGAACCATGAGCAAAAACCAGAAAAAAGCATTATCTTTGTCACCTGGGCATGACGTGGAGGCAAAAGCTGCCTTCTAGCAAGTGTTCTCTGTATGTTTCTCCTCATTCCCACAGGGACCCGTCCCCTTTATATTCTCCTGAATTTTGTTTAAGCCAGAATTTCCCAAACACAACCTGCATTCACAGCCCTCCATTTAACAGTGACTTCTCTCTCCACCAATTTTGTCAAAATACTTTTTTTATAGGACACCACTGTATTCCTATACAATACTATATAGTCTCAGATTCCCAGGAGTTCCAGAAATTCACTTTGTGTGATACAAATCTTTGCTTTCATTTGATGATAATCAAGTGGCTGATCACTTTGCTTCCCCAACTTCTATGTTACAAGATAAAAAAAAAAAAAAAATAATCACTGATCATCCATCTTCACCCCAGCATTTTCTCTTTCCATATTCCCATTCAGGATGAAGATCCCTAGGCATTTTTCATCTTCGTATAGAAACTGTCACCAATTTTGGTTGCCTTCTTGTTCCCATACAAAATCTGAGTTACAGGATAGCAACTGCATGCAGTATTCAAGTTAGCACATTTAAAAAAAATGATTAAATATTTCTTGGCACAAACAAACTTGACTTCTGTGCAGAGATGCACGAACATTTAAACCTACCCCCATGTCCTGAGATAAAGATACTTATAGCATTTATTCCTTTCCTTGTATCTGTGACTTTTGCTCCCTAGCCCCTTGAAAATATTCCACTACCATCTTTACCTGAAATGTTTATTAGGACAATGTCATTTTGGTCTACGTAATGTGGCTTCATAAAAGAAAAGCCTAGTATCTTTGCCTCAACAATTCTTGGCTTGAGAGCTTCCATTTTGCTTTAATACTTCCACACTTAAATACATATTCTACTTTTTGTGCAGATAACTGTATCTGCATCAACCTTTTGCACAGCAATACAAAGACTTTGCCTAACTGTTATTATTATTAAAGCCTATTTAGACAGTAAGGACAGACAAAGTCTCCAAGTTTCAATGCTGCATATTAACATGAAGTTTACTCTTGCATTAAACATTGGATTAGCAAAATGAGGTTCCTGCTGTAGAAGACAGCTGTGAAAGAATATGTTGCTTTTGCTATTCTGATTTTATTTATCAGTCAGTTCCACCCACTGGTCTTACAAGGTTACCAACACAGAATTTTGTTAGTTCTTACCCTATTCCCTGAAACTATTATCTGTGTTTGAATTCTCACAAACCACCGGCAGGACTGAAAAACACCAAAGTTCTTAAACCACAGCAAACACGCTGATAAACTACAGACAGCAAGCAGTGCTATACTTGAGGGACAGAAAATACCCTCTGTAACCACAGCAAGCATTAGCTCAAAGGGACTCACTTCCCAAGCTGCAAGACCTCACTAAGAAACACATCAGATAAAATCAAAGTGGCATTAAAATCAGGCAAACTGAAGTACCCCCAGGATTCTGTAAATGAATAGGATGCCCCAGAGCTGTGCTTCTGAAAGTAGGTCTAACTAAAGAGATATTTAAAGAAAAATACTCAGAAACCACAGCTTCTTAAGGGCTCCTAACGCAATGAAAATGTCAGAATCCACATCCTGCAACAGGTAACATACATCCATTTAGAATACACCCATATATGCATCTGAGTGGACAGTGATGGGACAAGGGGGAATGGTCTTAAACTGAGACAGGGGAGGTTTAGGTTAGATATTAGGAGGAAGTTTTTCACACAGAGGGTGGTGACGCACTGGAACAGGTTGCCCAAGGAGGTTGTGGATGCCCCATCCCTGGAAGCATTCAAGGCCAGGCTGGATGTGGCTCTGGGCAGCCTGGTCTGCTGGTTGGCGACCCTGCACACAGCAGGGGAGTAGAAACTAGATGATCATTGTGGTCCTTTGCAACCCAGGCCATTCTATGATATTTTATGATAGAAACACAAATCCTCAGTTTTCAAACATTAAGTGAATTCTGCACACTGAAGACATCACTCACATTGAGTTGTACACAAACATACAAGTCTTCATTCTTAACAACAGTTTAATTTTATACTGAATTTAAGCATCATGTAACAAATCTATGAGCTAGTAAAACACCATGTATTTCTAGACTGCTCAACACAGCATGTAGCACATGATAAAATCCTGCTGTACTATGCAACTGTGGTAGCTGGTCTGAGAGTCACTCTGCAGATTGTACCTTAGTACGACCCAGCCAACTTCAATCTGTTTTCTCTACACTTAAAGAAAATATACGGAATCATTCACAAAGTACATCACCACTCTTGAGGTAACACAACGATCACATTTTACGTTAAGAAAAGGCACTTAAAGCATCTCACTCATGTCTGTACCTATAAAAAAGAAATCTGCCTACAGTGTACCTGCATACCTATCAAAATGAAATATCAAAATCAAACATAACTCCAAGACATGTAATGCCACATATGTCAGTGAAGTACATTATAATTATTTAAAATAATACCATGCACAACATTATCCTTAACATTATGAAGTGCTGGCTTACAGCAAGCAAGGTAACACAGAGCCACCAAAAGATACCCCAACTGTAACAAAAAAAGCTCAACTCTTGTAAAGACATCTTCAAAAAATCAAGAAAGTTAAACTAGAAAGCTGCTTTCATGCTGTATGGATAAATCCCTTTTGACATCTGTCTACCATCTCTCAGGTGACCATAAAATTTAAATGAGGCCAGTTAATGAGATTACTTTAATCCTCCAACAACTGCTGCAAATTAAACTCAAACATTGTTCAGTTCTCTCAGAAGGGTGCTGTTCATTTATCCTTAATTGGGAAAAGAGAAAATATCATCTTCAAGAAAACTGCACTGATTGCTTAAACACCTCAGGTAATTAAATTAAACACTGCCTACAACAAATACATGCCTATGTTTTGTTATCTACATAGCTATAACCACCGTCACATTTTCTATTATTGGTCTCATTTGTTTGGTTGAAGTACAAATGCCATCAAAATAAAACTTAATAGCACACTCTGGCAGAAGTTACTTTCTCCCAAAATCTGGAAGTTTTTTCCAAGTTCTCTCCCAAGTTTCCTCAATTTCAACATACATTACTACTAAAGATTCCATTCACAAGTAGCGCAGTACCTGCAAGTTACAGTTTGTTTTCTGCATTCCACAAAACTCAGCTTCATTATAACCAGCATTCTGTTCCTATGTATCTTAAAAAAAAACCTCAACATACTTCTAGATTTGAGCAATCTATGGATTTTTCCTTAAATTAACATTTGAACAAACAAGCCTTACACATTTTGCCCTGGGAAATGCTTTATCTAGTTCCCACAAGTCTAATTGGGAGTTAAACTAATTATGAAGAGCCTAGGCATACATAATAATCCAGGGAAAAGGAATTAAGATCTACAAACCCTTTGAACCAATTGAAAAGGTGCTATATCCCTATTTTCAAGGATATTTAAGATTCTGGCTATAAGAAAGAATATTCATTTTCACTTTCTTTGGCACTTTCCATATAAGATTATCTTTCTCAAGGCGAGATGCTCTGACACAAACTTCAACTAGGAAACACAACACCTACAGTCTCTGTTTCAAGCGCATCAAGAAGAGTTTCCTATATATAATCATCTCTGCAAAGTTTAGTTTTGCATCTGAGACTCCACCCTACACACTGTAGAATGAATCTTATACACAAAAGAGGCAAACAAAGTTTATATAAGGGCTGCTCTGAAAGTAATATCTTCTACTCCACTGTGTTGGCCCACGACATCAGAGACGGATGTTGGTGGTATGGCAGTGGAGGATGAACCTTCCCACCAGCATTCCATTCCATTTTGTTGCTGTGTGACAGATGGCAGCAGAGAGGCAGTTTGACAAAATGGTGTCTGACATGGAAGTGAGAATGAAGCACAGGTGTATCACTGAAAAGCAAAAAATGCAATAAAAACAGCACTCAGTTACATTCATTGACAGTGGCTGAACATCTATGGAGACCAAGCAGTGAATGTGAGCACAGCAAGGCAGCAGGTGGTGCATTTCACCAGTGGCAGCAGTGGGTCACCTCTGCTGGTGCAGATCCTTATGAGTGCAGCATGAAGGCTCTTGTTCTTCACTGGTAAAAATTCATAGCGAATGGCAGTGAACATGTAGAAAAACAGAGTTCTGCAGCTGAGAATTTGCTCTATCACACAGTGTTATTGTGCTCTTTGTATCTATTGTAGTTTCCACATAAATAATTAGAAGGCATTACTTTCAGAGCAATCTACGTACATTTTCATCTATGACAACTTAAGAATATTGCTGTCCCTATAACCTTAACAGCAGTCTGAAGTTCCAAACAGTTACTTGTGGGACCAACCCCAATCTTACTGTCATAGCAGCACGGAATAAGCAGCTGCAGGATGAAACGCAGCCAGCAGATTGGTGACAGACAAGCAATCCCACAGAACTACCACTATGCCAACAGTTTTCAGTGTAGCTTTTGCTCGTCCTGCAAATTTTAAGTAGACCAAAATAAAGAGATGATCAAGTGCCTAACTTAAAACGCTCTTATTTGAGCAACTTCCTTTCCAGCATGAACAAATTTCTCATGATGCTAGAGACAAACAAGCTCACAGGGGAGGATGGTGTTAGAAACCCTCCTTAACATCTCCTCATTACTTTCAGATAACAGAAGCAGCACTTTCCTGCAGCCTACAAGAAGCTGACAGCTGCTACTGTACACGAGTTTCCTTACTCATCTAGAAACATTATGTTCAATAGTGTTCACATATGGCAAACACCAATTACAGATCAGTCAGTTCTGTTTGATACTTGGTTTGGGCAGTCTGACAGAACAACTACAACGAAGCTCAGCAGCTTAATTAATGGTGGTAGAAATACAATAATTTGGATGTTACGGAAGTCAAAAGTTTAGTAACTGCATGTGCCAAGCCTGACACTCCTATTACTTCTCCAAAAAGCCTAAAAATTAAGAGACTGCCTAATTCTTGCTTGGCTCAGTGACAGCTGACCTGAAACAACAGTTTAGCCAAATCCATCTATGTATTTCAAGCACCAAGAACGCAGCAAGATAACTCCCAGGGACCTTCATTCGTTTTCCTAGAAAACAAAAGCAGATTTCTACCCATGAAGACAACACAGATAGAAAGATAAAGGTATTTCATCCATGGAAACCTTAATTCTCTCTTCTAGTGAAAAGCTTTTTCAGCCACACCACTACATTAGAACTGAGGAAAAACAAAAAACAGAAGAACTGTTAACCAATGCCCAGGCAGCATGGAAAATGAGTGAAATATACCCTTAAGAACTGAAAGGCAAAGAGAAAGCAACAAATTGGATGTCTTAAGGCAGGCAGAATCTACCACCTTAAAAACAATTACATACTGTTTTCTGCACCAGGCTTATGAAAGCAGAGTCCTGTTGAAACAGGCACACAAGGCCAGATATTCACAATGCTGTGAAATGCATTCAAGATATGCTTTCAAGATACCTGATCCTAACATCTCAGGGCTTTTCACTATAAGTGCAACGCCCTCTGAACCAAAAAATAATTGTCTATCTGAAAAAGACTGTATTGATCTTTAATTATTTCCTGGACCTAGATATAATCACATGGTTTTCTTTGTGAATTTAAGTACAAGAGTATTTCAACTATATACAATGCACAACTTATGGAAACAACCTCTGTGTACTTGTTTTAAAACATCAACTTTTATATCAACACATACATATTCAGGACACACAAAGAATACAGATCTTCTGATCACATCTTTAGCAATGCCTTAGTTTCTCAGTGAGAAGTATAGCTTAAGGACTGTTTTACTCAAAAGTAACAGTAAAAATATGAACTATGTATGAATTGCTTTTATCAAAGTAGGGAGGTGCTGAATGACATGTCAGAAAAAAAAAAAAACAGGGAGGCCCTCGCAATAGGAAGAATGAAGCTTCCTCAGGAAGTACTTTGGAACACTGCAAGATGGGTAGCATAGCCAATAGTCAGTTTCCAGGTTTGGGGAACTCACAAGAGCTGAAATGAGTGAAAGAACTAGCAGAAGATATGGCCAGCAAACATCTGCACTGAGCAGGATAAAGCCTGGATTGTCTGAGGAATTAAAAAACTATGAATCCTAAGAAAATCATTCAAGCCATAAGGATTAAACTAGAAGAGAATACAATTAAAAGTCTTGATGGTAAGGAGACTGACCTTCTGAGTATTTAAAGGCATTGCATGTTCTTTAGTGTTATTTATACTGAAGATTAGCTTCAGTTTTGCTGAAAAAGGTATTTTCTGTAAACTTCAAGGTGAAATAAGATTTATCTACACTGTAGGAATATCCTCCAAGCCTTCTTTCCTCCCCCTGTCTTCAGCCTAAAGCACCTCTAGTCTTGAATCAAATACCAATGCTTCATGAAGGCATCCATGAATTTTTGGAATCTCCCTTTAAAGTGCCCAAGCTGCACGACCATTCATACCAGCATTCCTGACAGCTGGTTCTTTGAGAGTACTGTGATTAAAGTACGGTAAGAAATTTCAAGACATTTAATGCTGTTCTGCCTTTATGCGTTTAAGGCTGTATGATTCCCTTCCCAGACTTTAGGGAGCTCAGAACTAACTCCTTTTCTATTCTTCCTCTACCACCCTGAGGCACGCCGATGTTCCAGCCACATGGAAAGTTCATTCTGGGAAACACCAAATCAGTTACCCTGCTGTTGAGCTGAATTTCAATTCCAGTTGGTCAGAATACACTAAGTCAAGGAATATAAACAGAAGATGATAACGTACAGAGATGAAAAGAGAATAAGACATCATAAAGAGACTGTTACTTTTCTTTCTAACATTGAACAATATCACCAATCAATATAGCAAAAAGATATTTCTAAAGACTGCATCCCTTGCAGTCCTAAAAAATAAGCATTACTGTTATTTAGAATACTGTTTCTTAACATTTAGTATGGCTAGAGGACATAAGATCTTACCAGAGTAAAGGAAACAGAAAAATGCTACTCTGCTTTTGTAGGAGAAAGCTACTAGAAAACTTACAGAATCAAAGAACTCCATTCACATCCCTCAGAGCCACACACACAGTTTGCTCTGCCATTAATGCTACTGACAGAGAACATCAGGCACCTCAAGGGAAGGGGAAGAAGAGAGGATGCTAATTGGTATCTGCCCGGAAATGTTTGCTTTGTGTTACTCTGCCCACATAATAGGAAAATAGAAATTAAACATTTTCAAAAATAAAAAAAAGACCGTAATAAAAAAAGCCCACACCAGGATTTGTATTATCATACAACCTTTAGAACTTGAATAGAAAAAAAACAACAAGTTTCAATTAAAAGGAAGAACTTTGCTGGGGTTTCTCAAAGAGGTAATTCTGTACTGATTTTTAGCAGCCTTACACCAATGACTATTGAGGTGAAGGGCAGGGAAGGTCTAGAAGCTCAGGAGCAGCTTCAGGACAAAAAAAAATACTAAAGGTGAAACTGAGGAGAAAGGGGAATGCTTCACTTCCAAAAACATTTCAGGGTCTGAAAAAGAACATAAGAAATAGATCCAAAATTAACGCATTTCACTCCAATTCCACTTTAACATTCTTTTTAAATGGAAGAATACAAGTTACTACAGTCCATTCATAACTGAGTAGTGAAATCCAATGAGATTAGCCTTTTTCTACACTGGTGGCTGGCAGCCTGCTCTCAGGGGCAGGGGTCAGTGAGCAACCAGAACCAAGTGCTGCAGAGGCACAACACTGCTCTGGAGCTGCTAGCTACCTGATGCATCAACATTGAGTAATCAGTTTCCCTGCTTGGTAAGTTTTACTCTCCCGCTCACAGCAGAGGTGAAAGATCACTGTAAGCTAACTTGTTTTGCCAAAATTCTTAGCAACTCCTTCAGCAAAACTACAGATGGCTTAGACAGACGTAAGGCTTTCAATGAGTTTGTGTATTCTTTCAAATATTCGTCACACTCATGACTGATATACCCAACTCTAATGGAAAAAACGTTCATGCTAGAAGGCATTAAAATACACTGATTACTTTGCCCCATACCAAGAAACAGACTTTATGAACAGAACTTGCACAACAGACTCAGCCCTGGTGAGTGAGTCATGTAGACCACGCTTCTTAAGCAGGGCAGCGTACATTTCAAAACATGTATTGTTTTCAAAATCCTTGCTGATGTACAGATACAAAGGGTCTTCATTTGTTACAAATCACTAATGACATTATTCAGTTCAAATTGTTAGCAAATTTGCAAGGACAATAAACAAGAGAGAAAACCTAGCTAGGAATAGATATGCACCATCTGTCTGCCATACAGACAGAATGGAACCTAAAGACAAAAGTCCTACTGCTACAAAGTTAGGCCATCCCATTATGCAAGCACCACTCCCACCTCTCCCACAAGCACCACAACCATAAAACACATCTCTATCTAAGTCACTCTTTTATGCTATCTTAACACTTCTTTGTATTTGGCAAGACCTCTATTCTGGAAGGTAATTATAAGGTGAGGGGGTGGGAATAAAAGACATAACTGCATTTCAAAAAAGACTTAAGCTGTTATCACTGATTATGTCATAAAGGCTAATTAAGTTTTATTCTGTAGTTAAAATTGACTGAGTAATCCCAAACAAAGCCCACAATCTAGAATACAAGGGTTCTAGAAGCAAATGTCTCCTCTCAAAGATGTGGTGATTTTTTCCAACATCAAATAATTGATGTCCTAAACACGTATATTAATGAATAAGCATACTGAATTGAGCAAAATGTTACACTCATGAAGAAGAGCATCGCTTCTGCCTCAGAACTATTCCATCACCCAAGGAATCAAACAGCCACTCTTTCCTCCAGCTCTGCTATAAGATTTTTTTCCACCACTGCTGCAGCATCAAACTGAAGAATCTGCTTCAAGTTGAACTTCTCTGCTACTTGTTTAGTAATGCTACCCAGAGGAAGGTTTTCTTGCTGCTGGTAACAGGCAAGCTTGTAAAAACTCTGACTGTAACTGATTAGAAATAGAAATAACCACTCTCAGACTCTCACCTTGCCTATTCTCCTCCTCTAGTTCACTCATTTATGTGATGCAGCTACACCAAATAAGGACACTGAACTATCTTAAGCAAAAACCCTATTTGATCGTACAAACTGATAATGTTTAATATATTTTTAATTGATTATGCAATAATGATGGAGGCACTGCTACCAGCATCAACCATACCTGAACACTTTGTCCACATAAGTATCTTAAGGTCAACAATTCCCATCAGTTTCAATCTCCAAACTAAGCTCTACTTACCATCAATACATAAGTCTTTCCCTCCTCCCAACTTATGCATGTTCTTCCTCTTATTGGTACATAAATTAGCCTGCTTGTTAGAGGTTAAGCTGAATAACATGTATAGATACTTGAGAGTACATGCAGTGTATAGACTCACTGGTACTGAGATAAGCCTGAGCTCAGGGATGAAAAGTGAACAAGACTACATAAGGTAAAATAGCAGGCAGATAGATGAAAATTCTATTAATTCCTTTTCTCCTAACTGCCAATGCTATTTTAAACTAATCTAGTCTTTATCAGAAGATCATGGCCTCGAAAAAACAAACTATCAAATTGTGGCTACAGATTTTTAGAAATAGATACATATTCTCAAATCAGATACTACTGGATTGAAAAAAAAAAACACTAGATAAGAGAACTACAGAGGAAATCTTTAAAACTTCTCTTATGAAAGAAAACAAACTGTAAGAGCTTGAAAAAGTAAACAAATCCCTGTATTTCTCTGGGTTTGGATCCCAGCAATTCAGAGGTCTGGTTTCAATTGTCTTGCTCATCCATCCAGTTCCAGCAGTTAAACTTATTTTAAAGACCATGAATAAGAAAATACTGTCTCCCATGTTAGTCTTAAAACAATGCACCATAAAAAAGAAGAACAGGGCAAGCACATAATATAACTTCAACTATTTCCAGTTCATAGGATTTGTTGAATTTGATACATTTAGTTTTAGAACTCTCTGCAGATCCCTCCTCCACAGTCCTGTCCAACCTGTCCTTGAGCCTACAACCTTGTTCTCTCTATGACTGCCTTACGAGTTCCTGAGCACTGCTGCTAACTCTTAGAAAGATTAATTTGACAGAGCTTACTTCTCATACAGGACGATACTGCAAACAGGCAGGGTCATACTTGTCCTTCCTTTAAGAGATTTGACTTTTGTGTCTATACAGTAAATGGTCTCTTTTCCAAGGCTGGAAGTCCTGAAGGGCCATCAGACCTCCTCTAACCACCCTTTTACACTTCCCCCACCAAAATACTTTCCCTGAAGATTTAAATATGTTTACACACAGCTTGTGCAGTGGGGACTATGAGTAAGCTGACTGTTACCCAGGTTATGTGAAACTACAGGAGTCCTCATATATATTCCAGTTCAACACTACTGCAAATGCCCTACATTGCAACAATTAGCCACTGATTTCTGCCCTCATTATTACCAAACAAACCAGTTAAGAGGATCCATTTGTTTCCTATGTTCTTCCAAGATATACTAGACTGCTTGCATTCTCCAATATCAAATTTACTTGACTTCTCTTTAAAATCCATGCTTAATCAAAAATACTGCAGCCACATCAGCATATCATAGCTTTCAGTTGAAACTTGCTAATTTCTAAACAAAAGTGATTTTTGAAGTGCCACTGGAATTTCATTTCATTAGTGCTGAGCAGTTGTAGTAATCACATCATAGACAGAAGCTCCAAATCAGCTCCCACCTCAAAAACAAACTCTGAAAAAAATATTCCAGAACAAACAACTTAGCAAATCTGCTAAAGAATTAAAAAATAACATATTTTTAACCACAGGCTAACAGCCTTCCGTAAGTATTTTGACATTTTCTTACTGATTTTACAATACACAGATTTGAATGTACCCATCAAGGTCAGCTTTTAAACACGTAGAAGCTGCAGATACTCGTTATACTTTCACCCAATCAGAACTGAAAAGTAAAACTGTTTCTCTAACAAACTGAATGAAGGAGACGTGTGGAACATAAATAACTGAACATGAATACTGACAGCTTGACCACAGCAGCCATTTCTCCCGTATCAGCTTACTAATTTACACAGAGATGGTCACCTGTACTCACATCTTACTTGAATTTATAGGGCGTGGTGACATATGATTAGTTTTGTTTACTCAGCATCGCAGTCTGTGGCAAAGTGCTATTTTTATAAAACTATCTCAGAGCACATTCACAACTGCTCAACAAGATTTACATGGAGATTGAGGCATTCTGTTTTGTGCTTTTTTTTTTTTTTAAATTATCAGCTGCTTCCTGATGAACAAATCCTATGCAGGATGAAAGATTTTGCTCCTTTACTCACATCTCCTGCTACTAACAACAGCACCTTTGGCCTCTCAAGCTTAAACCTATGCAAACTTGCCTTGGTGAGATGCATGTTAGCTGGAAGCAAGAGCTCAACTCATCAAAAATATTGATTAACAAGCCTATGTAATAATATTACTATATAAAGTCAAGTTTTTCTTACATGTATTATGAATATACATCATTAAAACAATTCACAAACTGAAACTAAGTATCATACAAATTCATAATCTATTAAGAATCTTTGTATCTATACAGAGCCCAAGCCACATACGTTATTTCTGAGCCAAGAGAACCCAGGATATTCAGGACATTCTCCCATGATGTCCCCTGAGTGTGTCACAAGCCATCTGGGCCAATGAAGTTTAAAACACAGGAGTTTTTTTTTGCAATGCAGAAATTGTTTGCAATTTCAGGGTTCCTCCAGACCCCAAACTTGTTCAACCACCACATAAAAGTAAAACAGTTGTTTTCTTCTGGCTAAAAAACTAAGGCACTCCAAGCAGAGCAAACACTGCCAACATTAACCATGCTTCCTCTTCAACCAAAGCCATTAAAATGCACTCTGCAGAACACTACCTCAAATCATCATGGACTAATAGCTCACAAAAATCCCAACAAACTGTACTGTGAAAAAGGCATTTCACTGAGAACTTGTGTCACCAGTTCCCCACATAATCAGAGAAAAACACCCTCCAGCCCCAGGAGTTTTGTCTCACTATACAATACAGTCAACAGAAGCTTCCAGCTAAACCCTGCCCTTTAGAACAGAGGGAAAGTAGAAAGTACAATCCAGATCTCTATGGCTCTGGGAATCAAGCTGCTTTAGACTAAGAATGGTAAGGTGCGCTCAGAACATCCTGCATCTAACTTGGCAGAAGTTCAGAAGTGAGCTTCAATACACATCCCAGACTTAGGAAGAAATAGAGACCTACACTGACTAGCTCAGCTTCACCTTTGGAATGATTAGTTTAACGCTGCTCTGATTTTACTTTAACATACACGCATTTAGTTATGTAGAGATTTACATAAGCCTTTGTATTGCTTCAATTGAATCACAATACAGGATTTTAAACCTAATTATCAAAACCACCATTAGTATTTTCATCTTGTTAGTATCCTTGTTGTCAAAGAATTTAATCCTGCTTGAAAGCTTCTAATTAAGGCGATGGCACTGCTGTTTGCAATTTGCAACAGTGGCAAAAAGAAAACACCACAACCAAAGCCGTAACTGTAACCTTTCACTCCCTCTTCTCTCCTCCATTTCCACAGACCTACATTCTTTCAACAACTGCAGACAAAGAATGTTCATCTGAAGACTGAAGGTGCCATGGCTTTATGTTGAGAAAAGCCTGTGCCAACTCTTCTTTGCAAATGGTTTATTCCAAATAACCAATCCATCTTAAAGGATGATCAGGTCCAAAACTAATAGGTTTTACTCCAGCAAGCTTTTACACGAGCAGTTCCATTAAACAGGATTACTTACTAGTATAACACTATGTTAATTGAGATCATCATGTTAATTGTGGTCATTACTATTCACATTTCATATAGTCATGCATATTAATAATCGAATTCAGAAACACGAGGTGTCATAATGCACAAGAAGTAACTGTAGAAGCCCCCAAAACCCCAAATATTTCTACTCTTTAAAGCAGCCCTATGATTAAAGACACCACTCAGCCATTTCTGGAGCCCAAACATAGAGATCACTATTCTGAAAGGGGTTGGCTACGAGCAAAGATCAAATCCACGTTTTAACTGCTGCAAACTGTTGACACGGATCCTAGGTTAACATCTGCTCGGTGACACCTCTTCAGCTTGGCAGCATTAAATCCTAAATGGGCCCATAAGATTTAAGGCTACGTGAGCAAATAAATACTTGAGGAGCTGTGGGTTTCATTCAGTACGACTGCACAAGATTAAATACTCACTGCGTCACACTAACATGATGAAGCACTTCTTAACCCCTTCAGAAAACATATTCTCCAACTTCCAAGAAACCCCTCCAGCGCTCCCCATCACGAAAGCACCACAAAGGTGACGTCGGACACCGCCTCACTCTGCTTCTAGCACCGTGATAACGGCAGAACTTCCTGTTCTGCACCAAACCAAGGCTCGAGGCCCACGTACAACAGAAACAAACCACCCCTACACACCAAACGCGCCGACTACTCCCCAAGCCGTCGCACCGCAGCTGCCGTTCTTACCTCAAGCCGCCGCCCGGATCGCCCCGCGGCGCTACAGCACGGAGCCGCCACGCAGCGTGCGCGGTGCAGCCGGAGCCGAGCAGGCCGGAGCGCCGCGAGCCGAGCGCTGCGGCTGCCAGCGGCTCATGGCGCGTGTCGAAGCGCGGGCAGCAGCGCCGTGCCGCGCGTGATGCAAAGCAAAGCTGTGTCACCGCGCAGAAATCGCTGCAACGCGCCTAACGCGCTCCGGACGGCGCAAGGAAAATCCGACCCGCGGTACAGCTGAAACGCATCACGGAAAATAACATCTCAGCGCCCGCAGGTACGCCCGACTGAAGCCGACGGCCCCGCGCACACCTGGGGCACGGCTGGCGGCTAGCAGAGCCCCGCCGGCACGCAGCGTGCCCGAAGGTGCGGCCGTGCCCGCGGGGGCCGAGCCCGCAGGGAGCGCCCTCACCGCCCCTCCTCTCCCCTCCCTCCGGCCGCACGGCCTGCGGGGCCGGCGACGCCGCAGCCCCCACCCGCCGCCTCCCGCCGAAGGACGCCCAGCAGCGCTGCGCTGCGCAGCGCCGGCCGCGGCACTCACCGCCGTGCCGGGCGCAGGCCGGAGCCGCCCCCCTCCTCGAGCCGCGCCGCGCCCCGCCGCGCGCTCAGGTAGCGGCCGCCGAGCGCCCCGCCCCGCGCCGCCCCGCCCGGCTGGCCCGCGGAGGCAGTGGCGGAGCGCTCAGCCCGCCGCGCATGCCCGCCGCTTCCCTTCCGCGTCCCCCGCCCCACCCCGGCGTCACGGCGGGCGGAGCGCGCCCTGCCCTCCCCGCGGCCGTCAGGCGATGGTGCGAGCGGTGTGACCTTCGCTCTCTCTCCTGAGGGACTGCAGGTCTGCCCTACGGACGCCGTTAGCCGAGCGGAATAACGGGCTGTGTGTTGCAGAGTAGGGAGATAGGCCTGCGGGTATCCCAGCTCTGAAGGAGGCACGCAGAGTACTGAGATGTGTGCCCGAAGGGGTGCTGCCAGCCAAGCGGGGCCAGGCCTTTCTTGTTGCGCTGCTGGTGTCGTTTCCTGGCCCGATGTCCCACCAGCAGACAATATCAGAGCTTCTGCATGGTTCTTTCCGTGGGGCTCCTCTACTCAGATGAGTGCATGGCTCAGTGTTCACAACCCTCAGCCTTCGCTACCCGTGCCTTTATTTGGGGCACGTGTATCTGCTTCTCTCCTGTTTGGGGATCTTTGTTTCAGCATCTGTATTTCTGTGCTTGAGCTTCAGATTTTCCAAGTTTCATTTTTCTGTTTTGACTGAAATTTAGCAGAATTTCTTAACCCTCGTACGCCTGCTTTGCAGCCCTCCCAGAAGAGGAGGGCCGTGCAGTAACTTCAAGCTGTGCTCGTGTGGAAGAAGAAAAGCCCTGTTGCTGATAAGCATCTCTTGGTACAGCCTCCTCCTTAGCAGTCAGACATGCTGCCCTGGGTGAGCCTTCCTGGCAGTGTCAGCCCAGCTCCACCAGCACCTTTGCACACGTGTGCTGAGAACTCCAATACATCTGCCCCATAGGCAGTGTAAAGGCCTTCTTTAAAAGCACCAGCCAAAGCTTTTGTATGTCTTCTTGCCTGCATTTGAATGTACCCATCACATTAATGGATTTATTCTTAGAACAATTTCAAGTGTAATTGTTCCCCTATGGTACAGGAAGAAAAAAAAAAAAGTCATAAGTGGAGAGATTAAATCTCTTGCGCAAAGCTAAAGAGACAGCAAAGCCAGGAAATGAGCTCAGATTTCCTGAGTCAGGCGGCCTTGCTTTAACCGCACAGTCATCCTCTTTCAGTCATTCTCAGCTTCTGAGCACTGATGTAAACATCAACAGCATTAGTGCAGATTTGACTTCTTCCTACTTTGTACAGAATGACTTTACCGTTCCTACTGAAATTTCCTTCAACTTCTCAATTTCCTTCCCAAAATTAAGAGAAATTATATCACAGACTGACCAGGGTATTCCTAAATTCCCACTGCCTTTCTCAGGCCCTGGCAATTAATGTCTTCATCCTCAGCACTGTAAATACCCGCTCAGTAAACAATTGTGGAGCTTCAGTGGTGCAGCTCTTAGGTGAAACTGATCAACGAACAAATTGTTCCCTATCATCACGCTTTTCTGCCAGATCAGAGGACCAAGAACTCTTGTACCAGCACAGGGGAGTCACATACAATGTCTGCTGACCTGGAAGTGGTGGTACAATCACCTTGTTAACTCATACTTGAAAATTATTATGAAGGCAAACTCTAACTTAATATCTATACGTATATAAAAGAAAAAGAAAGCAGCCTAGAGATAATTCAGGGTAGGGTTGAGAGCCTCTACTATGTGTTCAGATATCTAACAAATTGCCGCAGTGCTTTTATAGCCTCATAATTAAGATGCAAAACTCATAGCTGTTTTGAATAACTTCAGAAAGGGACACATTACTTGTACAGCTTGAGCTTCTGACTACTGAAGTAAAGGGATAGTCTTGAGAGTCCTACTGTCAGATTACAGACTAAGATCTAGCCATGATCAAGTGCACTATCTCTCCATATCAGTTTAATATTTGATGTCTTCATCTTGAGGACTTTCTGTTCAATTGATTTTATACTAAATTGATTTAAATGGATGTTATTGTCCTGGGAGATGGACTAGAAGCTCTTTTCATCCGCTTCACGTGGTGCAGAACTGTGCTGCTACTTCCAAAAACCAGAGACACAGCAATAGATGTGAAGAACACACAGAGAAGAGTGTGAGAGCTGGATGAGTAAATTGTGCTATTTGCGCAGTTACTGTGCCGCTCTCCATCAGTTTGCAGATCAGGGACTTATTATCCAAGGATGGATGTTCCCATTGGTTTGCTCAGGTATCAGCAATTTCAATACAGGGAGCATTAGGAAGGCCTAGTTTTCCCTGTAATAATCAAGTATTTTGAGAGTAACCAGCCATAATCTTGCTGGTTTCTTCAACTTCAGCTGACTTGCTGATACACTAGCTCATTACTAACTAATAATACTGTATTTCTGTAACAGCCCTCAATTTGTCCTAGCTAAAATAAAGCCATTTACATTGTTTTCACAGAGTCATAGCACAGCTGAGGCTGGCAGGGTTCTCTGAGTCATAGAAACGTAGAATCATAAAATGATAGAGGCTTAGGTTGGAGGGGATCTCTTGCCTTTTCAACTTGTTGTACTTTTGTAAACTATAACTTGATTTTCATAGTACCTTAGAAATATGTATTAGACCATGTTTGAAAAGTTAATTAACTTGTTTTCTGAGATAATGAAGAGAGAAAACAATGGGCGAATGTCATAAACAGAAGTGTCTGCATGACTGTGCTCGTATACGTGTGTATTTACTTCTTCTGTGCATTAGGTCCACAAAAAACACAGTTTTGGATAATAAATAATTATATGATAAATTCAATAATTGTGTATATTTAATTTCATATTAAATAATAATTAATATATATATATATGTATAATTTAATAATTTCAGTAGGAAGTTCTGCTGGTTGCAAGCTGAGGTCTTTACCAGTTCACCATCACTGCATCTTTTGCGTACATGTGGGAAAACAGAAATGAGCTGAAACTTATTCTGCTGAGATATGTGATAGCCTAATTGCACTTCAGTCCTGTGTTTTTCATACCTGGTTGAAAGAGAATCCAACTTTATTGAAATGAAGTGCTGAGCATTTGACATGCTTTCAGACATTAGTGCTACCTACTGCTTTCTAAATCCATGCACAGGATAACATTTAAACAAAGAACTGTCCAAGGATAACATTTAAACAAAGAACTGTCCATTAACAGTCACGCAGCTGCATTGTTGTTTAGGTACTTGGCTCAGAGGTTTGCCTTTAACTTCCCAAGACAATGTTCCTATATTTATGTTTTTATCACGTGCTTGATGTTATCATTTCTTTACTGGGGCAGTGCTGTGGTAGAATTTGCCTGGACCAGCTCAGTGAGAACTGAGTTAAAGCCTGTCTGGGGCAATCCTTACACCGTGCCACTGCTGTTGTCTTTTCTTCTAAGAGCTGTCCACCCATAATGCTTCAAAACATCACATTAGTCTAAGTGATTTAGACCTGCTTAGCTGTAACAGACTAGTTAAACTACTTAATCAGTCTAATTAAAACTACTTTGTAAAATATTGCCTTTTTCTCTGCACGTCCTCAGTAGCCGTGTTTCTACAGTATGCAAAAGCATTTCTAGACAGCAACTGAAATCATATTGTACGTGCCTAAAATCCAACTATGCAGTGTTTTATTTCTTTTAAAATATGTTTCCTTCAGTATCTAGCTGTTAAAACAAATTAGCATATATTTCATTTAAGTCTGATATAACTTATTTTTAATTCCAGCTTAGTTGGTATGCACATAGCCTGAATGCCCCAAGGAATACAAATGTCTAACATTTCCTCTGAGTCAGTAGGAATTTTGAGGCTCCTGAAACGTAAGTAAAAAAATGTTCTTTCAGCTTGATTTATGAGTATGGAAGTTATATCACTTTGTATAAATAAAAATTATTCTAAATCAGGCTGGAGAAACATTTTCACCACAGTTTGTTACTGAAATGTTGTCTAATAATCTGAGAACTCAAAAATATCTTTCCACTGCTGACATTATTATGGAAATTTATCTAGTGTGCTTGGGATTTCTTTTAACCCAGTCTATGAAAACATGAGTTAGGTACAAAATAGAAAAAATAACTCAGACTGTTTCTAATAACTCCATCCAAATGTAGCAGAATAATGGGCTGGGATTCAATGAAATCTCACAGAATCACAGAATGGCCTGGGGTGGAAGGGACCTCAAGGATCATAAATCTCCAACCCCCCTGCCACATGCAGGGCCACCAACCTCCTCAATGCTAGACCAGGCTGCCCAGGGCCCCATCCAGTCTGGCCTTGAGCACCTCCAGGGATGGGGCATCTACAGCCTCTCTGGGCAGCTTGTTCCAGCACCTCACCACTCTCATAGTAAAGAATTTCCCCCTGACATCCAACCTAAATCTTCCCTCCCTCAACTTCAAACAATTTCCCCGTGTCCTGCAGTTATCTACCCTTTCAAGGAGTTGATTCCCCTCCTGTTTGTAGGCTTCCTCTGTTTTGTGTGTATGCTTTTCCTAAACTGATCAGTATTGATAAATTATAATCTTGGTAAATTCTGGAATGAATAAGATAGCAATAGAGTTACACATATTAAGAAATGAAATGTAAAAGGCAAAAAAGCAAACAGTAAAAGAATACATATATAAGAGCATCAAATATATCTGTTTTCATTTGACAGCATTCATCTTAACATTCATCCACAGAGAGAGATCATCAGCATCACTCAGCAGATGAAAACAAAGATGAGCCTTCTGAGCCACATTCAGAAAATGCTTAGAAATGACAAAAGATAGCTGATGGTGCAGCAACAGATCTGCAGATTAGTCTCCCTTCCTTTCTTAAGGAAAATTCCCACCGACTGGGCAACCCTGTGAAAAGGTACATAATTAACGGAAAGTATTAACTCTCATTTATCTCATCCAAGAGAGGATCCATCTAAGAGCAGTCCGGTTTTTGAGTCCTGATTCATAGCTGAAGCAGACTGCAGAAAGGAATTAAATACAGTGTTATTGTTTCCATGAATATTTCCTCAATTATATTAAATTTTCATATGAAAGTCATTAGTTTCAATTAACTTTGAGGCATTAAAAAAAGCAAATAAACAAAAACAAAAAAACAAGCAGGCTGTTCCAATAGCAAACAGCAGCTTCAAAATACAGTTCAGGATTTCTGAAACAATTTTATTCCCTGTATGTACCTGACCCTAATCTTTCTTGTCAGAACATGTGAAAGCATCCAAAGATAAAAAATGAAAGCTGAAATTCCATTTTTTCAGTGACTAGATTACATTTTTAGTATTAAATGGCAATGAAAATAAAGAGCTCAAAGATGCAGATTAAAAAATGCAATTGCTTTTTGTTTTGTGTGTGTGTGTGTGCACGTGGCAGTAACATGTGCTCCAAGAAAAGAGCTGACCTTATCTAAATTTATGTGACCAACCTACCCAGCACAGCTCAATAATTAACTGAATGTCTCAGTGCTCTGCAGGAACATGAAGTACAGTAACACTGTATACTCAGAATCATGGTTGGAAAAAATCATGAAATGTCACATCAGAAATGTTTTGTCTTATAAGGGTGTTTTTTTTTTCTCTTCTGTGCTTATTTCCTTTCCCTTTTCTTTAGGCATTGGGAATCATCTGGAGAATGTAAGTGGCCAATTAGATGATTCTTAAATAGCAACCTCGGCCTGCTGGAGATACAATTTATACAGGTTGCTCTTGACTGTTCCTTCAGAAGGAATTCCTTGGTTCACCTCAACATTGGCTGGAGGACACGCTATCACTGTCTCCAAAGTCCTTCCTTACCACTGAATCTTTCTGGAAACTGCTGTGAAAGTCAAACATTTTGGTTGCAGTGAGTGTTAGCTACTCGCTTTCCTGTCAAATAAGAAAGCTGAATTCTCACAAATGCGAAACAGAAGAAATGTTATTCTTGTAAGCAGGTGCCTTCCCTTGATTCATGGACTTCTGAAGCCATCATCCCAAGAGATTTTGCCAGAAACACTGGCCAGAGATCCAGTACCTGATTTATCTAGTAAGACATTTAGCAAGGTTCTGCTGTACTTCTAAACCTGGAGATGCTGAAGGTGTTTTTCTCTGAGTTAATAATTATTAACTGTAGGTAGCAGCAAGCTGGAAAGAGACTGAACTATTTTAGAAATGCATGCAATAAATAATAGTGGCTGTGCTTCAGATGGCTGTCACAAGGCTCAAGGACAAATTCTAAACAGCATGACTGGCATTTTAATGGCTAAAAATATGTCTTTGGTCCACATTGTGAAAAATCGATTAGAAAAACTCTTACAGACCAAAAGTTTTGTGCAAAATAGTGAATAAAACCGCTGCCCTTCCTGCCTTACTATAAAAATAGCTATGAAAAATACTTTCTCCTCTAAGTCATCTGAAATCAGGGAACTCCCAGAGCTTTGCAAGCATGAGTGCATCCCTGGAATACATTTTAGCAGAGGTAAGGCTATTTCTAATTCATTTCACATAAACTGGGGTACACGAGGTGCCAGGATCAAACTGGAAAGCCAGTGGCAAAGATCTGGAATCAGCAGATCCTCACCTCAAATCTGTGTGTTTATGACTGAACCAACACCCAGGATGAAACCCTACCAAAATGGCATGGAAGAAGAACATAAAATCCAATACTTTGAATGTAAGAAAGCTGTAATAGTAACTGTGAGTAAAATAAGAAATATTGGGAGATATTCACCTAAATGCTGGTGGTTTAGAACAGGCATGACTGAGGTGCGTGTAATTCTCAGAGATGCAGGAAAGAGGACAACACAGACAAGCTAAAGGAAACCTCTATTGAGAATGCAGGTCAACTGCAGAACTAACTCAAGCCACAGAGATGCGCATAGTGAAAGTAATAGCAGATAAGCACTGATAAAATAGTAAACCTACATTGAATGCACAGGGAGGTGCAGTTTTAAGGAGTGCCTGGCTTTCATCCATCTTTCAATATCACTTCAAACTGTGTATTTACAAGCATTTTTTAGGTGTCTGATTTTGTTTTTATGTTACATTTATTATATATTATGATGCAATGCATTTTCAAGAACAGAATGATACTCTGGCAATGTAACTGTATGTATTGAAAAAAGTAAGGCCAAATATTGCACACAATTCAATCAGTAACATAAGGAGAGGTGCTAAGTATGGATATAGTATTTATGTATAAAAGAGGAGATTGGTGAAAGGGGATTATTATCCTCCATGTATTGCTCACTTACTAAAGTAAGAACAGTATCACCTGGACTTTGGTTCTTCCATTGCAGGCAGTGACAGGCACTCTGCTCTATGTTTATAGCATTTAATTCCTCCTAAGACTCCAGATTCAGCTGCTCTATCAGTTACATACAGAGGTACAAACCATTGCATGGAACATCATTTTCTTCATGTTCATCAGAAAGCTTCAGATAAAGAAGTTATCATTTCAGAGATAACATTTCTGACAATAATTAGTTCAAGACACACTTCGGTACCCAGAGGGAAAAAGGATTTGGAGGCATTTTCATTTTAAAAGAGATACGTTGTTATTAACTCTTAAGAAAATCTTCAAAGATAACAACCCTTATTATGGTGAAAATTCAACAGCTGAAATTGTCTTGCTGATTCCAAAATACTTAGCGAGACAGTGAGTAGATGGAAAAAGATTGTTTAATGCTAATTTTATTTAGAATAGAACTCCTTACTGTTCTGATCACCTAAATAAATAACTGCGCCTTTCACCCTGGCAGAAGCAGTGTGGCAGTTTGTGTTTAGAAAGATGTATCTGATGCTAAGAAAACAGCACCATGTGCTGTTGATGCATCTAAATCATGAGTAGTAGTGCAGACACTAGCTAGGAGAAATGAACGTCATTCTCTCCCTGGGGCTGTACTTCTGTTATGGTCCAGGTATCCTGGGAGTCTTTTGATTTTGTGGGAAGTACAAAGAGCACAGGAAGAACTGCAGATAAGAATATTAAGCACCATTTATCTGGTTGTAGATGACCTGGAGTGGTGCAAAGGTGGGACAAAACAGAGGGGAATCATACACTAGAAAGAAGAGAAACAAATATACATATTTAAAATAGGAGACAGATGAAGGTTTTTCAAATGAGAAGGAAAAAGGGAATCTTGCTGGGAAGAGAATATCTGATCTTATGAAATATTGAAGTGAGGAGTAAAAGAAACAGGCCCACCATTTTCCCCTGAAGTGTGGAAGTCCCCAGCATGCACTCTTCATACTGCCTTTAATTCCTTATGTTAATATGGGGTGTCTTCTTTCTAGGTGGATACACAATAGTATCAGTAGGGAGACACGATAATGATCTTTAGAATCTTACACCTGGGGCCAATTATAAGCACTTAGCCAAACATACAGTTTGCATATTCAGTGAATGAATTAAAATGTATAGATAGAAGCATAATAGCCCTTAAATCTGTTTTCTACATCAGTGCTTATGGTTGCATGAGAACCTCCTAGTTTGTTAATCACCGAACAGGTAGGTGCTGGTACTTCTTACTGTGCCATTTCATGAGTCATGGAAATCTATTGTCATTTTAAAAGCAGAATTTACCTGGCAATTTTAATACATTAGTGCCCAAGGTTACTGGTTTTCTAAAAAAAGCTGAGGCAAGAATTTGCAGTCCTGTGATACTCCCAGTACCCAGGTGCACCTTGTAGATTCAGTATCAGCTTGGGGAATTTTTTATTTGGAATTCAATTTAAATGAACACATTCTGTGCACGTATCTTCTGCAAGTTCAAGATGGATACACAGACACTTGCCATCCTCAGAAGCTTTTGGCTTAAGCACAGAGAATCTGCAGAATTATTGCTTAAATGAATGTAGTCCAGAAAATATATTCTAAAATTAGTATTTTGATTAAAGGCACATAGGAAGACGTTATCGTTTTCCCTGCAGCCCCAACAATATGTATTGCCAAGACTTACTACACATTTAATACTAATACAGGTATAGAAAATGAATTGCAAGTTAGATTATTTTTCTCATATCAGTGCCTTATTGCTTTGCAAAAGTGAAATACCTTTACAAGCATTTAATGTCTGTTGTTTCTGTTACCTAATGTTAGTTCAGCTTAAAGAAATACGGACTAACAAAGTCAGTAGTATTGCTTTCTTGGCTGGATGAGCAAGATGAGAGACTGGCACTAGATGCAACTAGTGTGTTTTTTTGAATCACCTGCATTTTTTCATATGGTTGCTCCTGCAAGACAGTGCAATATACTCAACACCATTTAGAAGTTAACTCACTTCACCCTGAAAAATATTTTGTGGGAATTCATATCCTTTATCAAATCTAACTGGTAACAGAACCAGAATGCATTCTTTTGTTGTCATGTTGGTTTTGTAATGAATTCTTAAGAGCTGCTGAACTGTGCCACAGTTGTGCAAAGAAAAGCCACAGAGCAAATGCCACTAACACCATTGGAGTTTCACCTGGGCTGATCTGATGTCTACATACCTGTAGTGATGTTATTTAAGTGTTCCATGGATATGCACCTTTATATGCAGCTTTAGTCACAGAGCTGGTTTTGCAGAATCTGGACTTCTTGGTCTTAATAGTACAGGTATTCTCTTACATGTTTTATATGTTTTTTTTTTTTTTTCTGCTTTAGTACAGAAGGGAGAAATATTCCAACACAGATGCACACTTACTTAGCCCTGCATGTTTATAATACAATTAGCTGCTTTTCTAGGAATAATCCACAATATAACTTACATAGCTCTAACGTAGCATTATGTGTGCTTTGGCACTTAAAATACTGTGTTTTCCTTTCCAAATTTGTTCCTTTTTTTAAATTAGCTTTGCATTTCATCCAGCACTGAACAGGCTATGAGAGCATGGTGCTCTCACAAAAATCTGCACCAGTGAAAGTGAAGCACTGTTGCTGTCACCACTGCTGAAACACACCACCCACTGCCTCTCTGAGCTCACATCCACATTAATGTATAGCAAACGTCTATGAGTGTCATTTTTTCTACAGGAGGAATTCATTTCCACCCCTTTGCTTCATACACACTTCCATGTCTGACAACATTTGCCCTGTCACAGGGCAACAACATGTAATGGAATATTGGTGAGAAGGTTCAACCTCTGCTGCCATAGCACCAACATCCTCCTCTGACACTGCAGGCCAACATGATAAAATAGAAGGCTTTTGGAGCAGTTCTTGTAGCTGCAAACAGGGTGTTTCATCAAAGAAGGCTTCTTTAACCAGAGGGTGGTGAGACAGAAGAACAGGCTGCCCAGAGAAGCTGTGAGTGCCCCATCCCTGGAGGTGTTCAAGGCCAGGTTAGGGGGGGGGGAGCCTGGGCAGCCTGATCTGGTGGGTGGACACCCTGCCCATGGCAGGAGGTTGAAACTGAATAAGTTTTGAAGTCCATTCCAACCTAACCCCATTATGTGATTATATGATTCTGTGAAGGCTTGCATCCTTGCACAATGTCCTGCAGAAAAATCATTTGCTACATTTCTCCATTTCATTCACAAAGCGCTTAGCTTCAGGGACAGTGTGTTACCTTTTAAATATAGAGAATTAATAATTTGCTTTGATGTGTGGCATAGAATTGGTCCTTATTGAAAAAAAAAATGTAGTTAATCCCTCACTACTCTAAAGATCATAAAAAATCACTCTGCTGCTTGCTTTCTTCCCCAGTTTCAAAAAGTTATGTTAAGAATAGTTTACATGCACCAGAACTTAGTAGTTGTGCAGAGCTGATGGCAAACATCAATTCTAACAATAAAAGAAAAAAAAACACAGCACAACATAAATGTGTGGAATAGACTCTTTCAGATTTTTCCATGACTAATAACTCAGTGGCAGATGATTTGGGTCTCTTATAAATTTAGAAATCTGTGGTGATAAAGGTATCACATTAAGAAGTTTGAAAGAAAAATCCTTTCTTTATGCACAGTTTTGAAAAGAAAAAAAAAGAAAAAAAACTGCAAGAAACATATTGTCCTCCCAACACATCTTCTCTGAGAAATCTTTAAAGGAAAAGACAGTTCAAGACCCATGTGTAATTAGTCCAGGGTCATTTCACCGAAACTACTGACATCTGGCTTTATAGAATGAAGATCACATGGTTTCAAGATAGAAATATTAATACCCATGGAGAACACTAGCTCTCACTGGAAGTTTGACCACTGAGGTCTAGACTAGGACCATGAAATTTACTCTGTTGCTCTTTTCACAGCCATCAGCCCATAATGGCTGTCAGAAATAATACATCTTCTTCACTGAGATGTGACCCGGTTGGTGGCTGCGAATTGAATCTCACTATATTCTCTCTACTACTCCTTCAAGATAAAGATCCTATTATCCATTATCATTTTTTGGAGCGTGTAATTTCTTTTAAAAATTACTCAGTCAAAAGCTAGTAATATTTTTCAAGCGCTATATTAGATGGCCTTTTGTCACTGTCAGCAGTGAGTGAACACCAAAAGTTCATCAATGTGCATTGTAAACAGAAAGAGCAGAAACAGATTAGTAAGAGTGGCTTTTATATTTGCTCTGCAAGGGCTGAGTTCTGTAAAATAATACAAGTCAGAATACATTTCCATATCAAAATGCACTCAGCAACAGGAGGCTATATTTGTATTACCGTAGTAAATTGTGTATTTGACAGCTCACAAATAAACTTGAGGAAGAGTGAGAGTGTGAATACACTGAAGGTCTTCTGTCTACAAAAATAATTCTTATTGCAGGAAAGAAAAAATTATCTCAGGTCTGATGCATTCTTGTTTATACTAAACCATAAGAAGATAATCTAGATCCCTTTTGGGGGAAATTTTGCTTATTTTTTATCATTCATTCTCCTTTCTTGCTTTTTTTTTACATCTATTTCTATATATAAGTATATATCATATGTATTAATTCATATACCTTGCCAACTTGCTCTAGGAGGGAAGAATTCAGGCACTCATTCACATTGGCTGCTCTGAGACTTGGCAAATTTACACCATCACTAAGCCATCTGAGTCACTGCTTTTAACTGCTTTACAGGCCAACAGCTTATGAGGATATTGAGACTGAGCAAGTCATGTCTTGCTAATGCCGATATTTTTTTAAGTAAAAAATGAGAGGAGAAAAAAAAAAGCAGAGGAGGAAAAAGGGTTCTTTCCAGCTTTTGTTTTCTAGCCTGGGTGAGATGGCAATCTCAATATTCCTTGTCTCTGGCTTTTCTACTGAATGTGTACTGCTGATCGGGCCCAGTAATTATGCACTTTTGAGAAGGGTGTGGGGAGGAAGCAGGTGGACTTCTCTAAATCCCAGAGATACTGAGGATGGCAAACATGACAGAAAAATTCCTTCCATCCTCCTCGCTTTTCTCTACTGCCACTTCCCACACTTTTTAATGGCTTCAGAAAAGATCTGGAGCAGTCATCTCCCACCATCCCGTCTGCTAGTTGGTTCTAATTCCTGACACATCAATTAGGATCTATTAATTTCTGGTTCCATTCTTCCCTTGTTTACCAGACAGGATATCAACCCAGTCCTTGGCTTATATCAGTAGATGGTTTTGTTTTCATTGCTGCAGTAAGCCACTCTCTGCATTGTCTCTCTTAACATCTCGTGTTACAGGCATATAGGACAGTTTGTAAAATGTGTCTCACTTAAAAGTACAGTTTACAGTTTGGTTTGGCTCGTTAACATCTGAAGACAAAGTCTAGAATGTGAGAGTCTCCTAAGAACTGATCACCTTCTTGCTTTATTCAAATTGTAAAGTTAATGCCATTACCAATTCAAATTATCCTGCCTTCTAGGCCTGTACTAACATTTAAGTAAGAAAAGTGATAAGTGCTGCATTCGTTTTGAAAGCTGCATCACTCCTGAGTGCTCTTGGTACCAATAAGGGCAGCAGTGATTTTATTTATCCACTGTGCGCAGCATAGCAAGTCATTCCTCCTCTTCACATTATGCGCTAATTAAAAAATAAACAGGTAGTATGACAAGTTAGGTTCAAAATCTCCAAAGGACAGACCTGCACACAGCAAATCAGCTTATACTTTGTGCCCTCAACTATGACTTATTCCTGTTCTCTTAAATTACACTCTACTGGCTGATCAGACCATAAAGCAAATGGACAGCTGCAATAGAGAGCAGGCATTTTAATAGTAGAATGCTGTAGACATGGCTGACTGCCAAAGAGCACATTGTTAAAGCAACCAACATAAAATGAAAAATTAAGATATTGGCACCAAGACCTACTGGTAAGAGCTGAGGGTCAGTAAAGGACAGTGAAATAATATAAAAGATTTCTTCCACTGGATTAAATTTAGGACAGGCAAAGCAGTCTTGCTTTGGAGCAGTATTCTGCAGAGCTGGGAACTGTGGCGAGTCTCATACAAACACAGAGGACACTGTTGGCTGTTCTGGCTGCTGCAATTTCTGCTCTTGGCCAGATAGCAATTAGGTACAATCCTTCTTTATAGCACAGTCACAGCTGGATAAAACAAGGTTCAGATCAGATCTGAAATGCACTGCCAGTAATCAATATATATCTTAATGCGTTTTATTTGATACTTTGTTCTATTTTAAAAGCATCAGCAATTTCTTGAAATTGCCTTTTTCCTGAGAGAGATGCAGAATAACAGCAGCAAGGTAAGAGAATATTCACATGCTCCTTCCTCAATAGCTGCCACTGTTATCAGTGGTTAATACACACTGCGTATGAAACCAGTTTTGAGAAATTCTGTTGTGAAATGGCTGTGTACTTGTTATCTGGGAAAATCCAAACATATGATTGCACGCTCCTTTCTTTGGGTACGCACATTGCTCTCCATTCTCCAGTTACGTCATAATGTACTGTACTCAAATAGCGTCACAGATTTTTACTGCTGTCCTATACAATGACTACAGCATAGCTTGTGGTGTGTCTTCATTCTGCTTAGTAATTTTATTGTCACACCGTCTCTTTATTGACTCCTTTATATAAGTTGTATTTTACTCCGAAGAAGCATGTAAATAGTTTTTCAGCATCATATACCATTCCATTTACTTTTGTGCCTGAGAGTACTTCATTCTGTTGGAGCTCTTTAGAGTTGAAGCAATCAAGCAAATAGGGATGGCCAAAATCTTCAACATCCTATAGGACCTGTGACTTAATGTTACAGTATAATCCTAAACATCTCTTGTTCGTTTGTGTGCACTCTGTCTAGGAGCATTCTCAGCGGGCCCTGGAGAGCACAGCTCAGAATTAGAAGTATCCTGGACCAGTGGCTGTTTACAAGCAGCAGGCAATCGTAGTTGTCATTATTTGGAAACACTTAACCAAAGCCAAAGGTATGAAATACAGCCCATGTGTGTGCCAGAAAATCTTGGTAGGTCACTGCAGTGAGATTTTCTCTCTCAAAGGAGAGCAACTCTACAATTTCTAAAATGAATCATAAAGAGTGCCGTTTTGTAAATGTTTGTTATAAAGCAGGATCATTAGCAACTCTTTCAATGTTTTTAAAAGGTTTTAGGGATTGAGTCTGAGCATCATCAGCACAGCATTCATTGTCTGCTCATGTTAGCCAAGCACAGCTCAGCCCTGTGCACACTGCCTGGAAAGGCGTGATGGTGAACACCCCACTGCATGTAGGAGTTTTGAGCCACATCCAACACACTCACAGGGCAGGGGGGGAGTGAAGGCTCCCAGGTTTCTCATCACACCACCTACATGCAGGACGTACCTCTTGAGTCAGACTTGAATTGCATGTGACAGTCTGCGACTCTTACACTTTAATCTTAGGACTTCAGTGCAAAGTATCTGTCTGACATTGCTCCTGGATATTTTTACACGTCCTCCATGAACTACTGTTATGAATAATACTGCTTTCAGATATTTTGGATTAGCAAGCTATATAGAAGAGCTTGGGAAACTTTACTGATTTCTTTTTAGCAGCTTAATACAAATATGAAAATGATGGAAAAAAAGGTGAGCTTTTTTCACATTACACACTTCAGCAATAAAGCATATGACATTTGTACCATCATCTGATTTCTCTTAAGAAAATAATCTCAACAAGGTGTGAAATGAAAGCTCATAAATTCATTCTCCTAATCTTCCACCATGCAAGTTTCAGTGTGGATAAGCCTATACTGTGTCTGACACCCCATCAAATGATGCAAGCCTCTGAAACACATAACCAGGCATGGATGTTTTACAATTACATCCATATGGATGTTTCTGGCTTAGCCATGCTGAGCCTAATTGAATGTGACTGTCCACTCACTTCATTTTACAGTAGAAAGATGGGGTCAATTTCTCATTAGAAAATTGAATTGCATTTGCATTATGTTAATTTAGGGTGAAGAAAAAGCTGAGAAGAAGGAAAGGTTAAAATTTGGCACAGATAAATCAATCCAAGTCTGCTTTCGCACTGTTTGGTTGTCTCGAGCTGTACCAAGAAGGGCTGATTCAAATACAGGTGTTAAGCTTGCTTCCATTTTAAGCAGCTTTATTAAAAAAGATTTGGAAAGTGGGACAACTTAGAGGATTAATATCGCTCTAACACAGCATAGAGACTAATCTCTAATATCTTTATCCTGGACACTCCTTTTCTGGGTTCCCTGCCAACACCTTTTCCCTCTGCCCTGTCTCAGGACAGAGAGATCCGAGTCGCAAGCGAATGAGGTCAGTGGGGCAGCCAGGCCCAGGGACACAAACAAGGCAGCAAAGCACAGGAATGTGAGCCTGCTATAGCTGATAACTATAGCTGATAAAATCACAGCCACTGGCTGACCCTGTCGGGACCCAGAGGTGACCCAGACACACTCGCAGCTCAGTCAGACAAAAAAGGGGCCCAAACAAGCCCCAAGGCCCCTAAATGAACCACATTTCTCATTCATGCTTAGTCTCTGAGATCAGGAGGCATCACCACCCACCCACGAGGAACTCATCAGAAAAACACTGCTACTAGTAGCTAACCGAATGCATCAAAATGCTACAGAAGCAGATTCTTTTCTGAGCATTGCATGGGACTGACTAGTCTAATCAGGGGCTGGAGATGGAACACTGATATGAGTCATCTTTATCCTAACACCTCCTATTGCTGCTGATAAAGTTGAGCTAATAATAAGAAAGTCAATTTTAAAGAAAAATCACACCATAAGTAGAATTTAGTGAAGCTCAAGCCAAACATGACAGTAAAAACAACAAAGTGTGCGATAAAGAAAATCAATTTGTTGCATCTTAGAATCACTGAATCACAGAAGCATTCAGGTTGGAAAAGATCATGTAGTCCAACTGTTCACCTACCAGCAGTATTGCCCACTAAACCATGTCCCTAAGTGCCACATCTACCCTACCCTTAACACCTCCAGGGACGATGACTCTGCCACCTCCTGGGCAACCTATTCCAATGCCTGACCACTCTTTCTGAGAAGAAATTCATCCTAATCTCCAACCTGGTACAGCTTTAGGCCATTCCCTCTTGTTCTATCACTAGTTATCTCCTAGAAATGAGATTCTCAGAGTAAAGAAAGTATATGCATACTCCCCATGTTTACAGCTGAAGTAACACCACGGCTTGCCTATCCTAGTTCCTCAGCCTTCTGAAATCCTTTATATGTTAAGGCTTCAGTGACATCTGCTGTTGAAGACCTGTTTAATTTGCTGTAATTTAACAGCTATTTCCTCTAAGTGAACACTTCTTCCACAGAGTTTCTGGAATTCAGTTCTATTTGCAATATTCTCTACCACAATGGAAACCTTTAATCTGACTGGAAGACCTCCTAGACTGAGCTCTTCTGCTGTTCTAGCCATCCAACAAGCTGTTAAATCACTCTTATTTTCTAATTACAAAGAAATTTTCTCTCTGCCTTGTTCCTGCCCTCCCACTTTGGGTACACGGAAGTTCAGGACTGTGCATGAACACATGTTGAATTGCCAAAAATGCAGTTCCCAATGTTTTCAAATCCAAAAGTGGAACACCAAGTAGGAATTTATGGTTGAAAAGAAACCGTGATGAAAGGCCCTTTGCGAACTCTTCTGTGCTCCCATAACAGCCTGTAAGGAGGGCCAGTGGGACAGAGCTTCAGATTGCCCTCCATTTCATGCACAAGCCCAACGATCCTAAGACAGGAGCAGAAGAGGCCAACAGGCTCCTGCCACGGCCCTGATCTGAGCTGGTCAGGCAGAGCTGAAAGTCTCTTTGTTCAGCTGAAAGGCAGAAAAACTAGAATTAAAAGCACTGTTTTGCTCAGCTGACAACGCTAGGCATGTGAAGGGTAATTACAATCCCAGATAGGAGACATATCAACATCACACTATTAACAAAATGCACTCAGGCAGCATGCAGAATCCTGCTGTTAAGTTTCACTTTTTTCTGCTAACTCTGGACAAAAACTCTTTTTACATGAAAATTAATGGCCCACTCTTCCATGGTGAGTTGAAGGCTGCAAAGTTGGAGTCTGCAATTTTGCGACCTGGTTCCACCATGAAATTGCTGCATGCATTTGAGTAGCCACAAAGCCAGAGTTTCAAAATCATTCTACATTCCTGGATGATTGACTTCAGACACCACATTTGTTTTGCAGAAGCACTCAGCCCACCCCTAGCAGTCCTGGAAGTGGCAGGAACATCCCTTCTGGGAAGGAGCCAAGGTCTACTATGCTGGTTGCCTGCAATAGAAGCACGTAGCATTGAAGCATCTTTTGGATATACAAACTGATTCGCTTGCAGATACAGCCTATGGCACACAGTGACTTTTATTTCATTAAAACATTTCAGTAGCAGCCAGAGGAGATGCAATGACTTAAAAAAACCAAGGGGAAACCTACCACTTGCCCATCAAATTTTTAACCCTCCATGTAAATGTAAAGCCAATGGAATTTAAAATGCAAACAAATTGTATTATTTATTTTCTTCTTTTTCAAACTGTAATCAAAACATCCCTTGTCTTGGCATTTTGACCTTGGGAACAGCTGTAGTAAACAGAAGTGGTTCAATTCTACATCTGAACCTACAATTCTGTGATTTTGTAATTTTTTTTTCTCACTTCAAAGATTCCAGACCCAACTTTAGCAAATGTTTTTAGGTTCTTAAGTTCTTAGGTTCTGTACAGCTGCCTAAGCAGGGTAGCGTGCAAGGAAATGAAATAAAAGTGAGAGAAACTGCTCTCCACCAAAAAGAAGTTAACACCAATAGTCTAAAATTTTAAAGAGCTAAACTAAGTGGTGGAAGTCCACACTCAGTTTCAGCTAATCCTTTTAGGAGTAAATTGTTGCACAGTGTAGAACTATGTATGAAAAACAAGAAAAGATAATTATCTGTCTTTCCAAAATGTATTTACAAAGTACTTTGCAGATAGATACATTATGCGTTCTTATACATTATTGATTTTTAAAACATTTATTTTCATAAGACTTTCTTGCCAATGTTTATCAGCTAAAGAAAGCTGCCTTAATATGGATGGAGAGCTTATTCCAAGGTTATTTTCCTATTTTTGGACACAGAGCCACAAAAATATTGTATCAGTGAGAGGTTTCTTCTGCACAGAATAAGCAAATATTCAATTCACATTTTGGACACTGTGGCCTGTTGAATAAAGTATGGGTTGTATTTTTACTTATTCGTATTTCTGATAGGTTTCTAAACAACAAAAAAGCAAAAATTAGAAGGTTTCATATTTAACAAATGTAAGTATGATATTCTTTTACTAACTTGTGAATTCTAATTAGACATAGAACCCATGGAACACAGTGACTTAAATCAGAGTTAAAGTGATTGCACTCAAGAAGCCCAAATCAGTCCATCTGCATAAAAAAGCACAGTCTGAATCAGAACAGTCCTAGAAATACCCTTAAGCACATTTATTTTAAAGGCTGGAAAGAGCAGATGGCTTTTGGACCCTGATGCTATCAGAGCTGTCTGCATGATGAAGCACTATATCCTCATTTGTAATGATTGGGGTCAAATCAGCTCTAGACTTTAATTCACCCTAACCAGTGAGTATTTTTCCTAATTAGAAGATACGTCATTATCTATTTCTACAGTAATGATAACCTACTGAACTCTAATGAATCAATTCCATCTGCACTGCTGTGCATAAACTCTGCCATTTCACCGCTCACAATCAAAACAAATCACTACAGCACACAAGGTGGGAACCAGAAGTGCATTACTGCAGCCCTTCTCCACGCATTGCAGTGTAAACTGAGCAGCTACTGTGAGTTGTGCTGTGATTTTCTGCATAATTGTATCACTAAAGAATTTGTAAGGTCATTCCCGTGAGAATGCTGATACCCTGTGGAGACAAACACTAAACACAGAAACAGGGGCACAGTGCATCAGCTGAGAACTGATGGTCTCTTGTGAAGGACAGAGATAAAGGTCACCCTGCAGATGCATTCTGTCTGAACACCACCTTTTAAACTCGTGTAGGAGTTCATGCATTATGAATTGAATTGTGCTGTATTTGACACCTGGCTTAGATCAGAAGCATTTGATCATCACCCCAACAGGTACCAGATGGGATCCTGGCAGCTACTACAAAGCTACACGGTGAACTCTCTCAGCTCTGATGTCCTGGAGTGCCAGTGCATAGCTTGCTTAATTCCCTCAAAGATGCCTTCTGAACAGGAGGGCTGGGAACAGCCCATGTGCCACACGCTGCCCTCAGAAACAATATAGAAACCACTGCTTATTTGAAGGGGATTTAATGACTGATTCCAGTACATTCTGCCATGCACAGGAATGTTTTGTGGGAGAAAGGACAACAACAGTGAGATTACTAACAGCATATCAGGTTTCACATGTCTACAGTTCAGAAGAGAATAGAATTTTTTATCCCTTCTCCCCCCCCATAATTATGCTCATTCAATATTCTTTATTGCCTCAGATTTTTCTTTTCATGCTTTTCCTCCTGGTTACGTGCCCAGCTGACTGTTACCTCAGTAAGTTGTGTGGAAAAAGCTACAGCAACTAACAGAATTGATGCATTTCTAGAAGCAACTTTATTTAATACTCAAAATGAACTGCAAAAGGCTGAATTCACCCGGGAGGTCAGAATCTTTTTGCAGGGAAGGTCTGCTTGTCCCCACTATTCTGAACTAGAGGATTATCAGCAGCCAGAAATGATGGGGAATTAGGGAACATGAAGGGACGCAGAGATTTTAGAGAACATGGACACCACCACCGTGTTTATCCCATCCAAGCCACTGCCCCTTCATTTACTTGCCTAATCAAGGGAAAGCATTCACAGATTGGGAAAATTTGGGCTGGTAATTATTAGCTCCTACCCATTAACCGATGACAGATTCCAGGTGTTTGGATGAGGTACAAGGGAGCAGCAGAGTTTTACAGAAGTTGCTTAGCTGTGCATTTCACCAGTGGCAGAAAAAAATCTGCTCTGATCAGCCCTGTGGGACCTCTGTGGGAAGACTCTTGTTCATCCCAGTACAGCACGGTTATGCTGGCAGAAAGATCTGATCTCTAATGCCTGCAAGTTGGCCTGCAATTATCCCAGTGACTGACAGGGAGGATTAACTTGTTACAGCCTTTTGGCTAAAACACATTTGAGTTTTCTTCTCATGTAGCTTAGAAGTGAAAGGAGATGTTCCTAGCTTTTTGTATCCAGCATGATTCACCCTAGATATCTCTATCCTTTTCCAAAGGAAAGGCTTAGTAAAATTTGGCTTAATATATGAGACATCTTTCCATCAAATTTTTATTGCTACATTCTGGCAAGAAACTTCAATTTCATTTCCAGGTTCAGATATTTGCTTCTGAAGCACGAAGAACAAAAGGCTGCTTCTGGCTGCCTTCTCTGCCAGAAATCTGCCAATAAAGTTCAGCCGCAGCAATGAACCCCTGGGACTTTGTCAGCATGAGAGCGATGCAGAACAATTGGGACCTGCAATGACAGAACCCATACCAAGTTCTTAACTAAAGCCTGCTGCAGGGGTGAGCTGCCATAGGTAGGAACTTAGATCCGTGTTCTGCAGGAAGGGAGGTGGCTGCTGGGTCCCTTAAACCAAATGGCTGCAGCTATAGCAAAGCATCTCATCGGTGACAGTGTGCAGCCCGTTCTGCTGAGGCACAGCCCCTCTCTCATCACACTCACACAAATCCCCCGGCCCTCACCTCTGGCTGCCCTGAGGTGTTTCTGAGGCTCAGAGGAGCCCTGCTGGCTCTGGCTGTGCAGCAGGGAGAACAGAACTCCAGTAAAGCTTCCCGTGAAGCCCCAGAGCAATATACCAGAGCAAAAAGTAAAGTTGTAATTGCCTTAATGGGTACCTTAAGCAGATTTTTAAAACTGCAGAGTCAAAAACCATACAGTACAGGCCTCTGTAATATAATCATTGCTGAAGATGGATGAGAAATGCAACATCATGTTAAAATAGATTTGGCAAATTAGTCAATGCTAGAGCCGCTTTTCCAGATGAGTGCATATTCCAAAGTTGTCATTGTCACAGCCAGCTTCTGATATTTGTTACAGGATTATCAAAGTGGTTTTTAACAGTTCTATCAATTAGCTTGTTACTGATACTAATTGCTGTTCTTTTTTCTCTCCAGCTTTTCATTAATGCAGGGGGAAAAACTGCTTTTACATTCGGCTTATGGAAGGACTCCAGGCTGAGCCAAGCACTGCTACCTGTGCAGCTCTGGGGAGCTGGATGCAGTTTCCTGCACAGGGAATGGATGGTGAAGCCCAAATCCCAAAATGAAACAGCTTTAAGTTGTAGCTTCTAGGAATACAAATTACTGCAGCAGCCAATTCACTTTGGAGTCAGGTGGCTGTTAGTACTGGATGGTTACAACATGGCATCTCAGAGCCATCTTTGATAAGTTTATCTCAGGAAATTTGCTTAAAGGAGCTGATGGTTCTTGAGTCTCAGCATTAGATTAGTCACGTAACTAGACAGCCAGTTCACTCAATATTAACAACCAAAATAACACGTTGTTTTCTAAGAGATCTGTATAAACCTTCCTTTAGAAGAATAACCACTTAGATTCTGTGTACAAGTTGCTTAGTTTGGAACTAGTACAAAGCAGGAGACAATAGCCACCTTGGTCAGCAAGTCAAGGGTGTGTACTTTGTATCTGCAGAGCTGTGTTGGTTTAGGAGAAGGACGATATACCATGGTTGCCTGCAGTACAAAGAAATAGACAAAGTGTCCCAACCACAGTCTAGCTGACCAAAGAAAGGATTACATGGGAAAGTCCATTAATACATCTATTTCATTCTTTCATGGAGGAAGCGTAAGAATGGAGATTTTATGCAGAGATGGCATAAACAGCCTTCAGTAAGCAATCAAAGCACAGATGATAGCTTCACAAGGAATTCTAGAGGTCACTTAGCATATCTCACTAACCCTTAAAAATTGCTATTGGAAGCACTTCTGGAAACACCTGGGTCTGTGGAAGTGGGATCAGGCCCACAGCAGCTGAACATGGAGCTCCCGGATAGCAGTGCTCCCTTTGGCCTCTGCCTTGTGACCTTCAGCTTGTGACCTCCACTTTCTGCCTTACCAAAGGCAAAGCCCACTGGTTTTGCATCGCATGGCCACCCTCTGCTGCAGGAGGCCAGTTAGCAATAATCATATGTAACTATTCCTGCTAGGAAACTGTGTTTAATAGGTGTGCATTTACAGGACTTGATCTACCTAATGAAAGACCCAGGTGGAGGAAATAGCTTTCTTGATAAATCTGCAATGATTGAGTTCACCGCAGTAGTACAATAATTAGAAGAGAAAAATAGGTCAGTTTCACTTAAAAAAAACCCAACTGATATGAAAGTTCAGCTACAGATGAACTGTATTTCTTTTGTAGAAATAAGATGGTATGAGACTTGCTGGGATATAAAGAATAATTTCAGAAACGCATAAAGAGAAATTGAAGGTAATTAAGTAGACTATTTTTCTAGGATTTCAAGATTTTCTCCTTACTTTTAATTTTTCCTTAGTGCAAAATACAAAAAGTATTTAATTTTTAAAATCAGAAAAAATGCTTACAGCAATGTGAAGTTTCTCTTCTAGATTTTAGTTTGACAAACACTGAGGCATTTCAACTTAATTTTTTGTAGTTTGTTAGGACATTTATAACACTTACTACTTAGTCTTGCTTATCAACAGTAATGCACCTATTCTTATGTTATATTTCTACTTTGTCTTCACAGACCTATTGATGTACCAATTTAATTTAATTCTTTGCATTCCCTTATTAACTTTGAGCTTAAAATCTCTAAGCACTTCTCAGTCAACAGGATGCTTGACTCCAATGCCATGGAGTAAATCCGATGCAACACAGATACTGTGGCTCCAGTGACTGAAGAGGCTGATTACAGTTTTGTCTTGAGGTAAGGATTTTCTTGTATACTACTTCAAGCTGCCAAAGCTTTCAAGCTATGTGCGCATGATGTTCCTACAAGGACAGGGTTAGAGAGCTTGGGCTGTGCAGTCCGGAGAACAGAAGGCTCTGGGGAGGCCTGAGAGCGGCCTTTCCATACCTAAAGGGGAGTTAAGAAAGAAGGGGACAGACTCTTTAGCAGGGTATGTTGTGATAGGACAAGGGGAAACGATTTCAAACTAAAGGAGAAGAGATTTAGATTGGGTATAAGGAAGAAGTTTTTTACAGTAGGGGTGGTGAGGTGCTAGCACATGTTGCCCAGAGAGGTGGTGGAAGTCCTGTCCTTAGGCACATTCAAAGTCAGGCTGGATGGGGCTCTAAGCACCCTGCATAAGCTGTAGATGTCCCTGTTTAGTGCAGGGGAACTGGACTAGATGAACTTGAAAGGTCCCTTCCAACTCAAACAATTCTATGGTCCTATCCAGAAGCTCCCATGTTAGCAGACTCCTGACGAGCAAAGCCTTTCATTGGAGAAAAGGTGAGTTCTGAAGTGCTGTCTCACTGTGAGAGGCAGGGAATTGTAGCTGAAAAGACGAGAAACAATGGAAAATTTGCATGAATAGATCACCAAGAGATTACCAAGGCCAGGATCTGCTCTTATCCTAATATGGATTTGGAGTAAAGCTAGTGGATTTGCAACCTCCATTTCCAAGTGAAGGGCTGAAGACTGCACTCTCTCTGTTTGGCATGTTCCTTGGGAGTTACCAGGGAGAAGTGCAAGGGAAGTAGGAAGCCGATCCATGCTGTAACACCTTCATCCACATGACATCAGAAGGCAAAAGGAGTACTAAAGCTTGTGTCACAGGAGGGCAGAACAAAGAAATAGAGTTGTCCAGGTAATTACAATGAAGAGCACTTTTAGAGTGCTCTTTATGTCAGTTCCTGTGATTGAATTTATAAGGCACAATGAAAATTCTAGGGTGTATCTAGGCTCCTTTAAATCCTATTGATGTACCCCCACCAGCCCCATATGCACAATACACATATACAGCAGAATAAAGAGTGTTTCTCTCTCAGAGAGGAGTTGGAAACATCTGCACTGCTACTTAGCATACCCATAGCACACATTAGTTAATGGGCAGTGGAGTTACAAGGTGTCAGCGGGGGCAATGCGTCTGTATTCACCCTGATAAAACAACAGCATAGACCTCTGTGATAGCGGAAAGATAAATCCCACGTGCAAAGTCCCACCCAGCTCTGCAGTACTGCTGGGGCATTGCCTGCCACCATTATGACTTTTCCCTAGCAGAAAACAACTTGTATTTTCCTGAGAGGGGAAAACTCCATACACAGAAGAGTTGGGTATCAGGCCCGTGGGAGTCAGCTGATGGCCAGGGAACTGATTTGTCAGCAGCACTACAGCAGCATGCACTGCAGGATGACAGGGCAGAATGAGGGACACGGAGCCCAAGGGATCTACAAGGAGTCTTCCTGGGCTCCAAGCACCATAGGTAGTTGTATAAACTGCATTTTAATATTCTCCTGAGACTGAAATGCATCTCAAAGTGGAAAATTCCCTCACTTGTGAGGGCATCCTGCAAATTCTGCAGCAATAAACAAGATGCTTTCAGCACAAGTGATACAAAAGTTTAACTGGTAAGCTCTGCAGAATTTTCCTTATGTTTAACAAGGGACATTACAGGACTGGAAAATTAAATAAACCTGTTTTCTCCTTCAGCCTCTGACAGCCGAGCTGGTTGCAGGCAGGAATGCACACATCTCTACTCCTGCCTCAGCAGGTTGATAAACCTGCCCTTCCTTTTCACTCTGACTTCTGCCTGTTATGTATAAATAGCTTGATGATTCCAGAAGCTAATTCAACTTTCATTAATAAGTTATTGCTCAGCTGATTCTAGGTATGGCAGCAAGAAGAAAAAATAGGATGGTGATTGTAACAGTCGTTTCTTTAAAGTCTGCATCCTGCAGGATCCAAAGTCTCCCTGGCCCCAACCATCAGCACTCAGAGGCGAGGGCACAGCCACCCATTGGAGTCCCGCCAGCTGAGCTGCACACACATACATCACCCCTTCTGTTCAGAACAAACAGCGGAGCCATGAGTAGTTATGTGAGTAAAAAACATTCTATTTTAAAGGTCTCCATACCACAGACTCCTGTTGGTATGCGCATCTACCCAACCCTGCTCTGCTCCGTGCCTATTTCATATAAAAGCTGATTCACAGCAGGGGCTGGAGGTGAGATTAAGACTTCCCACTACATCCAGAATCCTTCCCATTGCTTCCAGGCAGTTTGGTTTTTTTTTCTCCATAGTATTAAATGGCCATCTGGCTCTCAAATGGCAGAAGCCTGTATAGGGGTTTTTATGGACTTCCTCACAATGAAGAATACTGCAGAGCTGGTTAAGTTTTCTACTGTATTTTCTGAGGTACTGATAAGATGTACTGGGTTTTAGAGATTTCTGAATGAGTCATTTCCATCCTATGCCAGTTGCAAGCACCCCAGCACTAACAATTTTTGCCTTAAGTGACAACAGATAAATTGCATCAATAACACGATACTGTCATGGACTTCATCTGCAGAGGGCACATGGATGACATCACAGTGCCAGAAACCGCATATCCTAGGAGGCAGAACATACCAGTGACAGCAGGGCAGACTCTGAGCTCCAACTCAAGACCCCGTACACCATGGGCTCAGGAGGCTCACTGCTCAGTTCTGCCCCACGAGAGCCAGGGAAGCCCAGGGTCAGGCCAAGGTGGTCTCCAGCAGCTTAGCACTGCCCGGGCCCACGGTTAATCTGACACAACCCTGACATTATTAATGTCTAACTTGCAGGAGTTCTGCCTGCTTGCTAATCCCATGGTTGGCCCACAGACCTCCAGTAAATCCCCTTCTCATCCTAGGTGATCACAGTTTCAGCACTTTCTTGTGCCAGAAGTCAGCAAGCTCCTATGAGGCTCACTGCAACTCTCCAAACTCCAACCCTACACTGCTGGGAAGTTTGTCAAGTGTGTCAACAGTGCAGTCCCCACACACCAAGAGAAGCATCTAGAGCTTATTCTCCCATTACTACCAATTGAGATTTACGTACTGCTCTCATAGAATCATGGAATCACTAAGGTTGGAAAAGACCTCTAAGATCATCTATTCCAACTGTCAACCCATCCCCACCATGCCCACTAACTCCTGTGCCTTTACTCCTTTATTAATCATCCTTTATTTTTTATTTTTTAAGGCATTTCTTACAGTTCTTTGATAATGATAAGCCCTTACCCATGTCCACTGAAGTCAGCAGAAGATTCTCATTGGAATATTTCCTTTGAAGTTTCTCCCATCTTCAATTTAGTTTAAAAAAAAAAAGACAAATTTTCTACGGTATTAATTTCATTGTAAGCTCTTTTATGCAACTGAGTAATTAATTTCAATTCTCAGTAACGGTTTTCATTAGAGAATTGCTCTTGTTTTCTTAAAAGAATGGGAGTACTCTGGAAAGACATTTAAACTTCTTCAATTTAAGATAAAGTTACTACAATTGAAATTACTCATTATATATTATTCAGTTTAAATCTTATGATGTTTCCGGCCCCATATCTAAAACTCAAATGAAGGATAATGTTCCCCACAAGCTGACACGGGAGTTGCACTGTTTCTAGTTCCTTGGCAGCCATTTATGTTGATTTACATTCATATTGTACTGAAATCTATAACAAAATCGGTTAACAAATCTTAGCTGATTTACTCAATTATTCTTAAGCAACAGTGAAATGTGTGTGACAGCCTATGGTTATGTACACATTGCCTTGGCAGCATGAGATTTAATTATTCTATTATGTTTCATATAGAATTGAAATCTCTTCTGTTCCCTTTTTCTTACATACTTATGAGGCACCAAGCAGGAAAACAGCATCTTAAGGATGTGCAAAGGCTGCAGGGAAACAGCCCACCAGATCCCAGCTCTCCAGGCTCCACCAGGGAATAGAGCCTGCCACATGAGACCTTCAAGCTTTCTAGAAACCTGGTGACAATCCAGGTTGCGCACAGCCAGGACAAATGGGAACCAGCTCAGGGCATCCTCACAGCCAGACTGCTTCTTTCACTGCTCTGGAGGAAAAAATACGAAGTGGCATAGGGTGCCCTACTGCACAAAATGATACTGTGCCCAAGTACTGACTCCCTGCCCTGGAGGCTGAGAACAGGGCTGACTTCTCCCTGCATATGTGGTGACTGTTTTGTCCAGGCTTGGGAAAACTGGGACCAGTCTACTTCATTTGCCTTCCTACATTGCTTTTCAGAAGCAAGCAGTCTTTTTCCTAGAGAAAGAATGGAATGTGGTATCTATTCTATAATAACAAGAATTTTTTGTTCATATTTTGAGAAGGAATAAAGGGCAGCAGTAAACAGCAAAGCTTCAGATTCAATAAGCTACTCAGGGCAGCTGTGCTGATGCCTCCAGTCAGCAATGTGCTCATTTCAACAGCTGCATGGCATAAATAGAAGCTTCTCACTTCTCCTTCAGCTAAGCACAGGCCTATGGGCTTTAACTCCTGTAAAAGTCCTATACTGTTCCTTCAATAGAAAGCCATTATTTCCTAATGGAAGTGCACATGTTAAATCTCCAGGAGACCTGCTATAGCTTTGTCCTGTGCACATCCCCATGGTCTGTCCCAGCTTGGACTAAGGGAGTCTGAGCTGCACAGTTATCCCAGTGCAGACACTGTCCAAAATACTGAAATTAAACAATTAACTGAAGACTAAGCCACAAAAAATTTTCAATATGATGCTATTACAGCCAAGACTTTCCCATATTTACAATTATTATTATTATTATTATTATTATTTTTATTTTTTTAAGAGTACACCCAAGTCCGACACACACACTATGAAGCAGTCTGCAGGGGTCTGTCCTGGTTCTGCAGCCCTAAAACCTCTGACTTTAGCAGGACAGCAGTGCCAGTGTCCCTCAGCACCAACATAACAGCTCCGCAGCAGTGCAGCTCACTGTAAGCTCCACATAGCAGGCTCCACTTATTTAGATCTCCCTACATCCTCACTTGTACTGAAACAGGAGAGCACTGTTCTACCAAGCCACGCACAAAAATCAATTTATGTTGCTAGCGGCCTGCAAAGACAGAGTACATTGAAATGACTACACAAAAACATCACTCTGCAGGTCAGCAACCCAGTGACTCTTGCTAAACACAGTACTTGATACATATTTTCAAGCAGCGTGATCCCTAGGCAGCGAACTGTGGACCACAGGCTGAAGAATTACTGAAAGAGTGGTGCTCTCCGTGCAGGAGCACAGTTTCCCTAATAACAGAAAAGATCCCTTCTGAGATAAAGAGTCATGCTGAGGAGGAGACTTCTTTCCACTATCTGCTGAATTAATGATATTTCAGAGTACGCATCATGCTATGCAATGGGATTTAAGGCAGGAGAGTTATTTTTAATAGGAAAGTCCCAGGGGGCAGCTCAGACATCCTCTTTTCAGTGCTGAAAAATGATGATTCATCTGTTGCTCTAAAACGCAACTGTGTTTTTCAAATTGAAAAATCATAGCAAAAATGGACGTTACAAAAAATTCCAGATGCAGCCCTGCAATTAGCATCAAGACTACTTAGTGCATCACACTAATTGTGTTACCCAAATGCAGGCAAACAATATGAAAAATGGGGTGGGTCCATTCTTAGCTGCCTTCACAGGATCAGGCAATTATCCAATTAGACCAAAGAATGCCTCAAGCCTAATCCCTGCCTGGATGCTCAAGGCAGTCAGGCATTTTTAGAAACATTACCGATTGTCTGGAAATGTAACTGGTAAAACTGCACAAACTGTAAGGCCAGCACCGTAAGACATCTAGATAGGACATGAGAGGGGGTCATTAAGCAGAAAGCCTCACCAATAAGGGCAGCTGGTGAAGCAGAAATTTCAGGGGATTTGTAATGGGATAGCGAGCTTTTTACCCCTATGTCACTGGTTCAAATCCAGTCCAGATGGGAAATGAGAGTAATTGAGAGGCCTCAGCAGCTGGCCAGCTGCCAGCAAAATGGGATCATGCTCACAGATTGGGTTCCATGGAGGCAGGCTCTTTCTCCAAATCCAGGCACCATGCAGGAGGCAACACCTGCTTCAAGCACCCCAGAGCTCAGTAGGAGCAGAAAAGAGCTACAGTCCTAATTAGTGTTCACTGTGTTTGAGACACTGTTTTTAAGGCCAAGGATCTGTATACAGTGCACAGTTTACAAGCCGAGCTGCAGAACCAGACCCCAGTTTCTCACAGCTGGAATCAGGTCTGCAGTGGAGACATAATGAGCTTTGAGGAGAGCCTTGATAGCCACTGAGGCTTTGAGCAGCTGAACTATGGACTGAGGATGAGACTGGCAAGATTAACTGAAAAGATAGTAGGAACAAAGCACTGAAGCAATATCACAGGCAGGAACACAAAAGGTGACACCACTCAGAGATACATAGAAAACATGCAACCAAAACAAACTCATGAAAGAGCACTTAATTGCCTGTTTCCAGCCCTAAGAACAGAAGGAGAGGTAACTACCAATTGATGATTATTGCTTTCAACAATATTTTTATAGTTTGCATTAAATACCACACTGCACTTCGCCTATCCTGGCCAAAAGGCTTCCTTTTTCTCCCTAATGCACAACTTAGATTGTAAAGAGGGCAGGTATATCTCATGCAAGCCCTTTCTGCTCATTACTAGGAAATTACAAAGGACTGATGTCATTTTAATTTCAATACGGGCAGTCAACTTTTATACCTGTTGCAAGACTTGGAATCAAGAAGGAATTACACTAAGGAAGATCATCAAGGAACTCTGGGCTCCAGTTGCCTCGTCAGAAGACAGACCCACAGGCATTAAGTTTGTGCAAACTGCAGTCCTTCAGCAACTGCTAGGGCTCAGGGCAGAGCCCAAGACCTTTGTGGGCATTCTTTATACAAAACAGTTACAATCTCTAATCATAGAATTTGTTGAGTTGGAAGGGACCTTTAAAGCTCATCTAGTCCAACTCCCCTGCACTAAATGGCGACATCTACAGCTCCATCACATCGCTCAGAGCCTGACCTTGAATGTCTCCATGGACAGGACTTCCACCACCTCTCTGGGCAACTTGTGCCAGCACCTCACCATACTTTTTTGTAAAAAACAAAAAACAAACAAACAAACAAAAAAAAACCACCACACTTCTTCCTTATATCCATCTAAATCTCCCTTCCTTTACTTTGAAACCATTTCCCTTGTCCTGCCATAACAGACCCTGCTAAAGAGTTTGTTCCCTTCTTTCATAAAACTCCCCTTTAGACACTGAAAGGCTGCACTCAGGTCTCAATCTGTCCTCCTAGAGGAGGCATTCCATCCCTTGGATCATGTTTGTGGCCCCCCTCTGGATGTGCTCCAACAGCTGTGTCTGTCCAGTACTCAGGACTCCACATGTGGATGTTGTGCTCTAACTGAGGTCTCACCAGCACAGAGTAGAGGGGCAGGATCACCTCTTGACTTGCTGGCCATACTCCTTTTGGTGCAGCCCACAATACAGTTGGCTCTCTAGGCTGCAATCACCAGTGCAATGTCCCTTAAGATACTGAAAAGTGTTGTGCAGTATATAGAGGAGATGCATTATGGATCTTTCCAGACAAAGCAGCTCCAAGTGATTTTATTTTTCATAATAGCTTAGGATTCAAAATCATAAGTGAGGCCAAACACACTAACTACTGCCACCATCCTGACCAACCCTCCTGGGAGCAGGACAAGACTGCCTCATTTTTCAGCTCCACTCCTCAGACAGCAGGGCAGGGTCCAGCCCTAACTGCAAAACAGGATCAGAGTGGCCAGTGTGCATTACACAGCTGTGTGGGGTGATGGCCCCAGATGAATACCATTACTCTCTGCTCATGCTGTGCTCCTGACACAGGAACACTTTTGGTTCTGCAAGCCCCAGCTCACACACTCCGAAATACCAGGCATACAGCACAGCCCTGCGTGCTTTACAATGAATCTTTATTTTGTATGTAGCCATATCGTGCTGCACATCAGATGAAGTGGCACAGCTGTTCAAATTCATGTCAAATCTGTATGCACAGCTTCACACTGCTGTTCTGTGAACGTGCAAACACGCAAACATGTTTGTTGCAGTATGGAAAGGGGTCACTTTCACTAATCTCATTAATCCTCAACTAGCAGCCATCAGCACCTACTACTAGCTCAGCTTATAGTTCAGTCTGCATCTACTCCAAAGAATCAAAAATTGTTGAGCTATTAAAGAAAAGATACAATTACACTTTCAGAGCACTGCACAGAACTGGAGTCAGATACATTTTACTGATTTTAGCGAGAATTGTGTGGCTTTAATACTATGTAAAACTTTGAAAGCTCAGGAATTAGAATTTACTTGACCTGTTCAGTATGCAGAGCCTTCAAGAACAGTAGTGAACACTTTGCACAAGTAATTGAGGACTGAGAGGAAAAAAGTGACTGAAGACCTTAATTAGCTCTTTACTTAAGGATTTGAGCTGCATAGAGAGCTCCAGAGCAGCTTCTGAAATAGTCACATATAAAAGAAGGAAATTCAAGAATTTTTCAAGAAAATAGAACAAGTCCTTGAGAAGATACAAAACAGTCCAATGCAGCAATACTGTTAAGGAATATCTAAACAGCTAGACACCCAAAGCCTCAGTTCTGCAAGTGGGCCTATTCACAAGCTAAGCATCTGGTTTCTGAGTCAGAATACAGCAAAACAGCACTGTTTCCCAAGCAAGCAAGCACCCAATTTCTACTTTTCACACTATTAAGCCACTGTTTAAACATGGGGCTGCTCTATCCCAGGCAGCGATACAAGGTGGTGTAGGTAATCTCCTCCATTCATACCTTGATGTAGTATCTCCAGGAAAAGTATAAACTGCACACAAGAACAGACTTTTAACTATAGAGTTTATATTTTTAGCTCTTCTGTTGATATTTAACTTTTCTATTCTTGCTTAGATACTCATTTTATAAATAGTAGCAGGGTTCTTTTTGTCTGTTACCTGTGATTTTTCTGACTTTAACTTTGGTATAGCATGTCCCAAATCATAGTCTATCCCTCTACTAGTAGCTAAAATCTAGTACAAAACAAGACCTAAGTTACAGAAGATAAGAGCGCAGGAGTGCAAACCCAATAATGCAGTATTACTGTGATAGGCAGCAGTCTTAGCACATCAGCAGCAAAGCCTAACTATTAAACCTTGCCATATATTGTTCTGACAGCACAGAGTTTGGAAGAAATTCAGATGAAAATTCACATGGACATCCTTTATGAAATTTTTGCTAGATTTGTTATAAAAACCTCATAGATATTTAAGAAATCTATTGTACTGGAATAAAACATCGCTTTGCTGCCAATGGGATGGTAAAAACAGGTGCAGTGGAACAGTCAACATCAAGGTTTGCCATCTCACTGTGGAAGAGTCAGAGGCATCAGGCTGTGAAAGCAGGAGAAAGATCAATGACATCACGCACTGTAAGAGGGAAAAACGAAAGGTGGGAAACGTGGGAAACTCAGAGCAGGCAAAATAAGACACTCCTTCCTGCATCTTTGTGGCATGCTGAGGTGAGGTTATTCACTAAGGACAGGGGAGCATACTGCACGTACAGGCATGAAAGAATCAGTCTGAGCAAGAGGTTCAACGTGGATAGGTATTAAGAGCAGCTCTGGCCCATACAGCTGTCACTCAAGGTCACCTTGTGAAGTATAGATCCCTTTTGGAGATGAGCACACATACAGAGCTGTAGATGTTCTCCACCTTGGCTATCTCCCTAAGTCACAGCAGAACATCACCCTCAGTGATGGTAGGGCAGTGGTGACAACTACAGCAGTCAGAAAGGAAACCTACAAGTTGTGCCAATGTGACACCTTCATGGTGCCAGTGGAGCTGGCCAAGGCTTTTCTTTGAAGAAAGGGAATAATAGGAAGGGACTGAGAAGGATGCTGAAGTTTGTACATAAACATAGTATTTACCTGAGGCTTTGCAGGCAAGATTTTCCGCAGTCAAGCTGCAGAGAAAGAACAAAACTCCCATGTCGTCCCAACAGGACCTCTGACCATTAGAGAAGGACCTCCTAGCAGACATCAGAGGAGGACAAAAGAGAAACAGCACCACAACAGCGAAGTCTAAGTTTTATAAGAGGAAGAGCATAGGAGGGAAGTGGATTTATATATGAAATATATCTATAAAACCCCAGGATTTCATTTGTGTCTCCTCCCAGACAGGGACCCACGCAGCTCTGTTGAAGCAGCGACTAACCTGTGCCTCATCCAGGGCTTGCAGAGATAATGACAGTGATAAGCTAGGAAACAGGAGCATAATCTCTATGGGAACTGAGGCAAACAGCCTGCCTGAAAAGACGTGGAGTGGGGTGGCCCAACAGCCCTTCTAATGCAAGGAAGGCCTCTACCAAGGAGGAGTAGCTAACTGGGCAGGGGCATCAGGGAAAGCAAAGCAGCCAGGGATAGAAGGGATAGGTCATAATTTCAGGCTAATCTTGGAGGATAAACCCTTCACATTGATGCTTTCAAGCACTAGCTTTAGATCTACATTCTTTATTAAAAAAGAATTTGTTTTAAATGAAATCACTTCATGAGGGCTTTTATGGCTTTGCTTCTAATACAATTCTAATTATTAGCATTTGTTCATTTCTACCAAAGATGCCATCAAGGATGTGAAGCAACATAAATTGCTAACTGAACACCAAATAAAAACTTGTAATCATTTACGAGATTGGCGAGTCTTCAGCATATAAAACAAAGAACATTTACACAGAAAGGCAATTTGAGGATATAAGCCTAATTGCCCTTTGTTGCAGGCCTCTCAGGTACCAGAAGAGCAGCTCTTCATCCCCAGCTCCGAGCTCCGCCTGGCAAAGGCGCTGGCAGCGAAGCTGCTCGCTGATAACCTTGCATGGAGCACCCTCCGGTGGCCTAAGCCAGCACAGACACGGAAGGCAACAGCTGCCGGAGAAAAATGCTGAAAACAATCAGCGACCTTCAGAGGGGATGACCCAATTTGTCACAGGGGAGAAAGCTAACAAGCGCGCTCATTCCCAAAGCAGGAAAATCAATACAGTGCAACGCAGTACATCTCTCAAGTCTAAGCAGGTTTTCTCAACGCAGGAAGTGACATAAGCTCTCTCGGCTGTATCGTCAGCTCTACTTGCTTTCATAGCATCAGTTTTTGTTAAAAATGAAAGTGTTTAGTCACCTGGAAAGAATGGCAAGGGCCTTGGGTACTTGCCTACTCCTTCCTTCTGCTGCTGAAGGAGGGAGGCGGCCATGCACAACCCTCTCACTCTGACCTGCTCTGTGCCCTGCAGGAAGGAAGGTAGGCACAGTCACTTTTGCCTGCTGATGGGCAGTGCCAGGACACCTGCCTGACACTGGGCTGACAGCTACATCTGCTCCTGGCATGGTGATGGGGTGACAGGAACAGTCAGTCCCCCACGTAGCTGAGCAGACCCAATAGGTATCCCCAGTCCAGCTGGATTTTCTGCATAACAAAACCTCGATTAAGGTAACCAGAGCAATCATTCTCTGCTCAAAGCTTGTTGCTCTGCTCCTCTTCAAGCCCAGAAAAAAGCCTTCCTGCAGTTCACATTACTCAGCCTAACCTCAGCTTGCCCTCTCCCTGCAGGCTGCCAGAAGGGCTGGCTGGGCTCAGCCTCACCACTGCCTGGGCACCAAGCTCTGTCCTGCTCTCCTGCCATTCCCAGAACCAGTACAAAGGGTAAAGTAAAGAGCACTGTCCTTGTGCATTTCCTTTCCATTTTGAGGAAAAGCTCTGAAGGCAGCAAAGCCATGGGACTCTGGTATGAAAAGAAAAGGACACGTGCTCACAGGCCGTCCCCGGGCTACACGGTGCATGCAATTTGAACACCCTGCAGAAAGCAGACTGCGTAATGATATCAAACAGCTCTTCCTATGCAGATGTTATTACACATAATTCATTTTTATGTACATCTTCTGTAGAAGGAAAGCCAAAACGCTCCAGCAAGAAAGTTGCCCATCAGTACAGACCCAGAAGGAGTGAGGGGAAGAGCAAGCACTGCAGGAAGGTTCAGCACTGAAGTGACCAGCTTTAATACTTCCTCATAACCATACCAGGGAAGCACGTTGCTGCCAGATGGCACACTGCAATTAAAACCTACATGGTAGGGCTAAATTGTACCCTCACAGTTAGCCTAAATCCCCTAAAATGATGTGGCTTTGGCTCTGTGTATGATATTCTGAACCATCATGTAATCAGGTCACAGGACAGACATTTTACAATAAAGTCAGGACTATGGCAGTCACTGAGGCCTAGAGCAGCCAGTGACCTACCTTGGTTCTGAGGCAACGCTTGGGAAAGGAGACAGCTTGCCAGGACCAGCCGGTCCCCATGAGCCACTCTGCCAGCCAGCAGCATGCCCAGAGCTGGGCTGGCACAAGGGAGGATCCTGACAAGCAGCCAGGTGCAGGCTTGTCAAACAGATTTATTCCTTTGCTCTTCATCCCCAGACTATGGAAAACTTCCTGCTCACCACAGGCAGCTGGCTGTGTTAGCTTCCCAAATCTGATGTGATCCTTTATCAGGATTTTGGCCTCCCTTCCGTCATGTCTGTGCCAGAGCATGGACAAGATGCAGCAGGGGCTCACAAAGAGAGGCTGCACCCATCCTGCTCTGGGCCACTTGATCTCCTCTTAACAGCAAGATGCCCACTTCCTAGGACAACTGCCAGCTCCAGGTCACATTTGTGCTATACTCCAGGATATTTAGTCAAGAAGTCAGATTATTATGGAGTAAAAACAGGAAAGGGGTAGAAAAATATTCTTAACCATTGTTCACCTGCTAAAAAAAAAGAAAATAAACATGCTTCAATAGCACACTCAATGCAAGTGCATTTTCAGCACATTCAGTCCTAGCTTCTCATGCATTGACGAGGTGGTTGGGGCCTGGTGACAGCATTAGGTGAGGGTGCCCACTCTGCCACATGCCCAAAGCTGTGTGTTCTGGTTGCCTTACATTTTTTGGCCTGTTACACAAATTCTGCTAGGCAACAGTGACATTCACACCTTTTCCTGAGGCAGTAGCAGTAGAGTCAGCAGTTAACTCTTATGCACTCTCAGATTGCTTGGATTGATTCTCCTCCTTAGGATAATATACTATTTATTAATTCTATATTGATCTGCCACTGGAAAGCACTGAAATTTGGAAAGTTCTGGGAATTCCTGACCATCTCCACCTCATTTAACATCAAAAACAATGTTCTTTGTATATCGTGTAATTGGACTGTAGCACACAGACTTGAAGTATGTCATAGTTAACTCAGTTTTGTGCTGAAACTCAACTAAAACTTTTCATCACTTTTTTTAACCTGCATGTAAACCAAAACATTGCTTTAATCTGTATCTTACTGCTCTAATACACTTTTAAGAGTGGTGTTGCTAGCATATTTGTTTTCATGATCACAAGCCAAGTATGCAGATATCCATACTTGGCTGGTGTACTTGAAGTTCAGCAAATTAGAGGAACATGGTTTCTTTTGAAGAAGCCATCTTTCATCCAAGTTTGTAGAAGGACTCCTACAGAATGAATACTACTGCATCCAAAATGCCTGATGGTTGAAGGAAGCCTTGTGCAAATCAGCCTCTCCATTACTTATCTCATTTCTAAAAATACACAGAATATATTCCAACTTTAAGTATTGTAAAAAAAAGAAAAGCTTCGGGTTTATTCCTTTCTTCCTTTCTGGGGATGTTGCAGTGGAGAATCCACATCTCAGATCATAACGGCAACCATGTATGCAGCCAACGGGAGCTGAGAGAACTTCATTACCTATGCCTTCCCCTGGCACAGCACACTGAAGAATTTTTCCCCATAGATCTTTAAGTGAAAATGTCCTCCACTTAAATAACACCACATCTTTCCTTTAAATGAGGCAGACAGAAAGCCCTGCTTCCTTTTTCATATGCGATTCTCTTTCTTGCACCTCTTGTTTTTCATTGCTATAAGCATTATCTAGTGCCCAGGGATAAGAAAGTACTTCCCGAAGTTCAGATCTCCGGAGAACTCCCCAGCTCTCACTATGATGGAAGTCTGAAACAAAGAGCTGGTGTGCTGAGCGCTCAGCAGGCAGCAGAACCTCCAGGAGCTCCAAGTTTAACTGAAAACAACTTCAGGGACTCTTTAGCTACACGTTTCCTACCTTCAAGAGGCGTTCACACAGCCACCCAGTTATGTACACAGTGCTGGTAAGCCAGATTCCAGTTACCTATCCTCCTGCCAGCATGTACAGCAGCTTAAATTCTGCAGGTTAGCTTTTCATCATTATGTACTCATTTTTACAGTAACGCAAGCTATGTTATGGTATGTGAGGAACAAGCCAGTGAGTGGCTTGTTAGGGTGGTGATGCATACAAGAGCCTTCAAAAAAATGGCCTGGCCAGTACTGGCATGGATAACAGCACTGGCAAATATTTGACACAGCCTACTTTCGGCCAATAGCTCTTATTATTGCTTTATTTGGAAATTAAACAGACTTTAAGCATGCTCATTTAAAAACCTCTCACAAACCATTAGCTACCACATACTAAATAAGAAGGGTATCTCCAAATTACTGCTCCAGAAGCTTTCCAGCCTGCAGGTATCTGTATGTTCCCCACCTTGCTGAATGCTTAGATGCCGTAAGCACAACTGACTTGCCTTTCCCATTCCTGGAAGATACGTAGGAGCACTTCTGGTGAACAGATGCACCAAGATCAGATTTGCCAAAGGTCAGAGGGACATTGGAGAACTAAATATTTTTCACGTCTTAGTTCAGTCTCAACCAGGAGGCTTTTTAGTCTATGCCAGAAAGGATAAGCTGAAAGATTAAACCTTGAAAACTACTGCAATCGATTAGTAAGAGAGCAAAATTGCATGCCTAGTACGGATGACCTTTTTGGTCTCATTGAGTTAGATTCATGAACTTTAAGATCAACTTTTCTGACACCACAAAGACATTTTGATACTTTCATCCAAATCTATATACTGGGCATCTATTTTAGTCACAAAATCCAACTGAGCACTGAGGGCCCTTAATCTCTTCCACACATTTCTGCAGATAAAAAAGAAAAAAACAGGACCAATTTTTTCTATCATTACATGTTTGAACCTAAGCAGGCGTGAAGCAGAAATGGAGAGCAGTGAAGGAGTTGAAAAGGAATCAAGAAACATATGAAAAAAATACCAATTGAAAAGTATGAACGGCACAATATCATGCTTTTTCCTCTTCCATCTGTTTCTCCTTCATCACTTCGTTCACTTCCAAATACCCTTTCTATTACTTTCTGCTTCATTCCTGGCACTGACAAGTCCAAGCATTCCTAAATCAAAATCCAGGCCCTCAGAATTACTTGACTGACTTACAGATCACACAGATCTTAGAAACAACACCCTGCAGTATGCCTGCAGAGCTCATCTATTTGCACAGAGCATGTGCCCACAAGGAGCTTGGAGTAACAGTGATGCACTAAACACTTGTATAGAAAAGAGCTTCTTCCTTGCTCTCCTTGGCTCTAACAGACGAGACTGGGTTCTGCAGTTCTGCATTAATCTCAGACCTTAAAAGGACAGGCACCCTTACCTATACTTAGCCCCTTGCTCTGCTTTCTGATTTTCAAGTTACTAGGACTCACTCACATAACGTTTCCATACAACCATATGGACTTTTTTTCTTTTTACACAGAAGCTGCAGAAAAAAACTCAAAAGAATTAAAACAAACCAGAGTTAGCAATATGCTGGTTTTCTTTCTAAAGCAAGCTTGCTTTAATCAATATGTAGCTCAGAAGCTTGTTGCAAACACTTGGGGCACTGCAGTGTTCACACAATTCTTCAAAGAGAGCTCATCTGCTATTCGCAATCCACTTTCCATCCACTGAGTCCTGTGACACAGATGGAAGCATGAAGGTTAACCTGGATGAGTGGATCAGCTGTTTGGTAGATGGCTCAGAAACCCACTATGAGGATTTTACATGTAAGCAGCAAATCCCTAAAACATTCTGTTAGCATAGGAATCAAATAAATAACCCCTGCTGGTTACCCCTAGCTCAGCCAGGCACACACTTGGAGTTTCAGGCCACAGACTAGATTTGCTATACATATATTTGATAATCTCATAACCAGAAGGCTGTAAAATTACTGGGCTGATGATAAGCTACAGTCAAAACAAGGCAATCCAAAGATTCTCAGAAACCAGAAATCTTAAGCCATCAACACAAAGCAAAGAATAAGTACATTGAAGAAAGAAAAGTTACTTACTAACCACGAAACAAGCTATTAAAATTGTGAAGGAGATTTTTAATTACATACAGAGGTTGTGGGAAACATTACCAGTTACATCTCTAAAACAGATTTGACTTTACAAGTCCTCACTGCAAGGGTGCAATCAGTCTTGAATTTGCTTAGCAAGCTACTTCAAAGAAAAATTTAAGTGTGAAATCAAATACTGTGTCTCCTCTATGGAAAGAAGACACTGCTCTTTATTTCTACCAGCTTCACATTTCCAGCAGATTATCTTTAAAAAAGCTTTTAAAATGCAGCTGCAATCATCAGGCTTGAGAGGTATTACAGAACATGGAACCATGCAAAGGGATTAACTCCTAATATCATCCAGCTGAACAGCATGAGCTCATCTGGGCTTAACCTTCTGAATCTACTCCATTTGTAGGACCCAAGCAAAAACAATAAATCACAGCTAACAATCTGGCAATTTTTACTTTAAACATTAAGAAGGATGGATGACTTCCCTTGCATCTCTATTAAGAAACCAAAGAGAACATATTTATCCATTCACTGCTACATACTCATTAGTGCCAGGCAAATAGAGGGATCATCTGACAGACACAGCACATCCCTTTGAGGTCAGATTGGCCACAAGATGACTGTATTTTTTTGATTCATTTGCTAACAGAGCAAGGAGCACAAGTCTGGCAGGGCCATCTGCAGGTGGAGTAAGACTGCCAGCTGGCATATGGGGCCAGGGGACAGACCACAGTCTCTTGTAGGTCCTTGCTGGTCCAAACAAGATATTGAGTGAACAGTTTACAGCATAACTGTACTTGGACTCTTCTATTCATGAATGTAGTGGTGGAGCTGAAACCACTGTGGAGAGCTGCTCCAAGTGGGCCTGGTCAGAGCAGATGGATGGATCAGCCCTTGGGCTTCAGTGAACTCCAGAAGTGAGAGGCCCCTGCATGGATAAGTCTGTGTGCTTGTACTGCCAACAAAGAGATGGCAGGGCAGCAGCTAACAGACAATTCCAGTAGCTCAGGGCACAAGTTTATTCAGTGAATCTCTTACTGGAAATGCTAAGGGGTTCATAAAGAACCAAACTGCTCCCTCTTCACTCTTTCTGCAACACAAATACTGAAGTGGAATGAAACACTAGGGGCATTAGGACTTGGGAAACTTCACATTTGGCAGAGAAACAGGACATGGCCCATGAAACACATAAAAAAAGCTCTTTGCTGTTTTCCTGTATGACTGTAACTTCTGCAGTTACCTGTGTCTCCAGTCAGCCTCCATCACTCTCACGGAGTCACACACGAGGTTCACAGGAGCAGGGCTCTGGGCTGAGGTACAGCTGGCATAAGGATGAGACAGACATACTGGAGGCGACACAGCATGTTCTTCTCCTGCAGAGCCAGGAGGGCTGGAAGGAAGGGCTGCAGCCCAAGCCCAGTAACAGCCCGTTTCTCCCAGCCCCTCTCAGGCCACCAGGGTTGGAAGGCTGCAGCCTGGCTGCTTTTGGCATCATTCTTTTTTATCTGAGTTGCATGTTTCTTTTGGCACCTCTTACATACCGTACCAGCATTTTGTTTCAAAATAAAGACTCCCTCCAAAACCACAGAGCAGAGCTGTACATACACATCCTGCCTTAGCCATCCAGGACAAACCCATCCAAGTGATAATTGAAGTTAATTCATAATTTACACCATGTGTGACTTATTACTTAACACAATTAAAAGAAAAAACAACAGAATTTATCATGACACAGCAAATAAAACATTTGGGGGCACAATCCTGCCTTTGCTCCTCCACAGCACCAAGGAGGCCACACTCTACACCCAGAGCAGATGCACCAGTGCTGCACTGCCCTTCCTCTGCAGCACTTCTCCCCACAGCCTTTGTGGGACCTTCTTTCCAACATTTATCCTTTAATTAAGAACCACAGCAGAAAATTATGCAGTTATTACTGATTAAGCCAATTTGATTGTTTGGGATGATTCAGATAGGCCGCATGATGTTAGTTCTCATGAGAGACTAATGTGTAAGCACTTGATACGAATATCCATCCCATTGTATTTAAAATGCAAATGTGTGTGTGACTCGTGTTCACTGATTTAAGTGTCTTCTAAACAGAACAAAAACATCAACACAACTGCAAAGTTATGGGGGCAGTCCTATGGCTGTCTCAGAAAGTCTGAAAGGAAAGAGCGAAGAGAAATGAACTTAAGAGTCGGGTTCCTAATTCAAAGGTGTTATTGTACTCAGTGCTATTTGTGTTATTTAACAGTATTTTCCTCCCTTCCTCCAAATAACACTGAATAACTCCATGCAGAAACATTATCCCACTTCAAGAAAATTTCAAAGGCACCAAGTGAAAGGGGCATCTGCCTTCACTTAAATGCCAAGGTTCTGGCCTTTCATTTTCAGTTACCAAGAACACACCCAAAATAAGAAGCATACAGCCACAGTAAGGCAATTTAGGAAGAAGATTCAGAAAACCAAAAGCAGTCTTGCGGAGCACTTATCAAGCAACTCCAGCGTACTTTGCAGGACCCCTGCCTGCCTAGTTTGTGCACTGTCCCTCTAACATTGCTGTCAGCTGATGTAATCCAGCAAGTTGACTATCAAATTTAACTCCCAGATTGCTTCTGATCTGATTATGTCTGGAGGAGAACCCCATACAGCCGTAGCCATGAAAGTTGGACTGCATATTTGTGTTTTGTTTTCTTGCTTTGCCTAAATAACTGTTAAACTCCTATTTCCCCCTCAGCTGGAATCCAACAGTTTGTAGGCTAGCAAGCTGCCAGCAATGAGAAACTGAGCACGCAGAAGTACCACCCACTTCCTCTGTACCATTCAGACACATCAGACCACAAGTTGACCACAGCTACTGAGACGCATGGAATCACAGCTGCTAGCTGCTGTGGAATATACTATAGAGCCCCATTTGACCTCTCTCCACATCAACAGCTCTCCAAAGCTGTGTGCAATACTTCCGAACCCCACCTGGCTTATTGCCAGAGCAAAAGATTTTGCAGTTGTAGGCCTGGAAAGCTTGTAGAGCTGAGCCTGGAGGCAGGAAAACCTGTGCCAGCCTCAAGTGCCTCTCCCTGTTGCTACAGATGGTTGTACAAACCCTGGAGCCAGCTCCAAGCCAGCACAAGAAGAATCTCAGAACAGCAATGAGAGATAATATCAAAATATGCCAAGCTGTTTCAGACATTGACTTGTTCTTATCTCTTGGTGCAGGTTATTGTTCTCTACCCTGAAAATTAGATGAATGTTGATGAAAATTATTGATTGGCAGCACTGCAGAGAGATCTCTTGAGTTCATCCATGGAGCAGCCACCACAAATAAAGATGCGACAAATCTAATGTCAATAGATACTGCAAGACAACAGCAATTCTTCTCCCATGCTGCCAGGAAGAAACTGCTTTGCAAAGCAGTTTCATTTCACACAGTGTGTAAATAGTTGAGTTACTTAGTTTTTTCTTACTTAATGCAGTAAGACTGCATAGTTTCAGTATTTATAAAGTGCTTTCAAAACTATTTAAAGCGTGTATACAAGATGATCCTTTCAGATCTCTCAAAGCAGGAAAGATTTCCATTCAGTCACCACAAACTGCCTAGTGCTCTTTTCCATTCTTAGTGAGGCAGCAGGTTGTACACAGCCACTCACTGTGCTGGTGAGGCATTTGTATACTCTCCCCACCAAAAGAACCAAAACCTGATTATAGTGAGAAATAGAGAAAGAGACCTTTCACCTGGAGAGTAACACTTACACCATCTCACATAAGACAATAATGACTGTCATTCATACTAGTAGATCCCAAGTCACCCAGAGTTGAAAGTCTCCACTGAGAGCATACAGCATGAATTTAAGACTTCACAGTGCAATGTCAATGTGCAATCAGGGTGCCCAAAATGAGCATCACACTTTCAATCATCTTGCTCAACTGAGGTGTGAAATAAGACCTAACAGCTAAGGACCTGTCTGGAAGAACACAAATTCAGGACCCCAGTAGAGGTCAGGGAACCAAGTAAATTTCTTTGTTTAGCATCCTCTGGCTTTTGGATCATGGCAGTGTGGTTTAACAGTGAATCAGTAAGAGAATAAGTGACAAAAACTTAAATGGACTCCCAACAACATGCTGACAAGCTGTGCAGTACACATCTTTCAACCAGCCCAACTCAAATAACATTGTATCTCAGATAAATTAAAAAACGTCCTAAGACAAACTATACGTAGATTAAATGATTATCATTCATTTCAGAGTGCATTCACATACTTTTAAGTATCAGTCTTAAGGAAACAGTCTTTCCTCCTATTTAATCTGCTCTATTATAAAAATGAGGTCAGTGACTCAACTTTTCCTTGCGACTCCCCACAAAAGTGAGCCATTGTCAGTGCACTGGGTCCCAGCTAGACGCTCACCCCACCCTCCTCCATTTAGCAACTTACAAAGGACAAGAGGGCCATGATCTGCAAACAGGAAACAGTCAACTCAAATGTAGCAGGAGCTGTGTACTCACATACTTGAGCTCTCAAGACTGATGCAAGTTCTCCTTCCTGTCTAAAGAGAAGAATTCTTGCCCTCAGTGGAAGGGATAGCATACTTCTTAAAAGGCTTCATGGCTGGGGACAAAAGAAAAAAAAAGAGGAATTCCTCCCTGAATTGCTCAGTGTTATTGCATATGTTGCATATTTGTTTTTTTCAGGAATGCCTGGGTGGAGCTGATATCTGTTTAAACTCCAAGTGTTATTTCATTCTATTACATTTATTCATGTTTCTAATAACAGTAACATGTACATCATGTCTAGCATGGCCCCTTTCAAGGTCACATAAATTAAATTCCCATTAGTAAAGGTTCCCTTTTTTTCATGCCTGTGACAGGGAGTCACAAGAGTCATGCTGTTGGGTATACTGTCCTATGGTTAGTGGGAGACCTGCAAGGGCACCTCTTCCTCCTAAAATACCAAGACACAGAAGTTGAGGCAAGAAAGTAGGCTCAAATCTTTTGGATGACAGGCTGGAGGTATCAATATGTCAGCAAATACTTCTGCCAATGTTCAAAGAATCTATATGCCTTCCTCTTCTGTTTTAGTTCAAAGACCTGTTTTAGTTTACAGAGATTTCCCACACAGAAGGTATTCCTCTGTCCTACTCAGTCTCAAAGGGACACCTCTAAGACTCAAAGGACTCAACCTAAGAGAACTCCAGCTGCAAAGAATTCTGTCGAGCATTCACACTGCAGGACCATAAATAGTGCTGCCCATTGGCATGAACGATAGGAAAGTGTTCTCACTGAAGAAATATGCATATAGTAAAGTGTTTTTACATAAAGTAATTGAAGGTGATAGAGTGAGTAGATCTGCTCATAGTATTTATTTACTGTTACAGTTCTATAAGTTCATATTGAGTACAAAGGCAGTCTGCACAGTGAAATAGCACACATCCTACACCAGGGCTCACACTGCAGTGCACTCACAGCCACCACAGTTTGGGCCTTCTCCCCAGAAAGATCTCTCCTCACCTTGGGTCACAGGGCTGCATACAAGGCTTATGTGTCAGCCATGAAACTCCTCCTCTAGCCTGCCTGTCCCAAAGCCCCACCAGAGGCTGATGTAAAGGGCCACCAGGGCTAAAGCAGAGTCTGAACATATCATCTCCTGCCAGAAGTAGCATGAAAACGTGCTGTCTCAGGAGTCTCAAGGAGAAAGACAGTGCAGGCCTGCGCTGCAGGAATTCTAGATAGAGTACAACACAAATCAGAAGCTGATATACCATCCCTCACAGATGCCTTCTCTCCATTGCTGGCAGACAGAAATAGAGGTAATGTCACCTCATGAGAGTTATCAATCAGCTTTTCAAGATGAGTTTGATGGCAAAATTTTCAGGGGTAGCAGAACACGTCCAGTTGCAGCCTAACTTCTTTACATATGTTTCAAAAATTGGTATTTTAACAAAGGGAAAATATAAGCAGATTCAGCCAAGCTATGAATACTATAAGTTATGCTTTTATGTTGCTGTGAAACTATTACTATTATTTCCAGATGGTTATTTCATTGTTTCCCATTTCTGGCACCTATAATGGTTTGTATTTTTTGCCAGGGTTTAAGAGTATTTCTCAAACTTTTTTTATTTTCCTGATACAGGATTTAGTAAGAAGGCAAAAGTAATGTATTTCCCACTGAACAGAGTGAACAAACCAAAACCACACCCCTGCCCAGAATGACAGACTTAGTTAATAGCAGATACAAAATTACAAAAGGGGAGAAAACTGGAAACCACATTGTACTAAATGTTCTCCATGGAGAAATGTCATCTTCACAAATTGCATTTCAGGAAATTCTGGTCAGGACTGACTGAGGCTGTGTTCCCACATGTGAGGCACAGGGCCCACCAAAGCGTGGCCAAAGCAATGCAAAGTCTCCCAGCAATGGGCTGGAAATGGAACTGAGGGTGCTGGGATCACATTAAAAGAATAGCAAAGTGGAAGAATAAGATACAGAGCTCAAAGGCAATTTAACTAACACAGAGATCAAGTCCACAACATCTGACATATGTTTTGACCAGCTAACAGCCCTCTATTCTAGTTTTCATCCCCCATTGCCCATGGAAGATGACTGGGGAGACCTTCAAGGAGAATGCAGACTCTTTTTAAAAAATGAAACACCATCAGCAACAAAAACCATCAGCAACAAAAGCCAAAACAGAGTTCTACCACAAAACCTTAAAAGCATTTGTGACTTGAAGCCTTTGCTTCTACATCTTCAAAAGCTGATATATACTGCTGCTTTCGTAATGCAGGGGGGGCATTTCCTTTAGTTAGGTTCTTTTAGCTGATGTAGACTGAACACAACAGCTTCCAAACTCTGGATCTGTAGCAGCTTGGCTGATGTTGCTGACTTTACACCAAAGAGTTTTACTCCCTACTTTCAAAGAACGTTCTCAGCACATCCTGCAAGCCCCATTTCACATTCAACCTATCCTACCCAGCAGCTTCTGACACTTTGTTACCACCTTCCACTCTATTCCCTCTGTTTAACTGGAAGGAAAGCAGACAGAGTGCAGGCCACCAACTGGCAAGAGTGCTCAGGGAGATGAGCCACTCCTAATCAAAAAATACTCTGCAGCATGGTTTACACAGTGAGATCACAGGGAGCAGGTTTTTCACCAGCTCAGCACAGCAGCCTCCTTCTCTGAGAACTAATACAATCAGCACCTCTGCTTTTCCTACACAGCTTTTAGGCACTCCTGGCCAGGAAGAACAAAGCCACTCCCCTAGGCCAGGTTCAGCCTTCTGTGAAAGCACTTGTCCTGTGGGATAGGGCCATGTGGAGAACACAGTGGTGCTGTGAGCAGCCTGCACGTGGTCACTCACCTCTTTGTCTTGCACCTCTGCACTGCAGCATGCATGCGGATGTCTGTTTCTCAAGCTTTCCAAATACTGGGGGTAGCAGTCTCAGATCCTCCTGTGGGAGCCACTGGCATGGAAAACAGTTTTTTGAGAGTGGAAAATCTCAGGGAAGTATCTTACGTTGAAACTTGATAGGTAGATACTCCTGAAGCAGCTTGCAGAAACAGTCACACACTTTTCGTTTCAATAAGTGGAAAATATGTGGACAGGCTGCCAGATTTATCAGCTTCTTTTGTGTATTAAGCTGCTAGGGTAGAGACAAAATTGTGTCTCTTCTCTATCTCACAGGTCCACTCCCTGCTTGACTGTGCTGCCTGTGATATTGGTTCTGTAATTGACTTTTAATTGCACAATTAAAAATGCATTATTAGCACCTACCCAAGACAGAATGGGTTCTCTGGGCCAAAGGCTCAGCTTCCGGACCTTTGCATATGCCCTTTGCATAACCTCTCCAGGAGAAGCCTGGGTAATTAATTTGTTTGTGAGGATGTTTGTGAGGAGTGCTTGCAAGCTGGGACTCTTGGACATTTTCACAGCCGTTGCGAATAAAGGAAGAAAGGATTCACTCCAGTAAGATGTGACATTTATACTTCGGAAAACAAAACAGAACACCTCTGAAAGGACTTTGTTCTTAAGAGCACAACAGAACACGATCATCACTTTAAACTCCAAAGGGCTTTTACATGGTTTTATGAAGACCAGGAATAAAGCCAACTTGGCTCAAAGAAGGTCTCATTTCCCTTGACCACTTACACTGCTGATTTTTCTTAGTGTTTTCAGGAGTACAGCGTGCATTCCCTAGCTTAGCTTACTTCCATGGCTGGATCAGACTGTCACGTTGGAGTGTGAAGGTGAATTTCATTTCCTTGCGGTCTTATAGTTGAAATATGATGGGACAGACATTATTCCTTTCAATGCATTTTTCTGGCACTCTGCTTCATTTTTCTGAGTAGATCTTTTGAGGAAAGTCTACTTTCTTTTCCCAGTTTTCTCTTTCAATCATCTTTTAGCATCTTCCTCTGAACCAAGATGCTTTATCAGATCTTTTTTCCTCCCTCAGCTAATTAAGTCAGGTGCATAATACAGTGAAAAAAAAGCACACTTTAGTCGGTTAACAGGAATTCCCCAGAGCCAGCAGTGAAATCGCTGAACTAGTATCATAAAGATGCTCAGAGATTATTATGAAGGATTCATTCCTTTAGCAATGTTCCTACGTTCCTTCCTTGACAACAAATCTGGGAGTAGCCTCATTTAGAAGGGTGTTCTCCCAGAGCAGACATTTCAGTGTTTGGTTTCCCAGTGGCTCATATTTCCTCACTAAAATTCCCCTTAAATGATCCTCCCCCAGTTCCCCTGTGAAAATGAGATCTATTGACATAATTCAGAAATCTAAATGTTGGTCAGTGTACATCGCACAAACCAATCCCAAGAACCAAGTGAGGACAGAACATGTTTTTATCCACTGGCCCACGCCTACCAAGTTGTGGAAGCTAACAGATCAGGTAGCACATCCACATGCGTTTCTCCAGACAAGAAAATCCAAGAAACTTGCATTGTGACACAGCAAGAGGAGGAGAAGAGCTCCCTACATCCAGGGATCCAGCCTGGTACTAAATGGGGTGGCCTCTCCTACCCTCTCTGCCTATCTCCTGGTCCCTACTCACCAGCTCACTCTCTGCTCCTCAGCCAGCAGCTCTCCTCTCTCCCAGGGTGCTGCAGGAGCAGATAATGCACATGCTGCCCTGGCCATCTGGAGTAGTAGCTCTATTGCCCTGCACCTAGCTGCATTTGAATGGAACAGGCAAGCAGCATTGAGAGGGGCCATCTCCTGACCCTGTCACATTGACTCCTCTGAATACACCTTCCCAGGCTCTGCTCTCTTCTGCCTCCACAAGATCGACAGTTGCCTGCTGTTTGCCTTGCGGCCCAGCACGTCTTCAAACGACACCTTTCACCTACAACCTTCTAGCCTTATATTTGTGGAGGTGAATGTGAAGCAATTGTGCTCCAGCTCTGCAGCCTCCAGCCCAAGTGAGTTTAACTTGTACTCCATGCCAAAGGGAAAGGTGAAGAGCATGACCCCTTCCTGCTGGCCAGATCCTCTGGGAACGTGCTCCCCTCTGCCCCATCTAAGACCAGCATCCTCAGAGCAAGGAAGTTTGTGTTTCTCCCTGCTAAATGGCCAGGTGACCCTTATCTCTCCTCACTCACTGAGTTGTGCATAATACAATAGCCAGCAAATGGGTCCACAGCAACTTGTGTGAGATGTAGCACTCCAGTGTGAACAGGCTGCGTTGAGGGGCTTAGGACAAGAAAAGTCAAAATCTAATGCTTTTTCTTCCTGCCACACAGGTAGGCCATGCTGATGGACAACACGCCTTAAAGCTAGTGAAATCCAATAACAAGTTATTTCTAACTGATGCTCAAATAAATTACCAAAGGATGCAAATTGAGACATCAGATGCACCTACAGATACCAAGGTTTTTGCAATAGCACAAAATTAGGCAACTTCTTAACATCAGTTCTGGTACTGACACTAATTAAAATCAAATCTGGCTCATGACAAGAGATAATCTGTGTAGAAAAAAAAACACAACAAAGTGAAACCCACAGAAGCTCACAGAGAGGAAGGAAATTCAGAGATTTCAAATGACAGCTCCCCTTTCACATCCTGTTCTTCAGACCTGAGGAGTATTCAGCCTGAAATGGTTTGTCAACACCAGAATCCCCTAAAGATCCTTCAACACAGGAGCAACAAGCCAGAAAGCTGCACATCATTGCGCTGAAGGTGACTTGGAAGCCACACAGCAAGCCAACCACCTGCCCTGTGGCTTGCCTGGCCACCCCAGCTCCCTGATAAGGGACCATCACAACATGTGAGAGACAACTGGAAGGCAAGGGCTGTAGGTTACTCCAAGCTTAGAGGTCTTTACAAAGCATCTCACTGGGAGCAGGAGGGACTTAAGACCTATGGATGCAAAGTGCCCTTACTGCTGGCCATAGGTCCCAGCAGAGTTGTGGGGCTGGCAGTGAGCGGGGCCAGCAGTGCAGGCCATTGCTTACAGAACTCACCAACAGGCTGCTCCTGCTCTGAGCAGCTTCCTGGGAAGTCGAGCACTGACGGACAGCACTAACAAGGCAGCAAGATCTCAATCGTGCTGAAGCCTAAAGGCAAGATTTAGTGAGAAATGGCCACTGGCCAAGTGGTAAAATGAATAAGGCCAGTGTCAGGAATAAATCTGAAATGCTGGACAACACCAGAGCTAATCTAAAGTCAGAAACACTATTTTAAAGCAGTCTGAATCTAATACGTAAGCAACACTGTCAGTAAAGGGAGAATACCAAGTTTATCCCATGTGAGCTTGTGGCTGTTCTTTCTTCGCACACATTTCCATCTAATTCAATGCAAATCCAATCACAATAAGCACATGTAAGGCTGGGATTTCCCCAGATCCTCTGCACTTCTGCCCTCACAGTGCAACCTCTGCTTCTTGCCCTGCTACAGAACTCCTCCAAGGCCCAAGCAGGAGTTTCTCCTGGAGTCTGGGTGTTACTTGAATACAGCAAAGGCTCAAAAAGGGCAACACCTCTTATCCCTGTCCTGAATATCTTGCATAACGAGATTGAACATGCCACTCGTGCTTTTTTAGATTTCCCTAGTTCTCTCTTGTGCTGCAGAAATCTCACAGCAGAATTTGGTGGAGTCACAGTAGGGTAACGTGGGAGTCAGACATCCAACATGGGAAAGCAGGAACATAAGGAAAATGAGCTGAGGGCACTGCAAATGAAAGCCCTCTATCAGCTATGGGCCAAGCCATGCTCCAGCCACTGCTGCCAGAAACTGCCTGGGGCAAGAAATGTTCATGTTGTGCCAGAGCCCACATAGAAGCAGAATGATACATTTGATTTCATTATGAAATCATACCAAGCACCGTGAAGTATCAGCTTGCAAGTTCATAATTTATAAATTAAGTGTAAATAGCCCATATTCTGAGCTCCTTTCCAGCGTCTTATTTATCCTTCCCCATGAAAAATTAACAAGTCCATAAAATAGCTTGTAAATTTAAGCAGTCATGTTTTTCAAAGTAAATCAACACTGCAACTTCCCAGCTTTCCTGAAAACCCTGAAGCATCAGGTGGCTCCAGCCACTACTCTTAATCCCTTATTTTAGTTGTGCTGCCATGCTACAGCAAAGATGTGGCACCCCTTGCTGATGTTCCTCCCGCAGACCTGTGCCAAAGAAAAGGTAAAGCGCTCTGTGGTTACTGGGCTATCCCAGCGCAGCCTGGCAGATTACTTCCTTCAGAGGCTGCTGGAGGAGTTGAATCATACCCAAGATGTAAGGAAAAGAGTTAGCAAGACTGTTTTTATAATCAAACTTTTCTAAGCAGAAAATTCACCCCAGGCAAAACTTCTGATCCATGGGAAGAAAAACAAACAGAACCAGATCTGCCAGCACTAAGAAGATTCACTAAGGGACCCTTTTATGATTGTGACCTTTCAGGTTTGCCCCAGAAAAAAAGCTGTGTTGGTTTTACAAGGTCCTCCACATACAGGTCTTCCAAAGACCTGTGTTCCTGCACCCTAGCATAGGCATTTACCCATCCCACGTGGAGACAAATGAGGGGCAGCAGGCAAGCAGAAAGCATAGGAGCAGGTGGACTGAAGCACAGACTGGGCAAGCAAAGCACTTGAGATGCTAGAGCACTGAAGCAGAACACAGCAGAGGTGTGCAGAGAACAGATACCACAGTGCTCTGGAGAGTACCTATGGAGGTGCATGGACAGTTTTCCATGCAGCTGAATGTGTGCTTCTGTCCACCTCCATTCTCTATCATCTCTGTTGGCATTTCCCAACACCAGATAAAAGCCCAGGAAGCCTACAGAAAAACAAAGACATTCCTACACAAGAACACTGCCTTAAAACAAACTCAGTGGTGCTCCGTGCTCAGGCAGGGATGGTAGGAGAAAAGACAGGATTTCAGGGCTGCTGCAACAAACTAAGTCACACTGGGATGTTATGTCTCAGAGGAGGGTGGTATCAAGAGATGGAGATGGCACAAAGAGCACCAAGGGTTTGCTCAGTGGAAGATTTTTGTAAAAAAAAAAAAACTGTTCCACAGATAGAAACTCTTACTGTTAAGCTCTCACAAAATAGCCAACAATTTTTAGTTGCACATAAAAAATAATCCCAAACCATTAGAATAATGAAAGCAGAATAAACACAGCATAGGGATTATTCTCCCCCTTCTGTATACATGTTTTGTATTCCCTCCCCTTTGCAGTATAACTATGGCTGTCACAAACAGTGCATTGCTATGATAATTTAAAACAAAAGTGGCACATAGTATTAGATGTAATGCTAACTTACTCATTACATTCCTACAATCAAACACTAAAATGGATACTGGGACAAGATGCAGAGATGAACGGTACAACTTCATCTCTGCTGCATGCAAAATACCCATAATTGAGCAGAAAGCCTGATCCCAAAAGCTTAAAAATATAACGCCGGAGTGGCAAATGTGATTGGATTTCTTCTAATCTAATCATTTTGCTCCATATGTGGCCCCAATCTGTTTAGGATTGTTAAAATTCCTGGGTATTGTAGTACCTTCCCCAGAGACAGCTGGAAGAGCTCGGACAGCCCAGACCAGATGGGATGCCAGCAACTCCAGCCAGGAACAGCGGAAAAGAGGACAGCAGTTAACTCCTTCTCCATTGGCTGCCTCAGAACAGTTCCAGAAGGAAAATTCATGAATCCTGCTTTCCCATCAGCATTATAAGAGGTACTTGGTGGAGATCTTAAGAGCAAACTGCTGCAGACCCTTGGGACAAACAGAGCAAGGACCAATGATTACATCCTTAAGTTGTTCTGCACTTTAGGTAGAAATTCCCACGCATACGTGGAAGAAGGAGCTCTCCCAGGTGCCCAAGAGGAAAGCAAAATAGTCAAAACAAAGCCAGTACTTATAAGATGAATGGCCTCATGGCCAGATTGAAAGTGTTTGTAAAAAGCTTTTGGAATAAAATAAGAGCAGGGACACTTCCTCCAGAAAAGAGAAATATGGCAGGACTGTGCTTGATTTGAGAGCAGAGTCTGGCTGCTAACATTACCTGCTGCTCTACAACTTGTCATTAAGAGAAATTAAACCAGCACTTGGGAAACTCTGTCACAGAAAAGACTTGGATGTTCCTTGTTTGCAAGGATGGATTAGTCTGATTTATGAGGTTAATCCTTTGGCACGTAAAGTAGTAAGACTGTAGCTAAAAACAAAAGATGGGATTACCCTATTAACATAGCACACTGATTATCAACAGTACCATTCCTTTCCTTTCTGTAGCTTCTTCAATTCAGCAGCTCTTAGCTGAATTGACAACTTCACATCATTACTCCATACCTGCCCAAACAGTTACCCTGCTTCGACATCTTGAAGGGAATTTTGTAGGTGCTTTAGAAGTCCTTCTTTAACAGGTCTCAGTTACCTAAAATCCTGAAAGCCTGAGGGAATGGTAAAAGGAAAAGATGAAAATAGCAGCTCAGGACCTTCAATACTTTTTTAATTCATGAAGCTGTTAGTGTAATATGAATCCTGTCTGGGAACCTGATTTTGTTATTGCACAGTATACATTTGCAGAGGAACACAAAAATAAGGAATTTTCCCAATAAATTGGATATAGTACCATCAGAAGTAATTACATCCTGCAAGATCAGAGCCTCACACGAAATCTCCCATATACAATATGTAATATTTCTGGACTCCTCTGAGTAGTTACAATTGCACTTAAAAATATGAGACAATAATGAAGGGTAATCATGTTTCCATATTTTCAGATAACTTCTTAATAAAAGACCTTTCAAGACTGTCTACAGTATCACTGGGAAAAACAATAAATTCATTTTTCAAGTAAAAAAGCATTAGTATCTTGCTCCCTGGAAAGTGACTGTTAAGCAAAAATCCTCATCTGGAATTTTAGCATATACAGCAATCACTCCTATATAATCCCCTGGAGAACTCAGAGGCATGCCAAAGCAGGGGCTATGGATCCCAAATGTGGCAGGCCACTGACTCTGTAGCCTGTAAAATCAACACTCAATACTGGAACAACCCAACAGCTTCTGAAACAACCCATTTCCTGCTGCAAAAAAAAAAAATCCCAAGTCCACTTTTCACCTAGGAGCAGTTCCCATTCCCTGTCTTTCCAGCTTTATTAATGCTGCTAAACAGGAACAGACAGGGCTTTCCTTATCAGACAGTCCTCTGAGTGTTCATGCATTGCCAAGGATTGGCAAAACCTGGAAGAAATAGAAACAATTGCCCCACCACTGTATGTCACCATGCTTGAAGGTCCAGACTTATCCTTAGGCTTTTCTTCCACAGTTTCGAAAAGAAGCGTGCTCCTTTCTGGATCCCAGCTGCATGCCTAAGAAGATATTTTTTGAGCAGTAATATTAACCAGAAGTATGTTAACTTCTCAAGGATCTTTTAGTTCTGGTAGCTATCAAGCAATGATTCTGACAATCCCTCCACTTGGAAGCAGATTTTTAAAGAAATTTGCACACTTCTGATAGCCATCAGGACAAGCGAGATAATTCTGCCAAGAGGAAAAGATTATTACTTGCAGCCCTGGAAAATGCAAAAGCTATTTAGGTGCTATAATTTCCCCTGCAGATCTAATACAGAACATGTACAAAAATGTCAGACACCCATAGCTGCTTGCCTCCACTCAGGGCTATGAACACAGGAGTTAATGCTAGTTGAAGAGGTATTTTTAGACAGGTATGTAGCTGAGAGCTAAAGACTATCAATTTTGAATCAGACTTTTGAAAGACATGGGCATATATGTGATCATCTGAAGAACAGTAAAGGAGAATGTTACTTGTCTCAATAACTGAAAGATTAGATTTCTATTTCCCCATGCACTTTTAATGTGCTTACAGAGTTTCATGAAATAGAACTCCCGGGGCAGGGCTGGGGACACAAGGAAGCTGTCTGTGTACGCAGCAGCCTGGGCTACAGCCAGGGCCTGATCCAGATGAGCTGTGGTGGGAATCCCAAGCAGCCTTGTTACCACACTCCAGTGCATTGTACCAGGGGGAGAAACAAGATATCTTAATCTCTCACATTTTCTGATGAACACAACCTGATCAAAGACAAGTTAGCAGTGTGAACAATTCCTCACCGGAAAGACCTGCAGTGAGGTTTTTGCACCCTGTGCCAAGTGCAAAAACATGCTGCCAGCTTTTAGTGGTACACCGCATGGGTCAGGCTGGGCAGGTCGTCTCCTAGAGGTACTCTGAGCAGCCTTCTGTAAAGCATCCAGAGAAAAAATAACCTGCTGCAGGCAGGAAGTGCTGGACAACAGCTGCCAGGGACTGTAGGATGCTGCCCTGGCTTGCGGGAGCCTTTACCAGGACCACTTTTCTGGGAAATACACACATGAAGTGTCTTTCAGAGCTTCAAGCTAGACTTCTTGCTCCATCAGAATTCCATCATTCTTAGCATGACTTATCTTGTAGCAGGGCTACTACATTAAAGAGTATAAATCAGATATTAGATGTTAAAGGTGGCTATCTCCTACATTTACTGATGGCCAGCAGGGTTGGGACAACAGTTGGATCTCTTGTGCAGCCCTCCTCAAGTCACTGCCTCAGGTCTGAAGCACAACCGACTCATTGTACTTTTTCCTACTGAGAAATCTGTGGTACCAATTTTATGCCAAATCAGGGGTTGATTTATCCCTGTTGCAACGCCACTGAGCTCACTCAAGTTATATAAACCATATATAATATAATAGATTATATTATGGGCGTATAACCTAGCTCTTACTTGCTCAGTAGATAGCACTGTTTTTTCCTTTGAAACCGTATGAGTGAAGCTCTAGATGCACCAGTGTACATCCTGCTCCAGCAAAGCATGTAAGCACATATGTGGGAAGCACAAGAAACTACTGAGAGGAACTGGTATACCTCCATAGCTATATCACCTTGTCAGCCTCTTTCCCCTGAGAACTCTGTTCAAATTATTCAACAGGAGACATAGTGCTCCTTTGGGAATTTGGCTTAAAACAAATAAAACAAATAGTGAAAAGATGCCCATTGCTCGCCCTGGAAGCTGACCTATGCCCTGAGTATGTTGACAGCAGCATGGAAGGTCTGCAAGGTAAGACAGTGAGTCTCTCTCTCCTGTAACTAACCCATCTACTGTGCCTGTATTTACTGGTGATATACCAGACATCTGCTTGAGCTTTTCCTTAAGATCCTCCTACTTAACACCACCAGTTACTCCTTAACAATCCCTGCTGCCCACTTCCACTTATAAATCCTTCCAAAGCAAAACACATGCTGCAATTCCCACACTTCTATTATGGCTAGCACTCCTTCTCTTGTGCTGTTTTCAGTGCACATTGTTTCAACGCAACTCACCTGACCTGCATTTCCCTCTCCCACACCCTCCACACCCAGTCTGGGAAGTCACTGAATAATTTGACAGCACCTTTTCTCATGCTTTTTTTTTGGGGGGAATGGATTGCTTCCAGCTGTGCTTACATCTTCATTAGTTCTTCATTTTGTTGTCTGAATGTTTTTTAGTTCTGCTTTTTTTTTTTTTAGCTGTCCAAACATCTTGCAAAGTTCCTCATCAGCACCACAGCACCAACATTCTGATCATGCAGCATCTGTACTGAGAATCCTACATGCTGTCCCTTCGTGAAAAAAAACAACAAGAGGGCTCAGCAAGCCCATTGCTCAACTAAATTTATAGGTAACTCTTGCTGAAAAAATGAGAATTAATCCTGCCATACATATTCTGCAGCAAGAGTAAGCACACTATAAATATTTCTCTCCATTATACCTATTGATAAGCAAATTTAAGCCTTCTTTGGGCTGTGTTATGTAGAATCTGTAGAGACCTCTTCATACTTCCCCTCTCCTCAGCAACTTTTTAGGCTTGGCAAGGCTTTGATGATGCATCTTCAACCTGGGGTGGAAAGAGCGAAGTGCTGCTGCAAGTCACTCTGTTCAAACACCAAACAAGCAGCTTCAGTTTTAAATAGACAAAAATCACAGAATCACAGAATTGCCAGGGTTGGAAGGGACCTCAAGGATCATGAATCTCCAACCCCCCTGCCACATGCAGGGCAAAAGACATCCCTAATGTCCTCTGTCTCTTTACCTTGCAGATTGCCTTCATGCAACTTTCCAGGGTTGGCCTTTGGAGCAGATAAAGTCTATGTAGAGACATCCCAGTTCTCCTCTCCTGACACCTCAGAAGTCAGTGAGCAGAAGCAGCATGTCCCACTCTCACACAGCAAAAGTAGGCCTTCTCATGACAAAAGCTTTGCTACAGCTGCTGTGCAGCCCCAATTGCAAAAGTAATTCTTCATCTGGCCAAGAGCAGTTTCCCATGCACCCTCAAACACAGTACAGCCCATACACGGTTGGAGTTTCTTATACAGCCACTGCAAGCCAAGAAACCTGCACAGCTCTAATCAATAGATTCCTGACAGGCTCCAAAGGATTGCTAATCCCAGACTGCTTCAAAAAATGCAGAGTATTCTCTCATACTTTTTCTTCCTTCCCTTCTGTGAGCCAGTCAGCACCTGTTGGGCCATAAACAACATAACTAAACACAGCACCTCTGAAACAATCCTGAACAGCTTCACTGCTGAAGGCAGCAAAGTCCCATGCTCCATGGACTTGCTACATCAAGCTTCTAATGCCGAGTATTTTCTGGAGGCAATTGGTGTGCCCATTGCTGGCCAGAATTGTGGACTAATAAGGGTTAACTGCTCTCCCTGTCTCCCCCTCCCTGTGCTTCTGTCAGAGCCCCGCTCTGCTCTCTGGCCAGGCTGGGCTCACTGCTCCAGCATCCAGCATCTGCTGACAGTGAGCCGAGCCAGGTCCTGGGGTCGGGTGAAGCACGGGTGAAGGTGCACAGCCCCCAGGAGCTCCAGAACAGAAAGAGCAGCAGCCAGAGCTCCGGAGATTGCAGAATTATGCAAGTTGAAAATAATCTTTGAAAAATCCCAACCTAACTAAATATCATAACTGTTTTTCTTTCCTTGAAAGACGGCAAGCAATCTAACTACGATGCCTATTGAGGAGCCATATGGAAAAAACAGTTCTGTCCTGTTAAACTGGTTGCGCAGTTTTGTTTTTCATCTGTCTACAGAGATCTGAGAATTCCATGTTGGTTTATTTTATGCTTTTTCAGCAAAGAAAGCGAGTGAACTGGGGCTCATCTGGCCAGAAACACAATAGGTAAGAACAGTATTTTTGTGTATCATATTCCCAGAGCCTGAGTGTACACTGTTTGTGTAACTGAGTATCAGTATTTAGGATGCCGTTCTCCTTGGGATAAGCTGATTATACATTGGTTAGTCGCTTGGTTGGTTTGTTTTCCTGGACAAGAAAAGCTAAGCTGCTATAGTAATCAGTGTGGTGTGCAAGATCCTGGCAGTTAAACAGTAAACAGACTTTTTTAATCCTCTCCAAAGCAAAGAGCAAAACAGATTCCACTGACAAAGGTAAAGAAAAATACTTGGGGTTATATTTAAGCTATAGTTAGAATAGAATAACAATAAAGTGGCAAGGTAGGGCCTCAAAGTCATAAGGAAAGCTCTATTAAATAATAAAAAAAATGATATTTGTAAATGTTCTTTCAATTTGTTCAGACAACTGTTTAATCTTTCATTGAGCCAAGTGCTAAAAATATTGAAGAGACACCTTTAAAGAAAAAAAGAATAGTCTAACTCTATTAGGATGTTAAACAAGGCATTTAAATGTTCTGGTAGTGATCACTGTGATAGTCGCACCAATACTAAAGATACACATTAAATTGAGAATCACTGATGAGTATTTTGCACATGGAAGTCTACAGTGCTTTCATTGCTTTGCTTAAATGTGACGATCTTGAATGTGATTACAAATGAAATAGCCCTTTTATGGACTCAGATGAATTGTTACGGGCAGAAGCTGAGTTGTAGACTTAGTCAAAGTCAAAAGCTCATTTGCAAACATGATGAGGAAAGGGCTAATCTAAAGCAAATGTTACAAAGGATTGATGCTCTGCTTTTCACGTTCTCTTTATCCCTGGCTGTTAATCTGATAAAACCAGGATATTTACTACTTGTTGCATCTTTCCAAGAATACTACTTCTCTCCCCACCAAGAAAAAGATAATCACAAAACGCTGAGCTCCCCTAGCTTTCCAAATCCCTCAACTACAGCTGCCACCTGTTTTAAAGGTCTGTGCTTGTCTCGCTTATACACTTTTTCCACTTCTGCATTTTCCTTTTCTTAAGCAGAATGTGACAAAGAAGAAAAAGTCACAAGGATGATTAATAATTTCATTTTAACAGTGTACTATCAGAAGTTTTTATCTGGAGTCTCCTATCAGTATAGTTCTGTACAATGTATACAACCTTTCAAACAGCTTCAGCATTTTTCAGGTGAGCTCTAGAAATACTTGAGCAGCTTAGATATCTTACAAATGCTTGAAGCTTACAATAAAGCCTCTTTGCAAAAGGAGATGGGCATATATGATTTTTGATACCGATATGGTTAAAAACTATAGAACTGTTATGGTTCCAGTGAGCAGCAGATGTAGCGATGGCCTGGAAGCAATGCAGTTATGAAAGACATGTCTAATGCACAATGATTTATCCAGCTACATTTATCTATCTTTCCCACAATAAGATATTTATCTTCCAAATCAGATAGACAAAGAACTTACAATCTATTTAGAACCAGTTTAAGACTGGTTATCAGGATCTACCACTTTTCACAGAACAGGATCTCATCCAGCTCCGAGTAACTTCTTTTGATCCTCCTCTTCACATATCGTTATTGCCATGACTGATTTACAATCTGTATGAATTAAAAAAAATAAGAGGACTTCTGACAGAAGGTACGTTTGGGGTAGAGGGACCCCCCTTTAAGGTCAGAAGTCACATTCCTGATACAGATAACCCAGCTTTAAATTTATTAGATGAATTCTATAAGCAGGGAAAAAAATAATTTAATTTTCTCCACTTGTTTTGTCGGTAGCAAAGCTATTCTCTGGCATGATATTGCACTTGCGCTACATTGACTACATATATGTGATTTTACAGTTAAAGACTTCATAGCAGCTTCACCATTAAATCTTTGCAGAGTCTAAAATACTTCTGAATTATAAGCAATTTAGCAATCTGAAGACTGTTGCTCAAATGCTTGGCTTGCTGTAACAGTAAATATCACTGGAAGAATAAAAGGAGCATCACTGATTATTTCCTCCCTTAAAAAAACAATTTCCACTTCTCTTCACAGTACTGAAGATGTCCTGTGTCTGGTTTTACCTGCCTCTCTGCCTTCTCACAGCTGCTTGCCTGTGTCATTCCCTTAAAGCACCGACTGCCACTTCCCAACAGAGCTTTGAGAGGGGTCTCTTCAATTTCTACCACTCCCTGATTCTTGCTGATGGTAAGGAAACTACAGTTCATCTGTTGAAGGATATCCCTAAAAGGTAAGCACAGATGAGCCACACAGTCAGTCCATTTCTCATGTACTTTCCTGCAACACCAGCAGCCACACACTAACAATCCAAGTCACGAACTGCTGTGTGCCTGCATAGCTCTGACATGTCTACTGGATTTACTGAGACACCTGTGTAGTAAAAGCATCTTCCAGTGTACACTTGTTTTGCCCAGAATCTGGAATGACCCCCTCTTTCCAGGCAGCTTTCTGTGATGATACAGAACTGGCAAGTTCCAGCAGCAATCAGTTGCTGCATGAGCAGTCTGGCTTCTGAACCACAGAAACATCAGCCTCCCTACAGCAACTGTAAAAGACAAGAATTTTATCTAGCAAACTAGCAACCCCCAGATCAGTAAAATGCATGCAGAATTCTCTTATTATAAAGCATCAATTTGCACACTGCATACTAGAACTGTCTTAGTTGAACAATGCTATAAGCCTGTTAAGATCAAATATGAGTGTCATGTGGAAGTTAGATTCAAAATACTTGCAGTTTTCCACCATAGCTGAACATACACACAACATAGATATAACAGCTGATATTCTCAATTAAACACGAGAGAAACTAATTAGCCTATTTAGGAAAATATACACTTCAGGTGGTTTAAATCAGAATCCTTTGACCAGTGGATCAGCATATACGATTTTCATGAACACTGAGCCATCTGGTTCACCCCCTGCTTCACGACTTCTGCTCTCTCAACACTCATTGCATAGAAACTGGAACATGGCATATTATATAATGTGACACGCTTAGAAAAAAAGCAAAACTAGCTCTCCCTTTTAAAGGAAAATAGGCACTTAAATTTAAGAGAGCAGTATATTTCACTGTTGTTCTGTGACATAATAGGAAAATTCTTATTAGCATGCAAACAACAAACAAACAAAAACCCTTCAGTTCAGCATGATCAAGTAAGAACCTTATGAAGCCTAGAACCATGCAGACAGGAAACCAGAAGATGAAAAGATTTGGCTTATAATAAAAGACTTGAGAATGTGAATCTGCTTCCAGTGAAGGTCAACTCCAAACAAATAGCCATATCCTGAAATTAATCCAGACCTTCACGCTGATGTAATCTGTTCATAATAAATAGGTTTTCTTTTCAATATACAAACAAAAATGAGTTGTCTATATTTAACTGCAGAGTGAGCTACCAGTGCCCAAACATTTCCTGCGACTCTATACAGCCACAGTTTACAGAAACAACAGAAAGATAATGGGTGGTACAGAAAACAAGACTTCACTGTAAATAAGTAGGAATAGAAGATTTACTGAGTAGATTGATGCTCCTTCATACTACTAACACACCACAGCTTTTGTCATCAAAGCAAACTGGTTAGAACAGAGTTATCTGAAATTGCCATTGAAAGCAGCATTGATCAGAATCATTGTATCTAAACATGCAAGAAGGTGTGAGGGAGCTTGCTATTTAAGAGTCACTGTGGAACTCCAGTCAGGAAATTCCAGGGGGGAAAAAAAAAAAAGTACCACATTCCCTAGAGTTAGCCAACAAGTGGTTGCCAAGAAGGTAATTAGTTTATCACATTCATCATCCAAAATAAACAGGTAAGTACTGAGACAGTATTCACCTGAAGTGTACTGAAATTCACCAGGGAAAAATATTGCCTGTGCTAAGTGGACAAAACCTCCAGGAACAACTGATGGATTAGAAAAAAGCACAGTGCATGTTCTTCCTGCAGATGCAGATGAAAGTTTCAGACATTCCCTAGCTTGTTGCACTGATGCATCTCAAAAGAGAGCAGTTATCTCTATCCACACTGAAGCGACCACATCAAGGAAGGTACACTTCCTGTGAGTGTCAAACAAACCTGAATTTCTTTATGCTCTTCCTTTGATTCTTATCCACATTTACAGGTATTACTTTGTTTTGGAGGAAGACAGAGCCCTTGTACCTTTCACAATAACAGTGACCCCTTGTGATGTCCCTATTGAGTGGAGCATACTTGTGCACAAAGCTTCAGCAAGTTTGCTTGGGAAAGCAGCACAAGGTAAGATCTTCAGCCTACCTGAGAAGAATTGTAGAAAGTATAAGTTACAAGTAAGTAGTATTTTTACACAAACTTCCTTACAGGCTTAAATATCATACTGCTCCTTCTGTAAATGGGCATCAGAGGAATCTGTCACAGGTGAAATTTGCAGTTCACCGGATTTTGCCAAAGTAGATTAAAAATTACATCTATACAAGTCAAAAACTCAAAAGTATCTGAGAACACAGTTCTGTATTACTTCATAAGCTCTTTGCACTTACTCCATTTTCCCCCTGCAAACTTGTGTCCTGTGAAGAATCTAAACTGATAGCAGTAACATTTTCACACTGGAAAATGTTGCTTGCACCCCTTGATCTCCATGGAGTGTCTAAAATCCTTCTTCTCCCTGCATTAACGAGGCAGGCTTTCCAATCAGCCCATGCTGAGTGAAGAGCTGTCTCAGCTCTTTCTCTGTGGTTTAAGCCATTTGAACCAGTCACTTTCTGGATTTTTTCTAATCGATGTGCAGAAGATACAGCCACTTGATATTTCTAAAAAAAATATCATCTACCACAATAGTAGGCATTAAGCACAGTTTAGCCTAAGAGGAAATTCCATTCTTTTTAATAATTTCTGGAATTCTCAAAAAAAAATCAGAAATTTGCAAGGTTCCACTAGCAAGTTCTTAACTGTCAGACAGGTATACCCAACTGAGGAGTTAAATAAAGTTCCTCTACAGTAATAAGCTTTCTCTCTTCATAGAAAAACAGCCACAAAAATCTAATATAAAGAAAACTCCTTTCATGGAAAACGAATCTCCTTGAAATAAAATGTCCTAAGAGAAATCTAGAGGGAGATGAGAACTGTAGGCACACCAGGAACGATAAAGTTCAAGACTTTTGCAAGTTGTTTTTATAATGATCGTCTTTATGAAAATAATTCCACAATAAGCATAGTTAAAAAGTCACTCAAATTTTATTTCAATAAATTGCTAGTAGCAAAAAAGCATTTTTAGTTATGATTATTTTCTTGAATGAAGAAAGCAGGATGTTCTCTAACATATGAACAACAAAACCTAAGCAATGCTCAACGTATATTAATGCAGAAGTTGCAATTCTGCTTTTTCTTGCAGGTGATCTCAATACACAGGACATCTCAAAATTCCAGAAGGCTACAAGCATATCCACCATTTTTAACTACAAGGGGAATTCAGTAGAGACTTACATGGGTATGTCTTCTCAGTCTGCCCTTTATATGCTAGAGTTTTTATCCACCGAGCGTGACACACACATCACTGTGTACTTAACAACTGACACAACGTCTGGGCACCTCTATCCAGAACTTCCACTGGATCCACGCATAGATGTTATTGGTGTTGGCCATACAACAGTGACTCTAACATGGAAACACAGTCCCTCCGCCTTGCAACACAGAGAAAGCATCCAGTACTGTCTTCTAGTTAATGAAAAGCACAATTATAAGAGCTTGTGTGCTGCTGAGACAGCAATCAGATTCTCTGGAATGAAAATGCCAACGACGTTAGCTTTGTCTCTCTCTCCATACCTTCTCGAACCACAGCAGGTAATGATATTATCAGACAGTGAACTGAGCATCATCAACAAAGCCAGCAGTGGGGAAGTCAGGCAGATATGTATGGGTACCAAGAACACGTATACAGTGCCCAATCTCAGTCCCAGCACTCAATATTATTTTGATGTCTTCGTTGTCAATCTCCTCACAAATGCCAGTGCTGCTTACACTGGGACATTTGCAAGAACTCTAGAAGAACCTGAACCTAAGGTGATGAAGCTGAAAGATGGGAAGGCAGTTCAGGTTGTCCTGGATGGGAAAAAACAGAAATTGTATAGTCTGCAGTACCAAGCAAGGCACAAGAAAGTACAATTTGCCTTTCAGTTGTGCCATGGGCAAGTACAGGTTCACATAACAAAAAATGGTAAAATAGTGGCATCAGAAAACATTCTGGGATTGAGGTATTTGTCGCTGAAGGGAAAGCCACTGGACATGTACCTGGTGCAGCTGAGGTCCACAGAGGAATCCAACTCTTCTGTGAAAGTGCAGGTCTCCCCACATTTCCACAAGCCCTTATTCCCACTTCTTCCAGAGAGCTTAAAAATCAAGTCTTTCAGTAAACTGAGGACTTGCAACTCTGTCACCATTGCCTGGCTGGGAACACAAGAGCAGAGCAAGTACTGCGTGTACAAGAAAAGGATCAAAGAAGATCAAGTCTGGGTGGAACTGCAAAATACAGACACATGCTCTGGACCTGAATCTCGGCACAAGTCTGAGAAAGTGCTGTGCAAGTATTTCTATGACATAAATCTCCAGCGAGCTGTCACCACAGAGACTATCAAAGGGCTGGATGCAGGGACACTTTACTTGTTTGACATTTACCTCATTGGGCCATCTGGCATCCCTGTCAGATATCACAGCAAAGTTGTGAAGACAAGGAAAAAATGTTGAAGGTTCTTCCAGAGACACTTAGAAATGAGTGAATGAAGACTATTTCCAAAACAAAGGGTAATCCGTATCATAACCCATACAGTTTAATACACATCAACAAAAATATTCTAAAGCCATGGTGTTCTGCAAAGGGATTATCTTCAAACCATTACACTTTTGCATCTTCTCCTGCATGCGTTTTCTTTTCCTCCCCTCAGCTGCCTCATTGAGACATCATAAACATGAAATTAATTCATGCACACAGAAATAAAATACACTGAGTGGCACCCATGAGAGATAGGTTACCCAAAATTCTTCTGAAGTCCAACAAACAAAATGGGAAAAACCTCTCAAGGAGCATCATTATTTTTAAGTTCCCATTTCCCACCATGTGCAAATCAATCAGCTAACGAGGAAATGAAAAACCCCCTAAGCCAAGCTTGTTTGGAATAATCAAACTTCCCCACTGCTTGAACAGTTAACAGGGATGGAAGAAATCAAGTCTGCAGAACTGTTACCAAGGTGGCAGAGCTCTACAGCTCAAGCAAAGCAAGCTGAAATACCTTCTCTATTACCTGCATGCTAGCTTGACTTTTATCTTTATAGAGAAAATATTCATGTTTAGAAAGGGCTAAAACTTGGGCCAGGACTAGTTCTGAATCCAGTTTTGCTGGGAGCATACAAACAGTTCTGTGCTGCTACCCACTGAGGAAAGAAAAAAGTAATTCTGCCACGGAAGTGATTTTGTTTTTTTCCTCTTAACATATAACCTCTGTTATCAAGCCCACATCCACCTCTGTGTGACTCCTGAGAGCCATGTACTTGCTCTTGACATCCCTAACCCAGCCTGTATCAATGAACGTGTTGCTTTAGGAAAAAGTAAATGTGGTTTTCCTTTAAAATATCAAGAAGGAAGAAGTATTTGTAGTACAAAGCCTGACAAACATGTTTTTTGTTGTCTGCTTCCTTGATTACCTTCATCAAATGACAAAAGAGTACGAAAAAATACTAAAAAAAATAAAAGTCTTCATAAGAACACATGTTGAATTTCAATTATCAGCAGGAAATACTTTACACATATGCTGTTGGTAGGTCTGAAATTTATGTATAAAGAGCTATAATATAGTGACTGACCCAAAGGTTGCTGGAGAAATCTCACCTGCAATCCTTTCCTCTGCAATTATACTGCACAAAAACAAGCAATTAATTCCACTACTGTACAATTCAGAAGTTCACTTGCTATCCAGGATCAAGGTTGTAACTTACTCTGAATAATTATCATCTCCAAACATGCTTGGAGGCACTTAGTTAGGACAGAATCTGTCCTCTGCATATAGACAAGCAATTAAACATTTCCTACTCCAAAGACTTTATAACATCATGCTAAAGGGGATGTTTGCTCAGTCTCTGCATGGTGCATCCTGTCCATAAGCAGACTCATTAGTCCCAGAAGGGTTCTGGCCTTTCCATGTGATTAGCAGCAACATCCAGGCCTTGACCAGGCTTTACATTCATGCTGGCATTCAGGATTGAGCAGCACTGTGGCAGGAGCCATGTTCTGACCTCCTCCTATACTTCATAGGACTTTTGGCTAATTACAGGCACTGGCAGCTGCATTGCATTTTTCCAGGGCAAGCCTTCTCTTCATTTCACTCCCGCCAAAATCAGTCTGAGCTCAAAGAGCAACAGAAGTCACTTGACGTCTTGAAAGTTTTCTGCCTTCCTCTATTTCAGGCATTTATATTCTGGGGAAACTTCACTTAGAAGTCTGACAAGTGACTATTAACCAGAATAATAAGAGAGAAAGAACAGGAAGATAGTTTAGCTGTACATACAAAATACTGCTCATCTACAGCCCTTAGACAATCAGGGCATTTAACCCCTGCTTTTGTCCTCTACGTCTTTATCACAAAAATGTCACTGGGTGGAGACAGGCACATTGGCACCCTGCCTAATGCCCATGCCTCTACTAAGAAGTAGAATGTGGTGTATGGAGTACGCCCTTCATGACATAGCTGGCTTAAGACTTCTCAGCAAAACTCTGGTTTGTCAGCCCTGGCTATGACTTAAGCAGAGCAGTGACCACAGGTGAGAGGGCTGCTGCTGGGTTCTCACTCCCAGGAGCTGCCACCCCACACCCCAACTTCTGTACAAGCAGAAATCCTGTTCACAGGAGACACAGCTGGGCTGTAGAGAAGAACATGCTGTTCTGCCAAAACCAAACATCTCTGTTATAAGCAGAGCAGGCAGCCTGCGCCCAAGGAAACAACCCACACTGCCCATGTGTGCATCCAGGCGTGGTCTGTAGCACAGAGGCCAGGAGCAGCAGGGAATATTCCATTCCATTGGCCTCTCCACTGTGATTCCGCTTGTGTGCACCTGCATGCACCAGCCTGCAGAGATTCTGTTAGTTCACTCATGCTTACAGCCTGCCTACAAAGCAGCTCTTGGGTGCTCAGGTTTAAGCCAGGTGCCACTTCACTCACTGCTGTTCTGGTACTGAAGGCTCAGATGTATCCTTACAGCACCTAAAGGCTCCATGTAACAGTGTTCCTGCCCCTACCAACTGCTTGTTGTGCAGCTTCCTGCCGTCAGCATCCAGAAGCCCTTTTGCTTTTAGAGCTATTTGTCATCTTTCCACCCAATCTGTCTCCCATCCGAATAGTGTTGGGCTGCTGCAGCCTCACCATAATCCTTTCCCAAGGCACATTGCCATTACACTTTCCACCACCTTTCAGTGGAAGCTCAGTTCCTTCAGTCCAGCCTGTCCTAAGCTACTATCAATTCTTCCAATATGTTGTCTGTCTCTCAATCTGAGTTGTAGGAAATGCAGACTTTTCTTCATGGAGAAAATTACTACAGATATGCTCTGCTTTTGTGGATCCTCTGAATTATTTAAATCCTCAAAAGCTTTATCAGGCAAAAGTATTTTTCTTAGTGTTTCCTGGTAGGTCACAATTGCCATGCTTCTAGCTATTGTAACCTCAAGTCCTGTCATGGCTGAAAACAAAGCCTGAGGTCACACATATATTCCCAAGTTGTTTTTTTTTTTTTTTAAATTGAACTGCTCCTTTTCTAAACCACCACTCCACATAGCAAACTGCAGTCACTGCCACCAAGAGCAAGACACATAACATGAGAAAACAGGCTTCACATGTACTTCTTTCTCTGTCAGCTCAGGCTCTTACATCACCTCCTGCATTCTAGTTATAGACAGCAGTAGTCAGTCTGAACTATGGAAGCATGGGCTTTTAAAACCTACTGTTGTGTATGCCTGTGCATGACAAACCAATACAGCAGGCAGCTCTTCACTTTCCAGTATTTCATCCAACTGCTAGAAGCTTCCAAACAACTTCAGACAATAATAGTATCTCATCTAAATTCTATACTTTGAAATACGTTGCTACCTAAAAGCATTGACTGTCACCAGTTTCAAGAGCTGGCAGCATTTTTGAGTTACTTATCTGATATTAAGAATCATCTCTTTTGTTCTTCCTTTTCCTGCATTCTTTAACAACCCACTTAGTGAATTGTGTTACTCAGATTTCCTAACAAATGCAAATACTCTTTAAAGTAGATCTGGTAACCTGTTAAAAATTGGTTCACTGTCTTCCTACAAATAGATTCAGGAATGCTTTCACAGTTTTGAGCAAATAAAATATTTTTCTATTTTATCTCTATCTTTGCAAGGCTTTTTTTTCTGGCTGATGCCTCCCGATTCTGAAGCCTTGGTTCCAGCTTCAGTAACTTGTAATAAGCCTTGATATTTTGGTCTCAAGTGATGGACTTGCTTTCAGAGACTGAGAACTGAGGTATTAATATATATATACGCACACACATCATTTTGTCTTTATTACTATTAGATTTTTAATTTAGTGGGATAGATTTTATGAAGGTTGCTACTGTGAAACATCCAGGCCAGATGCGCTTTTGCACAAGGCTTTAAAAATCAAATAACAAACACTGTCAGCACTCCAAAACAGTGAGCCCTAAATGCCAAAGGCTTTCAGGGACTGTTAAAGAAATGGAAGCTCTCTTGCATTTAGGGAAAAAAGAAGGGATGACTTGGTAAATGGAGACTCCCTCAGCATCAAACAGGTTAAAAAAGATGTTTATCTTTGGAGTTTCAGCTGAACAAAGGCTACACAGCTAACCATTACTGTTGCCTATCTTGCACTCAGTAGGTTGTGAAATCAACACATCAGTGTAGTAAAAGACATAGCAGATGTGCTTGCCTGTTTCCTGGGCAAATCTGTCAAAAGCATTAATAACATTGTAAAAACCAGCTACATTTCTTAAGATTCAAACATTAAGTACATCGCTTTCTTATTGAATTCTTCTGCAAAGAAACATGATACACAACTCGAGGAAGAGCCGAAAGGACTCTGAGCTAACTGCTGCTGGCACAAGCTGCTGTCACTTAGGCAACCAACGCTGGGAGGAGATGGCTGAGCATCCCCGACAGCACATCAAACACCGTGCTGCAGCCAAGGCCTGCAAGCACGAGAGGGCAGTGTCACGCTGCATGAGAAGGGGAAAGGGTTTATTTGATAAGGCTTATTAGGAGCAAATATTTCAGCACATTTCACAAGCCAAGCATCCTGCTGATAAGGTTATTAAGGCAGAATAAGTAGGAGAAAATACGTGGAGCTTACTAGATTTTTTTTTTTTAAAGTTTAGAACTAAAAGGTACAAGAAGTGACAGTTGAAGAACAATCCCTAGTTATCTGTTGGAAGGACTAACACTCATGTTTCCAGTGCCTCTGAAAAGTTAGACTGCCACCACTAAAGAGGTCAAAGATCCTACAAATCAGATACAGCAGCACCAAGGACAGACACAGATGAGTTCAGGCATAATCAGCCCCAGGCACCCTCTGACATCTGTCTTCTCCTTTAGTGCTCTTGTTGCTTTTCACCTGCAATGCTTCTTAGTGGGGATTCAGCTCCTGCCAGGGCTTCATGTCACACCACCACCCTGGGACACTGACAGACATCCAGCACAGACCCCAGTTTGTGATGTGTTGGTGCTCCAGGAATGTTGGTCACTGGTTATTTGGCCTCACCAGAACCTGAGGATTTGCTTCTAGGAACTGATGTTCCTATCTAACAGATCAGCTATATTCAGTAAAAACACAGAACCATAGTGAACTTAACACACTGTCCATCTCTTCTATTCCTAGGCCATGTTCTCAAGAAGGTGAGGCTGCAGCTAAACCACAACTATCCATTCTGTTCCTCTCTTCTCAGCTGCACAACTTAAGTACTGCAATCCAGATTAATTAAAAAGTTTAGGCCAGCCATTTGAGTAGGTTTTACTCACACAGATGCAGAGAAAAATTCTCTGCCATGTCCCACTGGATAGGCATGCCACTGCAGTATGGTTAAGAAGAACCACTAGCAAAATGACCAACCTCTAACAAAGAAGGATTCAAGGCTGCTGAGAACAGGTGACACCTGACTGGAAAGCTGTGTAAGCAGAAAGCACAAAAACTTGCCATAAAAACAAATCAATAAACATTTCAGAATTAACTATAAAAGAAACTAGAAGCATCCAAGTCAGAGTTAGGCTTTCCATAACCTCAGAAAGAAATGAAAATACCAACACCATACACAGCATTTTTGGCTCACTGTTCCCAGCAGGCTTGCCCCATGGGGCTAAAGTGACTGAAGTGCGATGAGCAGAACTGTCGATGCTCACTGCAACAGTGCCAAGGTTTCATCTCATGCCTCAGCCACTGAATCTCCATAACAAGAGAATTTCCTCCACTTTCTTCCATTCTATACAATCCAGTTGGGGAACAAATGGTTTAATCGTATCTTTGGGAGATCAACATCACAATTCGGGACCAGTTTCAATACTGTTAAAAATTCAGAGTTGACAGCACCATGACAGTGGATTATCAGCCACAGATTTATGAAGGAGCACGAAAGCAGGAAGAAAGTTTCCCTACAGAGACGGGCAGAAGAGTTCTGGATGCTTACTCTGTACAGGGGAGATTTTATCTTGGTAGATTCTTTGACCTTTTTCCACACAGAAGAATCCCAATGAAGAGGAAACCAACATTAAGCACTGACTGTGAGCAGTGCCTTTGAGGACAAGAACAATCCACAACCCATCCACAGAGAATGAGTATCTACAGTTCAAAGAAGGAAACAATTTTATTAGTGGATTAGCCTAAAAAAAAAAAAAGATTTGTATTCAGACAGTTAGCTTCATAACTGTGCCAGAAACTTTGGTTCTGTAGTGTGGCACAATCCTCTGAAAGCCATATTTGCAAGAAGTCTCAGCAAAAGCTGAGACTGAGAACTCACAAACTGGCCAAACCATCAGAAGTGCTTTGCACATATATTACTGGGCAAAAATCTTTTAAAATGTCTGCAAGTCAATGAAGCCACAACAATTTGCATCTGCAAATAATTTGACCCATATTTTCCTCCCTAGTCATGCTTATGCAATGGAAAAAAAAATGCTACTTGTATCTCTACTTTATTCATGCTATCCATACATACTGATCCTCAATCCTGAAGAGCTCTGAGAAAGAAGGTGGGACTTCTTGTCCCAGAATAGAATAACTAGCAGAAAAGATTATCTTCCAATCCCAAATGCAACTTTTCCCCAGCTAAAATAAATGACTTCACTTCATCAGCAATTAAGCTTCTCTAGAAGTGATACCTGAACTCCTATTCATCCAAGTCATTTTTATTCGCAAGGACCGTTTTTTCCTGGAAGGACTGAAGAGCAAAAGATGATTCACAACATGCCAAACATCTGTAAGTCTGTTTAGAACAAGACATTAGAGCAGAAGTGAGCAGCCTACATGCTGGGCACAGTTAGTTCTGATGAGTAACTACTAACTGCATTATTTTAATAGCCTTCTGAGAGTCAGAAGTTGGCAGGAAATCCAATATTTCAGCTATTTGGGTAAAACCATTCACTGCCTCTAGGGTATTGTTGTTTATTTGCCTCAAATGATAATTCCATCCTAACCAGGTATTCAGAAAATGTGTGATAGTGGAATTGATCAGTCAGTGCATACTGAACATTCTTTTCCAGAGGACTGAGAAATAATTAAGGAGTTCTTTCGCAACATCTTTTGGCTACGCTGTCCCACCCACTAGCTTCTTACAAGGATCAAGAATTATATCTATTATTGTCCCATGACAGCTCTTTCTCTGCAGATTTGAGCAAAATATTCACATCTATTTTTTACTTCATTATGAGTAGGAGGTTACATTTTCTTCCCCATAATACAACTCTGCATCCCTCTCAAAGAAAAGCATATACAAATTGCAATTGCAAGGCAGTGGCATTACAGTAAATCTGAAAGCAAGCTCACATCCCACTGCTCAAGCTTGTTTAAATGTAAGCAGATGAATAAAGAAAAGATGAAACTAGAATGAATGGAAATAAAGAATTAGATACAGCCTTCACAGGAGTGAGCAGATCCATTTCTCCTAAGCATTACTACAAGCAGATAAAAAAAAAACTCCTTCTAGGCCATGATTCATCTATAGGAACCTTCCCCCTGAGTAACTCACAAGGCTTCATAGAGAGTTTTTGGATCAGTTTTGTCTTCCATCCTCTTCTGCCTCACACCATTCCTGGTTCTGTTGGGACACAAGGTACCACTGCACATCCTCCAGCATGCTGCCTGTCCAAAGGAGCATGGTCACCAGGCAGCTACCAAGTGCAGACAGTACAACTGCTCTGAGACAGATGTTACACAAGTGGTACAAAAGGAGTGGAATTAGTGCCACAAATCCATGCTGTATTTCCCATCTTCAGAGGGTTATCTTCCAGATTCCCAGAAATCAGCTGGGACTAGGAAACTGTAGAGTTGTGGCAACAAGAAAAAATCCAGACAAACCTAAGGTCTCTGTAAGAGAGCTGTATACTGCACTCTTTGTTTGGTCTTCTACAAAATTAGGGGTTTCAGAATGCAGCTTTGATTTAAAGGCTAACTGTTTTTGTTCAGGCTTGTATCCAAACCTTGTAAGGATCAGTTCAGTTAGAAGGAGCAGTAAAAGTTTTACTGTACTTTTTCCTTTGACAATGAAATGTTTTGACTGGAAGCAATTTATTTCAGAAGCCATCTTATTGCTGTATATACATATATGTATTCAGGCCACAGAACTGATCCTGACAGATCTTGCTGCAATAATAAATGTGGTGGGTACCCATTGTTTATTCTCAGTTTCAAGTAACTGTATAATTTTACCATTAGGTGGCACCAGAGAATATTTTAACTTTTATACAAAGGACCTCTGAAACTGGAGTCTGGAACAGTCTTAAAGCAGATGTATCCACTAAAATTAAGAAATAGTCATCTTTGCTACGCATATGAGCACTTTAATTACTTGACTATAAGCGATAGCTTTACACAGCTCATCAGGAATCAAGTTACAGCTAAAGCCATGATTTCTTTATTAGCAAGTTTCTCTTCTATTCTTTATCACACATGAAAAGTATTCTGTGTGAAACTGCCATACAGTTCAGTTTAAGTGAGATTAACTGCTTTGTAGTGTTTCATTTGTCTTACTGAAAAGAGAAACATCTCTGCCCAAACAATACCAAATATAAGGTATCAAAATATCCTTCCAGGACTGCGTGCATATCTGGTACAATTCCAGCTAGGTCTATGAATAATTTGCCAGTTAATGAGCTCTTTTTAGTTATGAAAGAATACTCTTTAGAATACTAAGGCAGGACATGGGCAGTAGCCATATGTTTCTTCTCGAATTCCAGCTAGACAAATGACCTGAAAATTGCTGTTGCAAGAACTTCTAAAACATATGGCTAAGTACAGGGAATTTGTTAGCTTCTTGTGTCAGATCCAAGAGTTTCCAATTATCAACAAAAGATGGCATACCAACCCAATTACTCCTGATATATTCCAGTCAAGACAGATTCCAAGCAACCATAGCTGTGTGGGTGTATGTGGTTTGAAATAACAGGAATCACTGAAAATTTAGTGTAAATAAAAAAAGAAGTAGACCTTCTACATATTACATCCAGACAAATGCGTCCCAGTGTGCTGAATGTGCTTTCAACAGGAAGCAGGAATTTTTAGGCTTTCTACCAAGGCTGATTTCAAGCCATCATAAACTATTAGAGGTACATTTACTTTCCAGAGTTACAGAAGACTCCTGCAACAGCTTATTTATTTCATTTGTCAATAGAAAGGGAAAAAAAATACATAGCTTACATCAGATAGCAAATATGTACCAAATCATTTTTTTTTTTTAAACGATTAATTGCAGATGGCTTTTTAAGACAACATCCTTGTAATGTTGAGTAAACATGAGGCTACAATTAACAGTCAGAGCGTAAGTACATTATGCACATAACCAATTCATCTGACTAAGCAACAAAGACTGATCCCATGTTCTTACTCACATGAGCACTCAGATCCAGACTGCGAAGACTTCCCACACAACGCATTAACCTGAGGATCTCAAGGTATTCTACTAAACAGTGGGAGATTAAAAATCCTACATTCATAAAAATCATAGCTATTAGAACTGCTAGCGAAAGAAAACATAAGGAATGTATTTGTAAACTAAGTTAGGTTCCATATTCATTCTGTAAAACTACAGTTATGTCATCTTGAAAGCTATATAAACTCTACCAAGGATTGCCCCCACTCCACTATATATACTAACATATACAAAATCCTTCGAAAAGATTTTTTCCAGGTTAGATTTTTTAATTACACTTTCTTCTTGCAATTAAGATAGATGTCTACATGCATGCTACAATTTCAATTCAGACTTTTCAAAGACTGAACTATTTACATTTACCTCCCAACTACTGCAACAAATCTGAGATTTAAGCCATGGGTTGTAGCAGAACATATTAAATAATTACCCATTGGCAAGCCAATTAGTTACCTGAGATGCTTTCCCTTTTGTTAGTCATAGCCGCACAGTCACTTCAGATGCAGCTCCCCTCAGGACTAGTTGTGCAACCCCTAACAGAGGGGAATTTACTCTCTGCACCACATGCCTCTGCTTTGCTTCACTGGGAATTCAACCTGACTAAAGGCCACAGAAGCATCCCTAAGGTCCACCTGCCAAGGTATAAGCCAGAAGAAAAGTCCTGCTTCTGGGGAAGAAGAAAAACCCTCCAAAAGCTCAAGAAACTTTTCTTAAGACTTCCAGCCAGTCAAGCTAATCATCATAATGGAGACTGGTTCATTGCAACCAAATAGAACAAAGTTCAGGAAAATGATCCCAAAGCCCTTAGTACAGTCTGAATATGAAAACAATCACACCCACAAAAGACGTTTAAGAGTCAAGAAATGCAATCTTTTCCTGATGGCTCAGCAGCTGCTTTCATGAAGTTTAAAATCATTCACTTAACTAATCCTTCATCATGTATCATATGAATTTCAAGAGTAGCACCTGAGCTACTAATGAAAAGGCAGCTTTTTAAACACCTCTGTGATCTAATGCATAATGATGAAAGAGATAAACATGTTGGAACTTCATATATTATCTTTAACTACTAGGAAGATTCAAGAAGACCATTCTGACCTTTGCTACCTAAACACTATCTGAATCTAGATGAAAGTTTTGTTTCTCCCAAACAAGATAAAAACTTATTTGTTGTTCTTTATCAGAGCAAATAATATCTGGCACTGTTCATAGGAATTTCCAATATTAACCCACCTGTAAACCAAGGAAAACATTTTCTCATAGCTCAGGAATCAGTGCCGTGGTAGCTCATTTGTAAGACACAGGAATGCTGCTTTTGAAACTCAATCTGGTATGAGCACATGGAGATTTAATGATTAGCCATTGTTTTATCAACTCCATAACAAAAGTTTTCACAGTAGCTAACTAGCAATGTTTCCTTACCACCAGAATACCAGTAGTCAGCAGGTTTTCCAAAGCATCCTTACATCAATTTCTCCTATTAAAACATAGAACAAGTATCCAGAAAACTGTCATGAGCCAAAACACCTCCATATAAAATAGCAAGTCTACTTGCTAGAAAACTAGCCCTGGTTGTCAACCTCAGGCTCTCAGACCTGGATGTAATAGAAACCAAATACTCTTCCATTTCTTGCTGTGCATTGTACTTTCTTTCTCAAACACATTTTCAAACATTGCCATTTGTAATATACAACTGCTCCAACAGTACACTTAAATGCATAAATTACATCAGTGAGCCCACTGATATTGGTTATTTTATCCTCATACTTAAGGCCAAGTTGAAGCACTGTTGTGAATTACGGTCTTCTTACAATCCTCTATTTAATTATCAGCTTCTAGTTATCTTAATATCAAGAAATATACATCAGCAATCAGCTTTAGCTATTTCAGAGCAGTTGTGTCCAGAATTTTCACAAAAATCAACAAAACATGTATATTAATGTACTACAGAGTACCCACTCTAGGATCTGAATCCTGTTCTGCCTCCCTCTTGAGAAAGGGGGATATTACAGATGAGTTCTCCAACTGATTACACCTCACAGGCGATTCCAGCAACCTGTTCCTCTACATCTACATGGGGTCATTCCAGTAACCTTATATCCACCAGTGGATTAATGATCTGTTAGACTACTTCTTTATATAACAATCATGTACATCATCTGCTCTCAAGACAAACATCACACCTTCTGCCATTTCAGCACTATTCACAGTATGTTACACAAAATGAAGCCAGGTAGGGTACAGATTATTTAAGCAAGCATAAATTAGCATGCAGCATCTGCATACAAGCCCTTGCATTGCACTGTTATCATGACCTGTAATTAAAGGCCCACAACTCAGTGTTTTCTTACAACACTCTCTGAAATCATGCTACTCTTCAACTTCACCAACTCCAATAATCTCTATCCCTTGCCGGATGGCTATAGAAGGATAATGCTCTTTGTTAGTTGGAATCACTGCCACACCTCTTAAGCATAATTTAGTCAGCAGTGGCTTTGCATTGGATATTTTTATGTGTTTATTTTAAATGCCCAGAAAGAGTCAGATAAGACAGACTATTTTACTAAAGAATGCATAACATTCTTAGAGTAAAACGTACAAGACTCCCACAACTATTTAAGTTAATAATTAAAAGGCCTTCCCCCAGGGTTAACCAAGTCAAGTTAGTAATTCAACTCATTTAAAAGAACACATACTAGGGTAAAAAAGGAATGGAAGACTAATTAGTTTGTATTTCATCCATGCATCACTCAGTACCATAGCTGCATACGGAAGTACAATACTGCTGAATACTTTGATAGTTATAACAAAGTACAGCAAGCCACATAGTTTGATATGCAGGTATGTCTCCTAGAGCTATCTGAGGCTCACTGAGGAGCTTGGATGGCTTTAAACTATCTCAGTGGCTGCACCAGTCCCAACACTGCATCATTCTGAAAGCATGCAGACTGGTACACATAAACATACATTTGTGAAGTCCCTTGCGTGTTGTGCCTTCATTGTAGAAAATTGTGGCTAACAGCCCTAGCCAGCCACTGCTCCAAGCTACACTTGAAAAGCAAATTCATTTTTACTCTGATGTTGCTCACAGCTCTGCAGAAAGGCTAAACCATAGGAGAAGACAGCGTGCAAAAACCACTGCTATTGACACTAAAAGAAACTAGGTGGATAATTTTTTATTTCAAATGAATATAAAATGAATATCTACTTTCCAACTTATTTTTATAAACTCATTTAAGTATACTCCCCTACACAGACTAAATACAAAGAGACAATTCCAGCAGGCAACAGTTTAGCCCTTTAGGAAGTACATCTGTCCCTTCTGCTGCCAGAAAAACATCACACTAGTGTGGTCAGCCTTACAGATGATGACTATTCACTTGGTGATTTGAACATGTAGCTTTAGGGAAGAGACTACTTGCTGCCTCTGTTAGCCAACAGCATTTCCATGCCAAACTTAACTCTGCCCTCATGCCCTCACTAGCAGGAATTGAGAGCATTACGCAAAACAAGAGAAAATGAGGAACTCCAGTTACCACAGCGGAGGTGCTGTATTTCCTAAAAACTCTGACTACCACTCCATGCAAGTGACCAACTCAGAAAACAATACACAGGAGGAAAGTGGAGGAACCCCCCAAAAATATGTAGAACACAACCCTAATAAAAAAGGTAAAGCTCAAAAAATGCAAGGGCGCAGCACCAAACTCAAAATCAGAAAATGAGAGATTGGAAAGAATCAAAGATGATTCTGGAACAAATTAGTAAATGATTTTTAAAATGTGCATAGCTTAAAGAATAGCCAGATTTGTAAAGAACATGTTACAGCTTCCCATAAGGAGAACTAACAGATGTTATTTATCTTGGAATAATAAGATAAACCATTACTGAAGTCCAATATAACATTATTGTACCAAACTAGACAACTGCACATAGAACAAGCATTCGGAATAAGATCATGTAACAGTTTGAAAAGCAAATTCAGATGAAAACTGTACATAGTTCCTGCATAAAGACAAAAACAGAATCAGACTGAATTAAGTAAATAGAGATTTCCAAAGGGCAAGTCCATTCCCATGGTCAGAACAGGGCCACTTACATTGGGCTGTTCATGGTCATATCTGTCCTGAATCCAATCTGTTCACGACTCAAGCACCAGTCCATGTCTACAGCCTCCTGTCTGTTCAGGATTTGAATGCTCCTTTAAAAGAAAGGCTGTCAATCAGACAACCCTGCTATCTGCAGCCACAGTACATTTGGAGATTGATCTTAGGGCAACCAGTTGTTCACAGAAAAAATAGAAGGAATTAATCAGAAAAGAAAGCTAGCAGTATCACTTGAGCTGTAATTAAGATAAACTCTGTCAATGTGTGATCCTTGTAATCACAGACTAAGCCCAGGTTTCACTTCAATTCTCACAGCTCATGCAGCAAGTCATTTTTTGCCTATTATTGTCACACTAAGTTTTGCTTTGAGGCTTTTCCCCCTCCTCTCCAAATAAAAGAAGTTTAATACAAATATTAAAACAGAAAGCATCAAAACTTTATCTTTGAAAGTAGCATCTAAAACATATGAGGATCAAGAGTCAGGCATTTATTAAGCAACATGAAAATCCACACTTTTCGGTATTACCAAAGGGCATTTGATATACTGATGTCTAGATCAAGTATTCATCTGTTGCACGTGCAAATTCATCTACTTCAGCATGTCCACTTAAAAACATCCATGTGCAAAATGTATTTCTCCACGTCTACTGAAGTTCTTGGCCATTTACAGTCACTAACCTGATAAAACACTATTACAGACTTGTTTTAGGAATGTAATTCAGTCATTTCACTGCTTCCTGTCTCTGCCTCTGTGGGCTAGTAAACTCAACTTCAACAGTATGGTTACATTAACCTAGCTTTTCTTGCCATTACTATGATGTTTTTCTTTCTTCTGAGTACTATGAGTCATTTCCTTAAACCTTCGCTGGTTTGGCTGCAGTCTTTAGGACACTAGGAACCGCCAATGCTCCTCTTCCAGTTTTGGTTTTAATTTCACTGTGAGCTAGAACTGGTCCTCTGTTTCACAGGTTTTTATCTAAGGTATTTTTGTTGAAATAACTACAATTTGACCTAATGCCGAAGTCATCCAAACACAGCTGTCAGTACAGCTTCTTTGAAGCCAGAGTAGTTTACACTCACAGAGAGTCTGAGCCTTATGTTCTGTTATCAATTCTGATAAAGTCCTTGCAGATGACTAGCTGTTTCCCATGCTTAAAAACATGGCTGTACTGCTGAACTGGGGGAATAAGTAGAAAGAAATCCTTCACAGCTATGGCAGTTCCTCTACATACTCCCAAGGCTTGAAAAGGGAGGCAAGAACAAAAGAATAAGCATGTCAGTGCATGAAGTTGTTAACTTCTGGATGTAAGTTCTATTATTTCTTTCCTGACCAGATCACACAGAACCCACAGAAATGGTTAATAGATAAATCCAGATATACAATGTAGTACTCTTGAAAGATATTACTCAAGGCAACAGGCCAAGCAGAGATCAAGATCAAGCAAGCTTGCTCTCAGCCTTGTTTGAAGCAGCTGGGTGCCAGGCTGTTCACAGTGCTGAAATGATTCTGGTTGATTCTGGACTTGAAAACACTGTGGAAAAGCATAAGGTACCACATGTGCCCGTGTAAGGCCTTCCACAGTAAGTGCCACCTTCGAAGCATTACACAGGCAAGGGAAAGAAAAAAGTTCACTTCTGAGTAGATAAGAAATATGACCCTCTATAAAGCCAGTATACTCACCAATAAGGTACTCTGAATTCTCACCATCTTACCACAAGCACCAACAGGAATGGTGCACATTTTAAGCACCACAGCAACCACCTGCAAATCCAAATCCCCCACTTTGTGGCCCAACCCATTTAGATCAGGCCTGCTTGCTTCAGACAAATGCACAGAAAAGCTTACACTGCTCTCTTCCCCACCATAGCCCACGTTTAAAACATAAGTCAGACCAGTTTCCCCAAAAATTTATTCGCAAAATATTCCTTGCCTCCTTCCTATTCCTGGTAGGCAAACACACAAAAGGGGAAAAGGGGAAAAACCTTCCCCTCTCCCACTTCTGTAGTAGATAATAAAATAATCAAGTTTCTAGATACTTACAGATATTTACACAACAATAGATACAGCTCAAATACTGCTGTCCACAAAGGTAAATGCAGCATACAAAGCTGTATTTATGGTACTAGCTATGCAAGTGGCAAAGCATTGTAGAACACTGTCTCCTAGAATTACCTGCTTTGAATGGGTATAACAAAACTCAATTGCACAAAGATGGTAACTTGCAAGATCAAGACTTCAACTACCAGCTTTTCAATGCTTGTTATGAGACAGTCTCTCAGCCTCTGAGCACTTGCATGTCTTCCTATTAGGAGAAGGTTTTTCTTTTTAGCTCACAGTCAGTTGTTGAGACTTTAAGATCTCTCATTACACTTCCGTTACCAGAGGCTGTAAGTCTACTTGGTATTTGAACAAAGATTGAATTAAGATTTCCTGGATTCATATAATCAAAAACTAAAGATGAAACAACTAGCAGTATTAGAAAGGTAACAGAATTGAATGAAAAGAAAGAAAACTAGAAGTTACTTTCAAGCCTAGCTTTTCCCTAGTAGTTCATTCCCTCAATGGTATAACAGATCTGCCTAAATCAACAGCTTACTTGATATAAAACAAAGAATTACTTTAATAACTAACGGAAAAAGGTAGTAAAAACTCACACATTTTGATACAAGAATTCATTCCCTTTGATTTATTTAGTTACATACCTGTATGAAGCAGACATAAGCACTACTTTGACAATGAAATGCTGGAAATTCAGAAGTAGTAGCATTTTACACTGTGGGATTAAGTGAACATCTAGATTTAAAAGGAATGGAGAAGCAGATGCCAGGGCTATGAGAATGACATTATAATGCTATAACATGACGGAAAGTACAACAGTAATAGCAGAGTGGCACAGTCCCAGGCTACATAAAACAAGAACAAGCACAAATGCAGCAGCCATCAACGCTGAAACAAAGAAGAAACTGCTTACCTTCAAAAAGCCTCCAGTAGGCAAGGACCTCCAGCAAGATGCCTCACCTCCCCCTACTAACCCTTAAATGAAGTCTGGGAAGGGGTGGATCCTGGCTCCACCTTTTCCACTCATTCAGATGCATTGACTGCACCTGAGCTCCCTTGGGTTAGCCCTGCCTTCCCACCAGGTGCTCAATCACTGGTTCAGGCCATGACTTACATTTCCACTACAGTAACTAATGAAGTCTGCCTGTTTTCTTTTCTTAATAACTGGAATTCCTTGCCTGCATCACACTAAAATACAGTGAAGTCCAACCTAAAGCTTGGTAATGTTTTAATTCAAACATTTCAGTCATAATTAAGCAATTTAAGTGTGCAACATAAACACTTGTGAAGAAGGCTCATTTTCAAAAAGAAAAGAGAGCCATCCAATGACATGCATTTTAAAATATAAAATTGTTATTCAAGAGCCAGAAAAGCAGGACTAATCCATAATGCAGGACAAGCCAGGTACATTGGTCAACAAGTCTTTACTAACTCAAGTGCAATTCCACGTTACTTAAGTCAAACAGGAAAAGCAAGGTCCTATCAACAGGATCAGATATAGGTCACTGATCAATCATTAAAATTCATCTATGAAGTCATAGAAGCAACAGCAAAAAACAGAAAATAAAACTACATACCTCCAACACAAGCCAAAATCCAGCCAAAAAAACAAAAACAAGAAAAAAGACTTCACTCTGATAAAATTCAAAACAAGAACTAAAACTTGGGGTTGATCTTAAATATATCTCCCAAACCCATGGGTGGAGAGTACAGGTGGGGCCCCAGGTGAGGCAGGTTGGGGCAGTTAGAGCATATTAGTGCACTCAGGTGCACTAACTCTGTTCTGACAGCATATGTCAGAACACGACTGTCATGGACTAAGAGATGAATAGCTGTGTGGAATAACAGAAAGCATGTTTCAATCATTCCTTCTAGATTTTTTAAATGGTCACTCACCAAGTGCTAGCAAACCAGACCAAACCATGACAGTATTAAACCTGTATAAAAAAAACAAACTAAGAAAAAAAATAATCAAATCACATTTTTCTGTTTGATTTCTGGTAGATAATGGAAGGCTGATCTTAGCAGCTATTTACTCTTGCTACTGATAGAAATATAGGAATTACAGCAGCCATTTTGCACAATGTGAAAGCTTTGAATGCCTAGGGATTCCTGTGCACGTAAAGGAGACCCTCTCCTAGTTGATGGAGCATTACAATAACATGGTGAATTGCATATGCGGATATAACTGGAAAAATAGATGTTATCAATGTGCCTTTGGTAACTGCAGCATTTTAGCTGTGTGGGATGATAAAAGTATAAACTACATGTACAAACATAAGAAAAAAAAAAAAAAAGGCCAGAATCATATAAATAAAGAAGGTTGAATCATTTGGAGCCTAACTCCAGAAACCACTGTAATGTTATTTCCACTGAGATAGGAATATTTGGGAAAAAAGTTTAAGTATATAGTTGACATCAAGTGAAGATAAACTCTCCTCGGTGGTAACGTGATCACAGAATCACAGAATGTCCCAGGTTGGAAGGGATTTCAAAGATCATGAATCTCCAAACCCCCTGCTGCAGGGGGTTGGCAGGGCCACCAACGTCCCCATTTAATACTAGACCAGGCTGCCCAGTGCCCCATCCAAGCTGGCCTTGAACTGCTCTAGGGATGGGGCATCCACAGCCTCTCTGGGCAGCCTGCTCCAGCACCTCACCACTCTCATAGTAAAGAACTTCCTCCTGACATCCAACCTAAATCTCCCCTCCTAACAAAACAAAATGATTTTTAGATACTCTCTCCAGAATTACCCACTCATTTGTGTCTTAAATCTTCCCACTTTAATCAAGTACAGTTGCTTTTGTTCTAATTCTTTTTCTAACAAGGAAGAAAAAATGTGTAATAAAGATACATATTTGTTCATTTTTGAGAAAATGAAACCTTGAAAAACTCAGACAATTTTTTTCCTTTAAATGTTGATGATGTTTTGATGTGGAATACTGAAAACCAAAAAACAGAAAACCATGACATATTCACAATAATAAATGTCATAAGCAATCACTACCAAATGCAAGTATGTATTCATGATCAGGTGATGACTTTCTAAAGATATCATTAGGAAAATACAGACACTGGCTGAATTTGAATTGTCATAGTAATCACAGTAGATAGACTGTTGTGTGACAGAGAAAGAAAGTATGCAGACTGGTGGGTAACAGCAGAGGCCATACCTCAGGGTTTGTACAGAATTTAAATCCTGTTTCCTGTAACATTCCAATACAATATAGCTAAAACTGACAAAGAAATGGCATACAAACAGGTGAATAAACTTCACTGTGCAGGATTGTTTTCATTGTTTTTGGTGTGAAAATGGAATGGTGTATAAGATAGGACTGCAATAGTCTGTCCTGGAACTTTGTCTGTTCAGTGTTTCGGTGACAGCATTGGTGAAGAAACTAAGACTATGCTTCTTAGAGACATAAAAAAGTAAAATGCAGAAGTATAGCACTAGCACAAATAGATGGGGAAAAAAGAAAAAAAAGGAAAACGGTCTTAAAAAAAAAGAAAAGATGAAATTCAGTAGGGACAAGCCCAGGAAAGCATACTGATGAAGAGTAAACAATGTCACAAATCCACACTGAGCAACAGCAAGTTAGACAGTAGATTTTCAGAACAACACGTAGTGATTATATTGGATCAGCACAAACCAATAATGTCACACTGAAGAGACAGAAAAATATGATGCAGAGATGAATAAGCAGGTATGAGATATATGGTGAGATCATGCAGTTATGTTCACCTCTGGTAATGCTTCAGCTGGTATTCTCTCTCCAGTTTTGCGCTCTGCATTTCAAGAAGGCTGTAGGCTGTTATGGAAAGAGTCTGTTGGAGAGCAACAAGAAATAATACCTCTGAATGGGCTGAAAGACTTAGGATTAATTACCTAAAAGAAAAGAAGACAGAAGGCATGATCAATGCCTGATAAAAGTCTCTGAAGGATCATAGGCTGATAGAAATAATAAATAATCAATTCACCATATCCACGATAGGATGAGAACTAATTAATTTGAATTGCAGTGAGTAGTATTCAGGTCACTTATTGTGAAGCAAAAGTACTTCCTGATGGTAAGTGAAGCACAGGAATTTCCTGGAGAGGTCATGGAGACCTCAATATTAGAAACTGTCAAGAAGATAAACAAATATATTTTCAGAAATGAACTCAGCATAGTTAGGAGATGGACTAGATAACCTTTTTGAGATCTCTTTCAATTTCTTTGAAATAGTTCCATGATTAAATGTAATTATAAAGATGTTTCAGAGCTTCTCTGCTCTTATGATTAGAAAAATAATTTATCTTGGGAATTTCTATGCGTGGAAAAGTTTTTATAAGCTGTGGAGAACCTCTTATTTATTTGCTGGTGTGCCTTAAGTACCCAGTATATTAGTACAGAGTAACCCACTTGATATTATTCTGAGAAATTACAGTTTATGGGGCTTGCTTGAGGAATATAGTACAGCACAATGAAAGTCAAAATCTTATAGGCTATTACTTCTGCAAAGGAGATAATTGCCATAAATAAAGCATTTCAAAATGCCACTAACATTCATTTTCATCAGTAACAAACCTCTTGTAAATAACTGAAACCGAAGTTAGCATTCTCTCTAGAGAAGTATTTCTAGAAACCACAGATGACTTATGAAGATTCTGTATGTTTCCTTCTCTCTTCCTACTCTCAGTTCACAGCTTGATGAACTGTTTTTTCGTTTTTGGTTTTTTTTTTTTCTTTTTTTCTTTTTTGGACATGGCTCCCAGCTTGGAAAAGTACAGATAATGGCACTTTGCTATTAATAAATAAATTAATACATTAAATAAATTAAAGATTGCAAAATCCAGAATACTGTGCTGTACTGATAGGTTACATTGTGTCATTCCTCCATTTGTAGATAACCTCTGCATTGCGAAGGACAGAGAGAGCCAGCTGTCTACTTCACGCTTTGGCAGCAGCCTTAAGGCAGACCTGTAGCCTTGATTGGTGCTCTTTTCTTGGTGACTGTCACTTCTCTTCCTTTGCCATAGGAGAGGGCCTATACAGCTCTAAATGTTGGGGTTCTACGTAGTCCCAAAGAGAAGTGATTTATAGCGAATGCAACCCGATTCATCAACCTCCTTGAAATTCATATAAGCCATTCCACCCTGATGGATGTTATATGATAGACTTACTGTCAAGTGTGTGAGTAAAAAACACTTTTCTATTCAGTTAGGTTTTTTCAGAGATTTGCAGATATTGTAAGTATGTGAACTGAGGAAAAGAGACCAGGGTGAAAAAATTGGGAGAGAACATAGCAAAACAGGCATCCTATCCTACACCAAAATGAGGAAGGTCCTTTTATTCTTTTCTTTGATCAACCTACTGCCCACAGAAAAACGACCAACATAAGTTATACATGCCAAAGTCAACTTCAGCTAACGTTCCTTCTAGCCATTTAATCTTTTATCTGCCAACTTCCTCCCATTTTCCCCAATTCTACCCACATTTCATATTGTTTTAGCCATTAAAGTGTGGTTTTCTACTTTTCTGTAGCATTTTATTCTTCCACTGCAGTATACTAGGGAAATAAAATGCCACCTTTGCAGCACAAATGATACTCTCCTAAACACTTACTACCGATAAAAAAACTTCTATAACTAACACAGCCTCTTTTTTGACCATTTATATAGATTTTGATAGGTTTACTTTTCATTTTTGGTCTAAAACCACACCATGGAAGGGTTATTTCCAATTAATGAAAACTAAACCATGTACATCGTTATTTTTAAAGAGATGTTTGATTTACTATGTTGTTTACATGGCTGCTGAAAAAATACTGCTGAGTTTGACCATAGCTAATTTATGAGAAAGGATTCTGTGGCTGTGCTGCAGGAACTGATAAAATGCAAAGAAAGGGACCTCCCACACTGAGAATCCCTGACTGTAAATCTCACTGCTTTATGAGTGGAAAATACCCAAGTAATTGTTCTGCTCAGAGGTGCTAAGCACCTGTAGCAGCTGTGGGTTGTAATTGGCCCTGTCGACACTCATAACTTGGGAACATTTGGATTGTGTAACTCACAGGTCCTGGCACCCAGAAGACAGACAAGTCCAGCTGGCGCCGATCAGGGGGAAGCAGCGGCTTTCTCTGGACTCCCAGTTGGTTTGATACGGACCATCTTCACTTTCCATCTGCAATAAAAATAGGGTTTTGATGACTAAATTTCTGAACCGGGAAGAAAAGCAGCAGTGTGCTTTCAGCCTCCCCTCTGCCCAGCCATTGTGCTGCAAGCAACACATGGAGATCACACTGTTTTGAAGATCCATATTCACATTGTGTACTGTTGCTGTTGGATCCAGCTGCTCTATTTCCCACCATGAGAAGTACCAGGGGACGTTGTGAGCAGCACGCTGCCTGCAGGTCCCTGGCTGGGATCCATGGAGGCTGAGAGCACCAGGAGGAGTAACTGCTGTGGCTGAGCACACCAGAGAGTCCCTTCTGGTGTGCACCTACTGGTTGGTAGAAGTGCAACCACAGGGGTGTGGGAATCACACTCACAGCACAATGTGGGAAACTGTTGATGATGCAATGAGCCAAAATGTCAACCTCTGTACACGCGACTGCATCTTGCAACAAGAACATCGGCCCAGCTCCTGATGACTTCTAACACAGCCCACCAACCTGGCATTAGCTCTGAGCTGGGTAACCACCACTGGAGTCAACTACTGCTGTCCTACTGCTTTCTGGCAGTGAACAGCAGCGCACTTTGGCCACCAGAAACCATATCGTAGAATCACAGAACCATTCAGGTCAGAAAAGAACTCTGAGATCACCCGGTCCTGTCTGGCCCCACAGCCAGTGCCATGCTGTCTGAAGACACTCCCACCACACCACTGCATGGTTTTGGGCCTAGACCGATTGCAAAGCAATACAAACTACGCTGTGCTAAAACCCAGAGTTTAACTCAGACTGAATTCTGCTGGTGGGTCACCCAGCAGATTGCATAAATTAATGTGGTTCTACCTCTGAGCTCAGGGCTGTGTAACACATCCTCACACGAAGCACTTTGTCTTTCCAAGCCTCAGAACCAGAAACCCACGAGGGTGGAAGTTACTGTGGTGCGGAGATCTGTCAGCCACGCAGGACAGATGCTGCCTCCGACGCGTGCTGACAAACAAACGTTGCTGTGAGCAAAACAAAGTTTGCTTCTTTTCGCTGCACATTCTATCAGCGTTGAGAGGAATCGTGGGTTGATTTTTCGTTTCTTTTTTGGGGGGAGAGAAACGGGGGGGGCAGGGGGGTGTTATTTAGCGCTTATTTTCCAGAACCAAGACCCCTAGAGTCCATCGCTCTCCAGCACATCAGCCGGGGCCACACGGCCGCCGCCGGACCTCCCTCAGAGCGTGGCGGCGGGCGGCTGAGGGACCCCGGGGTCCGCTCATCCCCCAGCGGGGGCGGCCTCGGGGGAAGGGGGGCGGGCGGGGCGGCGCGACGCTCCCGGAGCCCCGCGGACGGGGACCGGTGCCGCGCGTCGGGGCCGCACCCCGCCCTGACGGCCGCCCGCCTCCGCGGCCGCTGGGGGCGGCCTCTCCCCTCCCCCTCCGCTCCCGCCTCCCGCCGCCCCCTCCTCCCGGGCCGCGGCCGGGGATATCCCCGGCCCCTCCCCGGCGGCCCGACGGCGGCCCAATGGAGGCGGAGATGCTGTGCGGGCTGCGGGCAGGCTGGGGGCGCCGCCGAGCCGCGGACGCCGGCCCGGGGCCGCGCGCACTCGGCGGGGAGCCGGAGGCAGAGGCGGGCGGCGGCGCCGGGGCCGGGACTCTGGCAGGCGGCGGCTGGGATGAGGCGGGGGGGCGGCTGTGGGGGCAGATAGCGTCCCGCGGGGAGGCGGCCGAGTGGGACTCGGAGCGGCGGCGGGGGCCGCCCGGCAGCGCCATGGCGGCTCAGTGCGACCCGCTGAGCGGGTACCTGCAGCAGCCGCTCTCCGACCCGGGCTCCAACAGCGAGCGCAGCACCGACTCTCCCGTGCCCGGCTCCGAGGAGGACTCGGCCGGCCCGCCGCGGCCCCCGCACAGCCCCGAGTGGGGCGAGGAGCGATTCCGGGTGGACAGGAAGAAACTGGAGGCCATGCTCCAAGGTGAGGGCGGGGAGAGGAGCCGGCGGTGCCCGGGGGGGCGCGGGGCGGCGGCGGCCCCGGCCGGGACGGAGGGAGGAGAGGGGGCCGCGTCCGGGCCCGCACGGCCCTTCTGGTCCCCGCTCCCGGCGCCCCTCCTGTCAGCGCCCCGGGGCGCCGGGAGACGGAGCGGCAGCGTGGCGTTCCCGTCCGGGGCTGCGCGGGGGTGGCTGCGGTTCGCGGTCTCGTGCTGAGTCCCCGGGACCGCCCCCGTCCCGGCCGGGCCGTGCTGCGGCTGCCCCGGGGGCGCCTCGAGGCGCTCAGGTGCCGCGCCGGCCCCGGCGTCGCGAGCGGAGCCGCTCCCGAGAGCCGCACCGGGGTGAGCGTGCGGCGGGGCCGCCGCTACGTAGGGCTCGGGCTCTCGAGACGAACGCTTCCGAGCGAACGTCGGCCCTGGAAGCGTGCTCCGGGCTCGCCGCTTTCTAGGAACAGCTCCGAAGGCCGCGGCGTAGCGGAGTGGAACGGCAGCATCCCCCCGGCCGGCGTGCTGTCCGGGAGGAGCCGCGTGCCCGGCCCTGCCGCTCCGCCCGGAGCCCGGCGGGACGAGAGCCGGGGGAACGGAGCCCGGAGCGCCGTCTGCGGGTCTTTCGTAACTAGAGAGCAAAGCGGTTCCGATGAGTCGCGAGGGGGCGGCGGGGCTTTGCAGCTGACAGCTGGCTGCGTGTGCCTTCGGATTTTTTCCCCCGGGACTCCGTGCTTTGTCCCATTGTGCCTTGAATTATCTGACTGTCTCAGTGGGATCTGCGTGGATGGCTTTGGACAAATAGTATCACAAGCCTGGCTCTGTTTCTAAAAGGCAGATGGACGGGTTTAAAGCCACTGGGGTTGGCGCTCAGCGAGCAGTTGATGCTGGGTGTTCCTGCTGCTGACCCCAAAGCCCTGAGGGCTGAGGTGAGTTCAGGCTTGTGCTGCCCTGAGGCAGCAGGATGTGTGGGGAGCAACCCAGGAAGGTCAGGGTGCTTTGGAGAAGTGTGCTCTTTGCTTGGAGACTGTTCTGTAAACCGTGTTACGCTCATACCTTAATCTGTTTAAGTGAATTTTCCAAATAAAACCCTAATCGATACGTTGCAGTTGTTCATGAGGCGTGTGCTGTTGAGAGCTGCAGCCAGCAGGTAGGTAGCTGGCTCTCCTGTCCCAGCACCTACCTGCCCCTCAGGTGGGAGCTGGCACAGAAGCATGGGTGAATTGGCTGCTGCAGAGATGTGGTCTGACTCAGTGACTGCAATGATTGGAATTTTTTAAAATGAGATTCTGTCTCCTGGGGGTGGGTTAATCTTTAATCAGTTAATACTTTGGTACCAGTAGAAAAATCTCTTTGTCATGCGGTAAAGAGTAAGGAATTCTGAGGAACAACTATCATAAGCAGAAACAACTGTGTCTGAAGATGTGCTCATCGGAGTGACTTACAACTAAATGGGTATGGAAAAGAAAGTGTTGGTAACTTTTCCCTGCCTCTTCATAGGCACCAAGTACTGTGAAAGGATTGACAGCTGCCTTAACCTTTTCCTGTGCCAATGAAATAAATTTCCATTATCTCATCTCACACAGTCTCTCTTTCTACTGCCTGAGGTAGTGAGTGTGTGAGGGTAAACAAAGCTCCTGAGAAGGATTCAAGTTCTGTCTAGTCTGTCATCCAGTAGTAGCCAGTGGAGTTGGACTCCAGGACGATTATAGTTCCCTTCCAACTTGGGATCTTTAGTAATGTGAATGTGGGTTTGCTTGCTTGCTCCTTGTTTTCAGTTTCTTCTTATCCTTGTAAGAGTTCAGTAGGAGGTCTGATAGGTAGTGCAGACAGAATGCTGTGTGTTCCTGTGTTGCTTTATGTCCCTTCTAGTAGGTACATACATACATGCTTCAGGTAGTGGTTTTGGGGGGGGGGTTGACTCTTATTCTTTTTTATTCTTTTTTGTTAAGAGCGGTGCATGTAGAACTCAGTATCAGGTGACTTTTATTTGTTGTGAAAGCCTAAACTTTCTGTCTTATTGGCTATACAAAAAGCATACTTCTTAGGAAATGGAGCAGAGGCAGGCGGAAAATGGTCAGAAAACCATTTATTAAATGTCAGCACTCTTGTACAAGTTCTGATCTTGACTCAACTTTCCTACAAGGTAGATCTAACTTGACCTATTTTGTAGGAGGATACATCAGGTACTTGAGCAAGTTTACCAGGGTGTCACACTGAGCATTGCGAAGCCAGAGCCATAGATGGTACCCAGAAGTTTCAAGTCAGTTATGTTGCAGATTGCAAAACAAAGTTGATTTTGGTGGATGGGTGTGGCCATCTTTTGTAAGCATAAACTTTCCCTCACCCCTGAGAGGAAAGAAATGATGGATAAGTCTATCTTCAGAAATTCACTACAGTTTCTCTTACAGTGAATTTCTGACTCTGAAAACATGACTCATAAGGTCATGTTTCCTATTGTTTTTAATCCCAGTGTTCTTCGCTGGGGAAGTTTTTAAAACATGCAGAAATGACACTGTGGAAGGGAAGCATTTTTGTCATCTTCCCTTGGTTAAGTGATCATCGGGTTCTGACTTCCAAGATTTACCCAACTTATTTTAGTCTGAGCTGGGGTAAATACAGCTTCTTGCTTCTATTAGATGGATTAAGTCTCTTCTTTAGTTTTTACTAGCTAAGACCTATGGCTTGTTGAAGTGTTCTCAGCAGCTTTTTTAGGTTACCTGAATGCAAGAATGCAGTATCTTTGGTTCAGTTGTCATTAAAGCCAAATTATAAACAGCACCTAGTTAAGAAACCTATCAGGAAATGTTGCTATGTTCTTTCTTGCTCAGAGAACCTTTTCTATTTTTTTGATAGTCAACATCTGCTGTTTGCTAATGAAGAAACGTAAGAAGCAATCAGTAGTAGAAAAAAGTTGAAGCAGCTAAATGTTAGAATTAAGTATTAGGCCTGGTGCTTCTGCTGCATGTGTTGTGTTCTAGGTCTGCATTACTAAATCCTCTTTTCTGCCACAATTATTTCTCATCTTTTCTGCAACTATGTTGTGTGGGATTTCTGAAGGGGCAGTGACTTCAGTGAGATTCACCTGGCACTGCAAATATGTTATATTCTTCACTTATCTTGGGTACTTTGATGTCACCTGCAGAATCCATAGAGGGAGGAAGCGGTGTGGTAAGACATGCAAGGTTGTTCTCTTCTAAGAAGCTGTTGATGTGGCCTGTTGGCCACCAGTCGCTTCTGAAGCAGAAACCAATTCTGAACTGAGATGGCAGAAAGCACTGACAGATGTGGGAGTGCTGCTTGTTCTTTTTTTCCTCACTTTAAGATAGTTTTTTGTGTTTTTTGTGTTTTGAAGGTGGATTCTTCATAGCCTCAAGAGAAATATTTAAATAAAAAGTAGAGGGAGACTCTCAAATAGTTTTCCTTTTACTAGTATCTGCAAACATGAAAACTGTGGTGAACATTTTGAATGTAAGGTGTTTTTTCCCACATCAAACCATCTTATATTACTGTTTTATTACTTAAAGATGAATGGAATAATGTTCCATTAATCTGAACCACTACTGTGTGATTGTCTTATGGTGCATCTCTTCACCAGTTTGTTGGTTGAGAGCTCTTTTTTTTTTTTTAAGAAACAAGCTTAAATAAAGCAGGTCAGCTGTTGCTTTATTTTTTCAACAGCAACAGACCATTGGATGGTATTTCATATTATTCCTGTTAATCATAGCTGCTGTGTACTGGGGAATACTCAGGTGATTTAATGCTGTGGAATAATTTGCTTTGATTATTTAAGTGCCTATTACCATAGCAGCTGAGTATGATTACAAAAGTGAAAGCTATTAAACTTGAAAAAGCTGTCTGAGAAGATAAATCCTAACAAGAAATGCAGCAACCATTGAAAGACTCAAAAGTTACCCATGCACCCATAACGAAGAGAAAAGGAAAGACACTCCAACGCCCTTCTACTGCATTGCAACTTAACTGTGAAGTATCGTGCCAGTTTTATTTAAAATAATCCTTTCTTCTATGTCATTCTTCAACGGACATAAGGGGATTTTGGTGGGATGTATGTAGAGCGCATGCTTAAGTGCTTGGATTTTATAATGCACTCTTGTACAGCAGTACTTCAGCCAAGAAAAGGAAAAAAGCAACACCACAAAACCACACTTCTTGTTTTAAGAGAAGCTTAACTGTAACAGTGATGCAGATGCTGTATTACGTTTACAGAAAGAAGAATGCAACAACAACAAAAAACCAAAACTATGACAGTCTGTGCCTGTAGGAATTTGCTTTTTAAAATGCATCTTTCAGTTTGGGGTTGCCTCTAGGTAACTTTAGCTTTGTTATCTGGAACTGGAGGTAATTTGTTGGTTTTTCTCAGTTATTGAAGCACCTTTCTGCTGCTGGGAATGTGTTCCAGAGCAGGTTGCTACCAAGTGGGAATCTCATGTGGTACTGGCTGATGAGTTCTTTCATTTCTTAGCTAAAGGAAGTCAACATCTGTAGGAATTGTGTCCATCTTCATGTATGTAAGTAGATTCGTCTTTCTCCTGTGAATTTGGTGTTCCTTGCCTGTGGTTTGGAGTTGGAAGAATACTCAACTGGTTATTTTTGACCCAAACAGGTCCTGCTGCTCTTTAATACATTTTCAGTTCATTTAGTCTAGGTGAGCATTGCCTATTTCCTCTAAGTCTATTGAAAATCAATTGTGAATTCCTTTGCCCAAAGCTCACCCTTGAGGCCATTGCCTGGTGCTAAGGCTGCACTTACGCAATGCCCTACCTCTGGTGCCTGGGTGATAACTGATTTATTTTGTGTTTGCTGATCTATCAGATTGAACTTGCTGCCTTTAAGCAAGTATGTTTTTTTTTCTACTTTACCTATAACTGTCAAGGCTAGCTGGTATCAGCTACAGAGAAAGATAAATTAATGTCTGACTGGCCAGGCTTGTGTGGTGGGGGGAAGAAAACCACTTGAGCATATGGAGAGAACTGGAGGTGTTCCGGGAGAGGTGGAGACATTACTGGAGACAATAGTTTTGTTAGAAGCTGGGTCCTGAAGATGTGAGTTGACAGACTTTGAGCAAGATAGTATCTTTAATAGGCAGTCTTTAATCTTTAAATAGGGTTATCCTGACAGGCTTCTGTGTGGGGACACTGACCTGTGTATTAAATATGCTGACACTGATGTTTGAGTGGCTGAACAGGGATGAATCCTTCTTGACTTTCATGTATGATAGTGGCATACATCTAAACAATAACGCTAAATGCACAGATTTAATTTGAGTAATTAGCATACTTTGCTTGCAGTTGAATTTACAGATGCATAATGCTGTTGAGTTTTATTCCTGCTTAAAGGTTCCCCACTGGAGCTATAAGAAGTGTGAAATAAATCTTTTCTTTGAGATTCTTACTGAAATAACTCCTCAAATTCTTATTTTCCTAGCCTAGAATCGCTTTATTTTCTTTGAGAAAGAAAATAGTTTTTTGTACTTAAGAATGAGATTTCAGTTCATGTTTTTGTCTGTTTTTTTATACCTCGCAATGTAGTAGCATAGCCTGGACAGAGAACGTAGCTGTGGGGTAATGGGAGCCTTTCTAATAGCATTTACATTTGCTGTTTAACTTCCATGTAGCAGGAGAAAAACAGTTCAGTTTCTTGGTCAGGCTTTCAAATCCCCAAAGTGCTGAGTAGTCTATTTCTACAAAAAATAAATATATGAAATGAATTTGTGTGACTTGTAGTTTAAAAATGTTCTTGCATTCCATTGTTAACAATTGTAATAATACCACTTTCTCAAGTTTCAGTGTTTTTTAAGTAGTACAACGGACTATCATGGTTTGGCACAAGCTGCTGAATTAAGTATTGCTGGCTTGCACATTCCTGTTGGTTATATTGTAATCTTTACCTCCATTGGAAAATATGTCCTATTTTGAGACAGGCATTGCAGGCTTTTGGCTTAATGCCTGTCAAACAATTAAACATGTTAGCTTTTATTTAATTTCAGAACACTATTTTGAAAAACTAACAGCGTTTTTAAATGAATTTTTTTTACACCACTATCCAGTACTGTGAAGGCTCAGTGGTTTTCTTGTGCTTCAAATAGAAAAACTCACTATGTGTGAGTTGGCCCTTGGATTGCTCGTGAATTGCGTGTAATTCTTGTAGATCGAGTGAGAAATTGATTGAAGGGTTTCTTGAAGATTTTACCTGTTAATCAGTGGTAGTTTTCATAATGATTTTGAGTTAAGCAACCAGAGGGTTTTGTTCAGTATCTTAATGGCTGTGCTTTCATGTATCCAGTTCAGATCAGGATGACTGCCTTGCGTGGGTAATGTAACTCTTCATGTTTCAGTGACTTTAACAGCTGATTTGTGTCGAGACTTCTGTAATGATATCCTCTTTACTGGAATAGGAACATTATTTTTTTTAAGTTTCCTGTTCAAGTTGTGTTGATATTTTGAGGAAATGTTTTCTCAAAAGACCGAGGTAAGGTAAATGCATATTTGAACTCTAAGGGTGAGGAGATGTGTTTGTAGTATCAGCCACAGATAGGATCTGTCTTGTAACAGACGTGAGCAAAGCAAAATCTGCTCAGCAAAGGCGTTGGTTGGTGAGTGCTAGCAGCCCTCTGCTACTTCACTCCACAGTGCTGCTGCATTAACTGCAGATCTTGTAGAAAAGAGCCGTGCCTTTTCTGCTGTTATTTCTACTAGGAGTCAGGAATTGGGGTGCTCATCAAGTTTCCTCCGTGATAATGTGATATTGTAGTTTTGGGTGGGAAAAACTCAACTTCTGTTGGAAAAGTTGGGGAGTGGCAGCTAGGGGGCTTAAAAGGCATTTCTATTTTACATTCTAGATTCCTGAATGGATACATCCCTTGTCCAGTAGTGCAACACTTAATTTTGTGCTGAAAACCTGACTTTATGTGGGTGCATACAATATATGTATCCATACTGGTTGGTCCCAGCCATCTTCATGGCTGCGTAGCTCTGGTGCAATGGAAAGCAGGGCACACAGCACAGAAGGGCACCCACCAGCTCTGTGCCTGCAGAATGGCTGTGGGGGAAGCTCCTGTGCCTCTTCTGAGAAGTGTGTGCTCTGTCCAGACCTGAGCTCCCAAGCAGGTGAGTTGGATGTAGTGGAATAAGCTCAGCGAATGGTCACGAAGAGATAGAGGGACTGCAGCCTCTGATATGGGAGGAGGGGCTGAAGTTCCTGGGGCTGTTCAGCTTTAAAGTTAGAAGGCACAAGGAGATCTTGTTCATCGTGCATAGTGGGGGTGTAAAGAAAAAACAATCTTCCTCAAATCGGTGACTACGGATAGGGTACGAGGCTAAGTTACTTTTTGTGCCTTTTCCTTTTCTTCGAAAATGGGCTTTCATTTACTTTTGCATTTTAGAGGTAGTTGAAAACTTGAATAAATTGCACAGAGAGGCTGTGGTGTTTCCATCCTTGAGGCTGTTGTAAACCTGACTGGGCATAGCCCAAAGCAAATAGCTGTAGCTGATGCTACTTTATGGAAGATAATTGAAAGTCTATTTAATCCCTGCACTTCATTTTTGAGTTCACGAATTTGGTTGAGTTCTTGAGTTGTTTCACACTACAAAAACAGGAAAAATGGATTTGTATAAATAATATCTGTAGCACTTGGATTTTGCGGGTAGGAATGTGTGGGACAGTTCACATGGGTTGGGTGGTGTGTGGAGGTCATGCTTCATTGGTTCATTGTGGATGAAGGATGTAGATAGGGAATTAGGCAATTGGAATGCTGTGCAGTAGTCTTTTTTTTAAACAATAGTGTAAAATTGAGCAAATGTGCCTTTGCACAAAAACTCAAAGTTGCAAGGCTTGTGATCAAAAATAAGAAAATCTACCTGATTTCTCCTCCCAAAGAGTTACTGCATGTTGACATACAATTCAACCTGATAAAATGGGATCTATTCTAGAAAAAATCCATAGAAATCTTCACTTGTCAGTTTTTTAGTGGTCAGTTATGAGCTGAGATTAGTTACGCTAATTTTTAGGTAAGTGCTTTATCAGTTACCAGTATTAAAAAAAAAAAAAAAAAAGCCCTTTGGAAGACAAACTGTAGTCAAGGATTGATGAAGCTGTGCCTGAATATTGTAGTGGATTTGCCGTCCTCAGGAGTGTGAGAAGTATCTCCTAGGAACAATATGGTCTGCAGCTGTCAAAGTCCTGGTACCATTTGGGTGTTTACTTCATGATTTCTTATGCCCAATTATTAATGTTTTATAGTGTTATTATAATGAAACTTCAAATAGTGATGGAACAGGCACAAGTGGTTTAGACTGCTTTTGCGCTTTTAAGCTGTTGATCTCCTGAGCAAGTAGAAAATTGTCAATTCTCTTTTTTTAATTTGTATTCTTGCTCACTTTATTTCATTTTTTTCCACCTTTTAGCATGGCTACTGCTGTTCTTTAGATAACATTTTATAATTTAAGAACCGACTCCTTCCCAAATGGCAAATGGCCACCAGTGGCTGCTTTAGAGTTTGGCATCTTGGTCAGCAGTTCCATAAGTACTGTGAAGTAAAGCTACTACTCAAATTATTTTTTTCAAAGTTGCTCTGACTGCTATCACCTAGAAATGGGTTAAAGTCAAATCTTTGTTGTAGAAGCGAAGGAGCATTGGAGCATCCTGCGGTCACTGGAGGAGGCTGTGTGCCAGGACACAAGCAGTCTGATCAGCTGGAGATCTTCCTGAGCACGTGCTTGGTGGTGTGTGTAGTCCAGCTGTAAGCTGTTGCTGCATCTCTAGAGAGGTACAAATGCAACCTGCTGGACTGAGAGCAGTTTGAGTGCTGATCTGTCTTGAGAGCTCGATTCAGTTGCTGCCCACATTTGTTTGGGCTTTGTGCCTTTTCTAGAAGAGACGGGCTGGTCAGAACAGTGCCAGCCATGGCGTGGCCCCAAGCTCCTGCTCCGTGCAATTCTGGCATTCACCTGATGTGCAGGGGCTGCTATAAGCTTTGTGAGAAATGCTGCTTCTGCAGAAAACCTGATAAACTCGTATGGAGAAGCTTGCTTTTTTTTTTTTCTTCCAAATATTACTTTCAGAAAACAGCAACTCCCATTCTTCTTCTGGCTTTTTGCCTGTTAGGAACTTGTGTAGACGCAAGTGAAGCCTGAGCTTTCCATTTTCCATTTGCTAAACTCATGTCTGGGCCAGGCCCAGCAGGCTTTGCAGAGTCTCCTTTCAATTTTCCACTAAAGCGAGGTGATAGGAGTAAGGTCTGTATGAACGGTTTTCGAGGAAAAAATAAGCAGTTATCCTTCTGCTTATAGTCTTTCTATAAGGCTTGCAGTATATGCGTATTCAGGAATTGCTTTTTAACACTGTAGCTTTTAAAAGTATGTTTTTCCCTGTTGCTACAAAAGACTCTTTAGTTTTGTTTAGTCTTGTCTGCTCCCTCCCACTTAACTTTTTATTTAGCAAACTATGGGGTTGTCATTGAGTTAGGCCTTCCAGTTCTTCTCTGATGTTTTCCAGCTTTTGAAGTTCAGTTTTATTTGTAAGGATGTAATGTCACAGGATGCTTTGCTGTAGATACTGGAATGCTATGCAGCATCTGGAAGCAAAAACCATTAATGAAAAGGTGTGCTAAGGGGGGAAAAATTAACATTCTCATTCAAGATCTTTCAAGTGAATAAGTAGGTAATGTAAAAATGGGTATTAAGTTAGGATTAGCATTTCACAGTGATTTGGTGTAAAGTAGCTATTCACACTCCTTACTGGCAATGAGGCAAGTCATTGCAGGAAAAAACCTAACAGGCACTCTTGTTACTTGTGGAGGAGGTCAGATCATGGGCTTTGTCTGGTAAGCTTCATTCCTGGAAAGGAATTATGCTGTACTTCCTCGTGAGAAAAATTTGCAACGTTTTCATAATAAAATTCAGCTAAACTGTTTATACTACAGCACGTCTGGAAATGAGCAGCAAACCAAGTACATCTGGCCTGAAAGAGACAATGTTAATAGATAATTGGAGTTAGAAATTGGTGATGCTAATGATCCACTTGGGTTCAAAAGAAGGAAAAAAATAACTTTTGTGTTTTTACACTAAAGCAACTTCATCTCTACTATTTCAGCCCTTCCAAACAGCTTTATGGATACATACTTGACTTGTTTTTAAGTCTAATAAGCACACGCTCATGCAAACCCTCTGTTCTACCATCCAGCTGTCTTATTAGTATCTTGCTGTATAAAGTTTCACTACTAGAATTTTTATTGATGTTCTGAAGCTTCATGGTAGGGTTACCAGCTATTCCAAAGTTTAAATATATTATCACCACTTTATTAAAATTGTAGTATTATTCTACTTATGAGTGATGGCACTTTGTCCATTATAAGCAAGGTCTGCTTTTAGGAATTCTGGAGTAGTGGTTTAAGCTGACCTTTAATTCTGCCTTTTCCCTACTGCCAATAACTTGGTCTGAATGGAGGGCTTTGATTTTATCTATTTGTATTGGCTCTGTGCTGTTCAGAGCACGTCTGCGATAAATTTATGGCAGCTGAATATACGAGGCTGGTAACTTAAGACTAAGCATCTTGAGAAATGTAGAAAATGAAATCTTTAATTCCAAAACAAATATTAGGTCAATTAAGTGGTGCATCGAAGCATTTTTATGTTACAGAAAGCTTTAGCAAATTGCTTCTTTTGAAGGTATTCCCCGTGACCTTTACAGTAAGACAATTGAATTGCCTGAGGGAATACAAACCATGATTCTGTGAGCTGTTTGCTGGATAATTAAATCAAAAGCTGTGTTGTGAGGTGATTCCTGTATGCAATGTTCTCCTGTACTACAAACACCATGATGAGTGCAAGCTTAGTCACTAAGTGATACAATGCAGGGTGTTCTGACCTGAGCTGATGCATCTCCTGCTCTGGGGCCTGGCCAAAAGATTGGGGCTCACTTCTGGGTGTGTAGTGCATCTGTGGGCGAGAAGTGCCATGAAATGGTGCCATATTACATTACATCAATTGTCCCTTGGTTATATGCAGTTAGAGTGGTTAAAATAGTGTTGTATCAAAAAAAATCTGGTCATGGAGTACAATATCTCTGCGTTCTTTAAATGGTAGAAAGAAGTCTCATTAGTTTTGTTAGTAGAACAAATAGAAGTGCTGTTTTTCCCTTAGTAAACCTGTGGAGTGTGTGTCAAGCAGCAGATAAGAAAGTCTGGTTTTGATCTATTCCATGTGCAGAAACAGTGAATAAATGTGATCAAATCTTAGTACTTTAAAAGCAATTCCTTTCTGATATATGAACATATCCTGCAGAATTCTTTTCTCTCGATGTGGAAGACATTACCATCACTGGAGTCCAGAATCCATGGATTCCCTTATGTGTGAGATTGTTTTAATGCACTAAACAATTGAACATGTAGGGATGTTTTCTGGGTTGCTTAGTAACAGTCAGGTTCTTTATTTTAAATGGCCTTCAGTGACATTTTTAGATTTTTTTTTTCCAGAGATTTGGCAGAAATAAAAGTCATTCTTGTACTTGAAACATGAGGAATTGTTTAAGCCATGAGACAGCGGGGTTGGACTGTTGTAGAGTTTTGTGTTTATTTACAGGACTTGGTATTGTGTTATAGGTTTGGGAGTGTTGAGTCTAAGAATCCTACTGAGTGTTTGATATGGTTGTCAGTGGTTCATCACCTGAAAGACAGAGCTTGGATTACAGAATGTTTAAAGCTGAATTAAGCTGCTTAATCAATATTATGTTTAGTATGAAGCTGGGTGTGGTGGTGCTGTTCTGAGTTGAGAATATTATTCCAACTAAAACTTAAAATATGCAAGCTACTTCTTTGCTTATGGAATACCAATTGCACACAGACAAGGACCCTGTAACTGGGTCAGTCTCCATTACTGCTGCAGAGCTGGCACTGGGGTCATCTCCTGCTCGACTGGAGGAGCCAGCAGGAGTTAGAGACCGGCTTCAGTGCGTGCTGCAGGGTCAGTGCTGTCAGCTTCTGCTTGGGATGCTTTCGGTTTGTCTCTTCTGCATATATTATCTAAGCTGAAGTTTGTGCTTGCTGTGGAGCAGTGGTTTGCAGGAGCATGCTGCTGAACTGGGCAGGTATGGGAGAGGTGTGTGGCCAGGGGAAGAGCTGCTTGACTGCTCCTGTGGCTTAGACAGGGGAGTGTGTGGGCCAAGTAGTGTTTGTACATGGGAAAGGTTTTGTGAGAAATTGTGGAGGAAGGAAGTGGATACATGACCAGTGGTTTAAAAAAAAAAAAAAATTGGATAGCCTTGAAAATACAAAGAAAAGATCTTGCTGCACACACAAACACCAGACACTCCTGAGCAAAACTGTAAGCTGCAGTTCCATTCACATTCCCATGTTCCTTCATACTGCTTGGTGCTCTATGGGAAGAGAGGGAGAGAAAGCCCTGGTCAGTTGTGCTCTGCCTCTTCCCAGCAGCATAGTGGTGGTGGTGGCAGCTGCTAGGAGATTGTAACTGAGATTCTAAGCTGGGAGGACAGCTAAGGATTCACCATGTGAAATACTGATACTTTGTTTTACCAATTGCTGTCACAAATTGAAAAATGGTTAAAAATAATTAGGAAGGCTTATTTAATTTTAAGGTAGGCAGATTGTCTGGTAACAAAGTGGTAAACTTCTGGATGGAGCTTCTTACTGTGGAACACTCAGTCCTTAGTATGTAGTGTTATCTTGTGACTTACCGTGTCTTACATTCCTATAATAATCAACAGAATGAGATGCCTAATTTTGTATCATGCAGCAGATTTCAGCTTCAGCAGAAGTCATAGTAGCAATTCCTAATTATAAAATAAAAAAGAAAATCTTTCACTGTGGTCTCTTGTAATTCCCAAATCCTGTAGTCTGCTTTTAGGTTCTGTCTCTTCTCTTCTTCAGAAATGCGGAGGCACTTCACCTCTAATAGATCTTGAGATGAATTGACAGGGATAGCGGTACAATTTTTTTTTGGGGGGGGGGGGGGGGGTAGAAGACTTGTACAGGGTTGTTTAAAAGGACAATGTCTTTTTAGGCAAATTGTTGTGTAACTTCAGTTAATTTTTGTGTTTTTCAATTAAATACTCTAGTATTTTCTGATATAAATGCCAGTTTACTTCTCCAGCTGGACCACAGGTCCTAACCATGTTAGCAGCTTGTTTTGCTTCAACGCAGCACGTTCCTTACTTTGTGGAAGGAGCTATTGACTTGGTGCAAAGTAGACCTTGGCAGCTGGCTGATTATCCACAGGTCTATGTGAGGGATTGTGCTTTAGCTAGCACCCGCTCTTATTTCTTCAGTATTACTTTCTTTTCTTTTGTGGAGAAACTTCTCTCATTGGGCCTAAAGTAGATGGATGCAGGCACTGGAGGCTGTGAATATTTCACTGTAGCAGCTTAGGCAACAGATACAAATCTACTTCTTCAGAAACAAAATGTTTCTTCTGAAACACCTTAAATTTGATGATTACATGTCAGCAAATTATAGAGAAGATTTATCTCTGTCTCCGCAAATGGGTTTTGCCAAGACTGTGGCTTCATAGTAGCCAATCTGTCTCATGATTTCAGGGTAGGAACTTATGCAGCTGACAAGTATTTTATGATTAGAGCCAGTTGAATTGAAATAGAAAACCTACATCCAACAAAAATCACAATAAAAATAAAAAAGCAAACAGGAAATGTTCCTTTTTTTTGGCAGTCTTAAGGGCTGTGAATTCTAGAATGCAATGGGCTATGCAAACTTTACCTCTAATCTTTCTTGATTTTATTTTTGTTATTCACAATTATGATTTGCAGATATCTGAATCTCCTGAGCTCTCTTGTCTTTCAGTCTGATCATTGCAGCGTTACTCTGTGTCAAGACAGTTTTGGGAACTTTGCTGTGTCAATAGAAAACAAGTAATTGATAAACTTCCTTAGCTGTCCTTGCAGAACAATTTACTGCTCTCCTTACGACTTAATTGTTTCTAATTGTATGCAGTGCCTCATTTTTTTTTGTTTTTTTTTAGGAACGTGCAAGAAAAACATGTCTTAACAGCACAGCTGAAATAATTGAAGTAACACTGGTATTGAAAAAGAAAAAGACATGTAAAGAAAAGTGTAACTACCGATAAATTAATCAAATGATGAAATGACTCTGCATGCATTGGAAAACTCAGCTCAGTCAGGTCTATCTCAAGAACTGGTGGTAGGAGAAATGACTTGGCTTGTCTAATGGGGCTCTGAAGCACAAAGAACAGAAGTGCCTCTGGTGCATTGAATGCATGCTATTGCATGCTAATGATTGTAATACTGTGTAATACCTGGTGTGCTAAAGAGTAACAAGTACTGATAAGCACAGTATTTTGAATGCTGCCAAATGGTGTGTGTATTTTTATATGTTCTATGTATTGTGTAATTAGAATGTAGCTTAATTTATAGAATATCTGTTCATCAGTATTAGGAGGTAGTAGTGTGAATTCTAGTCCTTCATTTCTGTATGTGGGTGTGACATATTTGTAACTCTAGAACTGGAATATAAAATCTCTTGAATTCTCTGTTAACTGAGAAACTAGGAAAATTGCTGTGGATTAATTGCAACTCTGGGTTGACCCAGTTAAATGAAGTTAATATTGGAAGACTTGGCTTGATACTTGCCATGTGTGAGCAGGGCCATGTTTGCTGTTTTTCTGGAGTCGTCATTGGTAGCTGTACATTCCTTATGCTAAGGAAGCGTGCCCATTTTAGAGGGACTTCTCTGAACTTGAACACTTGTTTTCTCTTGTGTCCACTGCATCTGCACAGTGACAGCAGAGCTGGACACCTGCTCTGCTTTGCCTTGCATTCATCCTTCCACAATGCCTGGATGATTTAAGATTACCAAATAAAGGCTCCTTTAAGGCTTCAAGTGGTACTTGTTATGCCAGTGCCTCGTGTGTGGAAGTGAAAATTTTCCATATAATGCATTTGCAAGAAAATTGTACTCATAACTTACAGTTGTATTAATCTTTTTTCCTCCTCAAATGTAGTCTTCCACAGACTTAAGTTACTGTTTACTTGGCTTAAAAACTCCTGAAACATGAACTTTACAAAACATTCAACAGAGGAAATGGAACAGCAAGACCTAGCATTCTTTGTTCAATCTTCCCTTTCTGCTTAGTTGTAAAGCTAATTCATTTTAACTTTAAGAGCACACTTCTTCTGGTAGTTGGTTTGCACTGCAGTAAAGCTACGGCTCATGTTGTGGAACATCTTGAAGACCAAATTATTGTAATGAATAAGGAATGTTAGGAATCTTTTGTGGACAGTTTGTTTTGCCGCAGAACTTTGTGTATCCTTGCTTTGGATAGCTGAGCAAAGGCTGTAATCACTTGTTTAGCTTTTCTGAGCCTTAGTAGAAGGTATTCTCTGAGAAGGCTCCGCATCCTATCTCTGTACTGTTGGGAGAGTAGGGGGTAGAATGTGAGGCTGGCGACTCTGGTGTAGATGAGTATTCTAAAATTTCTCTTCAGCTGATGGCCCCTTCATGCCTTTTAGTTTCTGTTTCTGGATGACTTAGTGGGATTATTTAGCACTGTTCTAGGCTTTGCTGAATTCTTACAAACTTCTGAGAATACTGATACAGCTTTCTCTGGTCTGAGTTGGTCTAGATAGGGAAGGAGAAGGGGAGGAGAAGGGCTCAATATGTTGAGAAGAACGTAGTTATTATTAAGGAAGGCTGTCAGTCTTATTTTTTAATTGTAAAATGCAAAAGCATTAGAAGAAAGCCTTTTTTTTTTTTCAAGGGCTTGTTAAAACCCAGAAGTAATAGAGGGCTTTAAGATTCCAGATGCTTCTGTGATTATGATACTTAGCTTTATGCATTGCAGTTTGGTGTTGAAAGATCATGTGCTCTGAAGTAGTCATCAGAAAGAGTGAATGATGGAAATTGTAAACTTTTTCATGGGATTCTGATGTTACTGTTCTTTGTTATTTATCACTTTCTTGTCTTTTCTTAATGCGGGGTTTGGAGAATGCAAGTGTGTATCACTTTCTCATCACTATTTGTAGAATCATAGAATGGCTTGGGTTGGAAGGGATCTCAAGGATAATCAAGCTCCAACCCCCCTGCTGCAGTCAAGGCCACCAACCTCTGTATCTAACGCTAGACCAGGCTGCTCAGGGCCCCATCCAGTCTGGCCTTGAACACTTCCAGGGACCGGGCACCCACAGCTTCTCTGGGCAGCCTGTGCCAACACCTCATTGTAAAGAAATATTTTTTTATTAGATCTAATCAGTCACTTGAGCAAGGCATTGTTGATTTTTAAAATTTATTTTTGGTCAACTGTTAACTACTATTTAGTGGAGCAAAATAACAGTAAATGCAGAATATTGTCCAATCAACGTTTTTTCTTGAGGTATGAAACAGGTGTTGCTTGACTCATGAGTGACAAAGAGTCAATTGCATTCTTATTCCTCAACAGATCTGAGTATTCTAGCTTTTTATTTCAGTTTTCTACTTTTATTTCAGTTGAATATAAAATGCTGATGTCTTTTGCTTTTGGGTGAAGAAACTACTGGCAGCTACAGTTGCTAACAGTTACTTTTTTGCTGATGAGAAACTGATCTCTTTCACAGAAGCTTAATCCAGTGTTGAGTTTGAGCTACTTTGCTCTCTGCTTCTTCAAGCTTTGCAATTCAACAGCTTTTGTCCATTTAAATCAAGTATTCTAGGGTTCAAAATAGGATTCATATAATGTTGTTTTCTAATGTATCAACCATAGATATAATTATTAATTATACAAATAAAATATGATTTTTAATAACTAGCATGAGTACACTCATTTGTTTTATACCGTAGCAATTGAACATGGTTAGGCACTTTTCAGAGACAAACATGGCTCCCTAAGAAAGCACTACTCTCATTACAGGTCCTTATGATTGCTACTTGGAATTACTTTCAAGAACAGTCTCTTCTAATGTTCAGCTGCAGTTGTTGACTGTGCTGTTTTTATCAATACTTTTGGATGTTATGTTGTCTTTTGCTAGGCTTATGTTGTTTAAGTTGATGTTTTGGGCTACTTTATTTCTTGGCCTATTTTAAAATAACTTTATCAATACTTATGCACCTGTTAAAAGCATGATTACTTGCAGTTAAGTCTGTGTTGTCTGTGTCACGGCCATCTAATCTTTACAAGTTCTTGGAGAACAGTTAATTGTTTACCCCATAGCTGTGAAGTTATTTCAGTTAATTATGACTCCTCCAAGTGGTGCAAATTTGCAGGTAACAGAGGGCAAATGACAAGGTTTTAAAACTAGTCTTTTTTTTTTTCTTGTTGGTTCTGACATTCTTTCCAAATGAGTGCATTTTCTATGTCAGAAAGTGAGTGCTTTTGGCAAATGCCTTATGCAGGCATGAAACAGATGGAGAATATTTATAAAAACTGGTGTCTTTTGCAAGCGGTACATCATGTGAAGAGATGTGGCCTGAAGTGTTACACGATGTTTTGTACATACTGCTTTATGTGGATAGCTGGTAATGTCATTCTGTGTTTTGTGTTAACAAACTAGACTTTTGTTTTTGTCAGTCTGTTCTGTTACTTCATCTGCCCCAGTTTGAAAGAGCTGTAAACTTTATAAGTTATTCCTCAAAGTTTTGCAAGCTGAGGTTTTTGTTTGTTTTTGGAGAAGTAGACTGGTACATCAGCTGGCTGAAGAGGCTCTTACCATTACACTTGAGTCCCACAGAAATTGGTTTTTTTTTTTTAGCTGTAAATAAATGTACAAAAAAGAACTTGATAGAGACTTCAGAGATGCTGCTAACGCTGGTCAATGTCACGTTAGCATATGTTAAATGCCTTTGTAGATAGCAAGTTCAGTGCTTATCGTTTTATGATTAACTGTGTGATGTGTACCTTGCAGTGATCACCAGAAACTTCAAAAAGTCAATTCTAAATGTTATTCCATGTTCAAGGTCACTTATAGACGTGCCTTATGATATATGAAAACTTTTTCATGCAGATCAGATTCTGATTAACTTCTTTATTTTCTTCTATGTGTATTACTGGACCACTGTAAGCACCAAGAGGAGTGCATACTTAATATCAAACAAAAGAGAAAAATATTTGCATGAAGGTTTACTGAAAGGATCTGAGTGTAATAATGCGGAGTACAAATGGGAAAAATTATTCCTGAAAACAACATTACATTGTCAGCTGCACTAACATCTTGCTGCTTAATAGTGTTTGTGTTTGCAGAATTATGGTATTTCTTCAGCTAAAGCTCCCACACAGGAACTGGAGGCAGAAGAAGGCCAAATATTAGTTCCACGCTCTTTATCGTTTGTTTTTCTAGATTTTGGCAGAAATCGAACATTCTTCGTTTTAATTTTTCACTTAACCACACATGACACTTTATAGCCTTTAAGTTTATAAGTTTATTTTTAGTTTTACTTTGCACAAAATGAAGTTTCTGGTATTATGTCTGCTTAGAATTGATAGTTTTTGAGTCTTACGAATGTAGAAGAAATTTAAATTTCAGAATTGCTCGAGGTAACCAGTTAAGTGAGTTCTGTAATTCAGAATGGGTTGTCTAACCACAGCGCTTTCTTGTTTACCCGGGGTCATTAATTTAACTTCAGTGTTTCCTGCTCCGTATCACAGGTTCATGTAAATAGTTTTGTAGAAATTCTCTGGCTTCTATTTGTTTCCTGTAAACAACATTGTCAGAAGTAGCTTTTTGTATTCATAAAATGCATAGTAGCTGGCGGAGGGCTGAGTACACAATCTCCTCTGTGGTGTGCACAGATTGGCTTGTAGTAACGAGCTTGTTGCCTGTTTGTGTAGGCAATATCTTGTCAGAACTATTCTCTCCTGACTGTTTTTTCAGCACCTTGCTTAGTTGAATCTACTTGGAATTGGAGATTCACCAGTTCGGAGACCAGTTTTCAAATCCTGTAACTTAAATTCATAGGTGATGTTTACTTACAGCCCTGCTGACTACTGCTATCCTGCTATATTTCCTTGGACTACTCAAACTTATGCATGTGGAATGAGAGGTTCAAGATTGTTTCCTGAAAACTGAGAAGCACAGATGTTTGTGTTCTGCAAGTGTGGCAGTTGCACAGGGGAGGCCAGGACCCTGGAGTCCTCTGGATTGGGTCAGCTGCCCCATGCCACATCCTAGTGTGTGTGGAGGGGAAATTCAGGAAAAGTCTCATGGTTAATGATCTAACATTGCAAGAACATAGCTGGTGTGTGGGCTGGGCAAGCAGCGGAGAATTTGTTTGTGTACATCTCCTATGCAGCCACAATACTTGATTTGGAAATTGAGAAAAACAACAGAAGACTGAAAATAGACAGGGATGAGTTTATGCATTTCTAATTGTGGACCAAAAATGGGTGAGGTTTGGCTGAGCCATGGAGTCGGTGGTAATTATCGCTACAGTGTGTTCACATTATTGTTCCAGTATTGTAAGAGTTGCGTCCTTGACTCAAGTTTTTGTTGTCTTGATCAGCCTGAATGTGAGAAGAGTCACCGTGTAAAAGTGCAGGGTGAATGGAGCAGGTTAAGCCTCTTAAAAATAGAAAAAGTCTGTTTACTACCATACGTGCATAGTCTGTGATGTCTGCTTCCAGCATGTCTGTATTCAATGCTCAAAAAGAGATTTGGAGTTTTCATGAAGTGAGTCTCAATAGTAAATCTCATACCAAGCTCACAGAACAATAAAATGACCAAAGCTGTTTTCTTCATGTCAGTTGGTTATACATCAAGCTGTTGTTAATGATATGATAAAATTTTCTTTGATTTGAAAACAGTTGTAAGAAACCTGTCTTGCTCTGCTTTTCTTGCTTCAGTTAGTGTTTTGTGCAGAAGACAGTTGCTTTGGCTGGAATAGACTGACTGAAGTCTGTATGGGAAGCCATTATTTTTACTACCTCTTGTCCATTGCATCCCTTTAAGGAGATGCCCTGAACTAGTAACAGCGAGTGCAGCATGAGATAAGTGGTGCTTCATCAGAATGCAGGTTTACCAGCTGCCCTTTGCATTTGTAGGTAAAGAGTATTCTACTTGTTATGGCTTTTGTAGATGACTAAGCTGGGCTCTGTAGCGCGCAAAGTGAGTCTAGTTTCATAATACTTGAGCATCCCTGGGAGTTACTTGGTTACTGAAAATGATTGTGGATGTTACAGCACCAAGGACACAAAAGTGTTAAACTAAGCAACTCCTGATGAAATGGCAATGGCACGTCTTGCTTTACTTCTTTATATCATCACTAGAAATTCTGCTCCTATGTTCTATTCTTACTATCAGTTTTGTAGGTTTCTAAAGCAGCATTTAGGAAAATGGAACCAGTCCACAACTGGTTAGGTTTTTTCCCCAAGTGGATAAGATTTATAGATTTATTTGCCTGTCTTTCAGTTTGCTCTGTGGACAGATCAATATATTGCAAATTTTCAGTAGTTATTGATGTTAAGTTAACTATAAAAATACCTACTGGAAAGGTAGAACTACTGTTAACCTGAAATTCACAAGCATTTGCTTCTACTCTGCAGACATCTTCTGTGAAATCTGCTTTGAAAAAGTCAGTTAACTAGTGTAAGGGCAGAATTTGTTGTAGAGCTGTATCTTGTCCCTAAGAAGACTTTATTTGCCTGTTGGTTTAGAGAGTTGTCTTCCTGGATATATGTCCATGTTATGTCTTGGTCCAGTGCTGTTTACATGTGTAGCATTACTTCAGTGAACAGGCACCTAGGTTTTCTGAAACAGAATAATTTAATTTGGGAGGTAAAATGAATATAATTCTTCTGCTTTTTTTGTTCAGTTCTGAGAAATCAGAATACTTTTGCTTGTCCTCCTGCTGAACAGTTGACCACACTAAAATACAAGTTGATATACTAGGCTTAGTAGCTAATGCGATTCACGTCTTCCACCACAGCACTATTTGAGATCTGTATGGATGCTAAGCTCCCTGCTGACTTTGACCACTGAACTTTGAACTTACGTTAACTGCCTCTAGAAATGGTAGTTGTACGACGTGGTGTTCTTTCTTTGCTCTGAGTTTGTGTATTTTTATGTATTTCTATACAAATACATAAAAGATAACTTTTCTGCAGCTGTATGTAGTGCTTGTGCTTTCTAATATGGGAACTGGTCATAAGGAAAAAAATCAATGTGGACAACAAAACAGCTGTGAAAATAAAACTTTTTCACCTTTACCAGAAGATCTAGACCTCTGTTGTGCTTTGATCTTCTTACCTAAACAATTACTTCATTTCCTTAGCTTCTTAAAAGAACCTTGATGTTGTGAGTCAACTTTAGTTTGTGGCCTTAACATACGTTGCAGGTTTTTGTGCTGATGCATAATTTGAATTCCTTGCCTGTGTAATATGAGAAAATGGGTGACAAATCAGTGCAAGCTTTATGATGCTCCGTTAGTCTAGGCTTGAGGTATGAGAAATGAAAAGTGGTATTTTTCAACAGAAAGGACCTGTTTGTTTCTTTCTCCAAATATTCTGGTTAACTACACAAAGCTGGAGAGTGTGGCTGGCTGGTTTTGAGAAAGGGAGAAGATCCGTTAATTCCTAAGTGTTCTTTTTTTTGTCCTTGTCTCTATATATTTTCAGAATCTCTTTCAGCATAATGGTTCCAGATAGGCATGGTGTCCCATTACTGATGGGAAAGGCTTGTTTCTTGTAGCTCAGTATGTAACCTGCATTGCAACAGTCTTAAGCTGGTTTCCTGTATAAAGCTTTGTCTTTGACTTAATCTTGGCTTCCATCCTGTAGCTCCACATCTGTGAGTGACTCATAACGAGCAGAGCCATCAGAAAAATATTGTGTACATTTTTATCCAAATCTGTAGGGTTTTTGTTTCTAATTTTTTTACAGCCTCACTGCATTCTTTGCTTGTATGTAATGAATCATACAGTATCTGTGTGCATACCTGACAAGAAAAGTGGTTGTGCATAGAGAGAAAATGGAACACTAAACAAATAGAAAGAGTATCCCTAGTCATCAATCTGTTGAGAGCACAGCTTTTGTATTTGGCAGTTATCCTCTGTCAGCCCCCGGGGCACTTCTGAAATTATATATTTTTTTTCCCCTCCTGTAAACAGCAAGTTCTGTTAAGTGGAGACTGTGGCCTGGGGGCAGATTCAGTTCTGTCAGTCACTGGCAGCAGGAGAAGTTTTGCCTCCTGAGACTTTCAAGAAATTATTGTCTCCACAGCACCCAGGGATTCAGGAAAGCAGACCTGCCGTGGAGCCTTATAGAAAAATGCCAAGCTTTACATCTTCTGCTTTTCTTGTTCTTGCAGGAATGCTTTGACTCACCAGTGTGTCTCACTCCTAGGTGTGTGACAGCATGAAGTTTGCTCTGTCAGCTGTTCTGCTCCTTCTGCAAAGTGTTTGATGGCTAGGTTTCGGGCAAGAAGAAAAATGCTGGAGCCTGGAAGACAATTCCTTTGTTTTCCATCTTTCCTCTCACTATCTACCTAGGTGAAAAAACAGCTTCCAAATTCAGCATTGAGCGCTTGTGTGTTTTCTCATAGACTGACAATGGAGTCGAGGATGATTCAGGGTAGTCAGCTGAGGCAGGCAATGCGGAAGTGGCGTTGGAATGGTTTATTCCAACTGCATTGTTTGCATCTCTTCCCTTGTGTCAGGAGTAGGCTTATAGTAATGGAAGAATGAGTTGCCAGGGTAAATAACTTTTTGTTTCTTTGAATAGAAGTATTTTCTAGCAACTGTGGGTTCTATGGGATCTTGGTGAGATTTTCCAGCAGCTACTAGAGCAGCCCTTCTCCAGCTCACAGAGGATCATAGATTAAGGGAATTGGTATCATCGTGGCAGTGTTGATATGGAACAGTGTTCTCATTGACTTGACATCTGGCTGTGGGCTGGTCCTGTCAACATTGTGCCTACAAAGCATCTGGACCAAGTTGATACCATGTGAAATCTTACTATCCCAGACTATCTTTTTAACCACAGGTTCCCAAATTTCCCAAATTTTGCTGACTTGCAGAAAGGCCTTTGAAGGAGGGGAGCCAATTAATTAACCCCTTGAATAAAATGGCGAAAGCTAAACCACCTCATCTTTCTGTGCTGCATCTCAGTGAAGGTAACGCTTCCTTGCAGTGGGGTTCCACTTCTTATCTTCCTGGAGTGTAGCTTGGGTAAGGAATGAGTGCAGGAAGACTGAGTTCATGGGTTATTTGCCCTTGTTATATATATGCTCAGTTAGGAAAAACATTTTAGAAACATAAGGATCAGTTGCAGTCTTTACATTGGATGCAGGTCTAAAAAGTAATGTAAAATGTTTGTCTCAAAACTGAGGGGTAGAGAGTAATATTGGAATAAGAGAGGGTTCACAAAGGGACTTAATATAGTGTTTTAATCAGATTTCATTCTTGCTGATAGACTAAGTGAACCTATCTATCTTATTGTGAATTGTGGTATACGATAGGTGTTTTTTCTTTAAAAAGCTTTTATCAGTGCTGCAGGTGTAATTTATTTCTGATTTCTCATAAAATAGAAAAAAAACCTCTGCTACTACAGAATTTAGATTCTGAAAAGCTGTCTTTGTCCACTTTGGTCAAAATAGAGAAGAAAAGTAATTTATAATAAACAAAAATCTGATAATAATATTGGAATTTCTGGGTGAAATATTAAAAAAATAAAATAAAATATTAAACTGCTCTTCAAAAGAAACATCTTGACAAAGCAAATAGAACTTCAGTTTGCTTATGCTAAAGGTGTTCTTTGACTTCATGGCCGGTACTTTAATGTTGCTTTCTAAGTCCCAGTGGTAAGACCAGAAATAATTAAAACTGGACTGTTTTTTAGTTGAACTTGTGAATACTTAGAGTAATGAGACAACTGTTCCTTTTCTTTCATAAAGTATCTAGTTCGTATTACAGCCACCAGTGCTCTAGCTGAGATGTTCTCTTTTTGAATTCATTCTTGCTTTGAACTCTCATCTCCTTACCTACAGCCTGGCAGCAAGCTATGCTTTCTGTGTATGCAGGACTTGAAAAGCAATTTTTATTAGCTTGAGATTTCTTAGGCTTTAAGGAAATTCTTAGGGTTTTTACTTTTATGTAGAATTATGTTGAACTTGAATTAGCTAAGGAATTTCAGATGAGCCCTCAACTGTTCCCAGAAGCAGGCCAGATGACTTAATCTGTTATTGAAATTGGAGTAAATGAAAGATTCTTAATAGCTCTTCTACATCATTTAGATACAATGCAGCTGTCAGTCTCCCTGGTGTAGTATGTTAACTCTTACAACCATGCAGACAAAAGAATGATCATCATGATCAATACCGTAATTTGACCATCAAATAATTCAAGTTTTTTTTTAAGTGTAAAATATGTAGTGACTCTCCTTGGTTTTCAGGTTACGGTTTAAGCAACTGAGTATAAATAGAGGGAAGAGCCTTTGGTTTCAATCTAGTTTTTGACAGTGAGAATAGGAAGGTGAGAATGGACTCTAAAAAAGTGAGCATCAAACTAAAGCTGATCAAAGTTTGTTAAGAAAGGGAAGCTGAAAACTTGATCTTGGAACATGAGTTGGCATGTCTGCTATAGGTAGCAACTGGCATCCTTGAATGGCTCTGAAGGATGATGTAGGAGGCTTTCAGCAATTACCCACCTGATATGCTGAAGCAGAGAGTAGAAGACAGTGCGCAGTGACTTGCACAGTGCTGTTTGCTACTAGTCACTGCAGCATTTTTTTTCTCTCCCTTTGCCTCTTCCTGATCTATGTCGTTAATTCTAACATAGAAATTATAATTGAACTGCTGGGCACAGGTTTTTTTTTTAAATCTGAATTTCTGCATGCAAGGAAAGAGAAGCAATGTAATAGAGGTCCAGGTTTCTTGGGTTTTAATACTGAAGAATCCACACAGAGAGCTAATAGAGTAGTTTTAATCAGGTAATGCATTGCTGAGAGCTACTTGGTTTTCCTGGCTGATTTCTCAAGAGTAGCTGGCAGGAAGTAAAGCACTCACTTTCTATCTTTGAAGTCTGAAATGTTGGGCCATAGAGTCATCTTTGCTCCTTGTCTCATAAGAAAGCACTCTGTGCTTGGATAGATGAGGCAGACCCATTTGCCTTTTGAAGGAGAGATCCCCATCATGGAAAAGGGGTCCCAGGGCAACCCCAGTTTCACAGCTGGGTCTGATTTGTCTACAGAAATGTATAGATAGCATACTTTCTCTATGCACGGACTTGGCAGAAATCATTTTCCCTAGAGACAAATTTGTTTCACAAAATGAGAAAAATCTGTTGATATATATGTAAAATTTACAGTTGTTATGTATTAAGTCATTGATTCTGGATGAACTTCATAGTTATGCAGTTCTAAGAACCTTGGTGCCAGGGAGAGAAAATTGACAAGGCAGTAGCTTGTAGCATTAACTCTGTTTTTCTTGATGCTACTAGCCATCAAATCCATCAAGTCCCTAAAGAAACCAGAAGCAAACTGCTGGAATACTAGTTCAAAACTGTTTTGGTCATGTACGTGTATATAGCGTTCTTTCTTGGCAATGTATGCAGTGGCAGTAAGCTTAATTTGTTTTAAGCTTTTCTTTTTTCTTGGCAATTTTTGTTCCTTATTCATTGCAAGTAACAGATGGAGGGGAACTTTGCTTTTTGGTTATGGAATGGTTTTATTTAATTGCCAAAAGTTGTCTTATTATAGCATGAGGAAAAAGATCATTGAAAAATTGTTATAATAACTGACTGTTTATGTAGTTTACATGATAGATAGTCCTCATAATTTTATGTATGCAAGTAAATGGGGAATTGAGGGATGAATGAAAAATATGAACTTCTGTCTGTATGCATTCAGGAAAGACCTCATTCAAGTAATCTCACGCAGCTAGCTAGTAGCCCAAATAAGGGCTGTAGGTGCTGAGCTTCTGCAGTGCTCAGAAAATGTTGTATTTCAACAACAGTGTAAAAGCAGTCTATGTTCAGAGGCTACTTTTTTTCACATTAGTTATATCTGTCCGAAGTTCTAGCACATCTGGCTTTTTCACTAATAGCTTCATAGCTTGTGTATTAAACTCATTACAAGAGAAGGAGATACAGTGGAACCTACCCAAAAACATCTAGTTATTTAACAGACTGTTTTTTGTCCTTTACTGAGAATGCTGAGATTGTTCCAGTTCTCCTTAGGCTGCTCAACTACAAAAAGAAACTTCCCATGTAAAATTTGTGTTTATGTCGTGGATATCGTTTTGTTTTCAATTGTTTTTCCTCTTAATTTATGTATTAATTAAAGATGATACTCGTGTTTTTACCTGCAGTCCTGGAATCTTTTCATCACATAATATATAGACATTGGATAATTATGTAATATTACAGTGTAGTTTCTCACTTGGCAAGTTTGTCAGCATGATATATGGACAGGTGTATTTTTTTGCCAGCTTTTTTAGTTGTGACTGTGCCAATAACTTCTTGAGTACTCTGCGTTTGCTTCCATCCATTCTCCTTCTTTCTGATACTTCTAGTTGACTTTGTGATGTACTCTGCCTGATCTGTGGTGAGCGTCCTCAAAGGCTACAGGTTGCCTTACCCGTGAACCTGAAAATAGAAGCACTTGGTTGGTTTACTGTTTTTCTGCTTACTGACTCTGGAATACTTAAAAGCTAATAGAAATCCTAAAATACCAAAATGTATGAGTTACAGAGTACTTCATGATACTATAAAATGAGTGATTTTCTTCCCTTTACTGCTTTGGAAGACTACTACACAGGGAAGCTGGTGACTTATTGTTTCTTCTACATTGTGGAAAGTTCTGCACATGAACACGAAGTTAACACAAAGCATTGCAGAGAAAATATTTCTAACTTGCAGCAAACTAATAAGTAGTCACAGAAAGCTTAAGCTACCTCACAGTGAGATGAATGTGTAGCTGAAATACTACTGAAAGGCCAATACAGTAATAGAGTTGAAGGTTGTTATGCAAATGTGTGGCTTATTTAAGCTTTCCTATGTTCTTTTGCCAAACACTTTCATTTTGGCTCATTGGCTCTTATTCTAACTTCTTAGTTTGTAAGCTGAAAACTGAAAACGAGGCTAGCTTTAGAACTAGAAGAAATAACAAACTGACTTTGTTTGGATGTCAACAACTTCAACTGAAGGTCAGATTCTTTGAACAATGTATGCTTTTTTTGTTAGTGAGCAATCGCTATGAAATGAGTGATTTCACTTCTTGAAAACAAAAAGAACCAAGGCAGTATTGGGTCAACACATTTTTATAACTTTTAGAAAAGGTAATTAATATGAGGAAAATGACAAGTTTTACAGATTCTTTGTGATTTATTGGCTATAAAAGATTTTTTTAAGTTAGCTACTTCAGGTATATTGGACAAAATCATGTTTAATTTGTCAATTTTTTTTAGCTCTTCTTTTAAATGTTTTCTGATGCAAGGAATAATTTTGTTTCATAGCTGAAACCCTGAGACAAGAACGTGCAGTTAGGTTCTCTGAGAAATGTAGGGGTTTTTTCAAAAGAAGGGAAGAAATTCTGATACTAACCAGCCCAAAGACAAATGCACAAATATTTCTCATAGTTTTCAATACCGATTTCAAGAGCTTAGGGAATGAGGCATAAAGCTGATTTGTGAGATCAATTTGCAGTAATGGCTTCTTTAAACAAAACTTGACTGAATCCGAGTACTTTTGGTTCAGTTCCTGTAAAACGTGGTCTACTTTGTAAACTGTTCTTTTCATGATTAAAAGAACACTTAAAATAACAGTTAAAATTCACTGTTCCATGTGAACTTAAAAGAAATTACAATTTTGGCTTTTTTCTGATTTGGTGATTAAGTAGGCAAGCAGTATACTTAATGGGTGCAATAATAGTTAACACCTGTTTCAACTGTTTCATATTTGTATTGGATGGGACCTTGGCAATCCAATATATCTTGAAAAGTGAAAACCAGATATAAAATATTTCATGGTATGGAAGAAATTATAATAAACAGAGTATAGCTTAAAATATAAAATGCCTATTATGCACGTTTATTTAGTCTTTCCTTGTATTTCTGAAGCCTATGTTATCATTTTGTGTAAAAATAATCCGAGTTTTTGTGAAGTTCAGTTAAGTAATTATTGAATACAAGGAAGTAAATACTGTTTCCAAGAAACCAATACTTGCTGAGTGGGAGAGTTGGTGAAAATGAAAAACTTTGTCAGTCAGGAGTCAGTGCATGGTGTTAATTAGCGTTCTGCTTGGCGTGGCAGAATGGCAAATGATGTGGTCAAGCCCACTTTGAGGACGGGGCTGCCAACAGAAGGGTGTGGTGGTCTGGCTGGTGGTCTGGCTGGCGACCACATGTGGAATTCACCTGGATATACTGTCAAAACACAGATCTTTTTCTGTTTCTCGGTAGAGATGCTGATGTCTGTTTGTTGTGGTAGACATTGAGTTGAGTTCAAGGAATGCTGTCATTCACGTGGTAGTGCTTCTGCTGTAAAATGTGCTGTTACAAAATTAAAGAACTGTTCTTTTAATATTTGTGCCATACTTGTGCTGCCTGGTTTTTGATGAAATGTTGGCTTTGTGTTAACGTTGCAGTTAATATTAGTAAAATAATCTGCCAGGATATGAACGTCAGCTACGAATTCTGAGTGATTCTCAATATGACATTTCAAAGAGAAGACTTGTTTTCAAAGTCAGGGTTAATTCTCAAGATTTGTTTTAAAAAAAAAGTTGAGCTTAGGATGCAGTGACCTGTCAGACTTTTTTCCCTAAACACAAATTAACGCTTGCTTTTATCTCAGTTTGTCTGACTGAGGTCAGCCTCAATAGCTTGCTGGGTTGCAGCTCACTGTAGTGAACGCTGCGCAGTTTGGAACCCATTTTCAATGACTTGGGCATAAAATTAACATTTTGGGGGAACTATTTTGGGGCTCATTTCCCTGTCAATGATACCGAGCTGGTGGTGTTAGAACAGAATCCATTTTTCTTTTTAATTAAGAAAGAAGTGAGTAACTTATTCCTTGTTTGGCAATTGTTCCCATTTTCAGAAGCAACAAATCTCGGCCTCTTTTGGAGGGAAAGAAAGACTCTGAGATAGTAAAATCTTCACCATGTTAGGAACTACTAATGTTAAATTTTATTCTGTGTGTGTGTGTATGTATATATATATATATATATATATATATATATGTATATGAGTACTTCATTTAGAAGTAAACATGCATTAAATGTATGCAATATATAAACAATTAAAATTTTGGGGTTTTCAAGCATAACTTCACCTTATGAAATGGAATAACGTTACAGTAAAGCAAAATTATCATTACCAAGAGTTTGAGAATGGCAGAAGGAGAAACTAAGTGGAAAAATAGCTAACCTAGTTATAAACATAATGTACTGCTTCTTGTAGATTGTCTGACATTATTTTCTTAGCTTTAACCAGAGAAGAAGAAAATACCATTTCAAGCCTAACTCAATATTTTAAGCTACAGTTGAGTGTTTTTCATTCTGTGCTCATTGGAGATGACAGTTGTTAGGCCACCTTAATATTCAGCAGCTATTTTATACATAAAAGTGAGCACAGACATAACGGGCACATAGGAAATACTGAAATCATAGGAAGAACTGCTTTAGGATACAGCAGTGTGAAAGTTCAACGTATTCCCCCTCCTTACCTACCCCGCCCCCCCCAAAAACAAACAAACAAACAAAAAAAAACCAACCAAACAACCACACAGTACAGCCTTCCCTGCCTTTTGTTAGGAGCCACAAGACCTTAAAAGTTAAAATGAAAGACCATTCCTTTGTTCTACAGTAAAGCAATTGAAAACATTGAATAATGGCTAAAATTGTAAATGCCATTTGCTCCGCAACTTCATTAGGATACACTCCCATTCCCTCTTCTCCTTTCCATGCTTCTTGGGATCCGTGTGTTGTGTCATACAGTTGCTGGTCAGGTCAGGCTGTAAATCAGGTCACCAGAATGATTCAGATTAAAAACAAGCCTGCAATAAGAAACTTTGAATTTACATTGTCGGCATTCTACTTAAATGCCTCGCAGAGCATCACTGCCATTATCTAAGCCATCTCCTGTTTGTCTTCAGTTTAGAAGGCATGTATTTGCAGTTGAAACAAAATCTGTCTATTCTCAAAGCCACAACTTCAGCTTCTCATCTGTCATCTTCTCATCTATGGTTTGTCTTCTGGACCCTCTGATTAAAAGCACATTAGGCCCATCTATCATTTGAGTGGTTTGATACTCGTCTCCCTAAAATTTTTCAAAGCAATTTCTGACTTAGTGAAAGATGTGTGAAAACAACATGCGTCTATGAAGTACCTGCTGTCTGAAATTAGATCTTGTTTGCAATTTTTTTGCTAATGCATGAGTTGAATTTTGTTTCCAGAAACCCTGCTCTAGTGAAGCTTCCAGCAATGCACTCTTCTGTCACAGACGGTGTAGGTTTGGAGGGCAAGAAGAGCGCTGTTCTTTTCTCAGTTTGTGAAGGTGGGATTAACTCTGCAGCAAAGTGACTGCTTCACTGGTTTCTTCTGCTTTGACGCTGAATGAAAGAATGGGAACTTCTGTATTCAATTGTATAGAAATTTGTGGTCAAGGATTACTCCTTGCTATCTGTGTCAGAGACTCTTCCCGAGAAGCTCTTGAATACAGTGGCGTTGCTTCCTTTGGGGTAGGAGCAGTGGTCTGATGCCATTATCTTGGACCTTCTCAGTGACTTTTGCTCTGTCTGGAATTGCTTGTGTCACCAAAAGAGCAAATAGAATCAAGTAGCCGGAACAGCTGTGAAGGTAGGTGATGGGGCTAATTAGACATCTGTTCTGTGTACGAGAAATACAGAAAATTCCCAAAGACAGTGAATGTCTTCAGCAACTCAAGTTTCCAAGCAGGAAACTTGTTTTTTTTTCCCCCTCTTTTGTTTCCTTCACTTGGAATTTCATTTGAAGGCGTTCCTTTTTGGGGGAGAAAAGGCAATTATCCTTCTCATAATTATCTTGCTTCTGAAAGACCTACTGTGTTGTGGTTGCTGTGTCACAAGTTGCAACATAGATAAGCTACAACATATGTTATGTGCAAACAGTTGTAGCATTTTAAGTGCAATCCGTTTACATCACCCAAGAGCACAGTGAGAGGTTTAAATTAACGTGGGAGAGAATCCAAGCCCTAATCCCTGTTTTGTTCTTGAAACCACTAAGTTGCATCTTTGTTTCTTGTACGCTTGCAAGTCCTGTTCTGAAATGATGCTACTGTTGCTATTTTTTTCCTGCAGGCTTTTTGAAAAATATTTTTAAGGCTGACTACTTTGTTTATTGCCTATGGATTTCTAGGTTTGTGGTTGCCTGCTCTTCCTAAAGTCACTGTTGCCTTTTTTGTTGATCCAAATGTCCCAGTGTGGCTTCAAGACTGCAGGGCACAGCCTGCTTGCACACACCAGTGTCGATGCCCCTTTTCTCTGCTCTTCCTCACAGAAGCTCAAGACCGGGAATCCCCAGATCTGACCTCGTGCATTGCACAGTTTGATATAGCTAGAGCCATGCTCGGCATGAGGAGAAGGGTGATATTCTCCATTTTGTGCTTTTTACCTACAAAACTGTACTAGTCAAATTCATGGTTTTTCTGTTGTTGTTGTTTGGTATTTTTCCTCTGAGCAGTTTGTTTTCATGGACTCGATGCTTTCACCTCTCAGCCTCTAAAACCTCCTAGGCTGAGGAGCTCACAATGTTTTCCCTTCATGACAAATTCATATTTGCCCATTGCCAAGAGATACCAGCAGCCCCATTCAGTGCACCTTCTAGCTTCAGGTCACCTTCCTTGAATGCTGCTATGTATTCAAAAGTTCTAATGCTTCTGGTTTGCAGAACTGTTCTTAGTATCTAGGGCTGCTTTCAACTTTTCTGCTGTGTTGACTGTAGCAGCTCAGAAGTGCTGTTGGTCTAAAGGAGTATTGCATAAATTGTCACTGCCTGACAAGCAAATATAACAGCACAAAAGTGTGCTTGGGTTTCTGTGGTGCTTTGTCAGCCTCAGTAAACTGAAGAGCATTCAGTATTCTATCAAGTTTTTTTATTTTCCTTCGGTATTAAGAAAAAGTTAAAAGTAGAATAGAGGTACTTACTAATGTGATTCAGACTTAATATACTGCTTAGTCTTGTTTTGGTTCTGATTCTTAATCTTGATTTAGTGAATGCTGTGCCCTTCCAGCTTTCTGTTTACATCTTAATAGAAGCGCATGGCAAAGTGTGCAATGTGAATAAATCATTCAACTTAGGTGATCATAGATCTAAATTTGAGTTACAAAATATATATGTATAGTAGCTCTATTATGCAAATAAACACGTGCTTGGAACTGATCCTTTGCAAGTGACTCACGAGATGTTGTTCCAAGTATTAGTCAGTTGTTGATAAATGTCTACTGCATAAGAAATGACTTACCCAGAGTTATAATTTCACAGTAACATGGGCTCATTGATGGTTGTTTTTTTTTTGTATGTAGACCTAGAACTTTTCTCCCAGGTATTTTATAACCAGATGTCATTTTTGTTTTACAGCTGCTGCTGAGGGCAAAGGGAAAAGTGGGGAAGACTTTTTTCAGAAGGTAAGAAAGTTACTGTAATTCTATAATAACAACTGACTAGATAAAAAATGATGCTCTTTGTTCATTCATGATTTCTACTAATGAAATTTACGGTGCAGTTTCCACTGTGTGATCAAATCCATTTTTCAGTTTTGCTGTTTAAAGCCTACTAACCATCAGCTGTCCATAGACTGTAATGATAAGTGTACTCTTTGGTGTATGCTACTGTGATTCACTTAAAAGCTTAATTAGTCTTTAATTGGAAGTTTCAAACTAGTAGCAGAGGGTTCACCAGAAAGATGGTGTGGTGGTCCTAACATTTTTGTCTGTGCATAAACACTACATCCTGTTATTGAAGAAATGACATGAAACTTATTGTGCTATCATTGAAAGCATAAATATTTGGTTGAGAAATGCAAAGTCCTTTTAAGAAAGAAATGCACAATCCACACAGTGTTTCAATAAAGTCTGTGGTTAGACAGAGGCACGAAAGGACTGGGAAAAAATAGTCCCACAGCAACTCAGCTACAAAGAGAAACACGAACAAGAGTAATGGCTTTGAAATTGCTTTTTACAAAGCAACATGGGTATTTAAATGAATCATGTGTAAATTATTGTTTATGAGTCAATGAAGATAGTGCATATAGTATGCAAATAAAAATGAGCTGTTTTGTCTTTCTGCACACCAGAGAAGACAGTGTAAACCTTCAGGTTGTATCCTGAAATGCCTTGGAACTTCTTTATTAGCTGTCTGTTAAGCAAGTAGCTGCCCTTATTTTCCATATTTTGTTCATACTTAGAGATCATACTTTTAAAAGATATGTTTTTAAATGTGAAAGAGCACTTTATCCTGTATGAGATCAGCAGATGCCCTGATCAAGGCTTGAGGGGGAGGAGTGTGGACAATGGCAAAATATCTATTTTATTAAGTATTATATGGGATTCTTAGATTACATTCTTGCACTAGATTACATTAGACTACACCGAGACTGACAAATGAGTTACTTGTCTGAATGTGTTGCTTAATTTTCAATATTAGTGTGCACAGATGGGGGACGTGTTAAGAATTAATCTTTAGAATGTTATTAAAATGTGTGGATTTGTTTTAATTTGATGCAACAAAACCTTAGTAGCAGGTACTTTGTTCTACACATCACTTCACAGTACAATATTTCCTCACCCTTATGTAACATGGCTCATAATTCTTACAGCTGGATGTTTCCTTAGTGGAGTTGAATGACTTGCATGTTTAATGTGTTTGGATACTTGATTATTTACTATAGGTATAATCTATCTTAGAATTACACAGTTGTTAGTGTAGCAAAAAATCCTGTTTTGAATATAATAGAAGATGAAATGTCCTGTGTGAATAAGAGTATATTACTTAGCAATGTTGATATGTCTATTTCAGCATTAATGCATTGCCATAAGCCTGTTAAGTTATTATTTAGGCACAGTGTGGATGTAACAACAGGTTAAAAAATGCTTCACTTTAACTAAAGCTCTTCTTGGTGTCTGAGCAACTCGGTAGTTTAACTTACATTAGTGCATCTTCTCTGTACATACATGTGATGCTGCAGCAATAAAAACAGATGGAAGCTATCTTCACAAGTTTTCTTTTTGTTAAAAAAAAATCTTTGGACAGTGTCTCATGGCTTACTCACCGTCTCTGTCTGTGCAATTTCCTTTAATCAGGGTAACGTTTTTTCCTTTCTCTCATGTGAAATGAATAAGGCAGTTTCTGGAGGTAAAATGAAGACTTCTGATGTATTTCAGGTTGTGTAGTGAGGAAGAGCGATTTGAAACACTGGAAACATATTGGAAGCTAAGGGAGCAAAATACTTGCAGGAACTTGCAGTATGAATTTGAAGGTGTAGTAAATACATGTTAAAATGGTTTTTTAAAATGAGTCTCTCTTCAGGGCTGTATTATCAGACTTTGGAGTTGATTGGTGAGGAGAAGGTTGCCACTTCTGAGTGACATCTAGATTTGAGGGTGTAATTTCTGTAAATACTGTTGTGTATAACATCTTCAGACAGTACAAATGTTTTCTGACAACGTGTTGCACTTACTGTGGATTGAAAGGAGTGGGCTGGGTGTGAGAAGTTTTCATGCAAGTGCTTCAGTGACAATGGCCAAAGGCTCAGAAGGTGATTCAGTTTGAGAGAGGCAGATAAAAAGGGAACAGAGGAGGCCAGTACTGGAGGCAGCAAGGCCATGCTGATTGCTTGCAGATGGCCTGGCTTGGTGGCTGGGCCATGAGAGACAGCTCAGCTAGTGTAAGCTAGACATCAGGAGGAACACAAGTTACTCATGGTCCCTGAGCTGGGCTTGAATTCTGAACTCATCCACAATTATTAACACAAGTTTTGTAGTGCTAAGTTTTTTTTTACTGATCTTCCAACATGAGTGAGCAGTATTGCTGCCATTAATTTTTGTAATAAAGTAGACTTTAATAGATGTGAACTGCTCCTATCAACTTCTTACTTGAAAAGCTTAATAACAGTTCAAGTATCAAGATGCAATATTTCACTGAGCTTATTAGCACAACCGAGTACGTGTTCTGCTGATGGAGTTGCAGAATTTGCCCTTGTCCCACACAGCCAAGAACTGATGGGAACAAGTATGGCTATCATTTCTGCCATACTGTGGGTAAGATGGTGGTGATATACAACTTCCATTTCTCTGGAATTAAATATGAGAAAGGGAAAATAGCTAAGTGTTCTTCTCTAGTGTTACTTAATAATAATCTGAGGACTTCATCATGCTTCCAATATTTTTTAAGCTTGACTACTGCTTCAGACTTGGGAAAGCCTAACATAGTCTTACAGATTTTTCAAAACCTCTGGCAGTTGCTAATTACTTAACAAGAAAAAAATAATAGTTTTCTCTCCAGATCACTCTGTGACAGGTAATATTAAGTATGGACTGGTTGGCTGCTATTACATAAAGCAGCTAATGTAGAAGATCATTGTGGGCCTTGCTCTCTCTATTACTGTTCTTATTTTTTCTATGAGAAATATTTAATATAGAATTATTACTTGATCTAAAGCCCATTTGCAGTTGATGGTAGAATTTTTCCATTGAGTTCCATAACATCTGGTTCACACCTCATGTGCTAGCAAGGCCCTTCCCAGACAAAGCCAGGACGTTGTTCCAGGGAACGTATAATTTATGTAGCATTATAGATATGCATGGCACTTTCATGTAAAATGTAAGAAGGTGATGGGTCTCTGCCTTAAGGAATTGGTAATCCGAAACAGATGAGGTTGGCTGCATGGACAGAGGGGAATTTAATACATCATTTCTGCTTGCTTTTTGTTCTGGCCTCCTTGTCTTGCCTTTATCTTTTTCTAATATTTGGAAATCTTAATGCTAAATGATAACCTCTCACTCTGAAATTCCTCAATGCATCAGTGTACGTAGAACTTGAATCACAGCACTGATGGGAGGATGCTGGGATTCAGTTGACTGGAATTCTTAGGCTAATATGAGGCTTTGTGTTCAGAAAGAGGGCCTCTGGAAATGTGCGCATGGGGTTCAGCCCAAGTGCTTAACTGTAGGTTAGATGTAAGCTCCTCAGTGCAATGGAGTTCAGTGTCTAAAGGAAGGTTAGAATTTTCTTGACTCATTTTCTTAGTAAAATGAGACCTTTGAACATACTGCAGCTGTTTTAGAAACGTTAGTCAATGAAACTATCCTTTAAAGCTAGCTATTTCTCCAGGATAAAGATCAGAAACAGTACAATAGAAGATTAAAAGAAAAAAACAAAACACAAATAGGCATACCTAATTGCATCTTTGATCAATTGTTGGTTAAATTCAAATTGTCATTTGAATTCGTTAATAATGAATGTATGAACTAATGAATTAGTTAATAATGAATGTACATTACTTTCAGTTTAGGATGCTCTCATAACAGAGCCAGTAAGGAAACAGCCTCAAGTTCAATTCATTTAAGATAAAAGTATTGTATTCTACAAAACCCTTTATTTTCATTTGTTTATTCTTTGAAGAGCATTTTTTAGGATGATGTTAAGCAGACATGAACTTTTGCAAAGTGCATGTGTGAGTATACTGACAGAGTCATTGTGTACATGAATGCTTTTGTAAGTACATATTTATACAAATATAACCCAAGATGTCTTTGTGTGCTGTAGGTCACGCTGGAAATTGGTCAGTATTGCTTCTTAATTTTCGAGCATGAAATGTGTAGGTAAAGCTCTAAATGTGGATGGCTTTAGGGCACTTTGAGACATAAGTATTAATCATTGACCTGAAACTGAGATGTCCCAGACTGATTATAATCATTGTTCTGCAGTAACTTTTGATGGAGTTTTCATGTGTCTTCATCCATGACTTCTCTGAAACTTTGTATTTGTAATTAATGTTTCCCTAGGGCTATACTCTCATTTCTGATGGCACTAGTGCTGCTATTGGACTATGGGTTTCTTCCAGTGCTATGTATTTCGCTAATTAGATATATTGAGTCCATGTTTAATTAGGCACCATCGTTACTGTGAGCTTCATCTATATTTCAACAGTAAGAACCAGGAGCAGCTGTGATTTGCAGCTAGTGGCTCCACACCTCCGATTTTTTTCTGTGTAGAAATCAATTCATACATCTCCATTAGCATTAAAATATATGTAGGCTTCCAGCTCAGAACATATGTTAAGGGTTTGCAAAAGCCAGTCAGTCCCAGTACTTGCTTCAGTGTTAGTCTGTAGTGCCATGAGCTTCTAATTTGTTTAGCTTCCTCTCAGCTAGCTTACCAGGAAGATAGAGAGATTGCTCCAAGATATTGGTATGGATGAGAGTTGAAAGAATGTTGGTAGTCAACATTTGCAAGAAATCTTGAGATTGAGAATTTGGTCCCCCTTTTGGCAAAACCACAATAAAAGGAACAAAGAGATTATTCAGGTTAGTTCAGTAAAGCAAGTATGTTCACTTGAACTTTACACTTAGTTAAGGGAAGTCTGAGTGAGTTAAGGGAAGTCTGAGTGATGGGAAGACAGTCTTCTTGCAGAAAAGTGTTTGTCACATTTCTACTGTAGCATTGTTCTGTTAAGAGAATGGAGTACTCATGAGACCTTTAAAATGCAAATGAAAAAATCATGATCGTTAGCTTAATCTTTGCTGCTTCTGATATAGTGGGAGTGATTTTGAGAGTTAGCCTGCAGTATGGAAATGCTGTCTGATGGGTCTAGTTCTTAAGGCTTCGCATGTCATGGTCACGTAAGAGCATTGACTGTCCCTGCTGATGCTGTTGGGCTCAACTCCTCCTGTCAGGAGAGGGCATTTTGATCCTTTTAATGGAGTGAGGAGTTGCTTCATGATGTGGAGTTCAGCCGGAGGTCCAGCTAATCAGTTTAGTTGATGAGGAAGTCCTATTTTATGTACTCTTACTGCTATACTTCAGATCTTGTGCATGATCTCTTGCAGTTTAAAGCAAGACCACAGTCCCCATTGAGATGCTTAATTCTTTCCTTTCTCTGAACTTTCTAAAAGAATTTTGACCCTGAAATGCCTTGATTCTTTTGTGAAACTGTTGAAAGAGGAGGTGAGTGAGAATGATGCACATGGGTTCTGGATTTTTAGGAAGGGAATTGCCTGTTCTACTTGGGGGGAGGGGAAAGAGTTGGCTGCCAGTTGCTCTTCCAGAAGCATGCTGTGGGATGTCACTGCTAAGTAATATTCTCAGATGAATTTTTGTTTTTTTTCTCCTATTACTTGTTTAGAATTTATGTTGTAACACAAATAAATTTATAGTTTTTTTGCATGCTCTTTGTAAAAAGAGTTGAAAGGTTTTATATTTTCACACAGAGGGTGGTGAAGCACTGGAACAAGTTGCCAAAGAAGGTTGTGGATGCCCCATCCCTGGAGGCATTCAAGGCCAGGCTGGATGTGGCTGTGGGCAGCCTGGTCTGGTGGTTGGTGACCCTGTACATAGCAGGGGGGTTGAAACTAGATCATCATTGTGGTCCTTTTCAACCCGGCCCATTCTATGATATATTGTTTTAGCCATTTAGTCAAAAGAAAAACATGATCTTGGATTAATATTTCAATTGAGGGCTTGTAAAACATGGAAGTTAAGTCAAGGAAAGGCTTAAATCCTTCTCTGTAGGTAAGGGCAATTGACTGATAACTTTCTTCTCTGTATTTATAAAGGAAATAAGTACAGAGTTCAGTGAACATTACTGGTGCAAGAGGTTTGCTTAGTGCTGTTTTTAGATGCAGCAGCAATACTTAGTGGACCTTGTCTTAAGAATCACTTCCCCAGTTCATTTTAGGTAAAGTGTAGGTTTAAAAAAAAAAAAAGATGCTGTGTGCTTGTTCTCTTTTATTCTCTTTTACTAATCTGATGATACTGTAGTGCAAGCTGATATTGTTTGCAGGTGCTACCTTAATTGCCTTTACTTACTATATATTAAATAGCTTCCTGAAGTATTATAAGCTGATATCCATTGATCAGTACTATGAGTAAATTACTATACTGTCTATGATGGCAATTTTGTTCTCTAATTTTAGCTTCCCTGTTTCATCATTCTGCATGTGATTACCTTCTTGATAATTACGTTAAGAATAGTTTCTGAAAATGTACTGAAGATGTTAGTATGAGTTTTGTTAATCTGGGCTAGGGTATAGTCCTTTAAAATATCCTGCTTGGCTTGTTTGTGAAAGTCTTAACATTTGTACATGCAGACCACAAAATTACAGGTCATGAGAAGTTAAAGGAAAGCATGTTCATATTTTTGCTTAGTTTTTGGCTGGAGACTGTAGAAATACTATTTGGAAAGAGAGATGTTTTCTGTTGCATTTTTATACCTGAATCTAGATTAGCTGGAAAATTCTGAAACACTTTCTCTTTTTTGGATGAGGTTGTTTTGGCATTTAATGTAGATAATTTTAAATTAAAATCAATTGGAAGAAAATGGACTAATTCATATGTGAAGATCAAATTCCTCTGATCCTGGAATAAATAACTCGCAGTGGAATAATGAGAAAATATTTTCTTTGCCAATGTTTAACCTTATCCGTGTGTAGGGTATCCCAGATGATAGTCTGTAAAATAATTTCAATATTAGCCTTTTCAAAGACAGGTCAAGTTGCAGAAGGACTAGCCTTCTAGAAGGACTAATAGAAGGAGTAGTTGCATACAGGTGGTTTGTAAAGACATTTGGGGTTTTTAGCAGTTGGAAAATACAGGAAAACGTTATAGCTCGACCTCACCCTCCAAGGGATGCATGCGTTTGTCTCCTTGTATCTGGAAGGCTCCTTCTTCAAATTGCTCTTTGCAGAACCTTGCGCAAATGGCACTGAATCATTGCTCTGCTTTTTTTATTATCCAATTGTATATTTTTCAAGTATCTTTCCTTGCCTCACGTCTGTCTATTTTCTACTGCCTCAGAGATGAGAGTGATTTTGGTATTCATGGATTGGTAGTCTGTAGTTATTCAGTTTAACTTTTTAAATATGTTGCCCAATCTGCCTGCTCCAGTGACTTGGCAAGAAGTAACTTTACCTCTAGCCTTGAGGTTACTGGAGGTAGTTCTTGTTGGAGAAAGGATTTCTATTTATTGGTGACAAACCACAATGGGAGTTTGTTGCCTACATTCTCTGCTTACTGGAATGTTGTATCAGTACTTAAAATATCTGCAATTGCATTGGAATGCTGGTTGTTGTTGTATTTTTTTTAACTAAGATTATTTTATGCAGAATGTTGAGCTTGAAATGTTTGTAACCAGGCCCTTAGACAGGCTTTGCAGTCTTGTTATCAGAAATAGTGCATGTTGGTCTGTGAAACACTCCAAGCAGGAAAACTAAGTGCTTCACGTTAACTTCCATTGTTTGATAGTTGAAAGCAAGGTGTGTTGCGGTAGTTACTATGTTCACACTAATTCTCAGTGCCATTTCAGGTGACAGAGACAAAGCTGCTCTTGCAGTGCAAGGCCACCCTTGGGCTCTGTGACCAGCAGGCTTGCCGTGGCTGCCACTGAGCAAGAGACTTAGCTTTGAGCATCTGACTCCTTTCAAGTCCTTTGTTTGAAAGTGATTTGGGTTGTGTTTTAGACCTTTCAGCAGAGGGATTCTCTTACTGACTCAAAACTAAGAATGCAGAATTCTAGGGGCTGTAGGTTACCATTTCAGCTCCTTGCACTAAGGCAATGAAAGCTGAAGTACCATCTAGACTCATCTGGGGTTTTGTTGGTGATCTAAGCCTTAGAGGGATGTGTTTTTCATGTCTAAATTAGACAACCTAGAAGGAAATGACTTTGAAGTCAGGAACTCAGATGTTCAAAGCACTGCTTGGACAAACAATTAAGAACTACCAGCGGGCATACAATTTAACTGCTTTCTAGACTTTTTTAATAGAAAAATGAAAAAAAAAACCTATTTGCAAAACCTATTCCAGTATGTTAAATAAGAAGTTCTTAAATGTAGATTGCGATACATGTACTTTTCTAAAATTGGAATTTAATTTGTTAGTTATTTTTTTGAACCTATAACTTTTCATTGCTTCAGTGCTCTGTGCCTTGAAGAGGCCTGTACATGCCCCTGAAAGTAATGGCTCCTATTTATTTCATGGAACAGATACTAAGAGCACAATAACACTGAGAAAGCAAATTCTCAGCCACAAAACAGTCTTTTCTCACAAAGTCACCACATTTAACTATACATAATTGCCAGCAATGAAGAGCAGCCTCATGATGCACTCAAAAATCTGCATCAGTGGAGACTATCCACTGTTTCACAACTGTTATGACAGCATTGCTGGTAGGAAAATGTTGCCTATGCAGTCCATCTTTCATCAACTCAAACAGATGGGAGTCAGAAGGCACCAAATACAGACTATATGGTGGATGTAGTAGGAGTCCAGCCAAGATTGGCAAAGTTCTCCACAGTGTCAAGTCCCATACCACTTGGAATACTATTGTGTTTCAAGAGAGAGGTTGCTGCCTTCTCTGGCCTGACTTTGGAAGTTCAAACCTTAAGCTTAGTCAGTGTCATGATATAGTAATCAGGCTTGATGGTTTGTCCCAGTTCCAGAAATCCAGACTGACCACCCTTTTCTTATCCCAAAAGACAGTACACATCCCTATACCTGCTGAGAGCTGTATCTTGAATTTTTTTCTCTGATAGAGAATTCATGTCATCGCTCCATGGACTGCTGTTTTGATGCTGACTTGTTATGGTGACACCATGTATTGTCACCAGTAATGATGCAATCTGGGAAACTGTCACCTTCAGCCTTGTATTGGTTCAGTAGGACCTGATAAGCTTATATGCTGTTCTTTCTCTTCCTGTGTGAGCATCTGTGGGACTTGTCTGGCAAAAGCCTTGTGATATTGCAGTATTACCACCATCGCTTCCAATGCATTGAAGCTGCTGTTCAGCTCTGTACGTGATTCCCTGATCGTAGTCCACCGATCTGTGCTGGTGAGCTGACTGATTGGATGCTCTTCATTTTGTGATGTGACAGCTGTGCATCATGGCCATCTGGAATGTGGCTTGTTCTCAAGTGGCTGTCACCATTGCTGAAATGCACCATCTATCACCTCACTGTGCTCATATCCACTGTTTGTTCTCTATAAATGTTCAGCAAGCATCACTGAATTTCAGTGGATGACATTTTTTCCATGTGGAGGAGTTGTGACACACCTTTGCTTTATTCTCACTTCCATTTCAGGTGCCTTTGTGTCAGACTGCCCCTCACTGCCATCTGTTGCATGGCAAAAATATGTAATGAAATATTGGTAAGAATGGTCAACCTCTACTGCCACCTGACCAACATCTGCCTCTGGCATGAGGGGATGACATAACAAAACAGGAGGAATTAGTTTCAGAACAGCCCTCATATTTTCTGTTGTAGTTAACAAGGTTGAACTGAGGAGACTGATTTCCCACACTGAAAGAGAGAGAGTTCGTTCGTGAAATGAATTGCTTGTTTATTTCCTTTTTTTGATTGATAGCTACATTAGTGATTTTAAGTTCCTTTTTGTTATTTCAGTTTGAGTGAGTGAGTTTATGTTGATGTTTTTTAAAAACAAAAACAAAAACACATACAAACAATTGCAGTGATGCCCTGGCAGATATAGAAAGATGACAGATTCAGTTTTCACCCCTTTTTATTTGCACTATGAGTAAGGACTAATACAGAAATATGTGAGATGGATCAAACCCAAGGGCCAGGAAAGTTTTTTTTTTTTTGGTTAGCTTAACACAAATTGTAACTGCTGCCACTGAACATAATGCTCATAAGTAAAGAAAAGCCTTTTCTTCATCTATTTTGTCTGAATTATAAAATGTTTGTGTTTTAAGGCGATGTTGCTTCATTGTTCCTTTGCATTGAGAGCATTCCAGCTTCCATCCAAAATCAGCTGTTTTAATGTAAAAACTCTCCAAGTGTTTAAACTATAAATTTCTCAAATCCTGAGTAGCTGCAGTTCTTGGAGGCTGAAAGCTTTTCCTCCAACTGTCTGAGCTGGAAGTCTCTTTTTTTTTTTTTTCTTCTTGAAGACCCAATGATCTGCAACTAGAGCCAGTTTTATATTGTCAGGGCACAGCCCTATTTGTTTTGTCTCCCACATCTTGTCATCTTCTGTTTGTTTTTCACTGTATGTATTACTTGTATCTTTTGGCTGTATAAATGCCATGATTTCTTTTGGGAAAGGGGAGATGAAAGAAGTTGGAGATGAATAAATGAAGAGTTTCTCCCTTGAGAAGAACCACCTTGATTGTTTACTGTGTGATTAAATCTTGCTGACAAATGTGCCTAGTCCTTCTGGTCAGTTGATTGTTCAAGGTTGAGGTAGTATAGATTAGTGCAAATCCTGCTACTTTCTTACTGTGAAAAGAAGGGAAACCTGACCAGAGGTGATCTTCAGCAGTCTGGATGGTCAGAAACTCAAATTTACTCATCCCTTGACTGAATTCTGTTGTATAACTGATGCATTTGTACTAATATAATGTGTATATACATGCATTACTTGCAGAGCAAGTTCTGTGTTCTGTTTTGTTAATGTGAGAGCAGCACTGTTGTTCTCAGAGTATGTTGTGTAACTCCGAGTTTTCACTAATAAAGTATTCCATTGCAGCATGCAATTGAGGTTTTTATGGAGTGATTCCAAGTTTGTTTCAGGGGAAAAAAAAAACTAGAAAATCCTGGTTAATATTGTCTTACTGTTTTGGGCACTTAAAACTGAATAAGTTGGAATGGTAAAATAAAATGTGAAGCTGATGTAACAGTCATCTATACTATGCAGAATTTCCTTCAAGTTTAGCAGCTGGAAAAGCTGGTTTCCTTGTGGCATTTCTGCCACGTACAGTAAGTATTTTTTTTTTTTAAGTAGAAGAGATAGAACTCTTTGTATTTTTGATCTGCTTCATAAAAGTTCTTTAGCTATCTGTTTGTAATATATAAGCGTTATTTTTGACATACAGCTCCAATCCTTCTTAAGGGTTCCTGCGACATCCCTGATTTTTCAAATGTAACAAGTTACTTTTGTGGCAAACCTTTTTAGGTAGTTTTGATTCTCAAATTGCTTGACAGACAAGAGGTTATTTTAATGGGTTAAAAAGTAACTGTTGCAGTAGAAACTTCTATTTTATTATCTAATATGTAATTTTCAAATAGATGGAGAAGATAATTATGCTCAGATTGGAATTTATTAAGAAGTTTACTGCTTAGAGTTCAAAGCCAGCAATGCTCTGATTGTGGTTAAACTTCAATAAATGCACATAATTTAAATGCATCCAGACATTTTTCTGCATAACTGCCTGATACAGGAGATAAACTTATCTTTGTAGTGACCAAATTGTGAACCTTCTTTTTCATCTAATGTGGAACTTCTTAGGCTCGTGTTCTGAGAAGAGCCTGGAGGTATTGGGCAGCCAAATCTCAGAGCTTGGTAATTAACTCCTTTTCCTTTGAAGATCTTGTGTATCTTTGTATGTCCTCAGAATGCGTGCACCTCTGAAGCCACTTACTTTGATTTTCTTTTGGTTTCTTGTGACAAGTATGAAGGGTTTAATTTCTTTAACAAATTTCCCAGCTTTGAGAGGTTACGGTACTGATGGGACATGAGCATTATTCAAGACAAATGTTATCCTCTCTGCTTTTGTCTCTTCTGTTGTAGTCCTCTGTATGTTGGGACTTTTTTCACTCAGTCTTGCTTTCTTATTTGTTTCAGCATCTCCCTTCTCCTTTCATTTCTTCCTTGCTATTTTCTGTGCATTTCTTTTCCTGCTGTACAATTAGGAATAACTGGCCTACAGCCCTCTGTTAAACAAGTAGATTCTTGGAAATGGAATTTTTCACATCTGGATTGGAAAATTGTGAGAAGCAGGTATACGTTGCTGATAGAATTTCATCCTCTGGAAATGTCTTATTTCAGCTATAATTTATTTTCTAATAGTTGCTGAAACAAAAAATGTAGTATCATGAGGTGTGGCTAACACTTGTAGTTTTTCCACATGGTGTGCTAATCTGGAAGTTGTTCTGGTGTACTACAGATTTGAATGGAGAAGATAATGATTCTTAGCAAAGTCTGCCTTAATTTTGATCTATACTGCCGTTGAAAAATTATTGGTAATGCAGCTGATTTCTTAATACATTTTCTTCTTAGAAGTGACTTTAATTGTTTTGGACTTGTTAAATTATTGCTTGTGTTTCTTACCAATGACTAGAAATGCTAAAATACTTTGTTTCGTCCCATTCCCTCACCCCAATCATGGGTGAGTTGATGTTTTTGGATAATATCCATGTTTTTTATTTTATTTTTCTCATTTATTATAATTGGTGTAAGAAATCTGAAGAATGTATTCCTGTGTTTTCTCTGCTTGTGTAGAAATTAAACAAATAGCCTTTATGGAGGTGGAGCCCTGAGAGCTGCCATCTGAAAAGCTCTTTTGTTGTTTCCTATGTAATTCCTACTTATGCAAATCAGGTATAAATTAGAGGAGCTGAATTAGTGTTTTTCCTAATATAATAATTTATTGCATAAATTTATGATGAGCACTTGTGTACTTGTTACTAAATGATGTTAGTGAAGCAGAGAGAACTGATTACTGAAATTTTCAAAGGAGCAAGGACCTTCTGTTGCTGGACAAAATCCTGTCTGTGTACCAACAGAACTGGACAACTTACTCAAGATAAAATTTATCAGGGTCTTCTATAATTAGCAAATTTATTAAGAGCACCTTGTTTGATCCAGCCTGGGATGGTATTTGTTTGTTTTCACTAGATGTGTTTTCTTGACATCTGATACAGCCATCCTGTCATGGACTAATATGGGCAGATTTTCCTCATTTTTTTTCAGATAAAATACTGTCTTGGTACTCATGTTGATCACATACTGCCATCTCTAGTGCAGTGAGAGGTGTTTCATCATACTGCTTGATGAGATCTCAACACAGAAGAGCTTTTTAGTCTCAGTAGAGACATGACCCATGTATTTTAGAACTGAATTTCAGTTTTGTCTGTGAAGTCTTTGGAGTCATTTGGCTCTTTCTCCCATGTTAATGCTAAATGAGTTCATAATGCATTGTAACTGTCATTATTAAATTATAGCTAAGTATTATCTGTCTGGTGGATTTCTTTCTCTAAAGCAAAAAAGGCAACAAGTCTATTGAGCCAAATGATCACGTGGCTTTTGAGGTGCGTACGTGCTCTTGCAGAGTTTTTTTTCCTGTGAACTAGCTTGAGATTTACAGCTGGGTTGCACAGTGTTTGATTAAATACTGTCAAACTTATTATCTGAGCAGCTAATCTGGTAAGTAAAATTTCTGGTTTCTGAATAGGCTCATCTTAGGAAATTGCACTCAGGTGAAGATGAGGCAAAAAAAAAACCACCCAAAAGCAAAAAACCTTTGAAGGCAAATGGCTGCATCTTTAGTCATCTCAAAGGAGTTGTTTTGAATTTAATGGTCTTTGCTTAGAAAATATTTAAAGGTAACTAAGTATTTTTACTGATCTGTAAATGTTTTGAAATATGCTCTGAGGTGGAGCACACTGGGGCTGGTATTGCTCTCTTGAACTTTCTGCAAACAATAGAGCAGCAATATGCTGCAGGTTGTTATTGGCTAGCAACCTGGTCTAGAGAGAGGTGTCCCTGCCTACAGCAGGGGGTTGGAAGTAGGTGATCTTAAATGCCTCTTCCAACCCAAAGCATTCTGTGATTATTGATTTGCTTTTAAGATTTGTACGGTATTACCAGAGATCAGCTTCACCTGTCACCAAAGAGCTTTCTCAAGGAAATCAGCAGTGATATGAGTCAATTACTTGGGCTAGCTATGACTAATACCAACAAATGAATGGTCGTATATAGTAATCAGTCTTGTCAGAGTGTACTCCTATCTTTTGTAGGAGAACAGTAGAAAATAAATTCTTCTTAAATGCTTTTTCGCAGATTATGGAAGAAACAAATACACAGATTGCTTGGCCATCAAAGTTGAAGATTGGAGCAAAATCAAAAAAAGGTACAGTGTTTCATTCTTTTTATTTATATTGTTTGGGATGAGTTCTTAAGAGTAAAGCTACGGAACAAGAAATTCTGTCTGTAGAATAACCTTGGAAATAGCGGACATATGATTTTTTTTCACTTCAGTTTTTTCCTTCTTATGGGAGTTTCTTGTTGAAATTTTGAACTTGATGTGGATATCTGGTGTACAAGTCTATCTTAAGTAGCTTGTGCTTCTGCAGGTACTTTATCAACACTGAACTACTTCTGTCTTCAGCATGCATAGTTGCTTCTGTGTAATTCTATGTCTCACCCAAATGATTTCTTTATTATAGCCAAATCTAATTCATTTTTCTGGTAATGTATACTGTGGGTCTCCTCTTTCTGCTTAGTTTTGTTTTCTCTTCGTCTTTATAGATTGAGAAGATGTGTTTTGGTTAAACCCAGTTAAGATAACATATGTCCTTTGTATTCCTGACAGTGAAAGGCTATGATTCTTTAGTTTCTTAAAGAAACTGAATTAGGGCTGTTCCTTGCTAATGGCTGATATTATCTCTTTGAAGTTGTGCCTCTTTTAGAAGTTCCGATGACTAAAATGTATCGAGAGTACTGTTGGGGAGGTCTTCCTGAAATTTGCCTTGTGGTTCTGTTCTTAAAGAAATGCAGCTGAACGGTAATAATACTTCCTTCTCTGCAGAGAAAAAATGAAACTAGGAATGTTTTTCAACGTTGCCTGTATTTTTGTTCAGGCTGATACATATTTAAACCTGAGAAAGTGGAGTTCAAATAACTTCTGGCTTGTTTAGAAAGTAATGGTGGAATTGTAGCCAAACTTTGTAAGTGAAGATGGTCTTATGAGAAGAAAAATAATCTCTTCAGAAACATATAGGTTTAATAACATCGTGTAAAGTGAGATTCAGTCTCTGAGGTACTATCCCACATACTCTTGAAGTATGAATTTTCCACCTGTATAGAGGGAAAAAAAGAACTGGAGAAGGGAAAACAAGGAGCAAGAATTCAGGCTGGAAAAAGATGCTGTTATTGTGCATGTGTATTCATATGTGGGACTAAGTTGCTGCAAATCCAAGCAAAACAAAAGTTCTTCAGGAAACCATGGCAGAGAAAGATGATGATTGGATGATGGCAGCTTTTTTTTAAAGGAAGGAAAGAAAGCATTGCTTGCATTTGTTTTCTTGCCAAGTTAAATGAGCCTAGTTCTGAAGCTGAAAAGCATGGGTTAAAGGCCACAAAGAGGGATGAGAGAGTTGGCTGGGTGGAATTCTGGATTGATAATTAAAAATGCAGATTAAGTAAATTAAACTCTTTTTTTAATCTCCAAGACAAAAGAATGTTAGATTGTAAGTGAGGCTCTATAAGTATGTAAAATGAATTTAAATACCAGGGGAAATAAAATAGCTGAAAGTTATGAGCTGGTAACAGTCAAAAACCAATTGAAGGGGAAAAGAAATGCATAATATAGCTGAGCATACTGAGTGCTTCTTCAGTGAGTGGTTAACTTGGAAAGCCATCATGCCAGAAGAAATTTTAGATAGCGATGGGCTGCAAATAAGTCATTTGAGCAATATGCTGAACTACTAAAAATGTTTCAAATGCCTGTGAACTGCAGGGTGGCTCTTGAGTTAAGGCTCTTACTCTCTAACTAGCTTTATTCTGGGCAGTTGTGTGTGTATATATACACCTAAGATAATAAATTACAGTCTGTGTACAAGGAACCCCTTAACCCAGAGGTTCCCATTTCTTGTGGAATAAAGAGTAGTTTATATATTCTGTTTACATTTGCTGTCAATTGTTTGCAATTCTGTAACTTTCCATCTGTGGCTACAGCAGCTGTTTATATGGGGAAAATACTCTAAGTGTTTAACACACTCCAGCATTGCTTAATGATGCTGTGATTGAGTGGGGAGCCCGAAACAAATAACTGGCCAGCTCTCAGTGGACTTGAACTCTGAGAATACTATCTTTGCCATCTTCTTGGCTGGAAACTGAGTGCCTGATTAGCAGTCATTCAGTGAGGGAGAAGCAATTACTGATGCACAGTGTTGCAGCCCAGATATATCTTGTATCGTAGCATAATCAAATCTAACCCCCCTTTTCACAGTAGTTTGCCTGCGATTTCAGTAGCATCATACTCTCTTGGTATATGTAGCTTTTGGTCATTCAGTTTTTGTCCCAGAAGATAAAGAGAAATCATTAGGACACTTAAGTCTGTGCTGCTTCTGTCATGTCCAGTCTACTATGAAGTATTTTTTCTTCTTGCTGTTGTCAGTTCTTTGTTTGAGGTTGTTAATGCCTTTCCAGGAAGGACAGCATACTGATTTCTTTTCTGATTACAGCGTTTTAGTTGAAATATGTATACGATCTATCCATATTAAGGTTCAGAAAGAATCTGAAGGTGAAGTTCTGTACAAGCTGTTGAATCTTATGCTGATCCTGTGAGGAGAAATCTGTGATAAATGAAACATTCAGGGTAGAAACCTTTAAGTTGCTAATCTTTATTTCATGTTATATTCACTACAACTTATACAGTAACAATTGTGAAATGCTATATATTGTCTATTGTAATAGGAGTTCGCTCAGGCTTGATAAATGCTTTCTAAAATTTTTGAATTGCAAAATACCTGTGTCTGGGAATTATATATAGAGTTTATACCATTTAATAATTAAAAATTCTGTTTCAGTATGAAACTGCTAAAAAAAAAAAAAACAACAAACAACAACACTTAACAAGGGCTAGAATTCACAAATCAATTATCAGCTCTCAATAGTTACATAGAGACAGAAACAGGAATTTCCTGGCTTTAATGAATACCAGATGCTGCAGCCTTGCTTAAGTGATGAGGGTAAAGTATTTTGCAATGCATGTTTAGAAAACACACAAACAGGTAGTCTTCCAGTAGAATCTTTAAGAAAGCTATTTGTTCACGTTTTCAAAGAAATTCTATATCATTAAGGCTTTAGAAAGGGAAGCAAAACATTGTGAAATAGCTCTGTAATGCCCAGTTCCTCTCTGCCAGTGACTGAAACAACCAGAATTTATGTTCTGAGCCATGTGCTTTTGGGATGCAAGGGCTGGAGTTCAGGGCAGACCAGCGACTAATCTTCTGGAGGTTTCAGATCTTTCCGAGTTCCGTGAATTACAGGTCTAACTGGGACAGAGGAATTTTTACATTTGCCCTCTTGCAGTTAGTGTACATCTTCCCTCTAGTATGGTTAATGTTGCTTAGGAGTACTGTTAATTGTCTTGAAAAGATTTATTCAGTAATACTCAAGTCCACAGCAGAGCATGAAACTCTAGGTGATAGATCTAAAATGTTTGTCCTATCCCTTTCCAAATACTTCCGCCCCCTTCTTGGCCCTGTTGTTTTGTTCAGCCTTTGCTGTTATGCTGTTGCTACTTATATTGTCATGGATGGATTAAGACTATAGGTAATTTTTACTGTTGGATGTGTCTGTCTTTGCATTTGCTAGCTGCTTGAACCCACACTTTGTCCTCACTCTTCTTCATTACAAGGTTGAGGTTGAGTGAACTTGTAATCCCTAATGCATGGAAGCAGTGTAAGCCGATGAAAACTATGATAGCAGTTCATGTTGGCAGTTTAAGGTACTCTCTAGGAACTTTGGGAATGAGTTGGATTTTAAAGTTTAGATTTCATGCATATTTACCTCTTTGATTCCTCTTCATAATGTCTTTACTCTTTGTCTCTCTGTGCAGTTGTATTTCAAGAAGTTAAAATGTGTGCCCTGAGAGCACGGGCAGCCCTGCAGTAATGTTTGGCCAACAACAGGCCCTCAAATAGCTTCATCTGGAAAATCAGTGACACTGGGCAGGAGTGAGTTCAGAGAGTTGGAGCAGGGAACACTTGGGGAGATAACAAAAGGTGATAAAAGGAAATCTTAAGTAAGCTAAGAACAGGGGAAGTCCAGTGTTTCTGAACTTCTGGTAATAAAATACTGTACATGGATGATTGGCTTTCATATGAGCAGTTCAGCATTTTGTTTGCCAGTTTTTAGTGTCATATGTGCAGACATTTCATAATTTACACATTCCTTGGAGAGATTACCTCATTTTATAACATGCAAATGCATCCCTGACCATTGCAGCGATTGGGACTGAGCTGAATCCCAGATACACACAAAGGTGAAATTCACAAATGGAGACTCCAGTAAAACACAGCATAAGAGCTGAGTGACACCTCAGAATTGTTTGTTGTAGTGTATCATGGATGCAGATGAAACATGAATGGTTGTATTTGAACAGAATATTTTCATCTGAGTCGGTGAGCTGATTCCCTTGGAAGTAAATGGGGTGCATGTAAGGCAAGAATGTTCTGCATGTGTTCTGAAGTTGGGTGCCATGTCTGTCACATCTCTTCCATAGGCGACTGTGGTGCTCCTTCTTCATGCTCTTGGCACATGGCCTGTGACCATGCAGCATTACCTGAGGCAGAGGAGGAGATTTGCTTACCACTGGTTTCCTTCCTTTACGAACTATACTCACTATTCTGTACCAAGATGTAGTAGCAGAGAAATGGCCCTCGTCCTCACAAATACTTAGAACTGAGACTAACGGTGCAGCCAGTGGGGAACTTGGAGTACTGTGAGAAGTGTGTGGCATAAAGAAGTGGTCTGGCACTCTCAAAGCAGGAGTTCCTCACTGCGTTGCTGTTTATTTGTAGTAAATGCAAAGTTGGAGTAAACTAGTAGTTTTCTCTACTTCCAGTGATCATTGAGAATGCAGGAATACTAAAAGGGTTCCAGAGCGTGCTACTAAATTGTAAGTTAAATAACCATTTTTCTAAATACCGGGAGGCTTGGTGTACTTCAGAAGCTGGCATGTTTGCAAAGAGCAGTTATATAAACTGCAGTTTTACCCAAGAATTTGGCCAAGTCTGAGTTTAGTCAAACAAGCATAAAAGTAACTGAAGATTACCTAATAGTTTAGACTATTTACTTCTGTCTTATATAACAGCTTATGTTGAAAACTGTAGACGGTTTCCAGCGGTTTGGCAGCTACAAGACTTGATGACCTTGCAGTTTAAATATATAATGTAGTGCTATATGTGTGCATATGTATGCATGAAGAGAAAGGGAAAACCTTGCCTGTTGAAGAACAAGAAATTTAAGTCTAGTGTTTTCCTTTTCTCAAGCATTATTTGTATATGTTATTCCTACTTGGTGTATTTACAGCCATAAGTGGGCTTTGTTATTCTGTATTTTATTTATATGACTGATGGGCTGAAGAGAGATTAGTTGCTCTCTTTTTCACAGTACCTGTATGCTCTGTCAGCTTCACTTTTTAACCTAAATTAGAGCAAAATTCAATTTGTAAGTAGCTGTGTTATGGAAAAACTGCTGGTGTTGGCAGTGTGACATCTGTTAATTAAACCCATTGAGCTCAAAGGTATTTTAAACTTTTGTTTGCAGGCGTGGTGGTGGTGTTCCTTGTCTATTTGACTACTCTCAGAAACAAGGATGAAACAATTGGGGAAAAAGCCTGCTTCACAACCCAAAACCCCAGATGTAGTTATGACAACAGATTTGATGTTAGCAGTAAGAATTACATACTTAAATGTGTCTATGCTTTCACTTCCATCATTTTTGTATTCTGTACAGTGTTACAAGAGCATTTTTAAAGCATTCCTAGAAATGAATGTCAAGGAAACATGAGTTGATTTTCCTTTTTAGATTTTTTTAATCTGGATATATGAAACTGGCATCACATAAAATCTTTAGCCTATTTTGGTACTTTTCTGAATGTAAGTGTAGTTATCAGACTAGCCTTGTTCTGCATGAACCTCATAGCTGTTACTATAATGTGGGGAGTTAGTGATTTTTTCCTGGTGAAAATGATTCTAGCCCAGAATAAAACCATATGTGCCAATGTATATGTAAGTGGAAGAAAATAAGCAACTCTCTTTTGTGAATACACACTGTAAGTTTGAGTGCTCACAGACTTCTTTACGTAGATTTAGACATTTGTATTTTCAGTTTGAGGCTATAAACTTCTTCAAATTCATCTGTTTTGTATATACTTGGTGAATTGCTATTTAAATCTCAGGTTGGGAGGGAGAGTTGTTTTTGTGTGTGAACCTCAGCTACAACAAGAGGGCATACTTTTTTACTAAAAGTAATAGGTTATTTACTTCCAAAATGGTTCAGGTTGTATATAAACTTGTTCTTACAAAGGCTAAATTTCCTATTGACACTTGATAATGTCTTAATTCTTTGAAGATAAGTGAATCCTGCTGCTTTTGTAGGGAATTTGATCGTGTGAACTGTGGTGATGCTCTTCAAGAACTTAATCTTGCTTAAGCACCTGAGGACTTATCACATGAGTCCTGTAATATCATTTACTTCTAAAATGAGTCTTTTTGCTTGTAACTGTATAGAACCTTTAAAAATGTGTACAAAATGACGCAGGAAACAAAGCTTAATATGCTGCAGTTGCTTGTATGCTTGCCAGTAGCTGATTTATCACATAGCAAACATTTTTCTCAAGTTCAAAGACCATAGTGAAGACTACAACTTACTGCAGAAGTGGTCCATAGTTTGTGTTTCTGTAAATGCAGTCATGTGTTTTGTGACTGAATTCATGTCAGTAATGTTGAGCCAGCCTCACCTAAGAAGGTGTGATACTGTGTCACAGAACTGCCAAATACTTCAGATATGTTAATAATTCAGCAAACAGCACTAATTTTTTTTATAATTCTGGTCAGCTTCTGTTTCTGACCTGTCTTCATCTCCCTGTATGCTGCTTTTAGTTAAAGTTATTGTAGTTTCTGCTGTTTTCAGGAAAAGGCAAAGAAAACAAATGGACAGTGTAAGACATAAAACATCACGGGACCTGACTGGGTAATTTTTCCACCTTAAATTCCATTTATGAAAATCTGCTTAATTTATTTAGAGCCTTGTTTTACCCATGTATTTTGCTCAGGCCCTTGGAGTCCTGCAGCACTGCATTGAACTTTTGATGAACTATTATATTGGCTTTAACTAGGGATGTGGAATAGTGCAAGTTTTGTGTGAAGAGAAAGTGGCTAAACTTCTGTGAGGTGCACAGATGTGTAAGTGCTTAAAAAAAGTAAACTTGTGTATCCGTGCACGTTCAGACTTCAACAATTTGTTGTCTCAGCATTGATTTCAATGTAGATAGGTGGAAGCATGAGTTCAAATGGCATAATGCTATACTGCTTGTTGTCTAGAGACTGTAAATGATGTACCACATCCCAGTGTGAACTCTGCCAGCAGATAGTGCTGTCCATCCAGGTTGACTGTTGGCAGTCACAGGGTTGTGTGGGAATGCCTGAAATGGAAGGGGGATGCTCCTCTAACAGTAGGAGCAGGGAGATGCTGAGGCCGTTGTGTCAGGTCTGTAGTTCTGAGCTGTGAGCACCTGCTGTCTGAGGAGGGGAGTTTTCCCTCTGGCTGCATGTGGATCTGCCAGGAGCTGTTACAGGAGAGGTTTTGGAAGCTCTTCCATATGGTGAACTCTTTTGAAAGGGTAGAGACAGGACAAGGTGAAATGGTTTGAAGTTGAAGGGGGGAAGATTTAGGTTGGATGTCAGGGGGAAGTTCTTTACGGAGGGAGTGGTGAGGTGTTGGAACAGGCCGCCCAGAGAGGTTGTGGATGCCCCGTCACTGGAGGTGTTCAAGGCCGGGTTGGATGGGGCACTGGACAGCCTGGTCTAGTATTAAATGTGTGGTTGATGGCCCTGCCTTTGCAGCAGGGGGGGGTTGGAGATTCATGATCCTTGAAATCCCTTCCAACCCAGGCCATTCTGTGTGATTTTGTGTGTTATTCCTCCTCTGTAAGTGGTAACAGGACCCTGGTGCATTAACTCAAGACATTTGACAGTAGCAATAGACACAATGTTTTTTGGTTACCATACCACCAGAGCAACCCTATTCCCTGTATTGTGAGTAATGATAAAGATGTGCTCAATTGTGACTTTTCTGAGTGCTCCAACAGCAGAGACCAGTAACCACTTTTGCTAGAAACGAAGTCAAGGCGAACAGAACTGTTTTCACAGCTGCTGACCAGTGTGCTTGTGGTCTTATCTCTTGCTTTCCTGCATGCCTGCTGTGTGTCTCTTTGTCTCCATAGCTGCCTGCTAGGCAGCTCAGCCCTCCAGCCTGGCATGCCCCGGTGTCCAAAGTTGCTGCTGTGGAGGGAATTCAGCACCAATGCTTTGTTAGGACAGTGCTGTTTTCTTAGTGGAATTTTTGTAAAGCTTTGTACTTTTGGTTCCCAAGGTAAGAAGAGTGTAGGTCTGACTTTATACCAGGTCAGTGAAGGTTTTCTTAATCTTGGCATCTACATGCTTTCTACTTGCCAGGCCCCATGACAACAGAACTGTTGGGTTGGCTATTCTGCTGTGGGCTGTGCATCCAGTAGAATTCCTGTGTGGCTTTCTTGACCTCACTGAAAAAAACCTGAGTTTCATTCTGATAACTGTATAAAAGTGAAATTAAAAAAAAAAAAAAACATAGCAAACATGAATTCTTTTAAATCTTCTTATATCTGAGCAGCACATGAATTTAGCGATAGAATGCTTTTGCGTATTGCAGGCAGTTGTGTCAGTAGGAAAAGGATGCCATAGAATGTTACTTGAGAATTCTAGTAAGACTTAATGAGGAAGGAATGATCACTTCTGTCTGCAATTGTTCATAAAATCAATCAAGTCATTCCACTGTGGTATGTAATCTGGTAAATCGCAAATTGACTTGAATGTGGGAGGGTAGGACCCCAAAAGAGCTTTCAAGAGCATAAAGGAAATAGCATACACAGCAGAAGTGAAGCTTAAGAACTTGTCAGACTTTGAAATAATAGTGAAAAAATGAAATGAATGAAAAAATGGAAAAAAAAATCATGTGATAACTTAATTGAGGAGCAAGAACAATGTTTTTACACTCTAAAGAAATAATACCTAATACACTCTATTTTATGTTTGAAGAAATCCCACACTTAAGCTGTCATTCCAGTTTCATAGTCTGAAATAGTCTCATTCCACTATCTTTCTGTAGCTCTATCTAATGTGCAGTCCTCTCCTCAGGGAGGGGATGTTTCATGTTTACTGTTGACTGCAGGAAAAACAGGTCTGCCGTATTAATCTCTCTAAACTGTTGCACCACCTTTAGACTGTCTAAAAGTAAAAGCATCATACATTCCTTGTAGATCTTGCTGTATTATAGATGAAATTCTGATACATTTATGTTCAAATTGCTTTCATTTCAAACATTCTTCATGTTTTGGATTCTAAATATAACCCAAGGCTGTGCTAAAGGCTGGCTGCAAACACAAAACCATCATTGATAAAAACTCTTTAATGAGTTCCTCTGGAAACTCTAATTTGAATCATATAATCTTTCTGGAGTAAGCAGTAGAAGGGAATATCTGAAAAACAGCTATAGTATGGAATGACTTTCTGAACTCTAAGCTTTTGATCTGAACAAACTTAACTTTGTATAAACTCTGCAAGTAATTTTATGTCTTGGTTATTGGGCAAGACTAATATTTCCTGTAAAGCAATTCAAATCCAAAGAGCAAAATCCAGGGCATAAGTAGTGTTCTTGGGATACATGCTATTTCCCTCTAGATGGTGAGCAGTTAAGAAATAATTCTTTTGGAAGATGTTTGTCTTGAGCTCTGGTAGCGTGTAGGTCTAGTGGTGTGGCTGCAACTGTTAAATGGGTGGTGTTTGTCTATTGAGATGAGTACTGTTCAGTGATGTTTATCAGACAAGGCTAGTCATTGAGAGCTGCTGGCAATGTTTGCCCCCTACCTTAACTGACGTGGAAGAAAAAAGCAAATGGTATCTTGTTCCTTTCCCACAGCTTTCCTCCCATTAACAAGTTGGGGATGGAGGGAGAAGGGAGAAACACTGAAAGGAAATGAGAGGTTGATGAAGAGACCAAAGTAAGTTGGAAAGATGTAGATGTGGTTCAGCAGATGGTTCGCAGGAAGCATGAGGATGGAGTGGAAGTCTCAAAGCAATGAAGCTTTTGAAAATGGAGAATAGTAGAGGTAATAATGAAAGTGGCATAAGAGAACAGAAAAACAGATGAGTGGTGGAAAGAGGAAGGTGCTGGGGAGAAGATGATGGTGAGAAGGAATATTCCAGGTGGGGAGGAGGGCTGTAACCTAGTGTTCATGGCTCTTTGCCATGGAACTTCAGATTCACATCCTCATCTTGGAAGTAGGGTCAGGAACCCTTTTGAAGTTTGTACTGGAAGAGTATTATGGGGAAAAGCTGGTAAATATCATTATGTTGATGCAGATTTTGCTCGCTGTTTTAAACTGGTGACTTAATACTTACCATGCTACCATTCTTATTATTAGTATCTTATTAATATCTTAATGCAACTTCCATAAAGATTTAGCTTAGATGACTCCAGTCTTGGGTAGGTAAATTTTTTAACAGGTGCCATCTCTTAAATCAAAACATACCTTTGATTTAAAATACAGGGAATGGAGAACAATTTCTTGCCTGGGAGTTGAGTATGTTGTTACTTCCTGTTAAAAATAAAAAAAGAGTATGTGCAAGTAAAATAAGACAACAAAAAGGGTTAAATTTGAGCGCAACTAACATCTAGGTTATTATATTTGCATCCAGTGCAATGTCAGATAATGTAAGCTGCTTGGTTTTGTAACACTGGAGGAGAATAAAACATGACAAAATGAGCTGAGACTGGGCTTCATGAAATTACAAGCTATTTTGTGGAACTTGCTTGAAGTATTAACTGTTCCCATCGAATTTCGGCAATAAATTGGTAAAATTATACCAAATTCTACATGTGCAGAGTATTTCTATGTGTATATTGCTCTTCCCCTTTTCTGCTATAGTAGTATGGAGCAAAATGTAGGAGTGCTGTTAGTGTTAGCTGTTTCTGACTTGCAGAATTATAAATGTGTGAACTGCCATGTGTGTAAATATACTTTTGGTCACTTCAAAGAAATCTAAGTTTTCAGAATGTGTAAAAAAAAAAAAAAAAAAAAAAGGAAGAAAAAAGAAGGAAGAAATGATCAGTTACGAATGTTTAGGTGCAGTATTTGTTGTTCTCTTCTTTGCTTCCAGGAAACAGGGAGACTGGGTGGCTGCCCACCCTTAAAGTGACTGCTATGTTGCACTTCTGCTACATTTTCTGACTACTTTCCAGTACTCGTCAGTGGTTTTATTGATTTCTAGTGGGTGGATAGTATGTATTTTTAAAAGTATGCAGATGGCATCAAGGTGTAGAAATAGAACTCTTAGTCAGAGCACACTGAAGAATGATAGAATATGACTAAAATCTCAGCTACAATAATTCAACCTAGGCTGATATGAGAGGAAAGTGGGGGAATACAGTGTTGAAGAGAGGGGTTTATCTGTTACTACATACCACAGGCTAAACAGACTGTGCAGTGTGATGCTGTATCCCAGCATAAAGCAAAATGGAACATTTTAAGATTCACTGCTTGTAAATAAAGGGAAGGATTATTTCATATTCACAAATGAAATCTCAGAAATACTATCGTGCCCAGTTAGCGGTGCTGATCATCAGGATTTGGACTGCTTGGAGAAATTCCTGGGAAAAGCAGAGGAGATGCTTTGAAAACTAAGTAGGAAAAGTTTTTTCTTAATGTTTTGTATATTAAAATAGTAATAATTTATGTAGTGGTAGTAAAATAGTGATTGTTATCAGTACAGGATTATAAGCAAACACTTCTGTTGAGAAGAGATTTCTTATATTACAGAGGACAGGGATAGATAATACTGCAGGGTTGTTTGTGGTGGTTTGGCTGGTGGTTTGTTGGTGTGTGTTTTTCTTTTTTTTTTTTTTTTTGCATAGTTTTAGTTGCTTCCTCTCTTGCAATTTTAGTAAAACTCATACCGCAGTCAGCTGAAAATGAATGCCGTGTAGCTTGTGTTTGAGTATCTACATTTAGATTCCGAAATTTGTATCTGAATGTGGCATCCTTTGCTGCTTTCCTCTGGTCTGCTGGCAGGGAAAAGGAGTGAGCACAGAGCTGGGGTGAATGTAGGGGTGGACTCTTCACAATGCTTTGTCACTTTTTTTAGTTTCCACTGTTTCTCATTTCATATCTTCATCAACATACAGCTGTGTTGTCTCAGTGTCACAGCTAGTATGCTGCCATTAACACTGCCTAGATGTTTATAACTGAGCAGTGAATGTTCTGCTGTGCCAGCTGTTTTTGCTAGTGGGTGGCAGGGTACCCAGATGTGTTGGGTTTTGAAGAAGAGCTCTGTATGCAGCAACTCGTGGATGCGTCCCTTCTCCTGTGCTGCCCTTTTGTAGTGCATAGAAGGTCAGGTGTAGATGTTCAGACATCTGTGCCTCACCTAGGGAAGGTGAGACTGCAGAGTGCTGAGTAAATCAGCCAGGACTTCTGGGAGATGCAGGGTTTCTTTGCGTTGTCACTGAGGATTTTCATTCTGAAAATGTTTCAAATCTCTGCTTCCTGCAGTGGACTTTTTTCCTTTTTTCCTGTTACTGGCTTAATAACATCAATGATACAGCTATTTTTTTTTTTAAGTGGGAAGGCTGTAGGTTACTTAGGCAGGGAGGTACACAAGAACAAAGTTGCTAATTCTAATACTGACATAACTTCATGCACAGCATTGACCTTCAGGGATTGCAACCTAGCCACCATAGCATGCCTGTGTTGGTCATGCTTTTGAATTTGTCAAGTAGCCTCTTTGATTTTAAGACTTGTGGGTGCACACAGCTTTTGGAGCGACTCCTATGCCTGGCCATAGCAGGAAACAGAAACAATTTTGACTGATTTTTGTCTGACTAAAATAAGTTGAAAGGAACTTCTGTAGTATGGAATTTATTGGTTGAATTATCAATGTTTATTTTTTACATTTCTGGACTCTACTTGAAAGCTAGAATTTTGACTCGTTTGCATTGAACAGAAAACTTGTCTTCTCCCACAAATATTTAGACAGCTGAACTGTGGGGACAATTCTCAGCTGTCTTAATGTTGTTTGTCCACAGCTGTTGCTCTGCCTTTTTCTACCTTAAAATGATTGAACAGATTGGTTGCTAGGAAGAGGCTTTATTTTGTCTTGCTATAGACAGTGGGAAATCAACACTGGAAGTTTCTCTGCTTCAAATGGTGAATGTAGAACTCAAAAGTCTGCTTGTCTTTGTTTCTCAGCCTCTCAAATGGAACACAGCAACCGCCACAGCCCTCTTCCTGAGTCAGTAGTGTGCTCTACTTGAAGGCCCACATTTCCTTTATCACACTGTTTTCTACTAATAATATGTCAAAATGACCATCTTTGTATTTCGTCATCTGAAAGACACGTGCATGCAGGCACACTCTTCCCCGTGAGTGGTTGCTTTCATCAGGATGAGAGGAAAAGCTGTAAAGCTGGAGTTGTTCTGATGTTTTGTCTTTAGTGCTTTGCTCGTGAGCAAATTGGAGTAAAGGATCTTTGTAGTCTTTATGTATTTGCTCCCCATGAAGTTTCGTAATTAACCAACAGGCTACCTGTTAAACAGTAATTTAACTAGGGATCATCTTCACAAGGCTTTGAAAACAGGTAAATATTTTCCTGAATGAGTTGCTAAGGCTATCAATACATAATCGACTTCAAGATTTAAAGCAAGTCTCTTGCTGATGCTGTGTTTATTGTTTGGAATGCCAGATTAATTACAACGTGTACTGCAGGCTCTGTGTTATGAGCTGCATCTGCTTTCTGTTAACTTTCTCCATAAATGAGAAATTGTCAGTGCAAACAGCTTCTCATATTTGGAAGAGAAATCCCATAACTCTGTAATTGTGTAGTTGAAAAATTAAAGAGCAGTTGTATTTAGATAGCAAGTTAGTCCATTCCTTTCATTTCTGGAGGAGCTGACCCAGGCATGGTCTCCTCCCTGTTTTGCGATGAATAAGTGAGGTGACTGCCCCAGGCCGTGCGAAACTTGGCTGCGGGAGTTGATTCTCTTCGATTGGAGCCGTTTGACATGCACAAATCCACAGCATCCCCCGTGCCAGCAGCTGGCAGCACAGGGTTCATTTACTGGAGTTATTTATATCAGCCTTCAGCTTGTTACCATTTCGAAAGTCAGACAAATCAGCAAATTCTCCCTGCTTTGCATGCAACACAGGTGAGAACTGAGAAACCTTGAAAAGGAAGTCTTTTGCTGAAGTCTTATCTTTGTGGGGAAGCTGTTGAGTCTTCTGTGCTCAGTGCTTGTGCTGTATCTAGTGCTGCTTCTACACCAAACTAGGAAATCATGAATTCGTATTAACTTAAAGAAACATACAGTACTTTGTGGTCACATTTGTGAATGATTTAAGGGAACGCTGAAGTAGTGAGGTAGCAGGTGGGAATGGTAGAAGGGGAAGACAGAAAAAAACCTCAAGAAAATGACCAACTCTTGTCATTCCTCAGTGAAAGTACAACGAAGTTAGAAACTTTTCTGCTTTTGCTCAGGGCTTGTTGTGTGTTCTGTAAAGAACAGCAGTTTGCTTATAGTCAAGCAGATAAAGCAGAGCCAAAATACAAGCACAGTTATGAAGGGAATTATCAAGGGGTTTGTCCAGTGAGAGTGCTTGGCAGGAATGGCAGTGAATCTAAAAGCTCTGGCCCTGGAATGCAGCAATACAAATTCATATCATTGGAATTAAATTACTTGAATTCACATTTGTTGCTATCTGTTCTGCTAAAACTGGTGTTAACTGATGCATTGTTCTTAGATTTCTAGGCTTTTCTTGCCATTAGCAGTACCTGATGGTGCTAAGAGTGACTGCTCTTCTGTGTCATCCCCATCGTTCCATTTGAACTCAGCTTTGGGCATTCACATCCTGTGGGTGCTCAGTAGGAGATGAATTTTTCAGATGTGAGTTTTGCAATTGATTTTATGTTGGAGATGGGCAGATGTACAGAATTGATGCAGAGCAGATTGATCCGAACCATTTCCATGCAGCTGTTGCTACCTAGTTAAGCTGTCAAGAAGATTGTTCAAATGTTTCTGTATTGCACTTGGCACTGTTCTCTTAAGAAAACAACTGCCTTTGCATTGTTCATTAGAAACACAAATGATATAAAACACTTTTAAAAACTTGATTATCCAGAAAAGGGTTTTTTTTTCTTTTTACATAGTAGAACTACCATACTAAAGCAGAGAAAGTCACAGAGTATTTGTAATTGTAACCAAAAATGGTGTCCTGAATTATCTTTGTCTTTAGTCATCGAGTGCCTAATGCAGTGTCAAGAACCGGCTGTTCCTGTCTTTCTGATAGATGTTTATTTCCTATCAGTTCTCAGATTGACTGCTGTTTGTTCTGTTCACACAGATATTCTCAATGCAGTATTCTTTACTGAAAGACTGGTTGCATCCACTTGTTCCAGCCACGTAGTTGGTGCTAATGAGTTATTCCCATAGTTGTACAGGATACAGCTCACACAGTGAGATGCGTTTAGAGCAATAAGGCATTAAGAGGAGTGGCGGAAACCAGGAGGCATGAAGATTCAAAGTAAATGCAGTTGGATTTGGATGCAGGGCAATTTGCAAAGGCAGCTGTGCCTAAGGCATATGGTTAGGTGGCTGAGTCAGGTGCTGTGATGCTTTTTCCCCTGTGTTTAGCAAAGATAGCTACGATGACTTTTTGAGGAGTATGTGCATGTAATCTAAAATAATTTCCAGGCTTCTGCATCAAAGCTTTAGTCTTAAATTTGAGCATGTGTGCAGTGAAGATACAATGGTGTTCTCACAGGAATTTAAATCATCTATTATTCTCATAATACATTTTTTTCCTCCCATTATTTCTCATTTGCTTTCCCATGCACTGTGGTTCTGCTCTTGGGCTTTGAGATACAATGATGATAGACTATTAATGAACTATTAATTCATTTGTTTGTTTTTCATACTTAAGATATAACAGACCTTGTGTCATGCTAAGGACTGCCTTGCTGGGGCAGCTTCTTAAGGGCAAGGCTGAAGAACAGCTATCCAGGGAGTAGCAGTGTTGATAATGTGCCTTCTAGTGTCTTGAATGCATTTACAAAATGTCTCTAATGATGACATCTAGAAAAAGTAAAAATAAAGAATCTAAGCTAATAGTAGGAAAAGTGCTCTGATGAAAACTGTATCTGAAGTGGAACTCTACATGTGACTACAATTAATTCATTCTTATTTCTTCTTTTCAGGTTTTCTTCTTCTCCACCTTGGCCTTCACCTTTTCCCTTCAATTCTGATTACTTTTCTGTTCAATTTGCCATGTCTTCTGTTACTTCTCCCTTGTCTTGCCTCCTTGCTTGTACTTTCAGAGAAGTCTTTTCCTCTGTCACTGGATCAGAAATCCAGTCATCAATAGTTTTACTCCAAAAATAATAAACTGTACAGGTAATCTATTTTTAAGCTTATCTAATATTTCTGGCTGATTGTTATTTAATTCTAGGCCTTCTAAACTTTAATTTCTGGTGTTCTGCAGTGACATTTTCCAGGCTGTGAGAAGATGTGAATGCAGGATTCAGTGGTTTGATGTATATGTGCGCCTAGTTTGATTCACTTATGAGGTTACATCAAACACCTTTTACTTGAGGTAGCCCATTATCATTTTTAAGGTCATCTTTTAAACTACCTTATATAATACATGAATTCAGAGGATCAATATGTCATTTCTCAATTCTACCAAACGTTGTATATTGTTTCTTCAGTTCTTTGCTTTTGTGGAGGACGATGGTGTCAGTGTTGCTTTACCTAGTCCCTGCTTCAGGAATCTGGAGTTATGTGGACCCATCCATGCACACGTGTTTCTGTGTATGTGTGTGTACTTTTTTAAATGCTGGAGAGAAGTAAGGAGGAGATGGTAGGCTTTACAACCATATGTTGTTACAGAGTGCAGGACTGAAAGATGATGCTCTGATATCTAATGCTCCTCAGGTGACTAAGTAGCAGTAACCAAAATGCTAAATGAAGCAAAAGTTGCATGTGAACTGCTTTCCCTGAAGCTGTGGCAGCAGCTTTCCACCTTTCTTTTTCATTCCGAGTAGAACAGAAGTCCTTCTTAAGAAGGTTTAGAGTTGAATGCTAGTAAGAGGGAAGGATGAAAGTCAAAATATACATATGATATATACATATATATAAATACATGAGAAGCAAGAGCCTCTTGAGTATGTGCGTACACATAGGCAGTGGTTCCAGCTTTTGACAAAAGCGTTTCATAATCATCTGTTCATCCACAATAGATCCTCCAGAATGCCCAGAGCCTTAGGTTATGTCTACTCAGAAGACGCTGTTAATTGCTTGCAGCCCATGTTGAGTTTTGTGGTGCTTTGGCTGGGCTTTTGATGATCCCTACTTAGCCAGCTGAAATGTTTTTTTCTGATATGAGAGTTCTGCAGTCTAATTTAAACTATGTGAGGGAAATAAAAAATAAACAAAGAAACCCAATCCCATGACATGCAGTGATATCTCTGCAGATGCAGGGGAAGGCTGCGCTAGGAAATGACCCACTGCATTCGCCTCAATACAAGTAGTTTCTTTCTTCTGTGATTTAAATACCAGGGAGATAAGTAAATGCACTGAAGTGTTTTGGAAAAAAAGGTGAGAATTCTTCTCAGCTGATGAGCAAACAGCAAAAAGTGCCCAAATGACAAATCTATTTTCTCACTTCATTGCGTTGATTTGCATATGCCCTTAATTGTTTGCATTTGCTGCATGCTTTTTGCCTTAATGTTTTTTCTCCATGGAACTAGAATGAGCCTCTTTCAAGTTCATATTAGGTACTGACATCAAACCTCAAACTGTCTCGGTTGGTCAGTGAATATATCCACTCTAGCAACTGTGTACACAATATTTCTTGTATTTAAAAACACTTTTTTCAATTATCTCTTTTTCTGCATTAATACTAATTCCTGCTTGACTTTTCCTGATTAAAATTTAGTGTTTTATAGACATGTTTCATCTTGTTGCTGTAGTGTGAATGGTGTTCTTTCTGTTGAGAACGTGCATGTGTTCATTTGACTTTTTTGGTAAGCTTGTTGTGTTTTTACTAATACCTTTTCAGCTGATAGTTTCATAACTTGTCCTTAAAGATGCTACATCTCTTTTGTCTTTCTTTGAGTAGCTCAGATTCAGTTATATACACATGGGCTATTCACATCCTACTTAGTTTTTTACTGTGGATGACTGTCATCTGCCCTTGTGTTGCCCAGTTGTCTAGCTAATTTTAGAGCGGTGTTTCTGTAATGTAAGTTGAGCCCGTTCATCGTGTAAACAAGCTAGAAGCGTAACTGTGGTTTGAAGAGCTCTTACCCATTAAATGTAATCTCTGATTTACAGTGGGTGCCTGCAAGTTAAATGTCTAATTATTACAAATATTTCTTGCCTGGCAGAAGTTAGTGTAGGTTCATTTGCAGCGGCACAAATGTGGTTTTGCTTGGAGGAGTTTTGTTTTGTTTACAGAAATGCTGCACACAATAGTAGCAAAAAAGCTTGAAGCTTGCTGGTAGAGCTGTGGACAAAGGCAGAGGAGGTGGAAACACTGCCAAAGTGTGGAGTGAGGAATTTGAGGAGAGGAGCAATAAAAGGCCACTTCAAGGCGGGAGTCTGGCAAAATGTAGACTGTAGAGAGAAAAACATCCAGCATTTTCTGTTGTGCAACTTCAGCTTTCTATTTTATATGAACATTCCCCTATACTCAAAGGAAACCAAACTGTTAAAGTAAGTTGCATCTTTTCCATTCTTAGGAAAGATACTACACCTCAAAACAGACTACAAGATAAATGCCAGTACAGCGAAGTTCTTCACTTTTTGCAAGACATTAAATGTTATCTAAGTCACTTTTCCAGCTTCTGATGGTGTACAGCCATATGTGCTTTCAACATGCAGGCTTTCCTGAGGTCTTTAAGTCTTTGTAGCAAGTAGTTCATAAAGATTCAGTGTCTCATTTCTTCTTTCATAATAAGCATCTGTTCTTTGCTGTAGTTACACATTTTAAAAAACACTTCCAGTTAAGGGAACTGCTACGTATGGAATTAAGTCTTGATTTTGTTAAGAAGCCTTTAAGGGGGAAAAAACAACAGTGTGAGAGGACTGTTTTAGTAAAAATAATACAAAACCTATGTTCGTTAGGATAAAATAGTTAATTCTGTCTTAATGATCTGACCCAGTTGTCATCTGGAGGAGGATGCCTTGCTATGTCCCTGTCTTCCAGAACCCATTCTGCTGGAAGCTTACTAAGGAAGTGGGCTCTTTCACATTAAGAATACCTGCAGGTGCTGTGAGAGGTTTGGGAGAATACATAGGAAGTCAATGATGTCAACAATTTTAATTAACCTCTTGTATTGATGCATGAAGAATAGAATGTGCTGTTTTAATCCTATTCAGTGATATAAATTTTGAAAACAGTTCTTGGTTACCATTTGGAATCAGACTTATGCAGGAAATAGTCAGGATTAACCCAAAAGCTGAAATTGTAGGTGAATGCTTCTTCCTTTAGTGGCAGATTGTTTCTATTGGCATACGGTCATTTAAGGACGAATGCAGCCTGGTCTGCAGGAGGCTTGCAAGAAACTTAGGAGAAACTTGCCTCTTGATTACCCTCTGGTAAGCCTGATGTAGTGTTTCCTAACTAAAATAGGAAGACCTTTACTTTGATAATGTACGGTTTAGCCAGAGGAAAAAAAGACAACTTATCATTTTCCTTGTTATTTGACAGGCAAGTAGGATTTAGGATTTGGCTCCAAAAAAAAAAAACCCACAACAAACAAACAAACAAACCGTAATGATAGTGACTTGACTGCATGTATCTTCCCTGGAAGAAATGACTGTTATTTAATATCAGGAAAAAAAGTACATGAACCACTGAATTTAAGTGAAAAATGTGGCAAGGTATAGATTTGGGAGGCTGAATCTGATGAATCTTTAGAGCAGAAAACTTCCCACTTGTCCACATCTTACAGAGGAGCTGCAAAGCACCAACTTGATTCTCTAGAGAGGTATATTTAAGAAATGTAAATGTATATAATGCACAGAAAATCAGACTACCTAATTCAATTGCTGCTCTGACTTTTTAATCAATTCCTGAAGTGGTGACCTGGTTTTGTACGTCACTTTGATCTTGTGTGGGAATCTGCTGGTTCACCTTTCAGCCATACATCCTTCCAGTGCACTCTCAGCTCCTGCAAAGCCCATTCAAAGTATTTAACTTCTATTGGTTGAACATAGGCTTTTTTGTTTGCTTGCTTTTGTTTTTGTTGTGTGCATGAGTTTTTGTAGTTTTGTCTTTTTTTTAATGCAAGATTTTGTCTGTAATGTCATATCTAAACTGCATTTCCTTGAAGGAGTGAGCAAGCCTCAAAGGAGGAATTCTGGTAACATGAAAACAAGTTGCTTCATACCCATTTCCAACCACTGTGCCATTGAGGAGTCAAATGAGGAGAGAGTACTTAAGACCACTTCTGAAAGATTTCATAGCGTATTCTAGATTTGTCACTGACAACACTGGGTTCTTTTTGTTTCTTAATGTGAGGAATTAAGCTTTTTTTCCTCTAAAAGCAAAGAAAGTGAAGTGCAGTAATACAGAATTACTTCTTTCTGAAGCTGTAAGTATCAAGAAAAAAGGAACCCAAGTGAGATGAATGAGGGAGAAGATGCACGATCTGAAATATATCTTCACCACTGCTTGAACAAACATGACAGAGCAGCAGTAGTTGTCATTGGTACGAAGAGCTATGGGATGGTAGCTGTGACTCCAGACATTTTTCATACTTGTGACCAAATGGGTATTGAAATACTATGTTCACAATCATGTGAAAATCAACCCTGAATTGTTCTTGTTTTTGGTTTTATGTTTTTCCTGGTTGCCTCTAATGAGCACTCGGAGCACACATCATGTGCTAGAATCTGCTTCTGGGAATTTCAGCCTGCACCATCCACTTCAAATATCACTCGCAGCTTAAACACATTAGAACCACATGGCTTACTGTCAACTTAAAACAGGAAAAAAAAAAAATGCCCTTAAGACTATTTTGATTTTTCTTACTTTGTTGTGAAAAGGCTGAAGCAGCATATTTTCAGGGCCTCTCTTAGGTTCTGTGCACATACCATGTTCTAGCAGCTACAATTTTTGTTTTTTTTAAAGAAATATGTCTGTTTCTTAGAACTCAAAATGCCACATTTTTCTTGGCTTTCATTAAACTTGGCAGTGAATCCTCTGTTCCTTCAAGATTTGTGTTCCTAGCTGAATGGTTCAAACTTCCCAGTGCTGAGACACTAGGGTTTTTTTTTACTGTTGGAAAAAGAGTATCCAAGCATGACTTAAACATACTCACTTTTCAACTGAGTACAACAGGTTGACAATTTTAAGTTGTATTATTTGGCACTTGTGTACTAGTGAAATATTTCTGTTGCTGAGATGATGACAAAAGCAGACGTATTGTATTGCGCTGTTTTCTCCTGCCACTGAAAACACATTTACAGTTGTGAATGAAGATGTTTATACCAGTTTAGCACAATGAATTAGACAAATCTAGCATTAATTAGTCAGAAGATGATGTAGGGTTTTTTGAGGAGAACAGTTCATTCCACACCAGGACTAAAAGCGCTTTTCCTGCAATTTTATTCCAGTATTAGGGAAAGAGAAACGTGCCCAGCATCACTTGCAGGATCAAGTCTGTGTTTCTGAGAGTTAAAAATTGGAGGGGTGGTGTTTGCCTCATGTTTTGAGAGTAATTTTGGATCGTGGTATGTTATGGTACTTTATGGACACCAGGTGGTGCTGCTAAACCATCTTATGTGTGATTTTCACACTTCAGTGTGTATGATGCTTAACTTGATACTCTGCCTGTTGGCTCAGCAGAACAAAGTGGGCTTCTTAAGGACAATGATTTGAAAATTATAATGCAAAGTAGTTTGTGTGTAGATCCACAATTTTACATCTCACGGGGCAGAAGCTTCAACTAGCTGATGATACTTTTGAGTATCTAGTTTAACAGTGAATGAATGTACTGAACACTTTGAAGATCTGATTCATTTATTATTTAATGGTACTACTTAAACTTGATTTGGTAAATTCAATTAGAAAGCTGCTTCTGGTTGAGGCACCTTCATTTTTTATTGCCAGTTTAAGACAGCGGAGGATATTTGTAGAAATGAAATAATGAAGTGATGCTGAGGGTTTGGTGTCATCAGTTCCTCCCTTAGATGTGTTGTGTGTCAGAAGCTCGACTGAGACAGGCTAAGAGCTTTCTCTTTGCCCCCTCAATCTTTTTTTTTTTTAAGATGTGGTTTCTTAGCTACGTAACTGTATCACAGGCATTGTTATTAATACTGAGAAATCACATCAGGCATATGATTTCTATTTGTTTTAAGTAGGTTACAGTGTGTAATAAACTCATTGGGTAATCCTGAACTCCTAACTAAATGGACTGAATAATATATTTAATTTTTAGCTGGAGTCTGATGGTACAGTTGATCAATAAACTGTAGTAAGTGGGGTAAGAATAATCTTGGAAGCTTTGAAAATGCTTTTTTTGGACTGTTACCCTTTAATCGGTGACAAAAGTTTGATAGATATTGGTTTTCTTTTTTCTTAAAAGTATTTATTTATTTTATAGATCCTCATATTAAAGTCTCTGGAAAAAAGGAAAATGTTAAAGAAGCTAAAGAGAAAATCATGTCAGTCCTGGACACAAAAGTAAGAGAAAATTTACTTTCAGATCTTAATCCTCTAAATCTGTTGTGAAATTGGTCTTTTTAAATGTGCTTATTTAAATAGAGAAAAAAAAAAAGCTCTTCTGGATGTAGACATATGATGTATACAAAAGAAAAAGAGTACACGCAACAGGAGAATGCTTAGATAAAGCAATTCTGCATATCTGAACTCTCTAGAAATAATATTTCCAGCCATATGACCATGCCTAGTTTCTTCATTGGTTTGTGTTTTTTTATCTTGAAGATCTGAAATACTACTTCATTGCAAGCAGAAGATTGTGGCCCCTTCAGTAAATGTAAAATTCTGTGAAAATCTTTGTTGAAATCATTTATCTATGTCTTTGGCTTTTAGGAAACGTCTGTACACATGCAGTTTTAAATGTTTCATATCCTGTTCCTCCTGTTTCACAGTTACTTGACTTCTGAAAGCATATGGCTGTTTATTCCACAGGTGTCTTGTACCAAAAAGGCATAATAATTGCATTATTGTACTGAAGATTCAAAAGTAGTGGTAGTAGATGTACTAGTTCATATTCTCAAATGTATCTGTACTGATCAGTCTGAAGTTGAAAATGTGCATCAATTAATTTTAAGAGCACTTACGTAGTTCTGTTTTTAGCTGTTATGTTCTTGTATTCTGAAACGTCTGGACCAGTATTCTTAACTCATCTAGAATCACAGAATGGCCAGGGTTGGAAGGGACCTCAAGGATCATGAAACTCCCCCCCCCGGCCACATGCAGGGCCACCAACCTCGTTTTTATACTTCTATCAGATTTTAATTTCATTTAGTAGCAAATTTTTCATGTAAATGTATAGAGCTTCTGTCAACTTTTGTTGTATGCCAACTTTTCATTGTCTTACACAGCCAGCCAGGAGCTCTCCAGTGATAAGCAGCATTTTTCTTTAACGGTTGCATTATTAGCAACCGTTAACTATTAAGAAAGGCTCTAGACAATGTTTGTGCATTTTAAAAAAAATGATGTACCGGAAAAAATTTGGTGTTTTGAAGGTCTAACTTCATCTCCATGTTATTTCTGTATTTGAAAATATTAATGACTGTGATCCATATTAAAGTGTCTCATCTGAGTAGAAGATGAGCCACTACAAAAATGCTTTGTAAAGCAATTTTCAGTGTCATTCTTTTAGTTCTAATACTATAAAATGCTCAGGTTCTGCTCTAACGTATCTAATCATGGGTGTTTCATTTCCAGAGCAATCGGGTGACCTTGAAGATGGATGTTTCACATACAGAACATTCTCATGTGATAGGTAAAGGTGGCAATAACATTAAAAAGGTGATGGAGGAAACAGGATGCCATATCCATTTTCCAGACTCAAATAGGAATAATCAAGCAGAAAAAAGCAACCAAGTATGTATAATTCTATTTTAACTACTAAATTTTAGCTAATTTGTATTGTAGATTATTAAAATATACTAAAGTCATAGAACGGTTTGGGTTGGAAGAGATCTTAAAGCCCATCCAGTTTCAGTTTCCCTGTCAAGGTGGAGATAACTTTCACTAGATCTGGTTGCCCAAATCCCAATCCAGCCTGACCTTGAGTGCTTCCAAGGATGGAGCGTATGGGATATCCACAGCTTCTCTGGGCAAATATTTATATCAATATGAAACAGGACTTTTCTCCAATTACCTTTTTTTTTTTGAGAGGAGTGGAAGTCAAGTTCAGAGAATTAAGTGTTTGTTGTTCACATTGTAGAAAGCACAGGAGTTCCTAAAAGAAAGCTTTATAAACAGAACAATTTGTGATGCTTCATGAATCTTTTTTTTTCTAAAGCTAAAATTAGAGCATACAGAAGTTAGCAAATCAGTGTGAGCGTTCCACTAAAGCGGCACTATGACAGCCTTTTTTTTTTAAAACTCTTTATTGAATCCTGGTTAACTTATTGTTAGTTCTGACTCTTGTTGTTATGTTTTTGAAAACCAGAGTTGGTGCATAGCTAGCAAACACAAACATTCTATTGTAAGTTTAACTTCAGTAGAATAAATCATTGTATCTGTTTTGGATGTCTCCTGTAATGCTAACTGTTAGTGAAATGCTTACTTTCTCATCTTGCATCTTGGTGTTTAGAATCTCTCTTGGGCATCCTGGTGACTTCTCATCAAAACACAGCAGTTTTGAAACATTCAAGAAAACGTACTTAGGAGCATTGAGCACATAAAGTAGTATTTCCATTATTTAATCCAAACAACTGTATTGCTCATTTGATAAACTACTTGTTGCTAAAGTGTATGTAACCTAAGATGCTGCAATATTCATAGGTAGATCTCTTTTTTTTAAGCTGGATTAAATTTTCAGCTACAATTTAGACAACAGTCGGAATGTTACTGGATGTCACTTCTGTGTTGATTCTTAAAGAAAGCATAGGTGTTTTAATAATTTTTCAAATGCCTCACTAGAAAATGTAATGCAGTGTTTTCTATTTTCTTACCCTTCCAGGTGTCTATAGCAGGACAGCCAGCTGGAGTGGAGTCTGCGAGAGTTAGAATTCGGGTAATAGCCTATTTCAGTATAATGCTCCTCTGAAAACACCTTGAAGGAAAATATTGCTGTGTAGATGTAAGATCCTTACAGTTGTTTGGCTCTGTCCTCTGACAGCAGAAATATAGAATGAACAAGTGTATCCATGAGTAAATATACGAAGGGTGTCATGTAGATTTTACTAGAATGTGAATCAGTTTCTAACTAGCTCCGGAGAGTTCTCTAGGAGAATGCTGAACACAGTCTACAGTATAAGCAAGAAGTCAAGTATCCCATACTGTACTTAAAATTGCATCTTCGTTTATGCTTCACAGTTGACCTGTAGAAGCTCAGGCATCCTTGTGAATATAATTTAAAAGCAGCTGTTATTGTTATCATGTGTATGGAAATGATAAAATTATAGTTGAATTTGATTCCATTCTCCACTTGTAGCACTTCCTGTCTTCCCTTTCTGGTTTTGATTTGCATGCATCATAGCATAGGTAACAAATCTAATAAATTGTGTTATTTTTTTCCCCCAACAATAATTGTAGTCAGGTGCATTATTATAAAAATGTGGGTCTTTGAAGGCATGAAGCCAATGTTATGTAGCTTTGTACCTGATTTAAGAGCTCCGATCTGTGACAGAACAGAAGCTTCTCTATGAATGTTTACAAGTAATGACTTCTGTTAGCAGTGTGGATAAATATAGGTAATTAAACTATGGCTTTACGATTGCCACATAATTGCAAAAGTTCCTGTTATTTTTGAACAAATGATCAGAATTGCTGTCTAAAACAAACAAAAAACCAACAACACAACATGTTTCCTTGGAAAAGCCATGCCTTTTTACCTCAAGATAGTATCTTCCCAAGTGAATGTATTATATTAGTTTAATTATAACTGATCAATACGTTCTAATTCATTAATAAAGTTATGGTAATTTTATTGAGTATGACTTGGTTTTTCAGTTTTTTCTGTTCAATGTTCTAGGAGCTGCTTCCATTGGTACTCATGTTTGAATTGCCTATTGCTGGAATTCTGCAACCAATCCCTGATCCTAATTCTCACACAATTCAGCATATATCTCAGACATACAACATTTCAGTTTCCTTTAAACAACGCTCTCGAATGTATGGTGCTACAGTCATTGTCAGAGGGTCACAAAATAATACTAGTGCTGTGAAGGTAATGTCATCTTAAGGAGGTTTCTGCATATTGTACATATATTTGTAATGTAGGTATGTAAGTATTATGTTAACATTATATCCTTCCTCATCCATGAATGGGGAAGTGATGGCAAAATCACTTCTAAAATCTTAGCGCTAATTCTTAAAAAACTTGAAGTGGGGTGTAGATAAAGTGTAAAAATGTGGTAGTTTTAAGTTTAAAGGCTCAGCACAATATCAAGTTATATATTTATTTTTGTTGTGTGCCTCTTTAGGTTTGTAACAATTCTCGAATGTGTCCTAATCCTACCCGCATCTTAAGTAAAAGCAATTGTAGAAAGTCTTTCATGCTTCAGTTTTCTCAATGTGCAGTCAAATATTTAACTTTGAAGTGTGCCTTAATGGTTTGTCAGAGTTGTCTTGTTAAGCTGGGGCTGTGAGATGTGAATTTAACAGAAGTTAGGCTCACTACCGTGAGCCTATTGATCGTAATAAAGTTAAGAAACTTTTGTTAATGACTGGCAGTGTGACAGATAAATATTGTCTCATATGGGTGTATCTCCATATGAGACAATGAATAACTGAGGCTAAAACTGAAAGATAAATTTAGCAAGTATACCTACCCAGTAAAGTCTCCATTGACTTTCTTATTGCTGTGTATGTGGCCCCAGGAGTTCTGCTGAGATCAGACAGTTTGATGTCTTAATATTTGTCTTTAGTGATGACAGTTAAACTCTCCTTTTTGTCTTAAGAAACTTCACTATTTCCATCTTACAAATCAATTGAGTTTTTAATCAAAACAGAAATTTATCTTGAATGCCAACTGCAGTCTGATGCAACTTCTGTTTTGTTTTCCTACGAGCATTGTATCATCAGCTTCTTGTTTGTCCTTGCAGGAAGGAACAGCCATGCTTCTGGAACACCTAGCTGGGAGCTTGGCTTCTGCAATCCCTGTGAGCACGCAATTAGACATTGCAGCACAGCATCATCTCTTTATGATGGGTCGAAATGGCAGTAACATCAAACATATCATGCAGAGGACTGGTGCTCAGATCCATTTCCCTGACCCTAGTAACCCACAGAAGAAATCCACTGTCTACCTCCAGGGCACAATTGAGTCTGTCTGTCTTGCCAGACAATATCTCATGGTAAATACTTTCAGTTAAACTTGCTTATAAAAATGCTAAATAATGGAAAATGTACTCTTTCCACATTGGTCCAATGTAAGTAACTTTTAGAGAAGTGTTATTATATTGCAAAATGCTAAATCAGCTGAGTGTTCTAATTTTGTCAGTGTTTTGTGTGTGTTAGTAGTTACTCAAAGTACTTGTGATCTGTGGTAGCATGATTTGAAAAAAAGCTGTGGCCATATTAATGCAGCATAAGCAATTTGTATTTATGGTAACAGTCTGCCCCTGAGTGGAAGGCAGACTGGGAGGGAGGAGTTATTGTTATGTGCTGTCATCTTCTGCTTGTCTTATTTAGTCAATTGAAAGGCTGAGGGAAGAAGCAGCTAACCAGATAAAATCTTAACCCCAGTTCCTAATTTAGTAAAAGCTGTGTTTTTCAGCCTTAGATATAAACATTTAAATTTGTCAATTGTACTTATAACTAAACAGCTGCAGTCATTCTGAGCTTCATTTAAAATGCTGTTTTCTTGATCGTTTCTTCCCTGACATAGTCCAGTGGAATCAAATTTCTGTGTTTTGGAGCAATTTTCTGTGAGGTGGAACTGCATGCTGGCCTTCTTCCCATGGCCATGTTTGTTCCTGGCTCCTTCTAACTGCTCTGGGTTAGCCAGAATAATAGTTGATGCTGTTTCACAGTCAGGCTGTAGAAGTGCCCTATAGAAGGGAGGCTGTGATATAAAAATAACAGTCAAGTAATTTTGTTTTTGCAGGGATCTTATAACTAGAAGCATCTAGACCAAGAATCTATACCAATCTATACCAAGAAAAGAAACACCTGTAAATGTTTTCAGAGTTGAAAATTTGCCTTTAATGTGTACCTTTGTGTATGACATATGTAGTGTAGCAGTGCTACTTCAGAAGTTGCTTAGTAGTATGTCTGAATGAAAATAATATTAGCTAGAAACTAATATCATTGATAAGGCCATTTAATGTATAAAGTGTGAGTATACATGATCTCTGATGTTGCTAGTCTCAGTTTCTAATCATCAACATATTGCTTGCAGGGAAGTATTCATCGTGTTAATTAAGGCAATGATAGTAGCAGTGATGAAGGCCAACTGTAGAAGGAAGAAAGATGTAGTGACTTTTAACTAGTATACAGAGAGGAGTTTGGGTCTTGATAAAATATTCTTGTTCTGTCTTTCTCTCATTCCTAACCCCTTGCTTTTATGTGTAGTTTTATAATCACTAAAAAAGCAGACTTTTTTTTATTGGTTATGCATATAATGTTTTGGACTGTATTGTTTTTAATTATGATATTGATAAATCCTGTGCACTAAACACTGGAGGAAAACTTCAGTGCAAAAGTCCAGCCATTTACATTTATAAAACCTGACATTCCAATTTCCAAGTTTCCATTTTCCCTTTTTGTCTTGTTAACCTTTCAGTTGCGTTTTTGTTCAGCAGGCATTTGATTAAATCTTGTGATATTACTTTCGATAGCTTTTTAATGGGAACATGGATTATTGGCTTCAGTGTGTTTTCTTTAGATTAAGTTCATGGTTGTTCTTTTTAGCCAAGTTTACTTAGTGGAGCTATATCAGTCTTTCTAAAGTCAAAATAATCACAGAATCACAGAATTGCCAGGGTTGGAAGGGACCTCAAGGATCATGAATCTCCAACCCCCCTGCCACACGCAGGGCCACCAACCATTCCACCTAATGCTAGACCAGACTGCCCAGGGCCCCATCCAATCTGGCTTTGAACACCTCCAGGGACGGGGCATCCACAACCTCCCTGGGCAGCCTGTTCCAGTACCTCACCACTCTCTCTATAAAGAATTTCCCCCTGACGTCCAACCTAAATCTCCCTTCCCTCAGCTTAAAACCATTTCCCCTTGTCCTGCTGTCACTCACCCTTTCAAAGAGTTGATTCCCCTCCTCTTTGTAGGCTCCCTTTAGGTACTGAAAGGCTGCAATGAGGTCACCCTGCATCCTTCTTTTCTCCAGGCTGAACAAGCCCTGCTCTTTCAGCCTGTCCTCATAGGGGAGGTGCTCCAGTCCCCTGATCATCTTCGTGGCCCTCCTCTGGACCCTCTCCAACAGCACGTTGGGAAAGTATTCTGTAGTTAGAAGTGGTACTGTGAGAAGACGTACATAAAAATTAAATACTGACCTAGAGATGTGAAGAGTATACTAATTTTTGACTTTTGTTCCAAAGCAAAAGCAGGAAACTAAGAAAATTTAGTCAAATGTTTGTTTTCTTACCTTTTTCCTGGTACATGTGATATTAGTTTCAGTGATGCCATTTATATTAGTGGAAAATCCTGATGTAACGACAGAGTATAGGAAAAGGAAAGTAGAAGTTGAGCATTAGACCCCAGCGACTTGTGGAGACAATTTTTTAGAATTGTTTTCCCTTATTCCAAGCTGAGTTTAATGTGGACTGCTTCTGACAGTATCTTTTCTGATTTGATATGTAATAATTCTCTGGATTTGCATCTTCTAGATGGCCTTAATTTAGCTAGGTAGGTAACGCAGGGCGTATATGTACTGACTTGATGTCAAAATATTCAACAAATCATCTCTACACCACCAAACTGTTTGTTCAGAATCCAGGAGTAAAAAGCTACAGTTAAATTCTCGTTGACAATAAAGTGGCTTTACTTAAAACTTCATCTTTATTTTTTCTGGGCTTACTACATCCATATGCATTTGTGTGCAGTAAATATGTATTTCAGTTTAATGCTAACATTAATGTGAGAAAGCATATGTTTATGTTTTTGCATCTATCTTTTCAGGGTTGCCTTCCTCTTGTGCTTATGTTTGATATGAAGGAAGAAATTGAAGTAGAACCACAATTTATAACGCAGCTAATGGAGCAGTTAGATGTCTTCATAAGCATTAAGCCGAAGCCAAAGCAACCAAGCAAGGTTGGTAAAAAGCTCATGTATTCATTGTAGGCATTCATGTCAGCTTTTCAGAGCTGGTGAGTTGACATGTGTGCCCTTCCTTTCTGACTTAATGGATCATAAACTTGTAAAATATGTATGTATTTTCTGTTTGAAATACCAATTTAAATGTTGTAATAATTCTCCTTTATGGCGATTTGACCTACTCATTAAATATTTGGTGATACAGTGATTAGACTTTATATAGAAATACTGAGCAGAAAAAAAAATAGGAGGGAAATATTAGATCTGATTAGATCCATTCTTGGTTTTAAAGAAAATCCTTGAATCATTTATCTAGCACAGAATTGCAGAGTTAAGAATAAAAAAACTGCTGTGAGAAAGTTTAACTGCCTGCATGAGAAATTGAAGGGAAAAAAAGCAATGCACAGAAAAGAATTACAAAGTATTTCTGAGAATTGATATTTGTTGTTAAAATACTCTGGTGAATGTGAGTAGGAAGTATCTATATGTTATCTATAGCATTGTACATATTGTGGCAACAAACAGTATTATCAAAGTAGTGTAAGCTACTGTTAGCTGTCCAGCATCTCTGTGTAGGGATATGTACAGTCCATACAAAGAAACAGTGTGAGGAGATTGTACAGGGAACAAATAATGACTTTGTTCCTTAATTTTTCGGGTGTTACCTATGCATTTTTTTGGACAGCTAGGAATTTGGTTGCTTTTATATAAGGTTTTGTCTACTTTGACATATAGAGTCTTGGTAAAAGAATGTAAGACTTAAATTATTGGATCACTTGTCTAGATCTTGGGGCACTTCAGATTTGGTATGCCCAATACCACTAATGTTCAATAAGCTGTTTTTATAATAAACAATGATAACCAATGATAGAAAATACTTTCATCATTTTTGCTTTGTAAAACCCATACAAAATTCCTAACATTACTTAAATTCAGTGGCCTTGATGGTTATTGCTAATGGATGTTTTCCCACACTTACACTGCTATGTTACTGTTAGGGGAGATCTAAGAGTTATGTGTGTTGCAGACAAATGATATAGCTGTGTGTTACTGGTTTTCCTCTTTCCTTTTGTTTTGCTCCTGTGTCTGTCTTTAACTCCAGTCTGTGATTGTAAAAAGTGTTGAACGAAATGCCTTAAATATGTATGAGGCACGGAAATGTCTTCTGGGACTTGAAAGCAGTGGAGTCACCATAGCATCAAATGCCTCTACTGTCTCATGTCCCGTTGGTTTGTCTTGTCCTGGTTTGGATATCTTGTCTTCAGCAGGACTAGGACTCACTGGACTTGGTATGTATTTTATTTTATTAATGTATCTTGCTTTAGTGAAGTGAAGCACAGGCTATTACTTTAGACCTTACTTACTAGTATGAAGTGTAGGACAGAAATATCCAGTTTCCTATCCGATAGAATTTCATAGAAGGAATGGGTAGTCCAGACTGAAATTACCTTTTCTTTTTAAAGCTCTGCAAAGGCCTATTACCAAACAAGTACAGAACTGAACTACTCAACAAGAATCTAGTGACAAATTTAATGGCACTGGTCCCCAAAATTCAGCATTACCATGTAACTACCCTGCAGTCTGCCATCCAGGAGGGCTGTGTAATTCTGTCAGTGTTTTTGTCAAGATCACACAGATGCAAGTTAACGCTCCATTTGACTGTGATTTTTAACATGGCTCCTGCTGTAATTTTCCTTTCATGCCTGCACCTTGGGATTGGCTTTTATTTCATCTCAATATATTTCTGAGCAATTTCATAGATTGAGAGCTAGTTTGAGGAAATGCATTTGGAGGATGATTACTATCGTATTGAAATTGCAAAAAGGAACTAAATAGTTCTTACTGTGGAAGTAGTGGTTTAATTCGTGAGGTTTTCAGAAAAAAAGCTGTTTGAAATGAAACCAAGGTTATAAAATGTGGTTGGTTGTTTATTCTGTAAGTGATGCTTCTGTAAAACAAATGGAAGCTACGGAGGTAATACAAAGGATGGCAAGCCTGAAAAGCAGCTATTTCAGACTGGTGTTACAATACTTCATCTGGTAGATGGATATGAAGAGTTCTACAGTTCTCATGTTTCCCAGTTAAAGAATCCTGGTGCTTAAGTGTGCTGTTTGCACCAAATTAACATCAGGCTTAATGTTAAGATCTGTCTATAAAATATATGCTGGTGCTGCTCATGTTGTTTCTTGTTTTCATTGTTACTGCTATTTAAAAACTTGCAAAAATGTCTTTCATCAAGTCTTAGCTAAATATTCACACGTGTAATTTTTTGGCAGGCCTTTTAGGTCCAACAGCACTCTCTGTCAACACCTCAACTACTCCAAATTCTCTGTTGAATGCTCTCAATAGCTCAGTGAGTCCCCTACAGAGTCCGAGTTCGGGCACACCTAGCCCTGCACTGTGGACAACATCTCTTGCTAACACTAATGCCACAGGTTGGTGGAAGTTAAATGTAAATCAAATGATTTTGTTGATTGTTCATCAGTAAGGTGTAAGAATAACAACAGAGTCCAGAGTCATTCGTTTTGAGAGCCTTAATTCCCAAATCATATGTTCACACAGATGAATAAATGTCATAATTTAAAGTTATAATTTGGTATAAATTTATAACACGCTGTCACATAAAATGTTTTGATTTGGCTGATATAATAAACTTTGTTCATCCACAAAGTGATGTTAAAGCATTATATTTTTGACATGTGATTCTAAAGGAAACTTTCAGACCTACATAATGATAGGTATTTATTTGAATCATTGAGTTAAGTGAGAAACGTAACTAGAGCAGTACCAAAATTTTTTTCACAGGTTTCTCTGCTATTCCACACCTTATGATACCATCAACTGCTCAAGCAACTTTAACTAGTATTTTGCTGTCTGGAGTACCTAATTATAGTCAAAACACTCCATCTCCACCACCGGGCCTAACTCCTGTTGAAGTCCACGTCAATGGCATGCAATCAGAGAATAAAAAAGGGTCAGCTTCTTTAAATGGTCACGTGAAGGTAAGGCACATGATCTCTGGAGAACCAGATCTGTTTGTAATGAACCTTGTCTAAGGAAGTCTGAAGGGATAAAGAAGTAACATTAGTAGATTCTGAAGGCTACTAAGTTTTCAAATTGAACAGTAGTGTTTTCAAAATGTTGTTATATGCCCCTTCCTTCTTGAAACATTCAAACATTGTTCTCCTACGTCTGAGATAAATCTTATGGTTTTTTGTGCAGACAGGCAAAATTTGCAATATTTTAAGTGTAATAATCACTTCAATTTGACAATTATTTTAGACCACAAATATCAAGTATGCTGCACTGTCTGCCACTTCACTAGGAGAAAATGTGTTGAGCGCAAACCACAGTGATTCAGCAAGACAAACAAGCACTCATGGTGCCTCAGAACAAGTAGCTGCCAAGTCAAATGGTACAGAAGGTAAGATTTTGGCACTTTATCCTTTCGTAATGTTTGTGTAGCCCACGTACACTTGTTTCATGAACGCACAACATCCATGGGTTGTGATACAAATGTACAGTGCTTGTACAATTTTAGAGTTTTGTTTATAGGTGCTTAATTTCATTGCTAAAGATTTATCTGCTGGCTTAAGCAATGTCTTATTTTTGCTTTTCAGTGGAAGGAAAGATTTAGTGCCTTTGACAGATTTATTCTTGCACAAAATTATGTGTACATCAAACCTAGGTGACACTGGCAAGCAGAATTTATTTGCACATTTTTATAATAACATTTCAGTTGATTACTTCAGCTCCTATAGTGCAGCACAAAGAGCTGTTCTCTAGTTCTTGGAGGGAGGGAAGATCAATTCCACTTCAAGCTTGTGTAGATTTCTGTAAAGGCCCTGCTCCTCTTGTGCATACTGATGAATAAAGGAGATGCTCTTAATGCTTATGGTCATCTGAAAGGCTGTCTGAATGAAAGATGCATCGACCAATCGAACATAAAAATATTTGCAAAAATAAACCCTAAAGATACTTGAGTGTTAAGTAGAGTGCTTTCATTCCAGTGAAGATTCTCTTAGTGCCTGACAGGATTTAATAGAACTGGATAACAAATCAAATTCATTTGAAATAACTAGTCACTTCTAATCGTCTTTAAAATTGGTTAATATTACTTGGCTTTCACTTGAATAAATAAAGAAAAATGATTACAAGACATAACAGATTGTCTTTTGACACTGATACATGGGTTTGTTGGCTTTTTCTGGTGCATCTGAACTTAAATTTCTGACTTACTTCAAACCAAGTTGTTATTCTCAAGACTGAGCCTAGTTCTGTAAGAAGGAAAGCAGGTTGTGCTTTGTATTCTAGTACGCTTACTAAAGCAATGTTCACTACAAGATTTAAGTGTTTTTTAATCATAATCATTTTCTTTATTGATCTTGTAGGTTGCAATGATGCTTTTGTAGAAGTGGGCATGCCAAGAAGTCCGTCCCATTCAGCAAATACCAGTGATCTGAAGCAGATGATGAGCTCTTCCAAACAGGCCTGTGCAAAGAGGCAGACAGTTGAATTACTGCAAGGCACCAAAAACTCTCACTTACAGTAAGCTAAAAGTGCAAATGCAGATAAATGGAGCTTTCACTGTGCGAAAATACTTAGTATGTGTGTTTGTAGGTAGAATGGATGTTTTAGTTGCCAGATATTCCAAGGAGGTGATTTAAACTGAGCTTGGTTTTTGTACTGTACCCTTCAGTTTGCCTTTTCAATGCAAGTTTTGAATGATTTTTGTACATCCTAGGGATTTTTTTCTTGAGTTTGTACCCATGAGGAGAAACACAAGAAAGATAAATGCTTTTTCTATTCCACAAGAAAGTGCACTTTTTACAGAGGAATTTTCATTAGATATTTCTAAAGGATGCTCTTTTGTACTTTGCCTTCTTATTGATTATTTTGAGATCATTTCCCAACTGCAAGGGTTTTTGCTTTTGTGTGTATCTGAGGCTATTTGCTTGGTAGAAAAACTACATTCAGGGCATAACAGCGTGTTCTCAAACACTGTTCTCAGTGACTTCTTGTTTGTTTTTTTAATGACCTAGCAGTGGGAAGGGCCCTTTTGAGTCATGTGTCTTGGCAATACAGGTTTTGTTCTTAATGAGATGTTTTTAAGTAATGTTAAGTAGCTTTTGGGAACTGCTTATCATGACTCTTCGGAGCTTTTTTTCCTTACCTCATTTATTTACACTGTTAAAGCTATAATATTTCATGAGTTCTGTTCTCACTGTTGAGAAATCGAAGTATTTTTAAGTCAGTTGCTTGTATGTTTTATTCTTTATGTTGTGGCTTCTTTCTGGGGTAATCATTTATAATGTGATTACATCACTATGTTTTGAGGTAAGGAAGGAGGAGTGTGCACTTACATAGAGCAGGCACAGAGTAGAGCTGATTTTTTAGAAAAAAAGGATTTCAGTAGGAGGTACATTGGCACGTAGGATTGCAATGATTGATGCAGGGCTTATGTGAACTTCATCAGTTTTCATAACTTGTCTCTCTATCCTACCACTATCAGTCTGTTAGATGTGCTGAGCTGCTAGCGTGAGCAAGGCTAAATAGCATGAGGTCCTACTGTGTAGGGATTGCAAGTGATGATTCCTGACTCAAAGCTCAAATTGAACTTCAGAACCTCATACTTGGTAGCATAAGAAGCAGCAATTTGTTTTGTTTCACTGACAGAGAAAACAGGTATGTATGGTAAAGGAAAGCTGAGACTTGAAAGTATTGTAAAGGATGATGAAATGTTTGCACATTGGCTTTTGTTGAAAATGTTTTACCTTCTCAAGGTAAAACTCGATTATGAAAATTGCACTGAGTATTTACTGTTAAGATGACAAGGCTGGATTTAATACTGACTTTGCTTCCTCAGTACCACCGACAGGTTGCTCTCAGATGCAGAGTTAAGTGCTTCTGAAAGTCCTGTGGCTGACAAAAAGGCTCCTGGAAGTGAGCGGGCCGCAGAGCGAGCAGCAGCTGCCCAGCAGAACTCCGAAAGAGCACGTCTAGCTCAGCCATCATATGTAAATATGCAGGTATGCTTCCCTCAGTAGGCCCAAATCTAGTGCAAAATTTGATAATTGCAAAGTGTATGCATCGCACAGTACAAAGGGGATTTTTGGCTAGCACACTGACATGACTGTTTCATTAGAAACAAAAACCATTCTTTCAAGGTACATGGATGTGGTACTATTTGAGTTGACTGGTTGTTTTTTAGATAGTGAAATAATGCTGAGGTACCTGGTCTTATGAGGTTACATGAAATACGATCACTTATCACAGGAATATGAGTATGGTTTATGGGAGGCTTCTTTGATTCTATTGCTTCCCTTGCAATCTTTTTATTTCCCTTAATTCCAAATGACTTCCAATGAGGTGGTACATTACAGAAGGTGAAAATAAAGTCATTTTTGTGCTGAAACTGCTATATGTTTACTAGTTATTTTCCACATAGTACGGGAAGACCTCTTTGAATAAGTAATTAAATACCATCGTATGTCGCAAAAACTTAATTTAGTAAAAACATCAATTTTGCTTTCTTTGGAATATTAAGAAATAGGAAGAAAGGTTCAGTCTTCCACTCTAAGTCAAGGAAGACAAAGAGGGAGTTAAAACAATGCTTCTGTGAATAAATAAAATAATGTCAGCACAAAATAAATTGCATGGATCTATGAATCTACACTTAAACGTGTGTGCAAAGTCTTATTACTTAACGATAATGGAGATGAAAAAATATTTTACAAGATCTCATAAGCAATGTCAATACAGCTTTTTTTCTGTAACTTCAGGCTCATTTACAGGGTTTACTGAACCACCCTAGTTCTGTCTTAGGAATATATGTTAAACACTACTACTTTTACAGAAAAAAATCTGCCTTTCTAAATACTGCTGCAGCCTCACATAAATAGAGATAATTATTTAAAATTTACCTACATTCGTATGAATGCATTTACATACAGGGGAAACTTTCAGTTATTGGTAATCTGTGAAATAATAAAAAAAATGTTTTTACAAAGATCTATTTTAGAATGATAAACTATCTTCTGCATGTTTAATTTTTAGGCATTTGACTATGAACAGAAGAAGTTACTAGCAACCAAAGGTATGTGAATAAACAGTGACTTCTGGGACATTTGAGTCCATCACTGAAATAATTTTCTGAAGGTTCAGTTATATAACTCCATTTGTAATGAGATTTGAAGCTGATAGTGAAACGTATTTATTTTTCATGTTGCAAATATTTTTAACACTGACATAGTATGAAATAATCATGGTGTTAAAGAAGTTGCACGTGGGATACCGTATGAGTACATCCATATACAATTCGACCATGTTTTTTTTTTCAAAAGCTCACTCAGCTTTAATTGCAGTAATTGACTTCATTTAAATGAACTTTAAGCATTTGGATGTTTGTCATATTTGCTAAGTTGATCATTAATTCAGGAGTAGATGAAGCTACAGAACTCATAAGGGACATAAAAAAAAATACATTAATCTTTTGACTTTATTTAAAAATGAACGGAATATGCTGGCACCAGAAGAGAAACAGAAACCCTTTCTTTTGATACTTTAAATTTTTTTTCTTACTTTCTTGCAACCCAATGGGATTTACTTCTAACAGAGTAAATTGCCCTCAGGAGGGGTAGGATTCAATCTGTTGCAAATGGAAGTGTTAAAATGACTGGTATGTTCAAGTCTTAGCATACGTGACTTCAGTATTATTATCTCATTACCTTTATTAAGGTTGAGATTTACTGATTTGTCTCTGCATTTTTCAGCTATGTTAAAGAAGCCGGTTGTAACAGAAGTGAGAACTCCAACAAATACCTGGAGCGGGTTGGGCTTCTCTAAATCTATGCCTGCAGAAACAATCAAAGAATTAAGAAGAGCTAATCATGTATCATATAAGCCATCTATGACAACTACCTATGAGGTATATAAAAACCACGGCGTAATGGAAATGTATTTCTAGTGAATGATGGTGATAGATGTAAATTTTGGGAAAACTAAAAAAAAACAAGTTACAGTGTTTAGCTTTTATGTGCACTTGCTTGCTGTGCCTATTTCCCTGCTTCCTTTTGCTTTATTTTTAACCCACCTTTATAAAATTTAAGCAACATGTTCCTTCCAGTCTGGAACTTTGGATAACTTTTATGTAGGATGTACCTTCTTTTCATTCCAATGAGATATTTAATGATAGGATAAAGGGTACTGTGCTGTTCCCCGCTTGATATGAACTTTGTGTGGCTCTCAACTATACGTAATAGATTTGGAGGTTTGTATTGAGTTTGGAGCAGTAACTTTGTGAGAGAAAAAGCAAATGAACTCTAAATTTATTTAAAGTTGTTTTTATACTAATGAAGATGAGCTGGGGGTTTTCCCCCCAGCTATGATGCACTACTAAAAGTCTCTAAGCAAAGATGTTCTAAGAACATTCTGTTTTAGTTACTTGGAGTCTGCCTGTGTACAAACCATAGACTTAGCTCCTTCCAATGAAACATTAGGATTCCTGTCATTCTTGTTTGCTATGAACTATTGTGGAAACATGGGGGAAAAATAAATATCTTTGGTTCATTCTTTGCTTCTTGCTTCCACTTAGCAGCCTTCAACGTCATTAGTGTCATTAGTTGTACAGCCACCCTTCTTCTCCTGCATGTGTTTTTGATGTGAACTGTGTGGGATACACTGAGGACCCAGTCTTTGAACAGATGTGGTGTTGGTATTACAGTCTACTGTCTGTAGTTAATTTGTGAACTAAGCTCACTGAACATATAAACTTTGCTGTGATATATTATGAACATTCAGTTTTCCAGAAAAACTGACAGACATCTTTTTTGCTTTAAAACTTTTAACTGTAACAATGATCAAAGACAATGTAGAGGTCCGGTCTCCTTGTTTGTTCGGGAGACTTGGAGTAAATCCATTCTGTTCTTCAATTGTCAAGTTTTACTAACCTTAGTTCACACCTTCCTGATTTTGCCAATGGCAAGGAGTTTTTGCTTTTTTCAGCAGAGGTGTTGATTTTATTTTTTTCTGAGCAGTACAAAAGTTCTTTAGCTCTCAAGTTGTGCTTTTCAGTTAGGATTTGATGCAAATACATGGGGTTAAGTCGTTCACTGAATTGTCTTCAGTTCATGCAGGTGTGGTATCACCCCAATTTTGGGGATATGTCCATCCTAATTCCATAATTTACTGCACCTTTTAAGGGAACGTTGCCAATTGGGAGCACTGACTAGCAGTGCTGATGAAAGTTGATAATGGTCTTTACAGAAATATGAGAATCTATTTAAAAAAAAATCTCAAACTGTTGCAGAATTGTTGCTATACAACATAGTTGTCAAGTAGCTTATAATGGATCCACTTCTCTCCAACTAATGGCCTGTTTGCCTTGAAGGGATACAGTATACAGACTGCTTTGTCTATAATTTGTGTGAGAATGTGATACCATGGAACCTTTGGAAACGAACTTAGAAATACTGAGAAATTTATTTTGAAGTGTGGTCTCTAAACTTCTTTGAAAATTTGAAATCCTTAAACCACATATGTTTTAAACACCTGCTGTTTTTGCGTCTGGTTTACTATTATTTTCCAATTGATCAACTGCCAAGAAGATGCTTAAAAGCATTAAAGCTATTTTTTTAACTGAACTGCTTCAAAGAAAACATTTGAATCACAATTAAACTTCTGTTTTCTGCCCATATTTTCTTTCTGTGACTTGCAGGGTTCGTCGATGTCTCTCTCACGATCCAACAGTCGGGAGCACCTGGGAACTGGCAGTGAATCTGATAACTGGAGAGATCGTAATGGCCTTGGACCCACAGCTCATGAATTTGTATCCTCAATTGCCAGCCCCAAGAGGAAACAAAATAAATCAGGTTAATAATGTCCTAAAATCTGATTATTATTATTTTAAAATCCAATTGATAACAGTAAATATTTATTCTAATATTTGTGTTTCCTGACTACATCACTAGGGATTCAAATTACTGTTGCTTGTAAAATAAATTAATAAACTTAAGGGTTTTTTTCTGTTGTTGTTTTACAAATTGGAAAGTGAAAGCATATGTAAGATTGTTTAACATAGTATACAAGTAATGGTCCAAAAGGAAAACGTTTGAGGAAATTTTTTAAATTCAAGACGTTCTTGCTAAAACTTCTTTGCTGTCTTGGAAGGCTTTTTCAAGGTGTACAGCCTCATTAAGAGCATTTTTCTAGACTACCATCATTCTGCTGTTATCAGTGCAGTAACAGCCAGGCTTTTACTGGGCTATCTGCTTGCTGGTGTAGCAACTACAAGCTGTGCTGATGGTGAATTTTAAAGCATTCTCTTCATGGTGATAAAAATAATGTTAAATTATGTATTTGGTTAGGCCTAGTACATGCTTTAAACTCTCATGATTTTGGTTGCAGGCTGTAAGGATTTTAATTCCTTTTTTTAAAAAAAGAAGTTTACAGACCAAAACTTTACTTCATCCACATTGTTTGAAACTTCATTTCATTTTTCAGTAACTTAATATATGCCTTTCTGAAAGACAGCAAAAAAAAAAAGGTATAGAGAATTTGGGACCATACTGTCTGAGGGCATTATGGTTGTTTTTACTTTTTTCTGTTCTTAAAGATGAATAAAACCTAAATCCCAGACTAATTGCAAAGTACACAGGTAAGAATAATAAAGTTGGACATCATAAGAATGGGTAGTTTCAATTTGAGTAAATGCTCATGGTTGGTATACTTGGTATATGATATATTTCTAAGAAGTATATTAGTTCAACAATGAATGGCCACATGCAGTATTTTAAATACTCATAGTATAGAAGAGATGAAAAATTTCTTTTAAAATCATGCCAGTATTTACATGTAAATTGAATAAAATGAAAGTTTGGCTTAATCAAATAAGGACTGAAAATGCATTTACTTAAGCATTAGAATAAAATTAGTAATTTGAATGTACTGGCAGTGTGGGAATCCTCAGACTGCTGTCACTGTAGCTTTTTCCAGGGGAAGGAAGGAGATGAAAGAAACAGCTATGAATTGGCTGGAGTAATGTTTGTGCTTACCTTAATGTGAGAGTGTGCGGGAGTGCTACAATGCAAGACCTTAAGGTCACATAGTGCTGTTGAACTTCTGCTTTGTTTTTATGATAATTCATCATGATTGCCTCACTAATAAGAATCTCATAGTTTTGTTTCTATTAATATGTTGTCTTGCATAATTTGCCCTAAGTATAGGATCATTAATTTCTTTTTGGGTATTTTTAGTATTTTCCTCTGATGCAGAAGAAATGAAGGCACCCCCTTTTAAAGTCTAAAATGCAAGCACAGTAATTGCTTCATTTGTCAAACCTGAAGTTCATAATTTCAACACTGAACATTGAATAGTTTGCTATCTTATAAAACTCTCTTTCAAAACAAAGCCAAGGTTGGTGGAAGCACGTGGGGTCAAATGAAGTCTGGAGACTTTCTAAGTAGTTTGTTCCCAGAAAATAAGAACCCTAGCATAATGCATGTGAGAAGTGGTGTTTTTACAGCCTCCAGTTGGCAGTCAGTAGTGGAGACTATAGCAGAAGGCTCTGGAACAATCTCAATTTTACTCACCTGGAAAAGTATCCTTTTAGTCTATACTCCAGTGTCTGTAACAAGTGGCCCCGTTTACAGTATTTTGATGCAGTCCTGGGCAGCTACCTTTGTTTTTCTTGTTATGCAACAAGAGGAAAAATCATTGTTAACTGTCCAGTCGTGTAGTATTGCTGTGTACTATCAGTATGTATGTGCAGAGGAAATGGATTGCTCACTAAATTCTTTTTTGAAAACTTAACTCATAATTCTTTTTTTAAATATACCTTTTAGGGAATGTAATTGAAAATTATATAGATAGCATATTTCCAGATGCAGTATTTATAAAGCTATTTTACTTTTTTCCTCTGTGATGTACTGATAACCAAATCTCGCAGTTACTCTTGCTACCAAGAATGCTTTGGCATGATATCCCTGTTCCAAACAGAACAGGCTGGTTGTGTTCATGTGCAATGATGCTTTTCAAAATACCTGCTGGAGAAAAGAGGAGAAGGGATTAAGGAGGGGAAAAAGTGACAGAGTTGCAAATTATATCCAGGTGAATGCTTAATGTGATTTTATTGCTTCAAAGATTCACCTGAACATCTTTTAATAGAAAATAAATATGGAGGTTAACAAGAAAAATAACTTCAATCTGTTTGTTCTTTCAGACCACTTAAATGTGCGTCTTGTTTTTTCCTTTCCATTCTGTTATTAAATAAAATTAAGTTGGCTATTGAAGGGGTAATCAAATGCAATTATTGTGACTGAGAACTGTGCACTTCTGTGGCATGACTGAAAATTGCCCTTCCTTTCCTTTCAGCTGAACACTATCTCAGTAGCAGTAATTACATGGACTGCATTTCCTCGCTGACTGGAAGCAATGGCTGTAACCTGAACAGCCTCTTCAAGGGATCTGATCTGCCTGAGCTGTTCAGCAAACTTGGTTTGGGCAAATATACAGACGTATTCCAACAGCAAGAGGTCGGTATTCTTTTGCAAGGCATCTTTGTGTTGATAGTGTATTTTATAACAGTAGTTCTGTTTCTTGACCAAAGGTGTGTTGTATCTTTTGTGAATTCCCAGTCAGCTCAGCATGGGTACTATTTCATCACTTATCTTTTGATTTATACAAAAAACTGAACTGATATCTTTTCCTTCATTCAAGGAAGTTTTAAACCTTGGCTCTTAATTGTAAACCAGAATGATACTCAGAATTTAGTAGCTGTCAGTCAACTTCCTGCATAGGTTATGGAAATCCAGTCTACATTCAGCAGCAACATCTTCTCTCAGCTACAGCTGGGATGTGTGAACATTCATTTGTTGCTTCATCCTGTGTGACAGTTGAATAGACTTCCTCCATTCCCAGCAGGAAGATTGGGCCGGTCACTTATGGGACCTTCTCTCTTCCATCTCTGCACCAACTAAGTCAATATCTCGCCTTAGGTGAGGTGCTAATTTCATGGTCACAGAATGCTATATAGGTATAGTCAATTTGGTTATCTGTCAGTCACTTAATTTGGTGACAGATAATCTGTGTCACAAAAGGACAGCAAGCCCAAGTGCAAGACTTGCTGGCTTACACACAGAGTACCTGGTCTTTTCATAAAAGCACTGTCATCTTATGTGGGGAGCTGTATGTGTCATACCACACTGCTGGAATTGGGTGTACTAGGGAGTAAAGCACAGGTATGTCTGTGTGAGTTGTGTCAGTGCTGCTAACCCATGGAAGAGAGAAGATGGATTTCGTTTTTTTCATGGACCCGTATTTCTACTCAGCATCTTGATCGGCAGTGATAAAGTCTGCACTAGTTGCTGTTCTCAAGCAACATTGCACCAGAATGTTTTTTGTCATAATAGACCATGCTAAGTGGATATTTGCACAGATTGCCTTGTTAGTGGTACTGTGCATGTCTTCAAAAGAACAAAGAGGACCTTCCATTTACTGGAGTTTCTCAAGTAGTGTACCAGTGTTCAGGTTTGCTTCTGTGGGAGGAAAAGTGCTTTGCACGCACCAAGGTGCATTTGAGTGTACATGGCAGGATTCCAAGGATAGGCATGAGGCAAATTTGTACCTTCTCCAGCACTCTAGGTTACTCACGTATGCGCTCGTAGAATCATCCTGGGTCCAATGAAATATATTGCTGTTTCAGCCCAAGGCAGCTGCATCTGGTGCATTTCCTGCCAGTGCTTCTCATCTCTAATCATACTTTTTGCTGTGGAGTAATTTTATTTGTGCAACCAGTCTGTGTGGTGGGGTCAGTGTTCAGTCTGAGTGAATACAAATGCAGCTGTGCTTCAGTAAGTTGTGTGTGTAATTTGGCAAGTTTATTTCCTTTTTACTCCTCTGCATATTTAATAATGTCCATGTTAGCCAGTCATTAATCCTTTCCTATCATTGTGAGGCTACTCTCAGTGCCTGAAAAAGAGAAGTGACTGTGTTGGTTTCTAACACGAAAAATGGCTTTTGTCTGATGGGATTTTCATTTTTATTTTTTTAATCTCAAGGGTTGCTGATTAAGTGTGATGAGCCAAGCAGTTTGGCCAGAGCAATTTCTAACTAAACAGTTTTCACGATATTTCGTCAAGTTGTATGAGGAGCAACAAGCCACAAATATCCATGGTTGCATACGCTTTCTATGTTGTGAAATGCTTAGTGCTTTAATTAACTCAATTACATTGCTAGTAGTTGGGCAATAATCCTCTAACTTAGTAAAGTCTGAAAAGACTTATTCTAAAGTCATCTACTGTACCTACAGACATATCTACCCGGCTGTTTCCAATTATGCTACAGAATTTTTGCTAAATACTTAATTTCAGTAGTCAAAGTTAAATGCGATTACTGGATCATCTGTGCTTTTCTAAAACTGCTTTCTGTCAAAGATAGCCAGGTCAGAAACTTTGAGGAAGTTATTTGGAACACACCAATTGCTGTTTACGTACAGAGAAGAGCACAGATTGCTAAAAACTGTTAAGTGCAGTAGGGGAAAAAAAAGTGAGACTATTCTGTACCACACTTAAAACTTAGTAGTTTTGGAGAAAGACTTGTTTTGCCCAACTTTCCTATTTCTTTTTACTCTAGATTGATCTACAAACTTTCCTTACTCTTACTGATCAAGATTTGAAAGAATTAGGCATTACCACTTTTGGTGCCAGAAGAAAAATGCTGCTTGCAATCTCAGGTAAAGAAACAGATTCACACAGGTTTTCATTTGTTGATTATTAGTATTTTGTTTTCTTCTTATTTGAGTCGTGTGTTTATAGTAGTCATAGGATCTTGGTAAGATTGAAATTAAGAATCTAGTCCACAGAGGTCATAGTGACTCAACTCAGAAGGCACTTGAAACCAGACTTAATGGAGCTTTCACACTCATCCTAGCTGGAAGAAGTGCACTGGTGTGTTCTGTTTAATTTTTTTGTTCAAAGTGAATTGTTTCTACAAAATGCATAGTTCTGAATGAAACACCTTACTTGGAATTTTTCCAGCTTACTTCCATTATGAGATTTTTTTGTACCCTATGTGCAGAAAGAAGACAAAATATTGTTTCTTAAAATGCATTTTAGTTAGCATGTGATGCCTAGCTAGGTATTTTTTCTAATTGCAATAAATAACATACTGCTACATGAAATTCTATTATATGGGAATTCTGTTATCACCATCTTGGCAGAATCAAATCTATACTGGGAAACTTTTCAGGTTGTCAGTTCTTTCCTCCCGGTTGCATCTCTTCTAATAATGCTGTTAGTGTATGCGCTTTTTGCATTTAAAACAATGGGGTAAAGGAGATGAAAATACAGTGGATTTACTCAGCAGCAGTCACAAAAATCTGTGTAATCCTTCAGAGTTTTGTATCTGTTAAAAAGTTTGCTCACAAGAAAAGAAAGGTGAGGAAAGGAGAAAGGCTTTGAGCATTTACTAATACAAACGTAGGGTGCCTGCTTGAATTGCAGCCGAACACCTGTTATTTTAATATGAATTTTTATTAGAAGAATCATTCCAATGTTATGTATAAAATAAAGAACTGGCTATCAGAAAGTGATTGAGAGGCTAATAAGCTTTTCTGTTGTTATTTTACATAGCATGATTATGCTACAATTATACATTGATGTACATCTTTCTTCAGAAGATTGCAGCCTTTGAGTCTGGTAGCAGGAGATTTTAAAATTGTTTTGGCTATGGTAATTTGATCAAAATCAGCATTGCTAAGTAGTATTAACTGCACCTGTGTGAATTAAGATTAGAAACAAATAGAAGCTCATTTCCCAAGCAGCTTCTTACATAGTCATGGCTCTTATACTATCCTGAACAGCTCCTAAGCTGACATTTTTAGTTGATACCATTCTGTCTGAAATATTTTCGTGTAAATAGAAGTCTTGGTTTGGTTTTAGGTGAAAATGTTATATTTCTGATGAGAGTTGCTTTTCTTAACTGTGCAGAACTGAATAAAAACCGAAGAAAACTCTTTGATCCATCAAACATACGTGCCTCATTTCTGGAAGGTGGAGCAAGTGGAAGACTGCCACGTCAGTATCATTCGGACATTGCTAGTGTCAGCGGTCGCTGGTAGCAGTAAGTTGTGGCTCAAAAAGACAACTGTAAAAGACGGACATGGCAATCCTGTGGACAGCCTTCACTGCACACCACCCTCTGCACTTTGGGAGTCTGGGTATCAAGGACCAAAGCGTTTTGTCTGCACAATACTGTGCCAAAAATAAGAGAAAACACTTTTTGTCTGTTGTCTTTCAAAACACCAAATGTGGGTTAAGTTTTACTCAAGTAGATTGGACAGATTTTGCAATAATAATAATATAGGTTCTTTGTTTAGTATTTTATTACCTATAACTATAATGTATGCACTGAATTTTTACTTTGTTGAATGAAGGAAGAATGAAGGGCTGGGATGCCAGAGAGCATAGATTTTGCTTTTTATCAAGATGGATTTTTCTGGTACTGCTTAAAATAATTATTGAGGTCTTTCTGCACTTTACATGTTCTGATTTCTTGTCCTGTGGAAACTTATTCCTCTCATTTCCATATCGATTTTTATATTGGCACTAATCAAATTTTTTTTCAGATGGTCCTGTATTAAGTCACATCTCACTATAATGGTACTAGGAGCTGGTTCTTAGGCATATTTCCTTTCTCTCTGTCTCCCAGTAGCTACCTGAAGAAATTGTTCTAAACTCAAGCCACATGCTAGCGGACCAGTCCTATTATGCTATGGTGAAGCAGTGTAGTGCTGCTTGCAATTAAACTCACTGTAACAGATGCAATGAAAGACCAAAATGGACCTTGCAATATTAACCCTTTGCAGTCATCGTATTTAACTGCTGCCTGTTATGCTCAAACTGTTTTTAATGGTTGTCTCAAAGCAAAGGGCTATTTTTAGTATCCTGCCACTAAAGGACATTTATTTATATCAGACTTTTATTTTTAGATCCTATACACCTACAATATGTAACAGATTGTACTGATCTACTGCAGACTTATGGTAGAGAATGAAAGGCATTCATCAAACTAGAGCTCCGGGCTGTCAGTTTGATTAAACAGAACTAATCTAATTTGACAAGACAGCAGTGTTGCCATTTAATAAATGACGAATATTACTTACGTGAATATGCATGCAGCAATTAAGTGACCAACTTGAAATGGATGTAATAGCATGTTTTGTTCAATTTAGATTTGTAATGGTCAGCTGCAGAAGTGTTTAAGAATCTGGAGATGAACTATTTCTGAAACAAGTTATGTTCAGCAGAGTCCATGTTATAAGTGGCTAGAGCTAACTATTGCATTCTTATACTGTGAAAGTCCAAATAATTTGTCAATATTATTCCTATGTCTTTACAAGTGTCTTGTGCGTTTATGAAGGGTTCTCGTACAATGAAGGACTTCCTAAAGTGCCTCTTTCTGCAATGCAATATGACATTTCCAAGCATTATGTTTTTGAAAAGCATTCCCATGAGAAATATTGTGAATTACCTCTACTGTAATGTATTATTTATGTTCGGTGTACAAGCCTTTTGAGAATGGACATAAACCACTTCAAGTGCTCTTAAACAGAAGGCATTAGAGTAACATTTACAGTAGTTGGTTTTTATGCAAAAATGGGTGAGAAATAGTTTTGACACTTTCCAAGGATAATTCTTTCAAGGTGAGAAAACAGCGATGTATAGATAAATTTGCACACACGAAGGGAATTTAAAGAAATTGTTACTTGAGGGCATAGATGATCAAGCAATAATACAAAGTCTTGTGGTTAGCAAAAAGAAACTGCTCAGTACTTACTTCAGCCATATCTACTTAATGGTGTATAGCTGGGTGACTTCCACTGTGATCAAATAGCAGTAGCTTTCTCTGGGTTTGAAAATTGTTTTTCAGATTGGAATGGATAGAACTGCATCTTAATGCACACAGCTGTTCACATCAATTCTTATGCTCAAATGTTGTTGGTAAATATCCACTTATCTGTGAGGTATTTGTGTGTGTGTTGCACAGGCAAGAGCAACTTCATGCAAACCCTTGTGGAAGCCACAACTCCTAATTCAAGAAGTATTTACGCTTGTGCTTGCTTATAAGCATGAAGTTGGCTCCACTGACGTGGACTGACTTATGTGCTTACCCATGAGCTTTCATTTAAACATTTCCATTTTTAAGACTAGCGTTGGAGAATCAAGTTGTTTTCAGTTACGATCGTTTTGTAAAGTATTTTAATGACATACTCAGCAACACTTTGTACAGAATTTTCTGCAACCCCTTCTTGCTTGCTTTGTCTAAAATTAAAAGCATCAAGAATACCTTTACACTCTTAAATTTTAATCTTTCATAAGTACATGCTATGTATCTAGACAGTACTATATATTTGGAAATTGAACTTACTACAGTATTAAGTTGATGTGGTTTTTTCCTGAGCAGTGCTTATATCATCTACACCAAAGTGAAGAATTTCCCATTAACAACATTATTTTCAATAGGGCTTCACACACAAAAAAAAAACACACTGGAAAAAGAAAATTTCTCACTTATTTTAATTCCACAAAGGGAATATGACAGTACAGCATACCGTATTGTTAGTGTTATATTATGCACAAATATTTGACTTATTACATAAAAATGTTAGTTTTAAATCTGTGCCTTAATAGTGACCAGTTATCTGTAAATATAGAGCAGATACAGATTGTATTTTTGTGGGTTGTGTCCTTTAGTGATTTTTAAAAAATAAAGAAAAGATGAAATTAAAACATTTAAAAATGGGAATTTTCAAAACTAATCAATGTTGCATAAAATAAATTTATATAACTGCCTTGTATTCTGATTGGTTGATGAAGTATTTTTTCATTTAAACCCAGTTCCAGGGATGCTTGCTTGTTAATAAAGTATCAAAAGCAGTATTTCATAGAATTGCAATGTTTCTTTCACACAGTAGTACTGCATTTGACTGTTCTTTCCGTATCGCACTCAATACGGTTAACTTCTAAATAAGAATACCTTTTTGGCTGTACTTTGTTTAAAAAACATGCAAAAGGAGTTATTTCAGGTTCAGGTCAGAGCCAGGTGTTAATGATTCAGCTTATGCAGGTTTCATTCTTTCGGTCATCTCATTTTAAGTACTGTGCAGATTTTACTTTGGTTGTATGTATTCTTTTGTGGAGATCATTGTAGTTTCACATGCAGTGTGAAAGAGCTCAATTTTTGAAAAACAGAAGGAATCCTTCATTTAGGATGCTGTCAATGGAACCAGCTGAAATCTAGCAAGAGACCTAGCTTTTGCACGTGGGTAATATTTAGGTTGTTGCAAGTCAGTCTTGTCTGTGTGCTTGCAATGTAGGAACATGCATTTAGTTTTACTTAATTGACAGAGTAAATCTAGACATTTCATTATTCCAGTATGTTTGCTTTCTTTGTGAATTTTGTACAGACTTCTTTCCATTTACTCAAATTACAGTTTTCTTGGATCACTGACCTTTTAAAAATCTGTTATCTTCCTGCGCCTCATAATTATTTAGGGAAATGATGAGGGGATCAACTATTTAACAGGCATTGGCATAAACTGAGTGAAAATTGTGCAGGCAGCTAGACCTGCAAATAATGCTGCACCTTTGCCTGAGCAATAGTTAGCTACAGGGGTCTCAAATGAGTTTCCTTTGCAAACTGTGTACTTGAAAATATTGCTTACAGTGGGACTACTATATGGCTTCATTTAGCAGAGTGGTTAAGATAGTATGGGAAAGAGGAGGAGCAGTGGTGGTGCATGAGAGTTTGACAGCCGCTTTTCTTGCAGTGGAAGCAGTGTTTCTGGCAGCTATCGTGGCAGGGAATAAACAGTATTGCTTCTTGAGCAAAGAGGCTTTGTAGAGATGCTCAATGCCTCTCTCTTCAACTTTTCAGATAAGGAAAGCTGATGGTCTTCTGTCTGAAGAGGATGTCTTAGTAAGAAATCTTGACAGTACGCAAGAGAAGAGAGGTGGATTCTCCGAGCTGTATACAGTTTCTTAAAGCAGTCCAAAAAAATGCTCTGAAATTCTTGGAGTTGCACGTATATGTATTTACAGTGGATTGTTTTGTTATTCTCCTACTTTCTGATATAATTATAATTATTATATATAATTATTAGAAGTGTTATCTGACGCTATTAAATTGGAGTAGGTTTAATTATGCTGGGAAATTAATATACTTGATTATGAAGTTGCAGAACCTAGTACATGAGTCAAAGCGTCACCTAGTGTCAAGTTTCTCTGCTCTTCTGTGGATTAAGATTTGGGTAATGTTTGCTCTACTGAGAGATGCAGAACGATTCCAGATGTTTGACCAAAACATGAGAAGAGATGAATACAATGTGATGGAAATTACTTAGTTTGTGCCAAAACTGTGTTGCAACTTCATGGAAACTTAACAGATGGCAAAATCAAAACATAACATAACACACACACACTATGAACCAATTATATAATGAAGTAAAAATTTGTCATTTCTAACAATCAGTGATGAATGTTTTAAGGAATGTTACCACTATTATAGAAACCCAAGGATCATCAACTGATATGGATGTTGTTACAGTATTTTGCTATGACAAGGAAATCAATTCTTTTTGTAACAAGGGCAGAAGAATTTGAAGAGGCCTGACATGGACATGGTACTAAGTTAAGGTTCCTAAAAACAGAAATATCCAAGGAAAATAGTCTCAAGCTGTATACAGACAATATAGGAAAGTATGTAAAAAGAAAAGACGTAAGTTATTTTAAACAAATGATAGAAGAAACCTTCAGTGTTAACCAGCATGAAATACAGTAAAACTTGCTGTACATAGTGCATTCACATTATAGGAAAAGAGAGAACCTGAGAAAGAATCCATTTCAAAGTAAATGACATTCAAAATTCAGATTCAGCAAAATAGCTGCAATCTTTTCATCTAGCAGGATTCTTTTTTCCTTTGCTATTCACTACTTAAAATGTTGATCTGTGTGATTCTGAAAAATGCTTGTGTTGTCCAGCATCTAGAAGTCAGTACAAACCAAGATAACACTAAGTGATCCTAAATTGTTAATGAATTTGAATCTTGCTTGGAAACTGGATGGGGGACAATTAGGTAACTATTCTGTGGGCCAATAAATATTTCTGTGCAAGTATATTAAAAATATCGTAGTCTCAGCAGTGTTTCTCCTACCAAATGATGACAATAGTCAGGAAACTGGAATGCTGAAGGCATCTATCATGCACAAAGGCTCCTCCTGGGCATTCCTCTAGCACCAGCTTATCTTCCATCTTCACTGAAAGTGGTTGCAGATGCTCTGTTGTTGAACCAGTGCTTTCTTTCCATTGTACTTGGATTCTAAATGCTACACAGCTAACTTTTAAATTTTACATGAAGTTTCATGAGCTTTTTGCTTGCCCCAGCACAATGTTGACTTGTTTTCCTGCAAGTGATTAATGTAGAGGCTGTCCAGAACCACTAGCATGGATGAGAATAATTTTTTTTGAACGGATTTAAAAGTCATGACTAGACTGGAAATAACACTCCTGGCATTGCTGCCTTTATTGGCTGCTGGTGTTGTCTGCTCGCTTCTCCTAGATCTTGGCTCTCCCACACTTGGCCCTAGTTTCTACTCTCTTTTCTGGTGAGCAGTCAATTTTCAGAGGACTACTCTTGGGATGTTCTGAGGAACTTCAAATTTTCAGGCAGATGTATTTCCTATTTCCTTTGCTTGTTCTATGGACTTCAGCAGTCTGTGAACTATAGCAGTAAAGGTACAGATGCTGGTGGTCATTGCTAGGCAGGGTAAAACAAAATTGTAAGCACACTGTAAAGGATAAAATGATACAAAGCCAGTAAAGATGAGGGCGTCGCTTCCTCAGATGGGTGCTTGTGACTGAAGAATAATTAAAGGAAATATTTGTTTACTTGTCTGGTTCTTTTTTTACATATCTTAATAAAGAGGAGCATCTGTTCTGTTGCATGGTACTCTTGGTACAATTGTAAAAAGATTGGGCAAAGTGACTCCTGTAAACAATAATAGATACATCATTTATCATAGACTCTTCGATGTCTACCCCCATCATCCTAACATTAATTATTGGAGTACAACAGTACATTTCTTCCTTGCTTCCTTTCTGTCAGTAATGTTGCTACTCTGACCAGTGTGTCCCGGTTCTTCAATTATCTATCAATATATGTGGCTAATCCTTTCTGGAACTGCTGCAGAGACAATGTAAAGAGACCCCACATCCAGGATTGCATATGACATAGTTCCTAGTGCCAGTGCTTCCTCCAGCTGTGTTGGTCTGCTGAAAACTGTGAACCACAACATCTCCAGCTCTCCTCTCTGCTCCATATTTTGTGATGAATTTCTAAGCTTCAAGACATTTTACGTCTGTTTCTGTTTGTTAAATTGTTTTTGAGATTGTTTTTTGTTGTTGTTGGTTTGTTGTTTTTTCTTTGAGGCTGTGCTAGGAATTGAGTACTAGAGAGACATTGTATCCTAGGTTTGTGTGTATCTTTATGTACATTTGCTGTATACATCGAAACTTGGCCTGCTGTGACAATGAGCTACAGGCTGGGTTCCTTCCACCTCCCTTTCTACACCTGCTACTGCTTCAGTGCTTCATTTTTAAGCATTTTTTATCTAATTGAAATTTTCTAAGCTCACAGACTCTGCTGCAAGGCATGTGAACTGCTTTATGGCTCCTGAAGGAAAATCAATTTCCCGTAACTCTTCTGGTGTGTTTTTGTGCCCCTCGACATGGGCGGTGTGTAGAAAGATCAAAAAGACATTGAAAGCTCTTGTGCTTGACCTCTAACTCTTCACCAGGTCAGCTTTTCCCTTTGCTGGAAACTAGCGAGTGTCATCTTGTGCTTAAGCACAGAAACAAACACCACAATAGCACTCTTTCTTTTTTTTTCCATGCATGCTGCAATTTTGCATGCAACACCTTTTTGTTGACTTAAAGCCAATTCTACATCATAAGAATTCATCTTTCATGCTTTTTTTTTTTTTTCCTGCTCTTTGCTGCCCTGTGGGGCCTTTGCCCTCTCTTTAATCAGATTCTGCTGGAGTGCTCAGCTATGCCTTCTGTGTGGGGCAGCTGGAGCCTTCCGGAACGTTCCAGAGGCTCTGGTGTCTCCTCACAGAGCACCCTCAGCCCTTTGGCAGGTTATTGGGCATCCCGTACAGGCACTAAATCCTTCCTTGGCCCTGCTGCCCCCTGCTTCTTGCAGGGTGTGTTTGGGAGCAGCTCTAAAGGCACCCTGAGGGGACTCCCAGCACTGCCCACGCCGTTGCTTTGCAGTCTTTAACCAAGCAGAGATGGCGCCCGCCTGCTGCCACCCCTCCGTCAGCCCTGCAGCCCATGGAGATGCAGCCATGCTTGGTAACACACAAAGGTAAGGATCTGGGGAGCTGTGTGGGAATAAAGGCTCTGTGCTGATGACGTGCATCTGGGGAGGCTGCTGAGGAACCAGCCCCAGGTGGGGCCCATTGTGAGCAATAGCTGCCTCAGGGCCCACCCTTCCCTGTGCATTGTGATGTGGGGCTGTGGGCTGTGTGAGGGAGCAGTGTGGGCCTGCCCTGGGGAGCAGCAGCAGCAGCAGTAGCAGCAGCAACAAAGGTAAGTCCTTTTTTACTAGCAATTTATAAAGCTGGCTTTTAATTTGTTTTAAAATGCTGTGTTGTAAACGGAGCTATTTCATGTTGTGCGTGGAGCCTCACTGAGGCCTGGTGTGGGTGCAGGCAGTTCCCTGAAGTCACACGGCTGCAGCCACCGTGTGTGACACTGTGTTTGATGCTGTGCGATGCACTGAGGCGTTGGGAGGGAAAGGTTTTGCACATGTTAAAGAGTCATCCAAATAAAAGAGAGGTTGCTGTAAGAAGCAGATTTGGAGTAGGTGTTTGCATATATCTGGATATTGATATGTATACAACTCGATCCATCATAATTTCTTAGTCTGTGCTTGTCTGTTATGTCTGCTTGAATATGAGAGCAATTGAAAGCAGTTGCAATTCAAATTAATGTCTTTAAGCGTCTGATAAGTGTAAAGCAATTCTTCTAGAGTCTGATACTTTTTGTGGAGCATGGGAGTAAAGGCAAGAGCAGATGGCAGAAATTTCCAGCGCTCAGCAGCGTGACGTGTAAGCAGAGCTCTCCCAGTGCCCTGCTGTGGCAGCAGATGGAGAGCTGGCAGGAGGTGCTGGGCAGGGCTGGGCTGGGGGAGAGCAACAAATGCTGAGAAGGAGATGCCCGAGGCACTGCAGAAATGTAGTGAGCTCCTAGTGACGTTGTGAGGTTTTCCTTGCTTCTGGCCTTTTCTGACTCTTTTTTAACTGAAGTGAAATAACAGAATTGAGGATTTCCATCAGCCCATATGCACGTATATAAGGGTTTTTCAGTGTTCCGTAAACCTCTGCATAACATCCAGAGCCTGTTGTTGTTTCTGGGACAAGTCACACTAAAATATCTGAGTGCATAATTTGGATAATTGCTGTACTTCCTATTTTAAGTTTTAAAATAATGCTGGAAAAAGAACCCTCTTCTACAACTTTCAGAGAAAAAAAAAAATGGTAGAAAAGAAGCTTCTAGGTTAGCCTGTGTTTCACCTCATGCATCATCTATGTCCCTTTGTTTTCTTGCAATTTATTCACCTAAGCAGTAGTCCAAAATAATGAAACATTACTATCTCCTCATAACTTCCCAAGTGATCTCTGTAGATCCCAGATTTGGGACTGTGATGGCAGCAGTTGTGTCAGTGTGGAAACATCAGCTTCTTGGCCTTGTGGCAAGCAGCTATTTGTTAGTGATGGCTTTGCCATGATATCCCTAACAAGTAAGGAGCACAAATTAACATAATTCCAAATGACTCAGTTTTGAATGTTGAGGGTTTTGATATTTGCGTTTGTTTGGTTTTTTTAAGAGTTGTTGGTTGATTGCACTGCCAAATAATGAGCGTGTTTAAATTGAAACAATTTTCTTCTTTGCTTCTCAAGTTTTACTGTCTGTTGTGGAAATAAGTGTCCTGTTGGGTAGCTGTGGGGCTGACCCTCCTACTGTAGCTGTGTGCTGGGACTTTAGAGCTGACATGTTTGGTGTACTGAGAAACGGCGTGCACTCACTGTGCAGTGAGAGCTGTATGTAGGGAGGTAAGGAGCTTCTGGTGCTAAAGAAACACCAGGGGTGGCTGCAGCTCAGGTTTAGGTCGTGAGCAGTAAAGGAAGCTCCTATAGAATGCTGCTGATCAATCTTTTAAGTGAACAATTTTTTCTCCTTTGTGTGTAAAGCTGTAGTAGACTAAGGTTGCATTGGAGGAGTTGCTTGCACAACGCTGCTGAAGCTTTGTTTGAAGGCAGTTACCTGTGAATGGTGGTTTAAAACCTGTCCCTGAGCTCTGAGGTTGAGGACGCACCATCAGGACTCACCAGCAGATGTGTAGCAGCCATGTTCCACAGGGACCTGGGAGCCAGCGGGAAACAGTATTGTTACAGCTGAAATGGTGGGCGTGGTTAGATCAGCACAGCTATGCAGAGTGGAGACTTTAAAACAGACTTTTACAGGGTTAAGTAAAAACATTGCATGCTTAGAGGTCTTTCAGCTAGCGAAGTGTGTGAAGGTGACTTACTGCTTATTAAAACTTCTTCCAGTCTTAGAGTTCCATAGTCAATGACACTGAATTTCTTTGTCTATTACTCTTACTTCTTAACTGAAGAAAACAAGTTAAATGTTTTGGTAGTTTAGACACTTCAGTGCCAAATAACTATTGGCACTAGTTATTTTACATGGTCTGTGGAATTGCAGTAACTTCTATTTCAATGTTTTTCTTTGATTGTGTGGTTTGCCTGCTTTTAGGAAAGAAGGTGAAAGACTTGAGCTGAGGTTAGGGAGCCTGTGATTGATTTATTTCTACCATTGTCATACTGCGTTCTAAATAGCCTTGGGAAGCTGTTTCTTGAGAAGCCATAGTGAGTTGGCAGCAATGATGTTCTTGTGAGTATCGTTATTGTTTTCAGTGGTTAATATTGAATTGAAGACAAGACTGGAAATAAGAGATTTAGTGGATCTCCTGTTGTTTGCACTAAAGCTTAAGGTAGATTAAGTGTGTTGGTTAAAGCTCATTGCAGGAGTTAAGATAAGCGCATGTGTTTTTATACTGAACCACAGAAGAGTATTTTTTTTCATATACATGACAGTGGGATTTCAATGCACTTTTTTTACAACAAACTACTTATTGAAAATTGGAAGATGAACTGATGGCTCACCTGTAGAGGCAGTGAAGTTGTAGAAACAAAGACCTTCCCCGTGATACATGTGAACCATGTATTGCACTCCAAGCAATGGAAGAATGACTGCAACTCTTACAACTGCAGTGTGCTGCACAAGCACTTTGTTTGCATGCAGGGTACCCTAAAACAACTAAAGAAGGCTGTTTTATGAAGCACTGTTTGGAGGGAGCAGATGGCATACCTCGGAATAGCCACAGTGGGGCCAGGCAAGGTTTGCCTGCCCAGTGCTGCTCAGCTGAAAGCTGTGAGTAGAACTTGATTTCTAGCAGATTACTCACCAACTTCCACATCACTGGTTCAGCTTTTATTTGATAGTTACATTGAGAACATAGAGAAAAGGTCCATTTAATTCTGTAACTATCTTTTTCCGAAGTCCTGCCATTCCTGGTATTCATCCCTCCCTCCTGCTCTGCAGGCTGGGGGCAGATCTCCATGGTGACATGGCTGCTTCAGCCAAATGCCTGGCTGCTTGCATGTTGAAGTGTTAAGCTGCACTAATACTGCATGAGTAACGGGTGAATGTGGTACATGAGATAGGCCACGTGTTCCCTGTTATTGTGCTGTCCATGCTTTAAGAGAGGAGTGAAAAAAACCCTGGTGCTCGTGCCAGGCTCACTGTTGCGACAGACACCCTGTGAGTGATGCTCTTATGGTACAGTGCTGGGAAATCTTATAAGAAAAATGTTGTTTTTGTTATTCAACTCTACAAGTTTCCTTTCGAGTTCTCCGTGGAATCTCCAGAGCTGCTTCTTCCCAACCAATCTGCCTTGATCTGCAGCTGACCCCTGTGGGATGAAGTCATCAGGAGAAAGTTCTTGTTTTCCTCTATCTGTTTTACAGCGTGGCCTTGTTGCTTTATTAACTTTACCAGAGCAGGCATGTGTTTTAAGTCTGACTTGTGTTGCGTTAGGAAATCCTCCCACACCACAGACCTTTCTAAACATTGTTTGTTGACTTACGGGAAGGCGATGGCTCTGTGTGCGGCCTTCCTGCAGGCAGACGTTTGTGCGGCCGGCACCGGGGGATGGGGACAGCGCGGTCCCCTTCCTGATTGCAGAGTCAAACACAAAACAACCACAAAATAAAAATGCCGTTGTCTGAAAGGAGCTTTTCTGTGTTAAAAAGCTCAGAATTTAAAGGCTTTGACGAAAGCAAGGGTGCAGATGGGGCTGCTGAGAGCCGTGCACACAGGCAGTGACTTCCCCGCGTCCCAGCCTCAAGCACCAGAAGCGGAGTGAAGGACTGGGGCAGTATCTGGCATTTCTCTGAGGAACGCATTGATTCCTCTGCACTGAGAGCGCTTTACCATCACACGCTGGCGCCCATCACTGTTACTGCTGCCAGCGGCCCTCCCACGCATGCTGGGTCGGAGCAGCGTGAGCCTGGATGCTGGGCTGCCGATCAACTGCAGGGAAATGAACCTTCTGGAGACGGCTCTCTGTGGCGAGGTGCTTTGCTGCTTAATAAAACGCAGCACACTGTCACGTATTGCATACTTACACGCCCCTGCTGGCCGCCCGCTCTGTTGGCTTGTGTTTTTGGATGGGTTGTAGCATTTCTCAGTGCTGAATTCCTCTCTTCTGTTGCCATTGTGGTGGGGAGGATGGTGCGAGCACGGCACTGGGGAAGGCAGCTGAGGCTGGGCCCTGATTGTCCCTGCTGTCAGTGGGCTGCAGTTTGCTAGGTGCTGCCAGGAGGGATGCCTGCAGCATGGCAGTCATGTTTTCAGCAGGTGATGGGTGGCTGTGGGGAGAGGAGTGCAAAGGGAGGGGAAAGACCACCTGTTTAGTGGTGCGTGAGTTCCTTTGGTGATTACTATGCAAATGGGAGGAGCTCTGTATGCAGATCCAGGACTTCTGTCTGTCTGCCCCTCACAGTGTTCAGGACTCCGGCATGTGCAAGCTTTCCCATCCCTAACAGAAGTGTGCATGTCCCAGCCAGCGTTCTGTGCCTGTGGGATGTGCTGTTGCCTGACATTCTGTCCTGGCCCAGCTCACACTTTGCTCTGGAAAGGCTCAGCTTGCCTTAGCCCATGAGCCAACAAGTGTGCACCACCCCTGTCAGTCTTCTGCTTTGGTCACTATTATCATGTATCACATACCATACTTATATTTAGAGAATGAACCAATGCTTATCCTATAATAAAATATCCAGAAGAAACTGCAAACCATACACCCTATGCAGGATTTTTCAAGTCAACTTTGCTGAAATAGAGATCTCTTTACCTTTTTCTAAGTATTCTGAGTAATATATTTTAAAAGTTTGCAATATTTTAAAAACCTGGCAGTAGTTCTGCTTGCTCATTTGCAGTTTCTTCCAGGTTCCTCTCGGGCACTGATATCTCTCGGTAAAACATCTACAAGTTCAGCATCGCAAGTATTAGGGGCCAGTTAGTTGTTCTGAACCTTTATTTCCTAGCATGTGGAATGCTGTTAGGAACAAAAAAGAACATGCAGCACATCGCTTCATTGACCTTCGTCTTCTGAACAGCCCTTGGGTGTACTGGGGAGGTTGCTGGGGGCTCCTGCCAGCCCCCAGACGTGGCTGATGTAGAGCAGCTGGGGCAGCGCATCATGCCCTGGGGTTGCTCTCATGACCAGGAAGCCACAGTATGGAAAGCAGCAGAGCGTGTGGCTGGGAGAGGTATGCAATCTGAGGCTTGTCCAGAAGCAACCAAAGTGAGATCAGAGGGGGAAGATTTAGCAAAAGGAAGTTGCTCTCCTCCCACCCATTGGACACAGGCAGGGTGAGGTGTCTGGATAGAGGCAGAGGAGAGGGATGTTTTGTACTGACACTGCACCGACGTTGTCTGGAGGGCAGTAGAGGCTTTTTCACTGTTTCAAAACAAACAGATGACTGTGAACATGGGAGAAAACAGAGCAGCTCCTCAGGAAGATGTTGCCTGCTACCATCAGCAGAACTGTATGCGTGTTCCCTGCAGGACAAGCAGGGCTCTGCGTCACCTTTAGGTGAGGGCTGTGAAGGTAACTGTTTTCTGGCATTGGCTTGCCAGCCAGGTGGGAGAGGAACCCCTGGGCCCTGCTGTCCTGTTCTTCTTGCCTCTGGGGCTGCCTGCCTTGCCAGACAGAAACAACAGAAACACCCCTGAGGAAGGACATCACGTGAGCTCTTGCTCTTACGCACTAGGAATAATCACTGTGAAGTCTCTATGGTTATTTCCACTGTTAAGGAACAAATGGAAAACATCAGCATGCAAAGAATTTTAATTGTTAGGGTGTTAACCTCTCACCAATGAAACCAGTACCAGCGTGCCTCAGCTCTTGTTAGGGAGCCAAAATATAGTCCAAATTCAATTTAGGCCAACACTTTATTAGGTATTTTTATGTCTTAATATTTGTCTTAGGTGCCTCTTTACAGTCCTGCTGGTAAAGTAGACATCATTGTAGCAGCCAACTGAGATGTGCAGGCTCTCGGCTCTGTTCCCACAGCTCAGCAGGGCTGCTCCTGCCTTGGGAAAATGCTCCCTTGTGGTGCTGAGCCATGGAAGCTCCCCAGGTGGTGGATGCTGAGATTTGTTGTTCTGGCCCTTCTCAAAGCAAGGCTACTTGCGAAGCCAGCCTGCTGCTCACTTCACAAATGGTAATTTTTGCCTGCAGCTTCCCCTTGCTCAAACACTGCCCTGTTCTCCAGCAGACCAGGCCAAGGTCTGTTAAAGCATTGATTTTTTTAATTTTTTTTTTTTTTTAGCAATTATTTTTTCTCCATCATAGGGTTGCACATGCAGCATTGCTTGGTATTGATTTGCGATGAAGCTACAGGAAGGGTTGTGTTGGTAGGGCCAGCACATCTGTGGGTGGGAGCTGAGCCCTGTGTTGCAGAGCTATGTACGTGCACACACAGCCCCCAAAGAAAGCAGGGGGAGAAGGCTGTCATGAGAAGGGAAGGGCAGCCCCCACTGAGTGGCTGACAGATGCGTGCTTGGGTTTGTCTGTAAGGCTGTGTTAGGCTCTGGTGGCAAAACCTTGGAGTTCTCTGCACCTGAGAAAATTTATGCCATTTCTCAATTCATTCCAACAGTATTAATCTGCTGCACTGATGCTTTGACTGCAGAGCTGGGTGCTCCAGCTGTCTGCATCAGAGATAATGCAAAGAGATTGATCTAGGTCTCGATTTAATTATTTTAGTGGGGTTTTTTGGTGGTGATTTGGTTTTGTGGGGTATTTTTGCAGCCTATCTGGATGTGTAAGACTCGCTTTGATGCAGGATTTTAACTTAGAATGAAGAAAATCCGTGAGTCCTGTCAGCTCTCTGGAATATTTTAAGCTCTGGCTGCATTCTGGGACTGTCGGTGGAAGCTGTGACTCACAGACCTTGCAGTAGTGAGGGCCAGAGCCCTCAGATGTCTTTGTCTTACTGTAAATAACAGAGGCACGTGCAAGGAGCTTGCTGGTGGCTTATGTGCCTCAGTAAATAGTTCTTGTGTGGATAACTTTAGGATAAAGGCCTCAATGGGGTAAGAAAAGACTTTCCTTGCTGCTCTGCTACCTTTTACTGTGTGCCCTTCCCATGTGCCATTGTAGCTGGCATTATGCAAAAAGTGCAGATCAGTTTTTGCTACATGATGTCACCTTAAGGCTGCAGTTCTCCTGAGATCAGGGCTCATCCCCCAGTGCTCACTAAATCCCGTGGATGTCCTCTTCAACTATCTGTGGCTTGAAGAGAGGCTAAAAAACAGAATTTATTTAAGCATCAATTCAAGTCCTTCCAACAAACTTCAAATGTGTGTTTTCTTCTTTCTTGCATTCCTATTACAACAACTGGGGTTCCCTATACAGTAAAAGGCAAATCAGTTCAGCAGTACTGGGGAACATCTGTAGCAAAGAAGATTAGTTAGTTGTAATATATCTCATATGCAGCTTACCCCAATATGCTCCACACCTTCTGATTGCCTCCTTATAACACCAATTTGCCTGGAAATAACTGAGCCAAACTCTGTGATTACTTGGCTGTGAAGGTGTGGGGTGATTTTTCTCCCTGTAAAGCAGGCCCATCTGGCCCAAACAGATGGAATTCAGAAGGTGCCAAATCCAGACTATACCATGAATGTGACAAGACAGTCCAGCCCAGTCCAGTACACTACTGACACTCTCTACTAATGAGCTGGGAATCGGCTCGTAGTAGGCCAGCTTTTGCCTGAGGAGTAGTATCATCAAAATATTTGCATTCATCCTTTTATCTGAGGCACTTAGGTACATAGCAGCTTGGTTAACGTGGGCTGCTTGTTCCTTGCACGACATTTTTTAAAGGCACTAAGGCTGGTGAAGACCTAGTGAGTTGGTTTGGACCTGTCGGATGAGGACATGATTAACAGTGAGGGACTGGGTTTGGAGTGGATGATCTTAGAGGTCTTTTCCAGCCTTAATGGTTCTGTGACGTGATGGTGACTGGGAAGACAGAACAACTCTGAGGCCTGTAACATCTTCTTGCTTGAGGTTTGTGTGAATGACATACTGCAGTGGTGCTTCAAGCAAAGTTCTCTATTTACTATAACAATAAAAATGTTGGTATTGGTGCAAAAACTTGCTGTGCTTTCAGAAATCTTGTCAGGGAACAAATTTCCATGCTATCAGCCAGGACTGTTTTCATTTGTTCTCACTCTTAGTATGCCTGGGTTTGTCAGGACGTTGGGACAACATTTTAGACTGGATTTTCTTTCCTTTTAAACATTCTGCATAATTAAAATTGCATAAGCCTTTGTGTGTAAGCAAATCCAACACATTTTTCCATTTAGTTTTTATTTATGCATACTTCTTCATACCAAAAAAACAACAACACAACATTCCTGATCCATTTGATTTTCATCCAGTTTTCTCCACATGTTGGGAAGCTTTCATGGACTTGATGCCACATTCCTGCAAGCCCTAAGGAAGAAGAAATATCCCTGGGATGAGGGATAAGCTGCTTAAAGGTGTCTTAGTAATAGTTGTTTCTCTATTCTGATGAAATCCCATTAGAGGCAGGTAAAACTATTTACGTTTTAACAAAGAATACTGTATATACAGCTTTAGAAGTGGGTGTAATTTGCCTTGTAATCAAAGTCATTCTCGCTAAGGTGCCATTCCTCAGGTGGAGGCAGCTGATGGCCATGATCGATGGCTATGCTGCACTGGGTGCAGGGCCGGATGGGCTGCGGCTGCCAGGGGCACAGCTTCACTTTGCCCTGCTTGTTGGCAAGGGCTGGAGGGAAAGACTGCCAAGTGGGTGACCTTGGGTCTCATGATTATGTCCGTTGGCTGCTGCAGAGATCTGGGCAGTTCTGTAGCCCAGATGGTTTCTTCTTCGCCTGAGAAGTGAAAATCCTCACCCTAATGCTTGCATGGAGTGTGCTGTCCCTTAAGAAAAGGCCCTTCCCCTGAAATATGCAAAGCAGCGTGAAATCACCTACAGCTCTGGATTTTCTGATGTGGGCACAGCACTGCCCTCATTGGAGATAAAAGGCTGCAGTGGTCCAGAGGAACAGCTTCCACCCAAGGAATTGCCTGAGAAAGAGCCTGATGAGTAACCAGGTGAGGTGTAGCAAAGGAGAAGGGAGCGCTGATTGCGTGCATTGCACTGCTGGTGAACTACGAATTGTGTGTCAAAGGCTCCGGAGCACAAAACCTGTTGTTGAGGGCTGAGTTGTGCCGCTGCTTTCATTTAGGAAATACCATTATTTGTATTAAATGTACTTAACGTCTTAAAGATCAAATGGACAGCGAGCCAGCAAAAGCCTGTCTCATAAGTATAGCAAATATACTTTAAGCTTAGGGGGGAAAAAGTGTAGCATTCCTTTTCCATTTGTGTGCATGTCTACTGAAAACTCTTTTTCTGCCTTCTCCTTCCACCATGCCCCAGAAGGAGGCTCTGTGACTCTGTTAGAAACCTGTTGTCATGCACTTGCTGATCAGTATCCAGCTCAGGCACCGGCTTGGTTTCAGCTCAGCACTAAACCAGTCTCCAGATGTGTGGGGCCTGGTACTATTAGCTGAGTTCACCTATTTGCTCTCAAATTATGTGCCTCTGGGGCTGCAGAGCGCTTAGAGAGCTGAATGTTGGCAACCTGAGTGCTGACTGTGAGGCGGGTGGCAGCCACACAGGCTTGTTGTAAATGCACTTTTCTGAGATATGGATGCACTAGAGGAAGAGTTAGACCATGCGGACACAAACTGGTAAAATACAGCACTATTAGCTGCAGACCTTGGATACACAGATCATTAAGGTAAGGCAACATTAGCTGCCTAGCTCCTGAGTTACTTCGCTACCACATCACTCTGTGCACCGGGCTGTAACTTGCTCTCTGCTCTCATAGCCAGATTCCTTTTGTTGCTGCTGTTTCCAAAGACTGACAGCACACATGTGAAGCTCCCTGTTCCTGATACATCTGTGTTGGCAGTGCCCCAGACACACCTTGCTTTGTTAGCTCTGCCATCTTCAGGTCAGGCTGGATTCCTATAGCTCCCTCGGTTTGCAGTACCATCTCCATTCACAAACTGAAGCCTTTGCCATCATGGCTTTTTGATGCTGCACAAAGAACTTAACCTCAGTCTGCCAGCTCTGGTAGATACTGTGAGGACTCTGGAATAGTATTACATGTTTTCTGAAGCTCTGTGACCTGCTTTGTATCAATTTAACTGCATTTCAGGGTGCGCCAATTTAATTAATGGCTTCCCTCAGGATATCAAGCAGTAATATATCAGATCCCTTACTAGAATCTATAAACATAAAGTTGTCTCTAATTCATTTCTTTAGTCTAACTCTATTAGTTTCTTTTAAAAATGCAATCAAGCTAATCTGGCAGTATTTTCCTTCGCTGAACATATGTTGTTTGATCCTTGAGATGCAAATCACCTTGACCTCCATTTCAATTAGCATTTCACACTGGGTAGTGAAGAAGATGCTTTCTTGCCATACCGTCTGCTGAGAACTCGCTTTTGATGTGCCGCTTCAGAAAGTTTAATCTGAAATTGACATAACCACGGTTTCCTCCCTGCTTCCTCACAGACAGCACTCTGATAAGGAGCCTGCTAAGCAGAGAAGGGTTAATCATACGCTTCTGAAGAATAATGATTTAGCAGAGCAGAAAAATATTCTGCTCTGATTTTTTCCTCTCTGCTGTTGCTATGCCAGCAGCTTCGTAGTTCAGAGAGGCTTCATGTATTTCTTTCTCCTCTACACTCTTAGGAAACCAACTAGGGGTGTGCCCATGTGGTTTTTGCTGTACTGAGAGACCTATGCTGCTCAAGTGGAGGGGAGATGAGCACAGGGGAGTGGCAGAAAAGAGTCAGCTGTGTGGACTGTTTTTGCAGCTGCGCTGCTGTGCCAGTGGTGCTCCCACAGAGGTCTGCAGAGCCAGGGCTAAGCAGCAAGGGTGGATGGCAAGTTGAAAAGGTAGCACTCGGGTGCAGGGATAAGGTTTCTTAGGAACCTTTTGCTTTTGAAGCAAATTTATGCAAGAAAGATGGGCTTCACCTCAGCCACACCCTGACAACATTATCATGAAATCATAGAATGGTTTGGGTTGGAAGGGACCCTTAAGATCATCTAGTTCCATCCCCCTGCTGTAGGCAGGGACACCTCTCGCTAGAACAGGTTGCTTGCAGCCCCATCCAGCCTGGCCTTGAACACTTCCAGGGAGGGGACACCCACAGCCTCACTGGGCGACCTGTTCCACCCTCACAGTAAAGAACTTCTTCCTAGTATCTAATCTTAACCTGCCCGCTTTCAGTTTAAAGCCATTTCCCCTCATCCTTTTGCTATCTGCCCTTCTAAGAAGTCTCTCCCCAGCTTTCCTGTAGGCCCCCTGGAGGTATTGGAAGTCTGCTATCAGGTCCCCCCCACCTCCCAGTCTTTCCCTTCTCCAGGCTGAAGAGCCCCAGCTCTCAGCCTGTCCCCATTTATACATCACTGAGGTTTTTATACTGTGCTGTGTTTTGCCACTCAGATCTGGTTGATGGATCACAAGGCAGTGGAACAATGAAAATCTTGTAACCCAGAAATAAGAAAATCCTGTAATTCAGAAATGAAAATGATAGAGTATAATAAAAGTTATGAAGGAATAACAATACAACAAGCAAATGGCCTCTGATAATCACAGTACATAAAAACAGACAGGACAAGTAGCAAACGTAGATGCATTCTATATTCAAATGCTGCAGATCTTTAAAAAAGAAAAAAATAAACCTAAGGTGCATTAAATGGAGTCTGATTTAAATAAGAATATAGGTATTAAAAATATGTCTAAATCTTGGTAGAAATGGAATACTGTAATAAACAAATCATACAGACGTGACAGCTCTCACCAAGAGAAATCATACATCTGTGCTTTTTAAGGTGGCAAGAACAACAAAACAACTTAGGTACAGTGGCACTCTAAGTGCTTCAGTGTGTGTTCCTACAGTATTGAACTGTTGCAGAGTAAGAGGGATTTTTTTTTTTTTTCCTGGTGGGTTAATGGACATAGGTAAGTGAAGGCCAAAAAGGGAGGAACAAATAGCCAGCCTTCACACAGGTGGAAGTTTCTCTATTTAGAGTTATCCACTGTTCAATGAACTTATAAGTTTTTGAGGAAATGGGTGACCAGTGAGTGACAGTTTGTTGGAAATGCAAAGTCATTTGGGATAGTTATTCAGGATTGCTGTGGTGTAGAAATACAGCTCTTACAATTTTGAGCAGCTACATGAGAAAATTTCAGGACTTTGTATTGATGGAAGTAGAATGTTACGTTCAGTAATGGCAGGATGTGGCTCCAGCAGTACAAACTCAGAAGGAGTGACCAGCTTTTTAGGAAAGAGTTTCCAAGGTCATTGGAGGAACTTGTTGGAAAATATCAGCTCAGTGCCACGACAGAGAATTCTTTGGGATATTTTCTTCCCTGATGACCAACAGGTAGGATTTTCCCTATGTTTCTTGTTTCAAGTAAAGAATTCTCTTCATGATATCATGTTAGGTGAAGTGCATTATCTCTCAGTCTTAACTTAATCTACTGATATTTGGGTGGGGTGCGTGTACATTTCCATTTTAAAACACAATAACCTCACTTTCACTCCAGCCTAGTGTCTCGTGCAAAGTTTTTGCTCTACATTTTCTCAGTCTTTTGTTGGTATTTCCTCTTATTCAGTTTGCAGAGGTTGTTTGTTTGTTTTTATCTCAGAACCCTTTTCTTCCTCTGTATAAGCAATTTTATTAATGTGGGGATCTAGCAGTGGTGGTGATTTTATATGGTTGAGGTGAAAGTCTGTAATTCTGAGGGAATTTGTAAGAGCTTGTCTTTTTGTTCTATAGGCAGTGCTTCTCTATAGCAGATATTCCCATTCTTTTTGCTCTGTGCTTACCTGACATGGGTAGGCTTGGGTGCGGTTTGAGAATTATGCTGGCAACAATTCTTTGCTAAGAACAGCAAAATGCTTTTCATAAGAGTTTAATTTCTAAAGGATTATGCCTTTTATGAGCTTTCATTCAGAGATGGACTGCACAGTGCTTAAAATGAAATTCTGTTAAATAATGAGAAAATAACCTTCTGGTAAAAAGGCCTCTCTCCCTTGTGACTTTCACTGTGTAATTTTTTTTAGAGTAAATTTTAATTTTGCACCATTATTACACGGATGTGAATATTTAAGCTGTTTGAACTGCTGATGGGAGCAGAAGCTACTACAGGAATCTCTCTTGTGTTCACTGACTTTGGAGTTGTGCAGGAAAGTAACCAAAACATGGTAAATCTCAATTTTCATTTTCTAGCTCATTACACACAGTGAAATTCACTCCCCCTCCATTCAAGCTCAGTTTTGCTAACCCAAGCTGCCGGGCAAGTGAAATTTATCTCCTTGAGGAACCACATCTGGGATTTGTGCCCAGGAGCAGCCGGCCAGGTGCATGAGAAGTGGGGCCCACCGCACTGCAGGGAGTGGGCTGCTGGCTTTATGGAGTTTTAGCAGAAACATGAACTCTAAAAACAGTTCTTCATGCTTGGATGAAAGGTCTATCCGCAAGTAGAAGCGTTCATATTCAAATGCATTTCATATGGAAACATTGTACAACGTATGAGCTTTTCCTTCTAACTGCTGAGGTACTCATTCTGCAGATTTATTTCCTGCGAATCTGTTCCCTCTGACCACTTATTTTTGCTATGCTGAACCAAACTGATCCTTATTTGAAAAAAAGCCCTCCGAGGGATTTTCTCTGGAGTCTCTTTTCATTAATGCTTTGCTGATAATATATACTGGAAAATGGAAGGAAATAAGTCATTTATGGTTTCATTTAAAGAAGTCACTCAGGATTAATAAGATTATTCTTCTTTCTTTCCCATGGAAAGTGTAATAGCTAACTTTTAAAAGAATGGTTTTATTGCTCTGACAAGTTATTGAAGTCCATTCTTAATGCAAATATTTTTTGATGCTTCACATTTTTTATGTGAAAACAGAAATTATTTCATTGCTTATGGTTACTTGTGCTGCACCACCGAAATCATAAACGTGAATTTAAAGAGAAGAAAGTTTAGCAGCTTTTCTGCTCCTCTCTCCTCCACTGCCATCGCTGCCAAGTCTGCTAGAGCTGTGAGTGCGAGTTGTACGTAAGATGGCAGATATTTTAGAAGCAAGTGTTTCTGGGTGGGGCTGGAGCTCAACCAGTTTTTCAAATCTGTAACGCAAAGACAGTATTATCACTATGTATAATTGCCAGTTACCTAGATCTAAGCTGAAAAATGGCTGCAACTTTAACAAACATTTGCTTCAATATATTTTATAATTAAGTTCCTTCCCAGGATGTATAAATCACGTTAGTTGAATGAAATTATAAACAGTTCCTCTGAAGGAGAATCTCAATACCTTAAAGTAATTTATTTTCCTTTAAATAAGCAAGTAATAAGTTGCCCTATTTTATCTCCTAAGCATCCTCCTCTGAGTGAGAGAAGTAAGAGCCATTCATGGCTGATATCTACTCCCTCTCTTTTCATCACCTTGGGCATAATGCCTTGCTTTCAAGGAGGAATTAAACTGTTGCATCTTAAATAGGTACAAGCAGGAGAACTTAGACTTTCCTGCCTTCCAGGGCACTTTCTGACATCTGGGATGTGCATGTGTATTGCCTTTGTGGCCTGCTGGCTCCATCAAAAGTAGCAAGGAAAGAAAATGCCTTTCTCCATGTGTTTGTTGCATGAGCAGCAGAGGCTGTTGCGGGTGGTGGGTCTCTGACCCCACTGTGAAGACATGGTTGGCCAAACCCGGGGAAGAGATACTTCCCTACGTTGTTTGTTTCTCACATTCTTCAGTCTGTGCTGCGTGCTGGCAGCTCCTGAGTTCAGCTCAGTAAGAGAACACTTGATTGGATTGAGAATGAGCAGTGGTTTCTGCAAGGAGATGCTGATTGGCAGTGAAGTTGTTCCTTGAAAAAAGGAGGTGGATGTGTATGATAATGGTTCCAGCAGCAGAGGAAGTATCCTGCCATATCCTCCCAGAGCTTACAAGGACAACCAAATGCCTCAGCAGAAACCCGGAATGACAGGCAGTGCAAAGCCCGCCCTCCTTGTGCTGCTCAGGAGGCAGGGGCAGCCGACTGCTCTCCCCACTCATGGCTTCAGGGTCCTGTGTGGAGCTTGTCAGTCCCACTGCACCAGAGCTCCCCAAAGACTGAGAGTGCTCCTCTTTCTCCTCGGCTGTGCCCTAGTCAAACTTCACTGATGCAACAGGAGCTATTTCTTAATTACGTTAATAAAAGGCTTGGTTCTTTTGTGCCTCTTAGAGAAAGGTTTGCATTGAATCTGTGTACTTCTTACTGTAGGACTCCCTTGATCTGCAGGAATAGCCAAGAGGAGTCTGAGGGCGGGGAACACAGTACAGTATTTTATTTCCTGAGTGCCCCTCCCTCTCCACAGCATATGTAGCAGTGATCCTCTGCCATCCCTGCAGGCTGTGATTCAGATTCCATGTCCTGTAGTGCACACAGGTCTGGCAGAGCGGCCTGCAAAGCTCCTAATGTGTGTGAGGTGGCAGGCTATCGAGGAAGGAAGGGCTGTACGTGCTGGAGAGCTCCAGGCCCCTCTCCCAGCCTCCCACTTGCCCGCAGTCTGCACATTCCACCTACCCCGAGCAGCCCAACCTGCCATTGCTCTGGCACCACCCTCACGTGTTGGCTGAGCTCTGTGTATTTTTCACTTGTGTGTGTATGTATGTATTGGTTTTAGGTAAGCTAATGCAATTGTGAGAACTTTTCAGTTATTTTTTTTATTGCTATTGGCAGAGTTTAAAACCATTTGAAACACTGCCATGTTGGCTTGTGCTCTGTAAGAAACAGGGGGAAGGAATCAGCGTCTGCCAAATGGAAAGGGATAAAACTGGTATAATGATATGTTGCAATCATGCTGCAAAACCTACCACAGTAAATTACTGCTGTAACAACCTCCTTCCTGTTGCTAGAGGCTTCAGCCCAGGCTTTTTCATATCTCAGTATTCAGCTGTTTAGAGAAGGTTTTCTCCATGATCCATAGCACTGTGCAAGTGCTCAGCTTTTTGGAGGACGGGCTGGGAAGTGAGACAGAAGCCAGGGTGGTAGGTGCCCTGACCTCGCGTGGGCAGTGCTGCCAGATCCCTGTGCCGTTGGTCAGCCCCTGGTGGCAAACCCACACGAACCCAGCTCAGTATCGCCGGCAGTGCTCCACCACACAGCATGTTGCTCTGTGCTGCGTGGGTTCTTCTCTGTGTTTGCTCACTGATCTGTAGGTCACAGGCTGCACAGCCGATGGGAGGGGAAGATGCCCGTACTGCGCCTGCAGCAGCGGCTGAACACAGGCCCAGGGGACAGCTGTCCTCCGAGGAGGCCTGTGGGAAATGGGCTGCATCTTCAGTTTCCACCCGTCTCATGTGCATGTTCTCTCCTCAGACGCTGTGCTGTGCTTGGCATGCAGCCACGTTGTTGTTAGCACTGAATGAAGGAGTGAAAGGGGGGAGAGGGCCAGAAAGCCAAATTAGTGTCCTGGTTTCAGTGATCCTCCTAAAGGGAGGGGAGAAGGTGACGGCCTCAGTGTGGGAAAGTTTTCAGGGCTGCTCTCCAAGTAGTTTATGCTCTGTGGAGAGAGTGGTTTGGGTCTCCTGAATCCAAAGGCGTGGTTTTGAGAGAATTATTTATCTGCTTAGGGGAAGGAGAGGAAAAAGAGGAAAGCAAGCCTACTCTTTGAAGCAAGAGCCATGAGATCCTTGTGGTTTCAGAACTGTAAGATAATGGCCCTGTGACAACACTTTGACTTTCCAGAAAAGCATCATACATAACTTCCTCTGATAGTCAGCACTAAAACTGGGAATTGCTGGGAGAAACTCAGCCGCCTTGTGCGTAAACTGTGCAGCCTGCCTGACGTGACCCAGGCCGTCAGGGTGACATCTCTGAGGGCTCACCTCCCTTTGGTATGACGGACAGTGAGTGCAGAGCATGCTGGGTGCTGCACAAACACAGTCTGGGAGTCCACAAGAGCATGCTGCAGTGAAAGCTCCCTCCCTTCCAAGTACCTTCTGATCTGGTGTCCCTGCCTGGCTGGGCGTTGCTTCCAGGCTTCACAGCTCACCCTGCTGGGCTGTTTCCCTTGGATATGAATGGACTTTATTAATTTTTTTTTTCTTACGTGTTGTTTATACAATTAAATTTCCTTGTTCTTTTTTTTTTTTTTAAAAAAAAAAAAAAACATCATTAGTTTCCTGTGCACTCCCTAAGTCCCTAGCCTCTGCTTCTTCCAGTAACAATAATAAACCCAAGAAGGCTTGTTTTGTCCTCAGTACAGCTATGACAAAATGGGTGTAGATTTAGCCACGCTTTGCCCTTAGATAGCTGGCAGGCTTGCTTTCCCTCTCTCCAAGTCCTCCCTGTGAGGAATGAGTACAGCTAATCACAGGGATAAGGCTCAGCTCAGGGGGCGTGTGCTGGCCAGGGAGATTTTTCCCTTTGATGCCCATTGCTCCCCACCTCTGGTGTCTCATTCACGTTTCACAAGCTCGAAGTCATCCGCTGTCACAGTCACAGAAGCTGCTTTTCATCCCTGCTGCACAGACCAGATCACCCCAAGGGGATTTTCCCTTGTGCAGGTCGCCAGTGAAATATTTTGCATGGCTTAAGTTGAGGTATCAAACTATTTCTCAGCTTCAGCCAGTATGAACTGAAAGCTGTTAGGAAAAATGCTGTCTGTCACATTAATGTGAGTGGTCAAGAAAAGACCCAAATAACAGCTTTGAAAAGGCAGTCTGGTCTGCCAAATTCTCTTTTCTCTTGTGAGATTAACAAGCCTTTCTCTCTTAAATTGAAATCTGATATTTATGGGAATGCCTCATTCTCTGTAAAGATATTTGTGTGTGTGTGCAAACAGACCAAACTAGATCTAAACTGTATGGAACAGATAAGTTGCAATATGTTTAAAAGAAGTGGATGTTTTTATGTTACGAAAGTGGGTGTGCCTCATTCTTTCATATGCTGGATGCTCCCTATGGAAAATCCATAAAATAAAATGGGAAATAAGAAACTTTCTCTACTGATGTAAAATAGCAGCGGAGAAACTTTATAAATTACAAAGAATACAGCAAAAATACCTCCCTGGTTACTCTATCTAAAAGAAAATTTATCAAGTCGAGACGAGTTTGGGTTATTTGGTTCAGTTTTGTATCAAGGCAGATAGATCGTGCTCCTTGTGATCTTAAATTCTCTTTGCCCTAAGTCCCTTTAATCATGAACGTCACAGAGTATCCATTTCAAATGGTGTTTGGATGGTTACCCCAAGGGGAAAATGAAGGGAGAGGAGTGTGGTTTGGTGTTGGACTGGAAAGGGATAGCATGGCTGGTGAGCATGGTTTGGTCTCAGCACTGTGAGGACCAGGCACCAGGTGTTCGTGGAGAGCAACTTAAGGCTGCTCTGTGAGGGCAGGATTTCTGTTGCTTTGGTAGTGCTAGAGATTGGTTCCAGGCCTTTGTTGCTGCAAAGGAAGTGTGTGAGGAAGCACAGCTCAGGGATTAATACCACTCTGTGGCAGGTGAGGAAGGAGAGGTGCCTGGTGCCTGGAGTGGGGGCTGCTTTTGTTCTGGCCGCATTGTTCACACCTTGAAGCCCCCTGGGAAATCCAGCTGGCTGCAAGGAGGGAGGGGCTGGGGGCTGCAACCCCATCACCTTCACTGCTTTAATCCTGTCACTGAGGGGAGAATCACCGCAATGAAGTCCATGGAAATGTAATTCACTGCAGCCAAAAGCTGCCTCATCAAATTGATTTGGTTTGTTATTTCTGGGAGTGTGTTGCTCCAATAATGCTGGCTGCCGGAGCAGTGAAGGAGGATTCAATCAGAGAGCTTGGGCTCTGGGAAGCCATTTTGTTGCTGTCACAACTCATAGCTTGTCAGAGTTTCCAAGGTAATTCCGATTTTTCAGGGGACCAGTTTGATTGCTTCAGAATGCCCTAGGCTTGCTTGATCCTGCAAGGAATATGCTTCTTTCTACACGGTTTTCTTTGGAGTAATCAAAGGAACTTTGCTTGCTTTTTTGTTTGTTTGTTTTTAAGCTTTTCAAGATGTTTTCAGCAGATCTGCAATGTGCTATGAGGTTTGTCTCTGTCCTTCCTCTGCTCCTTGCACAGTGCCCTGGCTGGTTGAGCATGCAGCTGGGGGTGTCCCTGCCAGATATGTCCCCCAGCAGCTGTAGCAGCAAAGTGGCATTTTTACTCTGCTGGACCACTAGATGGGGAAATTGTATTTACATATTTGGGCTGCAAAATGAAGCTGGGCAGCAACGCTGGAACCTTTAATAGTAATGAAGCACATCAAGCATGTTATCTGCAAGAGGTGTGTGGCGATGACTCAGATGTGCCCTGCTCTTCAGCAGTGATGCTGCAGCTCCCCTGCAAGAAGCCAGGCTCTGCAGAGCCGTGCTGAAACTTGGGGAGCTTCTGGCAGGGTGCTCTGCCCAACTGGCCTCACTGCTTCACGCCTGCCCCAGTATCTTAGAGGTTTCTATGGCATGGAGCAACAGAAGGGCCAGGGCGTGCCTGCACAGCCGCCTGCCCCTGCATGTACCCCATAGCTCCATATGGGAAACAAGGAGAGGAAATAAATGTTTTCACAGGTTTCCAGAAGGAGCGCCTGAGGTCAGGAGACCAGTGGGCACTTGAGAGCTCACCCTAGTTTTGAGGCAAGAATATAAAACCATGTGTGCTCAGGTCCTTCTGTTGCTTTTAGTGTTCTGCTGCTGCAATCCTTTCTGCTGCTTTTCTGTGATTAAAAGTATTTTTCCATACTGTGACAGAAGCTGTATGGTGATGCTGGGCCTGATAGCCTGCAGATGGGAGACGTGGTGATGGGACAGAGAGGTTTGTAGAACAAGCTTGGGAAGATTTGGTAGGTGTGAGAATATTTCCATGATTGGAAGTAAGAATCTTTGCCCCAAATATTGTATCAGTTCACAACTATTAGATCATTTTGATTTAAAGCACACGTTCTCTGGGATACCAGAAGGGTCCAGAGATGAATCAGCCTGATTATAATGCATTTTGGATTACACAAAGCTGTAAACCTAGAATATGTTGGATGACTTGGTGACATTACTTATAAAGATGCAGTTTTAAAATAAAGAAAGAAGAAGAAAAAAGGTGGTGATGCAGGCCATTAGGACAATTTTATGCGCTGCAAAATGTTGAGGTGTTACAGTAATTCAATAGCAACTTTCTGTATGCTGTGCTACTTACAGACCAGATGTGCCTTCTACTAAGCTGCCACAAGTTTTCTAGACCTCCTATGGATAATGTAACTTTGGAATCAGCTTTGTTTCTCTGAAGGTATTACTGTACTATTTTTGGGAGGACGTCTAAAGTGATTCAACCATCCTAGTGTGATAGCAGCTATAAAAATGAGCACCTCTACCAGTGCAGGCAGGGCAATGAGCCGTACAATGAGAAGTTACCTTCACACCTGCGTGACCGAGTCCATGCAGCATCCCATCCCCACCTCTCTCCGCCCATCTCTGCTGGCACAGGATCTGCGTGGGGCCCTGGCTCCTTCCTTGCTGTGCAGCAGCAATGGGCCTTGGTGTGTGCCTGCCACTGCTGAGGAATCCTCTTGTGAAAGTCAGCGTCCGCTCAGGAACGAGCCACAGGAATGTGTGTAAATAAGTGCACCTGCATTTTTTTGGTAGTAGGAATTACTGTTAAGTAGCTTAGCTAGAAATATGGCTGAGTGTTTATAGCCATTTGGATATTACCACCAAGCAACTGGAGCACCAAATGTTTTTGCAGCAGATGTGTGTTCTGTTGCTGCATGTATTTATTAGAGAAATAATATCTTCAGGGTGGAGCCTGGGAGCCAAAGATAGGAAGGAAAGAAAATGCCTGCAGGCAACAGCCATATTCATCCCTTGTGTGATTTCTGTTTGCTGTTAAGGAAGACATCTTGTGTCTGACCAGATTTCCAGTAGGACTCTACACTTGGCCAATGGAGTAAATTATATAGGGTGTATGATTTCCATGCCTTTGGCTGGAAGAAGGCTCTATCGTGTATGCAGCATGTTTGGAGAGAAATGGTACGTGAAAGTTTTTCCCCTTCTGATTTGTAGAAATGTTTCCATTAGGGAAACCTGAGACCAGCACTCCTTTCAACCCCAAAAAAGTGCTGGTATGGGAGAAGCAGCACAGCGTTCTAGGGGGAGTGTCTGGGTAGAGCAAATCTTCCCTGTTGCATGGAATTGAGGTAACTTTCTATTTCATGAAATCACCTCCTATTGAATTTTTATCAGTAGATCTTGAAATGATCCACACAGGGCACAAAAAGGATTATTTCTGTCCTAAAAAAGAGGAAACAGAGTACAAATATACACAAAGAGGAGCAGAGCCTCTCTCTCCCTCCCCCAGCCTGTGACCCCACTTCAGGTGGGATAAATCGTAGGCTCATAGAATGGCCTGGGTTGCAAAGGACCACAGTCATCATCTAGTTCCAACCCCCTGCTATGCGCAAGGTCGCCAACCAGCAGACCAGGCTGCCCAGGGCCACATCCAGCCTGGCCTTGAATGCCTCCAGGGATGGGGCATCCACAACCTTCTTGGGCAACCTGTTTCAGTGCTTCACCACCCTCTGTGAAAAACTTCCTTCTAATATCTAATCTAAACCTCCCCTGGCTCAGTTTAAAACCATTCTCCCTTGTCCTGTCGATGTCCATCCTTGTAAACAGCGGTTCCCCTTCCTGTTTCTTTTTAATGTGTTTGCCTTGAGCGCCTCAGAGATGGTAGGCAGAGTAGATGTCTTAGAGGAGGCTTGCCCTTGATTTTGGTAGGAAGATCTTCCAAAATGTATCAAGTCTTCATCTCCTGATGTGCAGTAGTGCAGAATGTGTGAGTGTTGCACTGCTCAGTCCCTTAAAACAGGTGGTGCTTTAGCTGAAAACTAGATGAACATTCCAAAGCCTCTGCTCCAATCTCTTGGAGGAGTTTTTGGGTTTCCCTGTGCTGTGCTGACAGGCTGGCTGCAGTGTGAGCAGAGGTGCTGCTGGCAGTGTGGGTAGGGATGGCTGAACAGGGCTGGCTCTCACAGGCTGAGAAGCCCCAGGCTGCTCTGGCATCCCAACAAGCCTTGCTGTGCTTATGGTTGCACTGCGTAGATGGCCCTGCAAAACGCTTCCTTGCCTTCAAATTAGTTTTTGCACATAGTGATGTGCACAAGGCACTTCCTACAATCATCCTTCCAGACAGGTTAGGGTTACTCTGTGTCCAGAAACATAAAATACCCTTTTCTGCAGTTGCATGATGTCTGCCAACTCCCCACCTTGTCTGGTGGATTTAGGTTCAAAGGTGCTGCTTCAAAATCAGGTTTTAAAAATTCATCCGTGTGCAGCATGAGGAAATCTAGAAGCTGAGACATAATCACACAGTCCAACCTTCCCTGGGCATTGAAATGTAATAGAAAAATTGTATTTTATGCTCTTTGTCAAGAACAAATTTGTCTATTATCTTGATTTATTTGTGGCCACTCTTTGGCTGATGCAGAAGCTACTGCTGATGCTTGCTGCTGCTGCTGCTTCTCATCATCTTTTTGCAATCTTTGGTTAAAGAACAATGCTGCAGACCATGCTTGCCCTGCCGAGAAGCAGTACCTCTGCTGGGCAGAGATAGGAGAGAATTGCTTATCCTTCTCGTTTGGGTATATGGCTCACATGGATTGGCTTTATATCCTGAATTCTGGGGAGAGGCATAAATACCAACCTGCCAGTTTCCTTGGCTCTCCAAGGGCTTCCCAGAGCTCTCTGAGAGCACATTTTTAATAGGGGACCATCTGCTGCAAACTTGCGCATTTGTTAGCAAATGCCTACCTGGTGCTGCTCTGAGAAACACTCAAGGTAGATGAAAGAAATTAAGAAATGATACCACCTGGTTTTCTATTTGTTTAGTTCATTGCGTTTTACAGCACATTGTCTAGAGTCATTTTTACTGTTCCCTGGCACTGACTGTCAGATTTTGTTTTTGTGGGCTTTTACGCATGTGCTGTGAAAGATAATGGAGGAAACCGTAAAGATTGTGAAATCAGAAAATAAATAGCTGGAATGCAGGAGTGCAGTGCCTGGAGCTATCTGAAAATGGCTGGATCTGTAGTAAATAGTAACGCTCTTTCAGAGCTCAAATTATCCTCAGTCTGCAAGTGTTCATTTATAGTTTCATGCCATGTCTCTGTTTGTTAGGCTCCAATTCCCAGTGCAGGTGGGAATGCTCCCTCCGCTGCTTTAGAGCCCTCCAACTACAATTAATTAATTAGACAGATCTCATTTGATTTCTAGAATGACTTACCCAACTTGCGTCTTTGCTTTCAGACTTCTTGACATCTAGACACTTTATATAATTTGCATATTCAATTAAAAATGATTTGCTTCTTTGACCTTTGTTATGCAACATGAGCTTCAATTGGCTGCCTACTATTTCATAGCCAACATTATTAGCAAAAACCTTTTAATTACAGAGATATGGTTGAAATATGGAGAAATTAAACTTTTACAAAGCTTTGCACTAAACTGTGGTGGCCATTCTGAAGCTGAGTCTCCTCTACTCATACAACCCTAGTGTGCGTTGGGCACATAATGTACGTCTTCATCTCACCAGCCTCTGCTATCAGTAGGAGAATGGCCAATGAAAGGTTGAAACTGGGGCTGTGGGAGTTGGCTGCGGTCCATCACTTTGTGTCATCGGGGATCTGACACCAATCAGTCCTAAAGAGTGATTTGCCTGACAGTGAGGAGGAGAGTGTAAACAGTCAGGTTAGATAACTTTTTGTGATTAATTTTGGAAAGTCGGGGTTTGAGACTTGCCCTCTACTGGGAAGGAAGAGAGGGGATGGGGTGTCCCTGCCTGCTGGGGTAGCCCTCTGCCCTCTTTCTTCCAGCCTTGGCCAGGGGCTGCCACTCCCTCCTATTGCCAGCAGAGAGCCTGGCTGCTTCGGCTTGGACAGTTTTGTGTGGGCAGAGGTAATAGCTGCAGTTTGCTCTCAGCGGTGGGTCCTTAGGCCTCTTTCCTGCCCCCTACTTCCACTTTGAGAAAATTACATTTCAGCTGGTCAAGAGCAGCTCAAAGTCACGCACTTAATGGCACCTACACTCTGATGGAGGAATCCTTTTTGCTCTCTATCCCTGATTTGAGTGGGCAGTCTCCACACGAAGCTGGTACAGCAAGTGTCTAAACGAGGATCTAGAAATCCCAACTGGGGGCTTACATAAGCCTTTTGCTTTCTTCAGGCCCAGAGCTTGGATAAATAATAAATACATCTCAGCTGGAGTGTCTCTGCAGAACTACTCCAGACAAACACCCACTTGTTCTGGTATAAAATGCCCTAAGTGTCATAAGCCAAAACTAAAACGTGTTGTTTTGTCTCTTTCACTCCCTTTTTTTTTTTCCCTTTTTTTTTTTTTTTTTATTTTAATCTTCATTCTGGGTTGGCTTTCAATTATATCAGCAATAAACACAGCTGCAGGCTGAACAGGGCTGCTCTATAATCTGTCTGATACAACAGTGGCATTGCATGGCACAGCCTGGAGAAGCAGACAGATCTTCATGCCTCCTCAAATCCATCACCTCCCCATGGCTCTCAGCCTGCTAAATGCTAAGGGGTGCAGGTTGTGCTCTTGGAGGGAAAGTGGTCTTCCCACCCCCTTCCAAATATCCTACAGGGACTCTGTGTTTCCAGGTTTCTTTCCTCATCAGATGCCTCATCCTGGGCATCACAGATAACAACTAGAAATTGCCTGAAACTGACTCCCAGAGTTTTGTGGCAGGTGTTTGTATCCTGTACTCTCTGTTCTTTAGTGACCTTTTGTCTCCTTTTGTGCCTTATTCTCCTAGTGCACACCCCAATTTGAGTGGGTGTCAGCATAGAGCGTACTGTGCTGTGTCTTAACCCTGCTGTTAAACTCAGAATTCCTGGGGGTTCAGTGCAAGGTGATATGCAAGCTGAAAGTGGACTCCAGTTGATTCTTGCAGCAACAATACAAAGTTTACTGCACAGAGAAAGCATATTAATGATCTCTACACAGTCTACAGCTTCACCAATGTGCCTGAGCTGCTCAATTAATTTACACTGCATCCTCTGGGTAGCTTTACTGAGCCATGAAGGCTGCTCCAGGTGCACGCTGGGCTGGCTGTAGTGCTTCCTAGACCCGGGTGCAGGTTTCCACAGTGCTGAGGCCACAGCTGCATCTCCTGCCCCATGTTTGTCCTGCCTGCTTTCCTTCCAAGCCTGAGCTCAAGCCAGCTGTGCAGCCTCCAAATGCATGCCCAGTGCCTGCCAGGTCTACTTTGGGTAGCAGCAGGGCAGCAGTGGCTTTTCTAGTGTGGGGGACATGGGGTAGGAAGATGCAAGGACTGGGGATGCTTGGCAGATATACGTGGCGTGGCCTCAAAATGTGTGGAGCATGAAAGTTGGAGCAGCACAAGAAAATAGGCTGTAGGGGCTCCGTGGTTTTTTGTTTTTGTTTTTTTCTTTTTTTGGTAGTTCAGTTTGCTGTTAGTAACTGAACTGCCTTTCTCCCTGGTCTTCTCCCTGTGTTTTGCTTGAAGTCCATTTTGTTAAACCAATTGCCTATGCGATTTACTGCCTGGTTTACTGCCAAAAAACACACAATTCATTAGAAGAATTAAAAAATAACAGAAGAGTATGGTCTGCAATGCACACTCAACAGCTTACAAAGGATGGTTAGATGTCAGCACATCACGGAAGCATTTAATAACCACAAAAGCCACATCTTCCAAATGTAAAAAGCAGCACGAAGGAAAACATTTCCTTTTAGCTGCAAGAACTTGAGAGGTCTGAAGCACTGTCACTGACCTCTCAGGCTGTCTCTCACCTTGGGCTAGAGGAGTGGGGAAGTGAGTAATTCATCTCAAACTTCACTGAGAGGAAAAGTCAGACGCGTGTTAGATGACCAGCTAAGGGAGCAGTGGCACTCAGGCTCCTGGATGGATTATGAACACCGATGAGCGTGCAGCAGCTGATAGTGATCTTTCTTTCAGGTGAATGTAACCTATGGATGGAGAAAATAGGGTTTCAGATCATCTTTTGAGATTATATCATGCATAGAAAAGAAAAAGGACAGGCAGGGAGGGAAGGAAAATGGGCTTTTGGAGAGTGGGAAGCCTTAAAATATTTCAGGTAATGCTAGCACTCCCCACAAGTTAATTGTACAGCTTTTTAACAAGGCGGTGTCACATAGCACGCAGTGGGGCTGTGTGTGCTTGCCCACATCCCTGGTGCTGTGTTTTGGGGGAAGCATAGCCCTAGGCCTGTCTTGCTGAGCAGGTAGCAAACCACAGGTTCTTCCTCGGGGGAAAGCTGCATCTTCAGCTCAGGGAGTGAGGTGTCATGCTTTTTCTAGCCAACAGTGGCACTCTTCAGTTGCTGCTGGCACCTTCTCTGCCAAGGAGGAGCACACTGCTGCAAAGCAGTCCTTCTGCTCAGGGTCTGCAGAAAGCAGTCCTAGTCTGAAAGGGAAACATGAGGCTCTGGTTTGAGTTTGTCTGGTTTTCCAGCAGGCACTGTGTGGCTGCATGATGGCACAGTGTGGAGCAGAAGCAAAGATGTACAGCTCTGGGCACAGTGGTGGTAATGATGAGAGGAGGGCTCCGTGAGAACGGTGACAGACAGGGGGTGGGCATGTGTTTGCACATCCTTCAGGCATTCTACTCATAGGTAGAAAAGCTCAGCTCTGGCTGCAGGCCAGGAGGGATCAGAAACGCTCTGAAACCTTGGTGCAGCTCTATAGAGGATGTCAAGGCTCAACCTCAAGTGACTTCACTAGGTGCCGATTCCAAACAGTTTTTGAAGTCCCTGCCAGTATCTCCTGGCAGTGGCTTGGGCAGAAGTACAAAGGAAGAAACAGCCTTGCCATAAAAGGCATGTTTGCTCTGTCACCTGGGGACAGTGAGGCCTGCTCTCCTGCACAGAGCTGAGAGATAGCTGATGAGCAGTGCTGGTGCCACCAGGGAGCAGGCTGATAATCTCCTGCCATCTCCAGGGCGAACCTCCCAGATTATTCTGCCAGACAGTCATGAGCACAAAATGACAAGAAATCAAGAACTCTAGAAGTTCCTGAAACTTTCACCATCAGAGACAACGTGTTCCCCTGGGCAACATGGTCATTTAGTAGTGGGTTACATGGCCAGGTGCTGACAAGCCCATGGTTACTCCTTTAATCTATCATTTGCATGTTAGACATTTTAAAAACAAAACCAAAACACTTTAGGACAGAAAAACCTTCACTGCCCTGTCAGGCAGTATACAACAGCTGCTGCATTACCTGCAGGCTTGAAGTTCCTTGTGTCTCAATCGGGGCTTTCTGCCTGAGAATGAAAATGGATGAGAGGAGATACTAAAGAGGAGAGAGCTCTGGGAAGAGATTGAATGGTTTGAGATGAAGAAAGCACAAACTGCAGTACAGAATAAAAAACAAGGCCATCTTTGTTTTCTGTAAATGAAGTGTGTTCAGCATGCTCTCCATCTCTCATCTCTTTCTTTCCCCAGTGAGCCTGCTATTTCTGTTGTTTTGATTAGAGTGCAGACTATATCAAAATGAAACTGCAACCTTCCCTGGAAGTGGCTTATTTAATCAGGGAGATTTACAAAGAAGTACTGAATCTGAGGACTGAAGACATGCAGATTTGAGATACATGTGCAGATTTGAGATAAATCTGCATGTGATATTGAGTAAATTGTTCTAATTTTGATACCAATGTACTGCTTAGCAGAAATCCTGCCTGCTGCTAGGAAGTATAAACCATGTTCCATTTAAAAACAAACAAACCACCCCCAGCAGCAGTTTATCTTGCCATTATTAACCACAGGTTGGAAGTGGGAGTTAGCTGAGGTAAATGCTCTTTTCTCTTTTGTTGTGTTTCTCAGATCTTGCCCAACCACACCCAGCAGCATAATGAATAGAGACTATGGCAAATCTCAGGCAAAGAGAAGCTAAACTCTAAAGTGTTCTTTAAAAAATAAATCCCTGGTGACTTTGTGGTGTTGAGGTATGTCAGCCAGCCATGACCCTGGGCACGGTGGTGGTTACTTAGGTAGCTGTGGCCCTTGTGCCCTGCATTCCCACAGGCACAAAGGAGCAGTGCCACTGCCCCTCCGTGCCTTGTCAGTCAGCTGCAGGCAGGAGTGGTGTTTGGTATGCTCACATGCAAGGTTGTATCGCAAGAGATTTAAAGCAGTTGTCTGCTTTCTATAATCTGGAGAAACGCTGGGCTCACGGTTCTGAGGAGCTGGAAAGCCATGTTGGTGGTAGCAGCTGCAGCTCTCAGGCTGGTGAGAAGGTTACTAGGAGGAGGAAGAAGAAAGTTTGTTTGAAGGGATCTGGGTGGGGTAGTGTCAGAGTAACAGCGCTAATAACACCTTTCCTGACTGTGTGAGGAGGGTTCGTCACCAAAAACATACAAATACAAGGTTTTCCATGCAGAACTAATTTTGCTCTTCACAGTCCGATGGGCACATCATTTTGATGGAGTCAGAGGCGCACCTACGCTGAGTGTGTTTATCTCCATGTGTGTATATGTATGTAATTTTAAAACAGTCTGCACTGAACTGGAGTAAATCCAAAAGTGTCTTAAGTCTCCAGGAGAGTTGAACCATGTTTAGAAATGAAGGTGGGGCTGCTACACTGTGGTATAGGTTGTTTCTGCTGCCACTGCAGTGTTTAGACAACGTGCTGTGCTGAGGTGCAGCTAAGATTATAAAGATGTCTTGAGTGCATAAACTGAGAGCCTAGTGTGTTAAAAGTGTATTACTTGAGATGCGTTGGGCAGCTGGACTAGGGTGCAATTTATGAAATTGAGGAAATTCTGAATTTCCAAAACCTGATCTCAGTGATCAGTCTAACAAACTTCTTCAACTTTGTTCATGCAGGAAATATTTTATGTAGTTTCTATTGATCTGGTTATTTTTAGTGCATCGCTTCAATGGGTTTTTAGGATCTTATGTTGCCACCTGGGGTTTTACTATATTAGGTAATTCTCACATCAAGTCAATAGCAGTGGTGAAATCATCAGTGGGTTATTTCTCTTTGGTGCACAGGATGAAAAATCTGCGGGCAGGTATTTTAGGGAGTTGGTTTTCTGTTTGATCTTGCACATGTATGCATGTGTTTATAGAGCTGAGGAACTGGAAGGACAGTGTCAGCTATGGGTGCTCACCCACTGGGAGACTCACATTAAGAGGGCAGTTGTAATTTCACAAAGCTTTTTGGGTGCTGTCTTTTACCTCCCTGTGTTTTTGTGGCCAGAACGTCCCAATGAATGGGTGGCAGGGGATTGACAGCTGCTGTGGGACACTGCCAGCACCTGTTACACTTAAGATGTAGGTAGAGCTGACAGTCCCACAGGGCCTGTCAACACCTCTGGCTTCCCCAACCTGTGGTATTCCCTGTGTCCTCAGATGCTCCCAGAGAGTTCATAAAATGTCCACAGGGATTATGAATAATCCTTCTTAGGGCAGCAGATTGTGCAAGAGGTAAATTATTGGAGTTTGGAGCAAGTTGTTTTGTATATGCATGAGGCAGTTTTTACTGTGGGATATTACCTGTTCAAAATCTAGCCTAGCCTAAGGACTCAACTCTCCATGCCAGAAACTGCAGTCTGGGATGGTGAAGTGTGAGGCAGCGTGGGGCAGAGCGCTTTGCCAAGCAGTGGGTGTATGTCAGTGTAGCCCAGGAGCCTGGAAGAGTTCCCAGGGCTTAACACCACTGCCATTCCTTAAATTCTGCTTGAGGTCTAGCTGCATCTTAAGCTCTTTTTTTTGCAAGTCCCTCCTCTATCTATAAAATGTGGAGAGTATCATCCTACCAGCACAGGAAACTATCGCAGACAGGAATTCAGCCTCAGATCTTAGGGCAACATGTAATCTGTCTAGTAGTTTCTCTGTGCATAAGTGGCTTGTTTAGCTTGCTGACTGCTTATTTTTGGTTACAAGTTGGTGTTTGTATTTTCACATTGCTTTGTAATGCCTCACATGTAAGGTCTTACTGAGTCCAGCTCATAGCAGAGCCCTAATAGTGGAAAACTAGGATGTGAAAGCCCTACCCTGCCTAGGGCCAGCAGTGCAGTCCCATCCAACACCGTGGCCGATAGGAGCAGAGATCAGCGCCAGCCCTTGCTGCAGCAGTCTCATCCCTTGCAGAATGGCTATAGGGGAACATTTCTTCCCATTTCTGGTCCCACATATAGGACCTTGGATACCTAAAAGCAGATAATGACTGTGAGGAGCACAGTGTGTTTTGCTGTTTGTGTATTGCAATTTGAACACTCAGAATTTTTTTTTCAGTCTAGACATAGGTACAAGAATCAAACAATGCATGGAATAACCTGTTTTGTATAAACATTCTCAGTGTCAGCAGAAAATAGGTGCTTCAGTCTGTGAAAGAGTCAGTGCACTGAGGCACCGAGCAGCACCTCTGTATGCCCATGCACGGCTGTGAATGTGCTGCCCTGCAGGGAGCTGCACTGCTTTGTTCTCCAGGAGCGCCGGTGCCGGCACTGCTCTGTGGTGCGTCGTGGGCTCTGAGTCAGCAATGCAGCTCTGTGATGGAGATCCCCCACCCCGCCCTGTGCCACTGCTGTGCGTCCCTCCTGATGCAGTAGCCCTAATATTCCTGTGATTCACATCTGTGAAGCGTGACTCTGCCTGATATTATGTATGAAAAGAATATCTCATTTCTTCCCTCTCTACTGTTCTGCTTAGATCCTTATCCCAGGCTGACGAGCCTGAAATGCGAGTGCCTCATGCAGTATCTCAGTGTCATGCACTTGTCCATGTCCTGTCCCTCAGAGAGGAAGGTGCATGCAGTTTCTGTGGGGACAGATGGTGTGTGCTTGGGCAGGCAGGAGGAGCAGCCTGTGGGGAGTGGCCAGGTCCCAGGCTGCTCTGCATCCTAAATCCCTGTGGTTTTTCTTGCCTGGCTCAGCTTATAACATATAATCATCAAAAATATCAGCAGTGCCTAAGTCTGAACCACAAGTGCCCAGTTAATCCTGACAGCCACAGAGCATCACAGCTTGCCCAGCCTCAGAGGAGAGAATGACCTGACCTGCATGTGCTGCTGAGCTCCGGCCTTGCCGGGGGCAAAATGCTGAGTGCCTGGAAAAAAGCGTGCAAGCTCTGACTGGGGGGCTCTGAAAGCCTGGGGTCAGAAAACAGCTCTCTGTGCCTGCCCTCTATTTTCACTAAACCAGATGAATTTTAGAGTAGGTGCTGACCTATATAATGTGGGCAGCCTTGCCTGCAAATGTTCCTGTGAGGTGGGCTGGGGGGCTGGGTGTGGGTTGAGATGGGGCAAGCACAGAGTTTTTCCTTTTTTTTTTTCTTGTCAGCTATTTAGAGACCAATCTCATTAAATCCATCCACTACAATTTAGTGGCCTTTGAATGAATGGATTAATTCAGTGTTATTTTATCGCTTTCCTCCTGCACCCTGCAGCTGTGCAGTCTAAAGTTATCTTGTTTTCTCATTTATAAGTGTTGTAAAGGAAGCTCCCTGGAGATGATGCAGTGTGCTGAACACGAAAGCCTCTGCTGAGCTCGATTGCTGCAAACAATCATCATAACAACTCCTTAAAGCTGCAGCTTGGGCCACACTACATGGGGGAGGCATTAGCTGTACATTTCCCTCTTTTGCTGTTTCTTTTAGGGATCAGTGAAAGAAGAGAACTCTCACCTCCAAGGCAGGTGCAGAACATCAAGGCAATGATATTGATTTGTGAGGCTTGGGCTCATTTTTTTTTTGCGTGGAATGGCTGTGAATTGCTCCTACTGGCAACAGTGTCAAAGCAGCTGTGGGTCCAGAAAACAGTATGAAGAACTGGAATTTGCACTTTTCATTGCTTTCATATAGGAGGTGCTGGATATTTGGTTCTTTGTAAGCAGAAACCTCTCATGCTGATCACAGCAGGATTCAGAAACAAAATCTAGGCTATCTCAGGGCGCTTGCTTTCCATGGGCACTGGGAAGGCTACAGTAATGTGCTTCATTTTAACTAAAACTTCATATCTACTTTGGGATAATATTTGGAAAATCACACTGGATTTTGTCTTTCCTAGAAGACAGTGAAAGTTTGAGTTGATTTTTGGAGTGGGCGTTTACTCAGACTAGTAGCTGGCCTTGCTACCTATATTCAGCACATCCATGGAACAACGTCTTTGGCTCCTCTGGAGAAAGGGCTGGGGGGATAGAGCATACAGCTGAGCTGCCCCTGCCCAGACTGCTGCATGCTGTGTGGGAGCACAGTGCCTTCTAGGAGATGCTTACATTTATTTTTTTTTTTTTTACAGAAGTTTCTTTTTATTTTAGGTCCAACCTCTCCTCTGATAAATCCAAGATAACAGTCCTCACACTCAAACGTTTCTTTCCTGTAGAAATTTTATATGAATAATCTCATAGCTGGAGATCTGAGAGCCCTGTCCAATTTCCCTCGTGAGTAAGAAGCCTGCCCTCAGCCCTGGGAGTGGGGTAGCCCCAGCCTGCATTGCATCGTAGCAGTTGTTTGTCTGACCTGTGGCTTTGCTCCCAAGACATGATCTACTGTCCTGGCTCTCGCTAGTGGACAGGCACAGGCTGTGTTCCAGGAAGGCACCCTCACTTGCCAGGGGCAAAATGCAGTCTCAATCCAGATGTGCTTTTCTCTGTTGCGTTCATTTTTTTGCTTGAAGCTTGCGTTACATCAGGAAAAAGCTGGCAGGTAAAGGCAGTCGGAGAGTTCCCAAAGGCAACACACTTGGGCTATAAAATTTCTCAGACTAATCTCTCCCTCTGTAAACAGCTTGTGGACTATTCATTGACATTATTTCCTATGAACAGGTTTGAATAGCGGCATAGTTCTTCTGCTGTTTTGGTTTGGTACCTGCTAGACAGAAACCCACACATTGGTAAATGGAGAACATAAATTACTTGCCAGCAATCATAATTCCAGGTCTATAATTCCAGGTCTAACTACGTGTGGGATAACTTAATGCCACTTTAAATGTTAGCTTATTGAGAAGCTGGATGATAGATCTGCAGGAAGAAGTTAGATTTAGTGTGCCCTATACCTGTTAATTGAATCAGGCTGAGGGAGAACACGTTCAGGCAATGTCAGGAGTTGGTCTGTGTCTGCGCTGCCCTGGCTGAGTGATGGAGCTGCTTCTGTAAAACCCAAAGGCACCCAATGATTCATCACCCCATGTAGTTGTGTGCCTAGGTGCTGATGTCTGTTGGTAGAAGGGCTTTCTGCTTGCTGCTGCTCATGGTTGGACAGGGCAAACGGGAGCTGCTGGGGCTCCCCTGGGCCCCAGAAAAGCTGGCAGCTGTTTGAGGTCAATGATTCCCTGGTGCTGTGTTGTCAGCCCCCGTTCTGGGCTGTGCTGGCAGACTTGTTCTGTGCTAGCATGTTAACTCCTGTGGAAATCTTTATCTCACCAGGTAGGGGCAGCGGCCATTTCTGCCACTTTTCCTTTGAGAGTCCCTTGTTTCCAGGACTGATGTGGCTGTCATCTCATAATTCAGTTCTGGAAAAATATCTGCTTCATAAGGTAGAGGTTGTAGCGAGGAGACAGCTTTTTGATCCTGAAATGTAAGAATATTTAAGCACATTTGGGCCACTTACTGCAGAATACATATCTTTGGGAAACGGCGTAGTGCAGCAGTCATTAAATACCAACTTTAGGTCAATGCACAAAATCCATTAGTGCAGCAGATGCCTTCTGCTTTAATTTTGGCTGTCTTATTTTTATTTTCATTCTAACCTGGGGCACTAAGGCTGATATTCACATATGTTAATAGTGTTATATATGGCTGGAAGCAGCCTCTGGAGAGGCTTCAGTCTAACTCTGTGCTAAGACCAATCTCATCTATTGCATCCCTGAAAAATAGTTGTGTAACCTCTTCTTAAACCCCTTCACAAAGATTTCCCCAACCTCCAAAGACAAAAATTGAGTGTCAGGCTCTGGACTGTACTCATTATTCTAACTGAGGCTTCACCGACGTTGAATAGAGAGGAATCACTGCTTGCCTTATTAATGCAGTCCGTGAAATCTGTCTCCTGTTCATCAGCATTGCTTTGCAAACGCCTGTTCCATTGAAGATGACTCCTAATGCTTTCCTGTGTATTGCTGCCTGACTCGTTATCACTGACAAAGTACTGCATATTTGATTTTGCCTTCCTCACTGTAGGGATTTGCATGTGATAAAACACTTCGAATCATGTCAGATAGGAAAGGTATCTATCAGAAGCAAATGCGTCTTTGAAAATCAATGTTGTTCCTAAGGTAAAGTCAGTTGCTCTGTGGAAGCTGCTCGAATAACAGTAGAGAGATTTCATTTCCGTTTGGAAGGTGTTATGTATTTTGTTTCTAACAGAAATATTAATAACTGCTGTATTTGCCTGTATTCATTTTTAGTTATTTCAGGAAGTTATTGACTTCCCGGTTCCCCCTGTATGCATCTCAATCTTTATGTACTTCTATTCCAGACCGCAGGAAATCTTGTGCATTTATTGGTAAAGCAATTTGGGGGTTTGTGGCATGCAGAAAAAAATGTGTAAGGTGGGTTACTTGCTGATTAGTGGTGTCGTCTGATTGACTGTGACTCTTTAAAATTGTTTTCTGTACCTATTCTGACAATCTTCCAGTAATGTAAGATCTTGAGGCCAACAGTACACTCAGCTTTGTGATACCAGCTGGGGGAGAGAAATTGCTCGTTTAGTTTAATACGCAGATAAGAATTTTTCAATACTTAAGAAGCAATGTGAGATAGCTGAGGACTTGCCTGAATTTCTCAACATGACCTCCATCCATGGCACTTTTGCTCTGCTTAGGGACGTAAAATCTGGGTGTGCAGATGGGGATGTAAACTTCAGCTTCAGGACAGCTGCAGTGGTTCTAAATAGGAATAGGATGGGTCACAATAGTTTGTCAACAGACTTGTTTTCAGACTCCTGCTGTGGGCTGAAGAACCCCTTTGTGCAATAGCATAATAACCGTAGGGCAGATGACTTTGACTCTCTCACTCTCAGGGACATGTGAATAAGACCTAATGAAAACTGCAGGAAGACAAAGAGTGATAGCTGCTGCATGCTGGTAGCTGAGATAGTCCTTTCTGACACAGCACACATCTGTGACAGCCAGCATCTACCACACACTGGACAGGGCAAACTGTAAACAACATAACCAGGACAATGAGCACTGAATGCACGTTTATTCCAGATGAACTAACACAGGCCTGTTCTTCACTGCAGTGCAGAAAATAAAGCAATTCTTTATTGCTCTGCAAAGGCCTGATTTGGTATGAGGAGTTTTAACCGAGCATGTTTAGAAATGGAAAGCTAGTAGTGATGAAATGATGATCTGTAACTTTTCTTTCACTGTCATCACTGTTGCCTAGAAGGAGGGACAACAGCCCATGGAGAATGCAAAGGAATGCAGAGAGCTGATTTAGCTTCAGTTCACATTTTTGGTCATGGTATCTTTGTAGCCTCTAACAGTGTTTTCTTCCATGAAATGGCATTTACTCTTTTTCTCAATGAAAACTGAGAAACAGTCTTTTACTGGTGCTTAAACCCACATCCAAGAGAAAGACAAACGGACTGAGCAAATCACTCCATGCCAAAATACATCATCTTTAAAACATCAGGTTTGGTCACTTAGCAGAAGTCCAGCTGTGTGCTCCAAAAAATACGAAATGTTTGCTGGTTAGATCTCACTAGCTGATAGCAGGAATAGATATAAAATACCCAGCCTAGATTTAAAAATGTAAATCACCAAATAGTTCAATTTTAAAAAATATTGTGTGATAAGCATATAATGTAATAAAGCCCATGCAATGTTGGCCTTGAGGATAGCCTTTACAAAATATCACAAAAATAATTTCTCCCCTCCCATAAGTCTTATTTTTCTTATTTCCATAGTTTTACCCCTGTAAAACTATGCCCCTGCTGTCCAAACAAATAATGATACATAATTAGGGGGCATAGTGAGGAAAGAAGTCATGAAGAAGCTAGCCTTAAGCTGTGATGCTTTTACATTCTGTCTGGTCTGGGCCTTGACTGGCAAGGTTGGATGGTTGGAGTGATTGGCAGCTGTGTTTCTCATGGCAGCTGCTGCATGCTGTGGAAAAAAATGGCCCCTGTTGACATTCATCGATGCTTGCTGAATGTTTATGGAGACCAAGCAGTGGATGTGAGTACAGTGAGGTGGTGGCTGCTGCGTTTCAGCAGTGGCAACAACAACAGTGAGTCACCTCTGCTGGTGCAGATTTTCATGAGAGTGGCATGCAGACTCTTGATCAGGCAGGTGAAAATGCAGAGCTACTGGTGGTGTTGAAAAGGAGTGTTATGTAGCTGCAAATTTTCTCTCTCAAATAGTGTTGTTGTTCTCTTTGTGTCTCTTGCAATGTCTGTGGGAATAAATGGGAGGCACTACTTTCAGGGTGACCTATTTAAAATGATGATTTCTAACCTTCACCAAGAAAAAAAAGAAAAAGAAAAAAAAAAAAGAAAAAGAAAAGAAAAAGAAAAAGGAAAAAATAAAGAAAAGAAATTAGGAAAATGGTATGTTACCTTGAAGACTTTTGTTGGTAGTTACAACAGTTACTGAGTGTTTGAAAGACCATTCCTTAGTGAAGAACCTTTCATGACCAAGTGACCTTAATGTTAGTAGACCTGTGGAAGCATAGACTTGAGTTGTGTTGTGGCTCACAGTGATTAACAGCACTGCTGCTCTTTGAAATATGAGGGAGGGCTTCTGCTGGCAGTAACTACATCAGGCCTTTGCTGAGAATTATGGAACAGAATATCCACCCCTTCAGCACATCAGCTTTGCAGCCCTGACTGCGTTTCACAGCATGCTTGAAGCAGGCAAATGTGCAAGGCCTGCTACAGCTATGCCCACAACCTGGCTAGCTATTCATAGTAAATAATCCATTAGGCGTTTTCTTTCTTGATTATTGTGAATTATCTGTGAACAGATGGTTATAGTGACTGAATTCAGCCTACAGAAATGTTTCATGAATGCTTTTATACTGAAAACTTCCAGTCTGAAGCATTTGCCTTGACTGCTCATCCTGCTGAGATGAAATCCCTCTGTGCTTCCCGGTTAGTCTGCTGCTGCTCTGCTTGGCAGAGCACTAGGAAATGGTGCTTCAACTCATAGCCCAAAGGTGGAAGAGCTGAGTGGCAAAAGCAATGCAGTCCTCTTGTTTAGCTTTTCAGGAATAAGATTTACAGAGCAAGTCGGACTGAAGTGTTGCCAAAGTCTCAGTGTAATGCCCGGTTATGGACAGGTTGAAAAGCAGTAGTGGTTGTGTTAAAATCAATGGAAAGAATCAGTCAAACAAAAAAGCATATGCTACAGTTACCTTTTGATATCATCTTTCATACTGTTGCGAGCTTTATTTCATTTAGCTAATACAATGGTTGTTTCTAAGAAATATTTCAAATCCGAACTTCATTTACTAATATTTTAAATGTATGTTTATTACTGTTTCTTCAAGTTTTGTTTTTTTTTTTTAATTGGAGTGCCTTTCCGTAACAAAGGAAGGAAAATTTTAGTCATCCCCTAGGAATATAACTAGCATATACTGAATAGATTCTCTGGAAGTAAGTTATTCAAAGTAAACCTCTCAAACGATTACTGTCAGGTTGCCAAGGACCACAGTACTAATTACTTCTCTTTTGCTATAAAAGCTGTATCCTTGAAAATTGAGCACTGTGTTTACAGGGTTTTTTCTACCCTATAAGGACAGGAAAATACACCATAATTTGTGCAAGGCAATCAGCACGCAGGGCACACCATCCCCTGTGTCAGCATGCTGCCCAGAGCAATCACACACCTGAGCACTGTTGTAACAGACATGGGTAGCAAAGGTGTGATAAGCAAGCCTGTTATAATCACAATCTGTACCACCTGAGTAATTTCCTTCTCATTTAACATCACTCACTGGAAGATTGGAAATGCAGGAACTTCACTGTTAAAGAAGCTCCTACAGAGAGCCCCAGTTATGTGCAAGGCTCAGAGAAGGGGTTTGGGCTGCTGCAAGCAGCCAGATAGGGACAACCTGCTGCCAGGGGGAACTTGCTTGCAGGGGGCTTGGGTGGCCTGAGGGCCAGTGCTGGAAGTACTCTTGATTGTGGTCTTAGCCAGCCAGCTTCTGCCTCCACTCCTGGATCTCTGCATCCGTAACAAGCGTGGTGGTGGATGGAAGGAACCTATGTGCGATTTCGCAAGGAGGGTGCTGGCCTCTAGGAGAAGCTTACAGGCATGTAATCTGTAAAAGCATGAAAAAAGATTGGGGCAGGTTTGTGTAAACCATATTAAGTAAGCCTAGTTCACATTCACTTTGTATAGATAGAGATAAGGTGTGGTTGACACACCTGAGGAACAGGATGCCATCCAGAGAGACCTAGACAGACTGATGCAAAGAAGAGCCTCATAAGGTTCAACAAAATTTTTTGAGCACAACCCTGCTGAAAAAGACCTGGAGATACTGGTGATGGGAAACTGGGCATGAGCCAGCAACATATCCTCATAGGCTAGAAAACCAACATACCCTGGGCTGTATCCAAAGAAGCATGGCCAGCAGGGCAAGGGAGGTGATTCTGCCCCTCTGCTCTATGCTTGTGAGGCCTTATCTGGAGTACTGCATCCAGATGTGAAGCCCTCAATACAGAAGAGACATAGACCTGTTGGAGCACGTCCAGAGGAGAGCCACAGAAATGATCCAAGGGAGAGGAGATTTAGATTGGATGTGAGGAGTACTCTTTTAGAATAAAAGTAGTGAGGCGGTGGAACAAGTTGCCCACAGAGGTGGTGTATGCCCCATCTCTGGAGACATTCAGGCTCCAAGCAACCTGATGGAGCTGTAGATGTCCCTGTTCATTGCAGGGGAGTTGGACTAGATAACCTTTAAAAGTGCCTTCCAACTCAAATGTTGCTTGATTCTGTACAGCTCTGCACATCTTGACAGTGTCCTGTCCTGAGTGCAAGGGCTGCCCTGCCTCGTGCTGTAGCACTGAGCTCAGAGCCCCAGCCGTGTGCAAGTGTGGCTGTGCCAGGCAGGCAGGCAGCTTGTCCTGTTGTGGGCGTGCTCCTCAAGCGAGGCTAGTGCAAAGGCAGCAGCAGTGGAAAGATCTGCTGGTCATTTCTCCAAGTGAGATTGGGGTTGCTTTTTGTTAGACTGGAACACGTAGGGTGTAAAAAGAGCCCAGCTCCTTAATGGTTAGACTAGTCCAAGGGAGAGCAGGAGACTTGGCTGACACTGCTGGGTGACATGAGAGCTCAGCAGGGTCAGCTCAGCATCCAGGGCTCACAAGGAGCCAGGCTCCAGCTGCCCGGCCCCACGCTGTCCAGACAGAGGAGGTGCTGCCGATGCAGTGGATGTCCCTGGGTTCACAGTGCAGTGCTGGCTGCTCTCTCTGTTGCTCAGCCCTGGAGACCAAGGCTGTGCCACCGGTGGAACCTCTGGGCCACAGTTTAACTGAAACTAGCTCAGCGAACCTGCCCTTATCTATTGATTACAGCTCTCAAGCATGTACTTCCTCTGGCCTAATGAAATTGCAGATGTATGCTGTTGGATTTGGAGTATGAGAGGCAACTGGTGCTGAAACCTAAACCCATGTTCATGCAGAAATGACACTCCTTTCCCACCAGAGTTCTTCTCAAGGACCTAATGGCATCATTTCCCCAAAGCTACGCAACATTAACTTTGTATGTTTTCTCCAGGAATGAGGGAAATTTATGTGAACATCTAATGTAATTAATTAATATTAATATGCCTTGTGGCAATAAAGAAAACCAAATAATGTTCTTTCCTAATGTAATGAATTGCTTTGGAAATTGTCGAGCAATAAATGTATCAGACGTTGCATTTAACAGCATGTACTAGAAAAAAATGATGTAGTTGGACCCACAGTTTTATAAATGTTATGTTTCTCTGGAATAGCAACAGTAAAAGAGAAAACTATAAATAGTATAAACTTGAATATCAGTGTGTTCCGTGCCTGATAATTAAGAAATCAATAGCAATACTAAATTATACACTCATTTCAGCTGCTTTTGACGTTTCTAGGGCCTGAACCTTCAGTGCTTGCATGTAAACACAAGATTTTATTCATGTGAGCATTATCATTGTTGTCAGGGAGACAGTCACTTGTCTGCCGCTGCCACACGGAGCATTGTAATCACCCGCTCTCCGTTCAGAGCTCCTGCTTTTAAAATAGCAGACAAAGGCTCCTTTTCCCACTTGCTCTGCATCGAGATATCACAGATAGACAAGGCCTGCATCAGGTCATGCGTGATGAAGGGAGGAAGTCAATGCTGGAGAGAAAAGAGGCACCTATTATTAGTGTTCCCAAGACACATCATTGTAAACAACAACAAAAAAAAAGATTTTTTTTTTTTCATTCTTAATGTGTTCTGTGCTGACAGCTGTTATTTTTGCTGTTGGCTTTTCAGATTTGTTTGACTGTTTTATTTTTTTAGCTTTTATTAAAGCAACAGCCATCTCACCCAAAAACAAAAATGGAAAAAAAAAAAAAGGCAAATTGGTAGGAGAACTTTCTAGCTTCTTGTTGTTGAATTCAACATAAACTGCCACAGTCTAGAATTCATTGGGTCTGTGGGAATTCTGCTTGCTGCTTTGAGTGTTTGTGGATGGAGTCCTGGGCATCCGGATGTAGTGGGTGGTGCCCCCCCACGGCAGGGGAGTTGAAGCCGGCTGGCTTTCCATGCCCCAACAACCAAAGCCATTCTGTGTTTTTTACTTTGGGAGAAAATGCGCAGTCTTTGCCACCTCTTACTTCTGTCTTCTCTGTAAATTTGTATTTTTCAGTAAGGCAGTCTAGAACTGCCAGAATTACAACAATAGTGATTGTGAAATAACTTAAACTCCGGTAATTTAAAGTTTGTATCTGTCAATGCAGAATAATTGCTTCTCCAAAGCCCAGAATGATTTGCCTGCAAGTTCAGCTCTTAATCCAACTGCTGACTCCCAAAGGCATCTGGGCTGTGATGCAGGCTTTGCGTAATTCGGGGCTAAAATAAACACAGAAAAAAATGCTCCAAAGTGGTTGGATTCCCATGTTCCTCTGCAGTGTGATGGATCTGCAGCCCCAGTATGTTGCGAGAGCTGTGCTGATCTGTCCTGCTGCACCTCTTCCCGTTCTGCGTGTGTGGCCAGCTCTGGCAGGCTGAGTGGAGACGTGACATGTGCGGGTTGAGACAGCGATGTCATGGTGCGAATGGTGCTACTGAAGGGTGGGTGAGATATGGCCTCTCTGTGTTGGCTGCCATATCTTAACTCCTGCCCACATGTGAAAAGGACAGAAATCTTTTCTTGTAATAACCGTGGCTCGTAATGAGTGGGAATGGGAAGCTCAGAGTTTGTGATTTCTGCAGATTGCTTTCCTGTCACCCTCTGACAAGTCACTTAGATCCTGTCTCTGTCTGCCTCCAAAGACTATTTACATATATGCTTTGTGGGCATGTTACAAGGGTTGTTTAGCTAATACTTGTGAAATGCTTTGAATAGGAAATGTGTTGGACAAGAGCTCATTTCTTTTTAAACTATGGGCTGGCAACGACAGGTAGGCATTCGAGGTGGTTATCAGAGCTAGACAATCAAAACAAACAACTAATTTATGAAAGAGCATCTTACAGTCTTATTTTGCTTTTCTGCCCTGATTTCTTTGAAAGGTTCAGAGCAAGTAAAATACTGTTTTTTGTGCATGTGCTAGTGTTTTGTTTGTTTTGGAGTCAGAAAAAAACATCTGGTGATTACCAGAGCTATTTCCACATTTTGTCTGGATTTGGTGAGCAGCTTCTTTGAGAAAACCTTTGTAAGTAGCAACAGAGACTGAGACTATAGAATAGAAATTGTAATCATTCCATGAGGGAAATATTTAAATGACTAGCAAGGAAAGATCTGATAAAGAATGAAAATTTAATGTTCCTTTTCAAGAGGGGCAAAACATTTAAAATTACCTGACCAGGCAAACATCAAAACCGAAAGAAAAAATTTTCACTCTGCTCTAATTCTCATTCTTTGATATAAACTTCTGCTAGACATAAATTCTGTTCCTACGGCACACTGGTGTCACTTTTGTGCTGTATCCAGTTTGCTTAGCATTTCTGGGCAAACCTGTGCCCAGACTCCAGGAGTAACTTATAGCTCAGGTAACGAGAGAAACCCATGCTGTTTGCAAACTGCACAGCTTTAGTAATCCCATGTGTAATTCATCTCTCTGTAACTCAAGATTTTCACAAGACAGTTCTGAAACTAAAAATATATTCAACAAAATGTCTTTCCAAGTGCAGGCAGTAGCATATGTCTTTGTAGATTTAATACAGAGCCTTTTTTCAATAAAAAGCCACCAGAATTTTCCAAGCCAGTAGAGACATACATACTATGTAAAAGCATACAATATCAATAAAATAAACCTGGCAGGATCACTAATTTCCATTCCAGCACAAAATCCAGTTTTCCTGATTATGGAGGTCAATAAGAAATTCTGAAGTCTCCAAACAGACTTGTTTCTATTTCTTGGCAGTTTTACAAAAGTTGCTAAGACTGACAGATGGGAAATGAATGCTACCTTGTGGCCCTGCATCTTAAAGTTCAGCCTGAGTATTGTATCTTCAGGTCATGTTCTGTTCTAGCAGTCTAGATTCTCCTCCTAATTACACTGACATAAGCAATTATGTAATTCAGTTTCAATTGAAATCAATTAATCTACAACTACTGTGAAAAGCAAGTATATCTCATTGAATTCACCGTCCAAAGCAATGTTTTAAAATCAAAACCGCTACCCTCAGAAGCTACACAAAGTGCTGGATGTGTGGAGTTCCTGTAGAAGTTCAAAGGCACTGCATTAAGTAGGTGACAGATCCTGACTTGGCACACATTATTAACCCTACTAATTCAACCACACGATTTTGTATGACGTTCAGTAAGCAACACAGAGGTGCATGAGGGTTAGAAATGAGATTAAATACCTCCTTTGGCAGCAGAATATGATTCCTTAGTTCTTCTGAGGAACAGATTACTCTAAGAACTGCTGCGAGGGTTTCTTTCAGGAGTGCTTATGGCATGTAAAGATCAGGACCCAGCTGATTGAGTATGACCAATCTTTTGTTTACAGGGAGCTTTCTAGAAGTGAAACACTCCTCACTTTGAACCTTGGGGCACAGTGGCATGCAGCAAAAACAGTACACAGAAATGTGTTCTTTGTCAGGTGGAAGAGGACTGGCAGGCAAATTTGTAAGCTGCAGCTATAATCTTTCAAAGTGCTTTAAAAATACTAGTTTGTACTCTCAGCCTCCTAGTGAAGTGCGGTAACGTAGCCACGTCTGAGATTATTGCTGTTCACTTGGGATTATACATTTAGTGGCAAAGTGTTTAGGACTTGGAAACCCCAAGAACCTGAAAGTTTGAGTATGTTCCTGTTAAGATAGCCATGAGTCCTCACAAGTCCTTGATTCTGGAAGAATATAGGAAATGTTGTCTTGCAGTTCAGTTTCCTATCTCAAAGAGATATGTTAAGATATAAATTAGATAAAGAATTATTATGCAGGGCAATTATTGAGGGGCAAATGTTTACTCAACTGCTATGTTACTGAACAGGCTGCCCAAGAAAGTGATGGTGTTGCTGTCCCTAGAGGTGTTCAAGAAACATGTAGATGTGTCACTGATAGACAAGGTTAATGGGGGTGGGTTGATGGTTGGACTAGATGACCTTGGTGATCCTCTCCAGCCTTCTATGATTCTATAATCTCAGAGGGGAAAAAAAAAAAAAAAAAAAAAAAAAATTCCATTGCCACAGGGACATCAGAATGGCTTGTTAAGGTTCACTTGAGAAGCTTTTAGATGTCTTGGAAAAATGAATGTGGAATGGCCAAATGCCATCCTTTACAATGACCCATTAGTCACCCCTCACTCTTACTGAAGCACTGGGAGCAACCAACAAGGTGGTAAGCTGATGTGCTGGCACAGTGCATGTCTATTTGTGGGTGCTCGCCCAAGGAAGGCTTATCAATAGGGAGTGGGTTTGCTTCCCAGCTGTGCTGCACTGGCAGCAGGAGCCAGTGCTCTGTCACATGGCTGCTGCAAGTCCCTTCTCAGGCGCTACTTACTAGGCATGTAATCAGCTGCCATTCAAGATTGCTTATATGACATCTCCTATGGAAATAAACAGATAAATTATTTACTGTGCAGGCAGAATGATACTGAATACTATGACAGCTGAATATTGTAGTTACAGTAAGTTCCCGTGAACAGGACATAACTTATTCATATTCAGGAAATGCAAGAACTCTTTCACAAGCTAGATTTTTGTTGGTCATGTTAATTTTCCATGTGTGCTGTATTAGTGGATGTCCTCTTTGTGAAGAGGGCGGTAAATTATTTACCACACAGGAAGGATGATACTAAATGGTACAGAAGGTAAACCATGTAGCTGTGGTGAATTCACATGTCTATGTTGTGGCATTCACAAACCGCTTACTCAGCCTGGCAGCTGGTGTTGCTGACCCTTCATGTGTTCTCTTCAGCTGGGAAACACGGCTGTCTTTTGGAGGAGGGACAGGGTGTTGGGTACCTGTCCAAGAATCAAGCTGGATTTTCTGAGAAACTGGGAATAACTGAAGGGGGAAAATGTGATTCTTGCTTCTACAGGAGGTGTCTAAGTCCATGTGGGGCTTCTATCAGCTCTTTGACATTGTTATTTGCTGTCATCTGGGGCCAGAAGCTGCCTCTGGTGGGCACAGATGTAATGGTCTCCCTGCACGGTGATGTATACCTGCTGAGTGATGACTGCAGGACATGCTGTTCTCAAGGGCTGTTCTGAGGTAGAATCGCACCCTGCAGCTCATGTACAGCACACTGTGTACGCAGTGTAGTCAGCCAGACACTGATAGAATGTGGCACATCATTAGTCAGAATTCCTCCTTAAAAGAGAGAGAACACAAAAATACCAGCAAGGATAGCAGGTGAACTCCTACCTCAATGTCTTCAAGTACTGCCTCAAGCAGGAATCCCTTCTTGCTGCAACACCCAAGCCTGTGCTTGTGTCCCTTAGTAGGGTGGAAATATGAAATATCAGTTGTTGAAAAATTTTGCGGGCAAAAATTTTGAATCACAAAGGAAAATTCACTTTCCACTACTTCATATCTATCCTTAGAGTTCTTCAAATGCGTGTCTCTGTCTCCAGGACTTCTGCAGCTCCTGCCTGCAAGGAGCAGTGCAGCAGTGCTCACGTTTCTCTCTGGGCTGAGCTCCTGTCTCTTAAGCACAGATGGAGGAGGTGCAGTGAAGCCGAGTGACGTGCCCTGAGCAGCTCAGCCTGTCACTGGGGCCTGGACAGACCTCTCCTTTTGCAGGGCTACTGAGGGAACAGATTTGTCATCCTCCTTGTAATTAAATGGAGATAGAGCAGCAGAGTAAGAACCAGCGTAAATGCAAATTGGAGAACATTTACCTGCAGAGTTAAATTCTGCTCATCTGATTCATTCATGTAGGCCTATATATAAATGTGTTCATTGAAGATAAATTAGCTATTGTGGCTAATTTATTCTGCATATTTCTTAGCTGTGTTAATTCCCTTAACTCACCCTGCCACGTTTCTCCTCTTTGCCTCAGTACTATTTTGATTCTCTCAGCACTGGCTTGAATGAAGTCTTACATCATGTCTGCTGTGTTAACACACTTTCCAGAAACAGACCTACACTTATGCCTGCTTGTGCGGCTGTCCTCTCTTACAGCATGGAGGTTTTGTGTTTTGTTTTTATTTTATAGGCCCTTGTGCAAACAGAATAGGTTTGGGGTTTGCACCTTAGCATCCCTGGAAGCAGGTTGCTTCTTCTGTTTGCTCGCCAACTGTCCCTTGGCTGAGGTCTGTGCTGAAGGCCTGATCCCTGCCCTGTGACTGGAGGAGCTGTGCAGCACTATTGGGTGCTCGTGCCATGATGTGCCCGCATGCTGTGCCCTCTTGCCGCACTGTGAGCAGCACCACAGGACTCCACAGTGCCATGTCCTGCAGGGTATGGAGCCACTGCCAGCTCCTGTGGGCATGCAGGGCTGCTGCCAGGTCCCATCCCAGAACCTGGCAGCAGGGGTGGGCAGGGTGGTGGCCATGAGCTAGCAGACATCCTCATTTGGTCTGTAAAGGCTGTGTGTCCATTTCAAGTTGAACAGCTGATTATGTAAGAACAAATGTTTGTTGAAATCATTGAGCACAAGTGCCGAGAAAATACCCCATGCCACGCAGTGTGTGTAGGAAAATGCTGTTTCTGCTTTGAAAGTTCCATGCTGATTTTCCAAATGCAGTCACTGTTCAGATTTTGAATGCAAACAGATTTTCCCTGCACATTTCTGAGAATATCTGTGCTGCTCGGCTGCCTTTAGCAGCTGCCACATCTCATTGCAGAACGCTGCCCTGCAGCATGTCCCTAAGGCTGTGTGCTGTGGCTGCACCTGGGAGCAATGCCACCTTCCCACGGGACCGAGAGCTCCATTTTGGCTGTGCAGCTGCTTCTGCCATCCATTTCAAAGCGAGCTCACAGATGCCGTGCGGGATGGAGTTGTTGGCTGCGTGTCACAGCGTGACTGCTGTTGGGCCGTGGCTCTGCGGGCGGCTGAGGGTAGTCACCCTGGCAACGCCACAGCAGGCACTCTGTGGGGTGAGAGGCCTTGTGGGGAGGTCCCGCAGAGCAGTAGAGGATGGGTTTTGCAAAAGCATTGGTGGTTTTCGGTCTCCTGGGCTGTTTCCAGCAGCTCAGCGAGAAAACCAGGGAGGGAAAAGAAATCCTTGCTTGCCTTAAGGCTGTCAGAGCCTCGGGGATCAGGGAAGGAGTGTCAGGGATAACCACTGCTTCTCCAAAGATTGTTGTTTCCCTGTTAACCTGCCACTTCTACCCCTTCAGTAAAAACTACTGTAGTCAAAATAGAGAACAAAGGACTGTAGTTGATAGCTACTACAAATTTTTTGCCGACTTACCTGAAAGCCGGGCTCATCCTCTAGTGGGAAGAGGGTGTTAAAGCACAGTGGGCAGCTGAGTTGCAGCTGGGACACAGCTGCCTGGGGCTGCAGCAGTGCAGCATCTCACAGTATGTCAGCAAGTCGCCAGTGCCAAGTGTAACTGCATGTGCAGTTTTCCTGGCTTCTCTGCACGGTACCTGGACAGGCTGATCTTTATGAAATGGAGTTGAGATTTTTACAGTCTTCTTTCTTTCTTTTTTTTTTTTTTTCTTCTTATTTTTGCTTTGCTTTTTTGCCTCAAGTAAGGCATGAGGGTTCTGATGCCCTCTGCTTGGCGAAGGGACTGTTTCATAGCTGTGAACTACGCAAGAAACTATATCCTCATCATATGAAGGTTGTCCTTTTGGACCAAGTTTGCTCCTTCCATAGTGCAGAGCGTTAACAAGTTGCTAACCATGATCCCCTCACATGGCCCAAAAAACCCACAGGCCTAAGGATAAAATAAAACCAATCAGCCCCATGTCTGTCAGGTGCACATCCCATCCATTGCCCCCAGTCAGGTGAGGAGGAGGCAGCACTGGGATAGATTTTCACAGATATGGTGTCAGCTGCACATAGCTGAAAGCTGCAGGTGGCAGATCTTGCCATTTGCCTCTTCTGAAAATGTCTAAGATTTCAAATACCTTGCTGTGTTTAATTTACAAGCCTCTCTGCTAATATTGTGCCCATATGCTTCTAGTGGAATAACTGAGGCCTGGTGGAGTTTCTCAAGTTGTTATTGGTCTGTATATGCATAGGTTTAGGGCTAATTTTCCAAGGCTTGAGACAAAAGCGTGATTCCACTTGTAAGCAAAATGAGTGATACTGGCAGCTGTGATCTGCCTCATCCTTCATTTAAACACCCTTTGATGTGAACTTTGATAAGTGCCATAGTTTAATGATTGTTCTGGGTACAGCTTTGTTTGGGTAAACTGGAAGTTACTGCATGCACAAAAAACTTGAACAGATTAATTAAAGATGATTTTTTTTTAAAAAATAAGATCAAAAACAGTGTGTGCTGGAGGCTTTTTAGTGTCACTGAGATAATGCATTTTTTTCTGCCAGTACTGATTTGCTACATCTCTTCAAGTAAGGCTGGGATTTCATTGCAGTTTTAATCAGACCTGTAGCAACAAAATAGTCATTGTGTAGTTTAGAAAAGGGTGTAGTCTAGTAGTTAAACACCATGTGTAGGAACATACTATTAGTGATACCTTTATAATTACTACTCAGAAGATTTGCAATGGCATAGCTTTCAGTAGCTGCATATTTAGCAAGAAAAGGGTATTCCCAGATCCCAGTAGGACAAGTCTCTTCTGTTGTGCTAAAAAAGCAAGTAACTCCATTCTGTGCTTCAATTCAGGAGCAGAGCAGGCAAGTTCCAAGGCAGGAACAAAGCACTGTGACTATTTAAACTGAGAGCATCTCTTGGCAAGCTGCAGTTTTCACCAACAGTACAAACAAGTGAGTTAGAGCAATTAGTAGCTGTGTGAGGACATCCTCATCTTTAATGAATCTCTGATAACTGCTGCTTCTCCCCAAGACCTCATTAAAGTCCTATGTATTTCGAGCTGGGAAGAAATTGGTTTTTTGGCTTGGAGTCTTTGCAAGTGCTTGCCAGACAGCCGGCAGGTCACGGCACACTGGAACAAGTCCTGTTCTCAGACAGTCAGCAGAACAGTGGAGAGCTGCTGAAGGGGGCTTTAGGTAATAGAAGAGTAATGACACAGTCAAGATGTGAAAAACACAGTCAAAGTGTGAAAAAATGTTTTCTCTCCATGTGGGGGTGGTACAAGTTCATTTGTGCTATGAGCACAGCTTTTTCTGGTGCTATAGGAGGCCTTTGCAGAAGGTCCTTCTGTGCCATCCATCAGGAACTGGCCTGTGAGAGGGAGCTCGTTTGTTATAGCATCAGTGCTGGCTTGTCGTGCCTGCAGCCTGTGGAAGGAAATCAGCCTTTTCTGGTTGTGATAATTCTTCAGACAGCATGAGGACCAGAGGAGGTGGGGACTGAAAACCTCCTGCCTAAAGTTCTTCATGTCAGTTGAAAGTGTTCAGTTCAATTTGAAACATTTTTCTGTCAGCCAAAAATAACTAAGGCGCCTTGGAAGTAACTCACGCAGATTGTTGTTCCAGAGAGTGATTGTAAGCCATAGAGAAGAGTGCTATTTCACCTAAGATATCGACTTCAAACAGGAAATATGCTTTGAATGCTGCCAATTAAAGCAGAGAAATTTCATCTCAGTTTTTGATCAGAGCATATATTAAAAGAAAAACATAACAAGTGACTTTCACCTATGAGTTCTCTCTGGCTAACGCTTTAGTAAGATTTCTGAAACTGGGAGTTTGAAAAGAGGCTCAGATGCCTGTGCACTTGAGCATTTGTAGTTTGCTGAACTCTATTTCTCAGGCTTTCCGGTTTGTTCCTTTGGCACAGGTACGTCGCATTTTTATTCCACCTTTCTGTTCCTGGTTGATTTCCCAGCTAAAGCACAGACAGCCCATCAGGTTGAAAAATACACGAGAGCCTCTTAGCTGCAGCATTCTGAGATGTACATGAGCAGAAAACTTGATTTACTGGAGCAGGCATGTGCTTGTTCCTCAGTGTCCTTTCCTCATGATCGCTGGTGTAGGGCAAAGTGCTGATGCTGTGGTTTCTGACCTGATGTCCGGTTACTTTCCACAGTGTTCCCATTGCCTCTTTCTTTTCCATTATACCTTGTTTACATACATTTTAGGTAATATCATTCTAATTCTTGCTTAATTCTCTCTGGCAGTGTTTGCGTAGCCTTCTTCAGGCAGCTTCATAAATCTTGCATAAGGTGCCTATACCTTCCTTGTCGTGGCTTTTAACGATTTCAGCATGTCTGCAGTCACAGTCACTGTTCCTGTGTTTGCTCACTGCTTTTTCTGCTGCAGTGCAGATATTGGTTCCTGTTCACTGTTAGCTATAATAAGAATTCTTCATCATCTGTCCACTGCAATGTTTTTGTTACAGGTGTTCCACTCTTTCTTGGACTTCTTCACTATTTTATGCTGTCAATTTAAGCAAAAGAAAAAGTCCCTTCGGTTGGCTTGGTTGTATCTGCCCTCATCTGAAAGCCTGATAGGAGCTCTCTGATAATTTCAGATGTTCTGAAATAACCTCCCAGCTGAAGCAGCATGAGGAGTGTCAGCACAGCTGGCATGTGCCCATCTACCTGCCCACCTGACACAGAGGTCACTCTCACTGACGCAAGGAGCTGATCCCAAATGCAGAAGCATACCCAGTCTTTCCATGGGCTCACCAGGAAGCAGGGCAGCAACCCACACACCAGTTCTCTAAACGTCTCCCTTCTCTTGTATTCAGCACCTTGTTACCTATGTAACAGGGTACATAGCTAGATGGCAAAGCGTGTTTTCACCTGAACTTACCTTTATGTTCTGAGTCTCTTTCTCCATGTTAGCTCACTTCTGCTGTCACTGTTTTCTTTGTTGAGCCTGCAGCTCAGCCTTCTTGTAAGTTTAGTTCTCTCGTGCTGTACGTAAAGCTGTAGCAACATGTTTATATAATCTGTCACTTGGAATAAGGAATAAAAATAGAGATAATCACACAGTATATTAGTCATCCATAAAACAAACCATGCAGCTTTGCACACGGGGCTGGCATAACACAAGAGATCTCCTGGGTGCCGGTTGTGGCCCAGCAGCCTTCCAGTTGCAGTAGCTGCATGGAGGTCCAGCTAACTGGGCACAGCTGGCAGGCCAGCAGTAGCACCATGTGGGGCTGCACTGTGCTGTGCTGGGGAGCAGCTCTGCCCTCCCAGTGTCAGCTTGGCTTTAGATGACTGCTTACGCAGCCAGGAGACAGTTCCAGCTGCTGCATGCATGAATTTTCTCCAGAAAAACTGTTACATTCTGCAGTAGTCTAATCTGACTTTCAAACTACAGTAAGCAGCTTACTGTTTCTCTTCTATGGCAGTGTTTCTAAGTCATACGGATTTTACAGATGGGATTTGAAGCCATATAGAACAAAAAAGACCATACTAAGGTAACTGGAACCATTTAATTTGTTAAGTTTACGAAAAGCATTTGGTCTGCACATGGTTCAGATAAAATTTAGGGAAAATGTGGAATCGAGAATGGGGTGGATCTTAATTAGTTTGCTTGACACTGCATCTGTCTGTTAATTGGAATATTATCTTTTAATTAAATGGACAAATGAGAACAGGTTAGCTTTTATTTGAATGCATTATTGCTGCAAAGCCCATTGGAAGATGCTGGCAGGGACCCTTTTGTGGGACAGAAATAAAACGGGAGAACATGGCATGCAGTTTCATCAATACCTCTCCAAAACGGGGAGAAAAATAATTAGGGTTTATGAAAGAAAGCACCCAAAGTGGAGCATCATCAGCATTTCTAATTGTAAAGCCAAATATTCTATTCAAAGATATCTTGCTTTTGTTATGTGATAGCTGCATTTTATCTTAATTTCTAAGGAGGGAGTTGGTCAGTTGGCCAGAAATTGGTGTTTGCCCAAAATCCTGTTGTCGTGACCTGATTACATCAGTGATGGAAGGAAGACCAATCCCAGCTGGTGCTGTCCATAGTGGCTGATTTCCAAGGTCTGCTTTGTCAAAGCTGAAGAAAAGTAAGAGCAAATATGACTATATACATGTATATAGTCATGTATATATTTATATTTATTCCTTGTTGATATAACTGTATGTATTTGCATGTATGTATAGAGAGTCATTGTCTGTATACACAACACAGATGCATATGTTCACAAATGCACATTAAAATGTCCAAGGAATCTCAAATTCCTTGGCAAAGTGCAAATATTGTTTTGCCTAAAAGCATATCCCACTTTAGGAGAAAGCAAAGTAATAAATTAGAAGTATGGAATATACAAAGTGGAGAAAAAGACAGAAACAGCATACATTACAAGTTATAAAATACGAAGGGAGAGGCAAAAAGATCAAGAATATCAGCAGTATTCTGCAAAAGCAGGGAGTGTGCTTGGTGACATTTCTACCTGGTCCAGAAGAAGGGATGAGGTCTCATTTTGCAGAGAGAGACAAGAAGAATCCTCTGAAAAAAAGGTTTGAAAGAGAGCACTGAAGAATAAGAGTGTAACCAATGTGGTCAGGCAAACCTGCTTTCACCTTTGGAGGTGAAGGTGCTTTTTAACTGAGATGTATGTTTTCATCACTTAGCATTGCAACATCGTAACTGTAGAGCACTCTTCAGTGTGTGATGGATGGGCTACATGATAGGCACAGTTCCTAATAATCTGAAAGTAAGCATTAAAAATGAGATGAGTAATAGAATATTAAATAAGAAGGATAGGCAAGGGTAGATCTAACCCAGCTGCTTCCCAGGTGCATAGCTCGAAGTGATGCACCTTTAGGACAAGGATTGCTGTTTGTGTGGTGCAGCAGGACAAGAGGGCAGCACTTCATGTACAACTCTTGGTGTGGATTCAGGAATGGAAAAAAAAAAAAAAGCCCAGGTGGCAGGAAGGAATCATAGTGTAAAGAGGAGTCATGGGAGATGCTGCTTTGTACACCTTTCAGAAAGTGGTATCGGGGTGTGAAAATAATTTGATAGCTGTGTGGTAAAAATAAGGAGAGCATTAAGTGCTTCTAGGAGAAGGCGATGTGGTAACAATTCCCAAACTGATCTGAGCGCTGAAGATAATGCCTTAACATAGAGAGGCTTAAGGAGCTCAATCTGTTTAGTTCATCGGGAAGAGGCTTGAGAGGTGACTTGATTACAGGATATAAATACCCTAGTGGTTTTTAATGGGCTCCTCAATGTAGTGGAGGAAGGCAAGAGGATGCAACCAGATGAGAGCCAAGAGTAAGTGAGGAACGTTGAATGGTGATGGTAACTTACTGTTGAAACAAGATATCAAAGGAGATGATACACTCCTATGAAGTATTCAATTCCTTACTACTGGCCTTTTTCCAGTGCTTCAGTCCAACCGTAGTGGCTGGGCTCAGTTCAGGAGCCTTCAATAAGCAGCTCTAGTTACAAGATCCACTTATTTCCCTTCTGATGCCCTATTAATATCTTTCTAGAATATATACACTTGTGTATTGGGAAAAGAACATTAGAAACTTCACCATTTGATTATGATGATGAACTACAGTGCATCTTGTTACTGTATAACAAATTGGACTGGCTGAAACATGATTTTATTTTCTGTACAAGAGTGTCATAAAGTTAGAACATTTCTGAAGCTTCCTTTAAAGAGGCTTGTGATACATTCTGTTTTCCTCTCCCCAAAGCTTTGGTAGAAACAGAGTGCTTTCTGACGAGGTATATTTTTAGAAGTATTCAAAGCAAAGACCCTGAAGACGATTTTGTGTGATGCTCTGAGGAATGTCAGGCAGCACTGGCACATGTTTGCCGTATGGCAAAGGGTTTTTGTGGTGTGTCGGTTGTCCCTTGACATCAGAGACAGATGTTGGTGGTACAGCAGTAGAACCTTCCCACCAATATTCTGTTAAGTGTTGTTGCCATGTGATAGATGGCAGCAGAATGGCAGTCTGACATAATGGCATCTGATACGAAAGCGTTTATGATGCAAAGGTGTTTCACTGAATTCCTCCACGTGGAAAAAAATGGCACCCAGAGACATTCACTGGTGCTTGCTGAATGGAGACTAAGCAGTGAATGAGAGCACAGTGAGGTGGTGGGTGCTGTGTTTTAGCAAGGGCGACGGCAACAGTGGGTCACTTCTGCTGGTGAAGATTTTCACAAAGGTGACATGCTGGCTCTTGTTCAGGCTGGTGAATATGCAGGGCTACTGGTGGTGACTGTGTTGAAGAGGAGTGTCTTGTAGCTGTGAATTTTCTCTCTCAGATAGTGTTGTTGTGCTTTTGTATCTCTTGTGGTTTCCATGGAAATAAATGGGAGTTTCTTTCAGTGTGACCTATGTATTAATTTCCCAGCCATTCATCGCATCCAAATCTGAAGCCAAAATCTGTCCCCAGATGCAGTAGTGGACAGGCAAACACTATTCTTGGATCAATCAGTGTCAGACATGCACATGTTAACAGTCTGAAATAGATCTTTTCTGATTAGACTCGGGGCACGTTCCTAAAATTATTGTGTTTCATTGCAGAGGCTATTTTAGAAGAAGGGGGTTAGTCTGTTCGCAAAGCACAGAACTGAATTTACTAAGCCTGATAGGGGTATTTAAATAAATAAGGATGAGTTTACCCCTTGAATGAATTTGAACATTACACAGAATCTTCCTGCTAATAAAATTAATGGAGAATAGTGAGCTTGCACACAAAAATGTGTGCTAAAGCAATTATAGGACAGTAAAGTAAATGTTTACAAAGATTGAAAGAAAAATCTGGCAATAATATCTTGCTCTTTTGAGGAGAGATTCATGACAAAGCTGTGTAGCAAAGTGATCTGCTTAATCCAGTTTATGAATACTTCTCTAAAAAAAAGCAATGAAATGCTAACTCTAAGAATAGGATTAAAATAAAAATAAATGCTAAGAGGGCAAATATTTATATGGGATTCAGGTCAGAATTTGAGCTGTGATGGGGCCAAGATGAACTCAAGCCAAGATGCAGAAGTCTCTGATTGTATTTAGAACAGTAGTTTTAAACAAAATAATCTGACCAATTCACTGCATAAAAATTGACGGTGTTTATCAGTGCCAACAATTTATGCTTGAAGAGACAGCATGCTTTCGAAATACTAAATAACAGGGAGCCTTTCAAAAGCATCCTAATAGTGAAAATGAGGGCAGAGAGCTGGCCCTTTGCAGGCAGAGACAGGAACTCAGCAGTATTTACAGTGCATCAACCACATCTGAATTCCAAAAACCACAGAGCTATAGCTGTGCTTGTGTGTGCAGAAAATGTCTGCCTGTGTGCGTGAGGCACCACTTGCATCCATCAGATCTTAAGATGAAAGATTTAGAGTTTGAGGTGGAGTTCTTCTGCTCTTCCCATGCACAGCCTGATTTTTTTTTTTTTTTCTGATCTTGGATCATGGGTGTGGAGGAAGATAGCATGCTACATATGCTAAACAAGTGGCAGTGGTGCAACTGAAGAAGTAAAAACACTCAAAATCAGCAAGCAGGAAAACCCAATTATGTCAGAAAACTAGCTGAACATTGTTTTGAACCTGATTGAACCTACAAAGCTTTTAAACACACTGTGACTTATGCCAAGCAGTAATTCTTCTCATTTTAATCCTTCTCAGATTTTTAATTGCTATAATCAGCAAAGTGCATCTTGGTAGAGTTAATATTTCAGATTAATGGAAAAATAGTTTGTCAGCTTTGTGATCTACCAGTGAAGTGCTTGCCTAAGGCAACGTTACTCATAATCACGGCATCTTTTGAATTGGCAGAGATCCTTGTAGGTCATCTGGTCCAACTTCCCTGCAATGAACAGGGGCACCTACAGCTCCATCAGGTTGCTCAGAGCTTGGTCATGAATGTCTCCAGGGATGGGGCATCCACCACCTCACTAGGGAACATGTTCCAGTGCCTCACCACCCTTCCCATAAAAAACTTCCTTATATCCAATCTTCCTTGTATCCAATCTTCTACTTTGAAACCATTTTCCCTTTTCCTATCATAGCAGTCCATGCTACAGACTCTGTGCCCTTCTTTCTCATTGCCTCCCTTTAGATACTGAATCCTATTGACTGACTAAATCTCAGCAGATATTCTTTTGCATCTTTATGAACTGTGTTCCCAAGTTCATCAAAGAATCAAAGAATGGTTTGGGTTGCAAGGGACCTTAAAGGCCATCTGGTTCCAGCCCTCCTACCATGGGCAGAGAGACTTTGAGTTACATCAGGCTGCTGGAAAGCTCCATTCAACCTGGCCTTGACCAGAGACTGGGCATCCACAGCTTCTCTGGGCACTTCAGGAAGACAGATCTAGAAGACAAGCCAGCCCTGGATGGAAGCAGGCAAGCACTGCTGCGCAGCAGAAATGCTCATGTCTCATTCTTTACTGAGCTAGCACTGAAAGCTAGCCAGACTTCATTGCTGTAATTTCACTGGATTGCTCCAATGCTAGTTTCCATCCATTGCACTGTAGAGCTGCAGCCCTTTGCAGGTGTGCTTCTTAATGAAAATAATGCAAAATCATTGGGAAAGCCCAATTAAGAGCTACGTGCTTTTAATTGCAACATGATTGAAGCATTTTGAAGAGGAGAAATTTTAGTATCTTTAAAATAAAATTGCTAAAAGAAAAAGCAAACTTGTATAGTGTAGACAATGGTGAGTTGAGGAAACTTATCCAAAATATGTCAATAATAAAGCAATGAAAAACATGATTGGTAGCAGGGAAAGATCTGGAAGTCAGTTATCCTCTCAATATAACAGCAGAAACACAGTTAGTATCCAGGTAGGTCATTACACCACCCACCTACTCTAAAATATGCTCCCAGCCTGACCACAGAATGTAAGTAGCTGTATGCAAAATGTAAGTTAAATTTAGGAATTTTAGTTTAGTCTGCTGCTCTGACATTTTAAAAACTGCAGTTCTGCATTATAAATCATAAAGCTCCAAGGGATGTCCAGCTGTCCTTTGGCCGGGGACCCTGTCCAGCATGCCGCACCTTTGCAGTGAGGGGCTGCCGGTTCAGGGACTTCTCCCCCAGGACATGAGCCAGAGCTTCTACCTTGGCAAATGTGCAGTAGGAGATGCTGGGGTCCTTCAGCTTCAAGTACTTCCCTGACGGCCCTTACAGCTGTCCCATGTCTCCCCAGCTGCAAAGCAGCAGCGCCAGCTGAGCTCCCAGCTTCAACATGTTTGTTGCTTCTCTTTCCTGGGGTGATTTCTTGAGAGAATCACTGTTACTATTAGAAACATTTTGTTATGTAGAATGGTGGGGGAAAGTGTTGAAAGTGAGTGAAGTGGCTAAAGGTAACTTCTGACATCATTTTCCTCTTAGTGCCTTTGTTTGTTAGAAGGGCAAAGAAATATAATTCCAGCATTCTAGGACCATACTCCCCACTAATCTCAGATCAGAAAAAAAAAAAAAAAAAAAAGCAGAAACAAAGCTTATCCTTGGCTCAGGTTTCCTGTCCTGTTTCTGAACCATTACAAATCAAAGTGCACATGCTTCTGACGTGCAGACGCATCATAAACCACAAATAGAAACATACAGGAGATTTCTTTTGTCTGAAACAAATGCCAAAATACCTTCAGTGGTTTTGGACTTTTTTTCTTAGCTCTGCCTCATCATAACAGCCTCATGTTGAAACCAACACAGGCTCTGAGATAACTTTTCATCCACAGCTTTCTTCTTGTAGACTGTGGCAGCATTTACAGGCTGAGCAATGATTTCTTGCCAGAAATGCAGCCAAAGGTAGGCTTAAGCTTTCATGGCAGTCTGATCCTATTTTCCATGAATGCCATGAGACTGAAACAAAAATACTGACCACCCAACTTGAGTATTTCTAGGTCTGGTGTGTCTTTAAAAAATAACATTAAGAGCACTTTATGTAAACCACAGAGTTAAGTAACTGCTTTTTTGTTGTTGTTAATCACAATTCTAAAGTGTTTTGATCTCACTATTCTCTACAAGTGTCTGGATTCATCATTCAACTTGTTGCATATCATGTGAGAAAAATAACAAACCTTAAACAGAAATTTTAAACACAGGACTCAAAGGGCTGCATGTGCTCAGCAGGTCGCTTCAGCTCTAAAACATTTCTTTAGGTCTATTCAAATGCAGCAGGTTGTAGCTTACAGATGAGGTGGTGGCCCAGGATGTACTGCTCCACCTTGTCCTCGAAGCCATGGGCAGGGAGAGGTGCTGGTGGGAAGCCACAGAGAAGCTTGTGTAGTCTGGTGCCTGAATGGTCTTAGTGCTGTAGAGCATGATAAGTATTTTTGAAATCCTATGGAATAAGAGATGTCATATAAATGTGGTAGACTGGTGTGGAAATTTTGTATCTATATTTACTCTATAGGTCTCATTCTTTTCCATTAGTGCAGAACTCTTTCTTTTTGAGGAATGTATTTCTTTCTAACATACAGTGCTTGTGGAATAACTCTGATTCAAACTGCTCCATTTGTGATAGAGAATAACGTATTTTATTTTATTCATTTGCTTTGAAAATACTTTTACTCGATCTCCTCAGCCTCCTCAGTACTACTGCCTTTGTCCTAATTTCTGCCTTGAATGTGGATTTGGATGGGGTGATTCCCTTTGGACTCCACTGTGATGTCCTTAGGCAGCAGCTGGGATTCTTTTGGCTACCAGCCTTTCTTTCCCTTTCTCAGCTAGGGGTTTTGTGTGTCCTTTTGTCAATGTGTCTCTAGCCAGTCAAAACAACACCAAAGAGCTGGGGTCAGATTTAACATCTGAATGCTCTCCTCAAAGAACAGGATACTGTTTTCCCTTCTGATTCCTCAAATTGGTGCAATAAACTTCATCAAGCACTGTATAGCAATTCCCTTTTAAGCAGCAAGACATTTTTTCTGGCTCCCGTTTGCATTGCTCCTGATGACTTGGAGGTCTGTGGAGCTGCTTCCCCTGCCGGGCTCACTCTCGGTGGGATGCTTTTGCAGCTGGTAGTTTGGATGCATGCAAACAGACGTGTGCTGTTTTCCAAGGCAAGCACCCATTTGTTAGCACGAGCTGCTTGCACTCTCCTCTCCATGGGAGCTCTTCCCTGCTGAACTTTTGAACCACTGAAGCAAATCAAATCGTGTAGCTCCACAAAACAGAAACTGGCATTTGAGCTGTGTCAAGGAAGTGCTGCAGCCTCAGCACAGTTGCCCAGGGAAGCAAAATCAACAGAGAAACACATTGTCAGGGATGGCTAAAGAATAGCAGCCTGTGAAATGTGTCTTTTTTCTCAAGCTTCTCATGTCTTACTTGTGCTATCTCTTAGGTATGGCCATGTAAGATGATAAACTTGCATGGGATTTTTCTGTTTGACTGTGCAGTATCTGTTAATACAGTTTCCTGCGTTGAGAGTAAGAAGCATTGCCTGAAATAATGGTCCTTAGCTTGTAAAGGCCCTATATATTTCCAGTCTTGTAACGAGGAAACATTCCAGAACTTACCAAATTGGGCTGCTTCTCATGCAGGAGACCCCTTGAGGTGAAGCCATGCAGCAGGCTGCTTGCTACCCTGCCAGCTCATAGCTCCTCACCTGACAGCAGGCCACATGTGGGCATGGCAGGGAGCGCAGTTCTCTGAGCAGTGTGCCTGGCAGGCTGGGTATCCCTGTGCACCTCTCCTTTGGCAGCGATGTGGCTGAGCAGAGAGGAACGGTAGTGGTGCATCCAGCCAACAGTGAGCACTGGGCAGAGGTGCTGAGGGAGGTTTATCTGAGGATGTTTAGATCTGACAGGTTGAGTTTGGTGAAAAATGGAGGCAAGAAAAATAATAGGTTTCTCTTTAAGCCTGCAAATAATGATTGAAGAAAAAAGGGTTGATCTGTTAATATTGTTGAATGAATCATTTGAAAATGTCAGCATTAAATAAACTGCACTTGGTGCACAGCTCAAACCTACCCCTTAACCAGAATCCATTTAGAATGGCCATATCTGCCCTCAGAAAAGCTGTGGAACTGGAGACAAAGTTACACAAGAGATCTTGACCAGAGGCCTTTCCTCAGCCCCGCTGAGTTGTGTGTTGAAGTGAAGAATCTTTACTAACTGAGAATCTGGGAAAGTTCTTTTCCAATAACATGTTAGTTCAAATCCTTATATTCTATATTCTATATTCTTCAGTACAATGTCCTCAAGCTTGAGAGGACAGCACTGATTCAAGTAGGCTCAACTAAAAAGCCTTCATCGTTCACGCAAAGGTTTGTATGAGCTTACGCAACAGCAGTGAGTCATGCACATAGGATCATGTTTTTATTCATCTTGCAAACGTAAAACTGGTGCTCTCTGACCCCAAGCCCAGTACTGTTAATACACAGAGTGCACATAATGGATGTGCCCCATGTCCTGGAAAAAAAGACAGATTTTTAGCAGGTGATGAGAACTCCATAGTGGACAATCATTCAATATTAACGTGTTTTTCATGTTCATTTTCCTTTCATCCAAGTGGAAATAAATCTGAATGACATTTCTGCACTTCAGCTGGGAAAGGAAAGGTCAAGGGTGCTAAAAGCCCCTCTCAGTATATGAGATACTACAGATAGAGGTTTGCTCTTTGTCCTTAATACTATGTTAATTAATCCTGTTAAGGATGGCGTGTGATTTACACATGCTTTAACAAGTGAACATCAGTCTGTGACTGAGGATGTGATTCAGTGAGTCCCTTTTGCTCCTGCCTGACTGTATGAGTGCACTCATCTCATGGAAATGGGCTGCAGGAATGCCAGTTGTAATGCACCACTGAAACAAGGCCTTAGGGCTGGATCAAACTTGTGGAATTAAGGAAAGAACAGCAGCTTTCACTGCAGCTGGGATCAGATTTTCTGTATTTGGCTATCTAAACTTCAAGTTCCTCACCATGGTCAGTCATCTAGGTAGATTGGCTGGGGAGAGGGTCCCAATGCACCGACGGCTAGGTGAGGTGCCTGTCCTATTGCATGAGTTGTAGAGGGGCTCTCTCACATACATGGCTGTACATGGCGGTGAGATAAATGCTAACTCCTCATTGTAGTCATCAGTTCATGTCAGATGTATAATCAGACCATACTGTTAAAAAAAAAAAAAAAAAAAAAAAAAAAAAAAAAGTAATAATAATCAAGAAAAAGGCACATTAAGTGAAGGATACATGGCAGCAGAGAGTATGGCCTTTGTTTTTTAATTAGTTATTTGGGTCTTTAGCTGATGACCAATGACACAGGATAAATTAGCTTTTAATTCTAAATTAGATTTCAATATGTAGGAGTACACCGTGCTTATGTCCAGTAAATAACCATGTTGTATAATATTGGAAAGCACAGCCATTCCTGTTCAATGTTTTTTCCTGAGTATTACCTTACTTCATTATGTTCAAGTAGGGACCTTTACATGGTACAAACTTGAAGACAACATAAAACAAATGTGTTCTTTGTTACTGTTGTTGCTTGATAATTTTCATGGAATTATACTGGTTTTGTACTGAATGATGTTTAGACATGGAGATCCATGATTATAGCATGCTGACAGCAGACAAAACAGAAAATACGTGTGCTAAATTTGATATACAAATCAATAAATCATTCGTCCCTTTAAATAAAATGAAAGTAAGGGCTTGTATTGATCTACATCAACTGTGATTAGAGCTGCATGGTATTCTTTTTTGGAGGAAAAGAAAAAAAGTAGGATAGCTGCTGGTAAGTGAATTGTAAGCATCAGCTATTACATGGCTGGCTCGCGAGGCAGTCAGGTAGAAGATCTATAACAAATAAGGAACCACAGGACTTTGCCAGCTTTTATAAAATGGTGTGCATTTGAAAGAAGGGATTTTAAAGTATATTTTCTACAGCTCAAGTGTTTTTCTGATGGTAAGGAAAAAAACCCAAACACATAAGGAATCCCATCCCTCTGAGCTAAAGAAATGTCAGTGCACTTTCCAGTTTAAGGTTTTGATTTAAGGCAAGCATGCAGAGTGCACAGTAACCATGCCTACACTGCCACTGTATTCTTGGGTGAAGGGAAAGTCTTCCCAACAACCATCTTCACTTTCCTGTGGCACATGGATTTTAAAATAGGGTATCTGCATGCTCTGCAAACTTGCATGTTCCAATTTACTGACCTGTGCTGCTCTGCTGGCTTGTGGATGCTAGCTTGACGTGTCTTCTGCAGCCTTCCCTGTGCAGGGGAGCCAGGTTGGGTAATGCAGCCTGCTTCAGCTCAGGCATTGATCAGATGCCAGGACATCAAAGAGCCCAAGTTCCTCTCTGGCTTCCTTTGCAGCTTGTTCAGTCTCACATCGCTTTTATTTGTGACTTGGGCTTGAACATGGCATATGTCTGGTTTGTCTGCTTTGGAAACGCTTCATCATCAGAACTTGTTTTGGATCAGTTTTACTTTACCCTTGGTTGCAGGTTTCCATTTGCTTATCTTTCCAGGAGTTGTGCAAGGTGTCTAGATATTTTCTAGGGTGATGTTAAAAAGAGGACTCCCTGAGATGATTATCTTACATTGAAGATGATTAAAAGTATTGCTTTACTCTAGTATTGGATAAAGAAAATTATCATGGTAAACTTAGCATCTCCCTACACCTGGATGTTTTTCCTCAGCACCTTATCTCATCCCTTTCTTGCTGTAGATGTAGAGAGATAGACAAATTATTATGGCATGTAGCACCCTTGCCACTGAGGCTGCACCAAGGACCTTAGTCTCTTCCTTAGCACTGGTCTGTTAGCTCGATTCTTTCTGTATTAATTGTTAGGCAGTACCTCCTTTTGCAAGAAAGTAGGACAGTGCATCTTGTTCATGTTGATGACAGTCGTATCTCTAATTTCACAATATATTTTATTAAAGGATATCACATTGTCTTTTACACAAAAAAGCTTTTTTCAAGTTAAACCTGCACATCCTTCACAGTGAGCAAGTGGCTGGTTTCCAGGCCACATCCCAGCAAAATGGCTTTCCTGAAGTACTGCAGGATTACTGGCAGATGTTTGTGCAGATGGAAATGTATTGGGATATTTTGGGGGTTATTTGGAGCCTGAAATGGGGGAGCACACACAGAAGTGGAGCACCAGTAGTTAATGCTCCCGACTGATGTTTGTACAGAAAAACACTACTGAATTTACTCCAGGAATAGAGTTTGAGAGAAATACTGTACTGTTTTGTGTTTTTCATTTGCCACATCTTCATGTTTTTCTCATAATTCTCTAAGAACTGCAGGCAAATCAATAAATTGAAGTTGCACTTTGAAAATAGTGCGTGTCCTTTCCCTTTATCAGAAGGGAATTTGTGTGCTGTGCCTCCACAGGCAACAGGAAACACATCCTTTTTTAATGTAGCCCATTCATAGTGGTTATTGTTGAATTCTTTTTTACGCTGATTAAGAAGTACTGGCTGCCCACAAAAGATTAAGAATCCATACGGATCGCTTATCCAAGCTCAGATCTTGTATACAATTAAAAATCCCCCTGCAATTTCAGCTTGGCTTTGAAATTCAAATGGATTAAGAGAAAAGCTCCTTAAGTAGATTGCAACTAGTTAGATATTTTATTGTGTGTAAATTGTACATACATGCTTACAGACAGATATGCATAATATGATAGTATTGTTTGGTTTATCAGATTCATAGGTGGGTTTAGAAAGTCCCCAGTCCCAAACTAGCACAAAGTCACCCAGTGTCCCTCTGCTGCAGATAAGGTCTGTATTTTGCCCTTGTTCTTGAAAAATCACAGATACTCAGTGCTAGTTTAAACTCATGTGCGGAGACTGTTTTACGTTTAACAGCCTGCGGAGCAGCACATCAGAGTTAAAAGGCAGAATACTGCTGATATTCAGTAAGAATTGGGCTGTGAGATCCTTCAGATGCTTTGGAAAAATGCCCATCTAAACATGGAAGGAGAGATGCAAAACAGATTTAAAACTCGCTTGGAACAACTATTATAAACATCTGATTGTGAAGCAGTTTTGGGGCCCTTCCTCTCCCAACACTCCCCTCTCATTCAGTGTTGAACACATCCTCAGCTGTGTGCAACAAGATTATATACCTTAAAAGCTATCACGTTTTCATGTATAGAAAGTCACATTTTTGGCCCACGATTGAACCTAACCTCTTTTGGGCTTCAAGGCAAAGGTATTTTACAATGAAATGTCTGTATTCTAACGTGGAAAGCAAGCTGGCAGTGCCAGCTCCCTGAACCTGCTCAACAGAATAAAAACAGAACAAGTCCCAAGAGAGCAAGGTTACTGGACAGAGGGTAGAGAGAGTAATTAAAGGTGTTTAATGGGTGTATTTATTCAATAGCTCTGTGGTTTATCACAGGGATATCACTTCCAGACATTTCCGGCCGTATGTAAAATATGTGTGCCAGCCCTGTCTGTTTTCCACTTGGATATAATGTTTCATGGGAACAACAAAATCTGTAGAAGTCAGAGATCAAAACTGAATGCTGTTTCCCAAATAATAATGATACACTGAACGCTGTCATGGAAACCTTCCTTACAGAGAGCCCTTAGCACAATGGGCAGTCATCCCACACTACGCAGCATGAGTGCTCATCTGTCATCACTGTAGCCACAATGAGGCTACACTGTTTACTCAGATGATATTGCTCACCTTGGACAAATGCTGCAGCCTTCTTTTCATATCTGCATACCTGGCTATGCAGTGTAATGCTAAGTGATATCAGATGGACTTTGTTTCCTTAAGAAAATGGGAATTTCACCTTTCCTCTGAAATCCATATTAACATCAAAGGCTGCTATGGTTTCATGAACACTTCTTTGCTTGCTCCTGGTTTAGGGTGCAATTCCTGCTTAATCTGTTCCATCAAAATCAACATCCCATCGTTACTCACCAATGTCTTAGTGGTCTTTCACAAAATCCTTGTGACTTTTAGTTATATCTTGAATTCATTTATCCTGCTTTAGTACAAAAATACATGGTACCAAATTTCCAGACAATATATCTACGCTTATTGTGGAGGTGGTTCAGTGCCTATAGGCAATCTGTGAATATTTAAAAGGATTCCACTAATTAGAACGTGTGTCAAAAAAAAAGGTCTAATTTTGCATGATGGGAAATATATTGAATCATAAGCCTTAACATAAAGAAATTACAAATGAAAAATTGAAAGATGTATGCTTCTCTGTCCCCCATATGGACTGTAGAGTTAACCTGTGTGCTCCTTATCGAGCTCCAAAGAATAAGGAGATGAGAGTAGGAGTTAAAAATGGGCATGGATTGTCTCACTGAGGTTAATGGGCTGACAGCTCTTTGCTCTGTGGTGTCTTACACAAGATTGTCATAGCAGCACTAGAGGGACAGGGAAGGAGACGTGTCTTGCAGAATAGCACAGCAAAGTCTGCTTTTCGCATTGGTTTTAGCCTGACATAACATATGTGGCTCTGCCTTCTCCCCTGTCTACTAGCCCTGTTTTTCTGGTGAGTGAATAATAGAAAGTTTCATGCCAAAGTTGTTAGGGGGTAAGCTTTACTTATGTTTCTGGACAAGTTAGACTAAGTAGGCCTTGAGAAAAGGAAAGCTCTTGCTTTTCTTTCAGCTTGAAGAGGTGTATCTGCGGTGGTGTTACCTCATGCTGTGCTTCTTAGTTCAGAAAACATTGTTAATGGCTTGGTGTGATAGATCTCTCTATGCTGACTGACCTCCGGCCCCAGTTCTCACCTTCTCTTTTAGTTACGCTGTGATAGTTGCAACAAAATGAGATATACTAAAAAAAAAAAAAAAGGTCTAAGTTGTATGAGTCTTCCCTGCCAGACTTTAGGAGGCCCTCCTTGTTGTATCAGAGAGAATATTCATCCTACGTGGCTTCGAGGCTGTACAGCTGCATCAGGAAGAAGTGTCTTTCCCCCAAAATAAAGATACAAAATAATAGCAGCTGACTTTCTATTTAATATTTAAATTGCTCTGAAGCCCCAGTAAGTTTTGCAAGAGGTCTTCTGCCTTCTGCTTTCATTTCCTCCCATTTGATAGGAAACTCTTTGTTCCTACTTCTGAAAGTGAAGGAAATTACAATTCATTAAGCATGCAATTGTTTAGAACTCAGAAGTGTAGATTGATTAGCAAATACTCTACAATAGCTCTTATAATGGAGAGCTCTAAATAAATGGGTTCTAAACTATTCTTACAGTTCCTAGTGCTTTTTCTACAGTCTAAACATGCTGTGTACACTATTCTTTGACTCTGCTGTGTTCCTGGAGGGGAATGAATTAGAATATTCTGAATGCCTTATGTAACGTGTTTAGAGAACTTTTTTGTTTGTATCTTTGTTTGAATTTCTTGGACGGAATTAATTAATGGCAAAGTATAAAGGCCAACTTTGAAATCCTAGCTGACTTATACACTAGAGCTCAATTTGTATTCTACATCAAGGAAATACTTGGATTTGAAAGAAGGATGCCATTATCAAAAAGGTTTCTGTAGATGGCTCTGTTCTTCAGAGCACCATCTCTTCACCACAGAAGTGTGGTTTTAACACTTGGGTAATTCAAAAGGAAGTTGATTTTTTGATCAGAATATGTATTTAATTCCTTGTTAAAAAATAAATGCAGAACAGGAAAGAGTAGCTGATTTGGGAAAGGATAAATGTTACAAAAATTGGGCTTCCTTGAAGCAATCTTAATTTCAGAGGGAACACAAATCTGTTTTGTGTTCTGTAAGTCTGTAGCCAACATTTCTATGGTCTCGTGGAAATCTGACAGGATAATGGCTTTTCATAACCATATTTGCATTTTGATTTTATAACTAGATTCCTTTGTACAAGATCGCAGCAATGTGTAAGAAGTAGTTCCTCAGTGGGTATAGATTTGTCAAGATGCATTGAGGACAGTGGAATTAAGATAAATTACATCAGCTTCTAAATGATTCCTGCAACAAGCCAAGAGGCTGGACAGAGACATCCTGCCTTTTGGCCCTGTAGAGAAGGGGCTGTTTAGTGAAATGCCACATTGTGTTTTAGAGGCAGGCAAAGCAGAGTCTGGCAGCGTGTGTACGATAGGATATGTGCTTTACCCTGCTGTCTGCTCTACAATGGAGTGGGCTGAGGAGAGGAGCTGGAGCTGCTGCTTGCACAGCTACACTGCCCTATGTTTCAGGTTCTGCGTTCAGGGCAGGCTCCCACTGCAGGCAAAACAACTCCTGCAAGCAACAAATAAAGAGAAGAAAAAATGCAATTTTGTTTTATGGCACATACACCAGCTCTTGCTGAAGCTGCTGGAATTTCCCCAGAATTTATTGTAAGAGCACCATTAACTCTTGGTCTGTACATAGTGGGTCTCCAGAGAAGTCTGACACCCATATTTGCAGAAGACAAGAACAGGGCCTGCATGACAGCTGTGGCAGGGAAAGCTGCTCAACCATGAAGGCCAGGAGACTGCAGTGGAGCTCTGATAATACAGAAGAGTTTTTTCTAGGGTACAGATCTCAAAGCTTGCGAAGTACCAAGTGTGCTGGCTTCCTTCTGGTCTAGCTCTGGGTCCTTGGGCTTGAAATTTATACAAAGGGAGAGTAATTCACTGTTAGTTCATATATAGTGCCTAGTGGTAGGATATTAAGCCTCTGGTGCTGATAAAAGGTCTTATCTCTGTTCTTTCTTGGATTACCCTGCCTCACAGAGAGAGCTTAGACAGGAAGGAGTAGGGTGTTGATAATTTTTACCGCTTTTGAATATTTGTAGAGTATAGAGAGGATTGGTTGAGATGCTCTGTTCTGGTTTTAGAATTGTGTTCTTCCTGACAGTGGTAACTCTTTTTTACTTAAGCATTGTGTATTTTCTGTCTCATTTATTTATATCTGAGGCACAATGGCATGGTCCTGAGAAATGCTAAACATTGTCTAGTCAGTGGAGCATCAAAGGCAATAATTTTGAAGCATCAAACTCTGAGTGAGAATATTTTTTGCAATCCCATCATAATCTCTTTTATTCTCTGATGCCAGAAAACTTCCATGTTGTCACAAGAGATAGTGGGTTAGGATATGGGCAGTAGTTGCTGGTGTACAGAAAGATGCTCAGTTTCCTTAGCCCATTTGACACTGGACAATTGTGGATTTCCTCCAGCACTGTTGACTGTGCTGTGGACAAGCCTGTGTTTATGCTCAGGCAGTACAAAGTGAGCAATGGCACTGAGGCTGCTTCTGGGCTCCTGCCAAGAGGCCCCACAAAGGCAGCCAGATCATCTCTGTAATGTGAATATGATGGTAGCTGTGGCAGGACAAGCCTAGTTACAGCCTCCTCCCCCTCTGCCCTCTCTTGTCCTAGTGCAGAGTGAGTGTGTGTACCTAGCAGGATGTCTCCAGGAGTACTGATTGTGAAGGGACCAGGGGAGGCAGGCTGTCTTCTGAGCTAAGAGCTCACATCTGCATGGCTTTGGGATGGCACCAGCAGCATCCCAGGTCCTGTCTGCCCCTTCATTTCCGGTGCCTTTGGAGTCTGGCTCTTGGCCACAGTGGGCAGGGCCATTCCCCATAGGGGCCCCGACACCACTTTAACAAATCTCTCTTCCCTGCACCCAACGAGGGGACCAGCAGGAGCTGGGGAGAAGCAGCAGAAGGCAGCACGGAGCCCTCTGAAAAGTGGGCATCTCCTGCAGTTGTGAAGGAGGCTCCTTGCAGGGATCCAGACATCTCCCTGTGCATGAGGTATGGTGGTCCTAGGGCAGTGAGACTGGGAAGAGGGAAGGAAGGAAACTACAGCAGAGCTGAACAACCAAGAGAGAGGTGCTGGTAAGAGCCGAAAAGCCAGGACTTGAGGGGCTTGGAGGAATATGACCTGCTGTGCCTGTAAGGAAACTGAGATCCAGGAAGCTCAGAAATGCAGAATGTAGGGAGAACAATAGTTCAGGGAGGAGCAGGAGGAGGATTATTGTAGAATTGAGGGATTGGTGCAATCCTGAATGAAATGCCCGAGGGATTTGGGTGGGAATGCCCATGTTGTACAGATATATCTGATGTGCATTTTTTCTTTAAATTTTTGGACTGCTGAAATTAAGTAGGCTTGTCTGGATCCCATATCTCCCGAGTTTAAAGATGTAAAATTGTAGTCTTCCATATTGCTGATCTTCTAAGCCATGGAGCTGGGAGAATCTTAATAACAACTTTCAAAACCGGTTTCTCTTCTTGAAATCATTAAGTAAAGGATTTGATGCGTCTCAGGCCATCAAGCTTCCCATCTGTTCAAAAAGTTATGGCTCTTTCTGTGGAAAAAATACATTTTATTTTATTTGGAGGTTAAGAGAGAGTGCATGAGTGTGATTTGGGAAGAAAATGGAACAGATAGTGTTCTCTTCTGCTGGGATAGTTAGACCTCTTTAGCATGTGATAAAGCTCAGATACGATTTGTTCTCTTGGACTTGAATGCCTTTGAATTCCAGATGCTCTAGGATAAAGGTTTTCTTATTTGTTGGTCGCTTTTTTTTTTTTTTTTTTTTTTCCTGAGTGGGGTTGTATTTATTTACAAATCTGCAACATGATCTATTTTACAGCATAGGATGTCAGACTATCTAAGTTGATGCCTACTTTAGGAAGTAGGTGATTTTAGTCTGCAGCTGAAGTGTTTTGTTTTTAAGTCTTATGGTTTTAAAGCCCAATGGCATGGTGGGACTCTGGAAAATGAAGAATGACAAGCACTTGGCTTTGTACATTTCTTAATGCTTTCTAAGCTACATAAAATTCCTGTATATAACCTTCCATTTTCATGGATCTCACACTGATCAGCATGTTCAGATTTACTGATTTTTATTTTTTTTTTATTTAAATTCTTCCTGGAAAGCTAGTTACGTGGAATATTAAATTCTGACTATCCTCATAATAGAATCATAGAATCGATAAAGTTGGAGAAGACTTCTAAGATCATCTAGTCCAACCATCCACCTACTACCAATGTTCCCCACTAAACTGTGTTCTTAGTACCACATCTGTGCATTTCTTGAACTGGTATTTCTTAGAAGATCTGTTTGGTATTTAGAGGGCATGCTGGAAGCAGCTGGCCAATACAGCCAAGGTTTAAGCCTTCTCCTACCTTTATCAAGGGCACAAAACATACAAAACATAAAATGGGATAGGATTGCTATCCTGGGAGTTGCTACCAATCAGACTTCACTCAGCAGGAAGTTTGTGCTCAAAAAGAGAAATGCCTTCTGGCAGCAGGCAGCAGAGTGCTGCATCCCTTAGGCATTCAAGACCAGGCTGGATGTGGCTCTGGGCAGCCTGGTCTGATGGTTGGCGACCCTGCACATAGCAGGGGGATTGAAACAAGATGATCATTGTGGTCCTTTTCAACCCAGGCCATTCTATGATTCTGTGATCCCAGCAGTGGGCTGACCCCACAGTGGCAGGAAAAATGACATCTGCCCCCACCGTGGTCTGCCATGGCTGCCTGCTGCTAAAAGCAGTCTGCTGATACCTCACTTTCTAGAGCAATGTTGTAGCATCTTTGTTTTCATTTAGAAGGTGCAGTTTTGTGTTTTGGTCGGTGCTGTTAGGGAATGTTGCAGTTTGGTATTTCTCTACTAATATAAATTTCAAGTTTTTTGGCTTAAAGGGTAAAGTAGAAAAAGATTCTTCCTTCTTTAAGCTTATAGCAATCAACTACGAATGTAAATAGCCTGCATTAATGAGGCTTACCAAGAGTATCATATTAGGGAAGTACAAGTCATTAACTTTTCAGTAACACAGCATAAATGGCCCTTCTTGTTATTTGGGTGGGAAGCTATAAAACTTAATTTCCTACACATAAAAATACATTTTTTACATGATAGTAACATAAGCACTGTGATGTTTCCTTAGTTTGAAATAGTACTGTCATTTAGTGCTGCCTTTTTTCCCCTCACCACCTTACTTTCTCAAATTCTTTTGTAAAAGACAGTTATGTTTTTGTACACTTAAAATACAAACATGGGTGATGTTCTGTAGATAGATTGGTATTATGTATTCTCATTTTGGATACTGGTTTGGAGACTGGATTAGTACCATTACCAAAGAATGGAAAAATTTTATCTCTATCACTTATGTATAGTTTCTCTGTGGATTTGGTAGGACATTCTGTTGTGTTTGTTTTAGAATTTCTTGGTGTTGAAAACTATACTTATTTTGTAGTAATATACTACATTTTTGTGAAAAAAGAAGCCATTTCCTTAGTCTTAGAACAGTCATTTTAATGCTCTTTCTATTCTAATAACAACAAAAACATGCTGAAAATCAGAGTTCTTCTCTTGTATGGTTGGACAAACACACAGCACTCAGAGACTAAATCTCACAGTAACAGATTGTGATGTGCTCTTGACAGCAGCAGGCTCATGTCTTTTTCCTTAAGCCTTGAGTCTGCTGGGAGAAGGTGCAACGTTCTTTATACTGCTCTTCTCTGGATAATGCAGTTTGTAAATTACTTCACTATTATTTCACTGTTTCACCATCTGCGAGATTTCAAGAAAGCAGTTTTGTGTACAGTATTCTAACACTGTTGATGTCCTGCTGCTATTTGCTGAAATTACACATGAAATCCTGCCGCAAATGCAGAGAATACTCAGTTTTTTCCTCCAAAAGGCTAGTCAGGTCTTCACATATGACGAGAGATTTGTTGACTGCAATGATAACAGCTACCATATTGCTCTACTCCCACATCAACACAAATGCTGGCAAAAGCTACTGTGCCAGCTGCCCACTTAAACACTATAGTGGCACCTTTGGTATTCCTCAAATCCACAAATTGCCATTCTGCTCCAATTAATGCTCAAATACAATTTTTTTTTTTTTCGGTCTCACGTATTTAGCAGATTTTTGTGAGAAAATAGAAGATGAAAGCAGATATACAGCAATCTGTCAAGCCAGAACACACCTAGTATCATTAAGCCTTTTTTAATGCCCGAAAATACCCTAGAGTTATCTGTGGGAATATTATGAAAGAGCCATAGATTAGTGCAGAGAGTGAGGACATGAAACCTCAGCTAGAGTGAGTGCTGATGTTCATTACATGCCAAGCAGCAATACTTAGAGCTGCGGTGGAGCTTCCTGAAGTCACAGAGGTCACTCTCTCATCCTACCCAGGGACAGGCCTTCTGCATTGTATGCTTGCAGACATATTGGTTGGCTTCTATAGGAGCAGGCAACTAGAGAAGGCTTCCCATGGTATGGTGCTTCTCTGTAACAAGATAAGATGACTTCCATAACCACCATTTTTATCTAAACTGCCCACATAGGCTTTGCCCTCCTGCTCCCAGAACATGCTCCTCCAGCCTATGATATATTCACCATCACGCCAAACATGCACAGAGATGGAGGTTGCAATAATTGGTGATAATTTTCCATCTCTCAATGTATTTCTTTCAAATCTAAGTCTCTGACAAGGGAATGTACAAAATATGCTGCAGGATCATATTTAAGACTTGAATTTGTGTCCATTTTTATTTTTACATGTGTTTGCCTGATTTTAGTGGGCTACATTTCTCATGTTAAAAAAAAAAAAAAATATCAGCTGAATTTGGTGTGTGGCATTTCTGTGCTTGTGTAATCACTTTTCTCTGTCCATGAAGATTCATTTTGATTATTAGAAGGCATTTTATACTCAGTAGATTTCTGACAGGCAAAAGATAAAGATCATACTGTGGCTGTTGTTGACCACTGAAACTCAAGGAAAAATCCTGCAGCTCTGCTGTGCATTCTTTAAGAACTTGATGGCAGCTTCCATATTCAGAAACAGAACACTGACAGAATATCAAAATAAGTTAATGACATGCCAAAATGCAAATGGTACTTTTCTTGTCTGAAGTTTGTGTGCTAAATCAAGAGGGATTCTTCTGGAATGGCCTTGTTTGAGTGCTCTCCAAGCTTCTGGTCTTACAATCCATCACGGTTTGGTATTTTATTGTCCTCTGCAGAGTGCTTACTTTTGAGATGAAATACGAGAGGGTCATAGTTAATCCTTTTAGCAGTTCTAGTTCTGTCCTTGCAGCACTGTGAAACTATTCACTCTTAAGTAAAGACCTCTAGAGTGTGTACATTGCAGTGGTATTTGCTGGTATTCCCTTCTGACCTAGCCCATGTTTTGGTGTGATGTTGTTTTATGGGACGTTTGAATAGTTTAGAAGAAAAGTCTAAAAACAGGCATCCACATGTATGCCTCTTAAAGCAGGGCTCTTCTTCTGCCTAGATAAAGTTTCTGATATCCCCTACTGAGGGGTTGCTGCACATAAAGTGTTCCTCTGGATCGCTACCAAATTGCTGTTTCAGGGCATATTACCCTTAAGCTACTTAGATTGGTCGTAACAGATAAAAAGTAATTATTCTAATTAACATTGAAATACAGTTTTGTCAAGTTACAGGTGTCATTTCAGAACATCTTCCCTTGAAAATCCTTCTGTGCCATTTTGTTTAGGATAATTGGGCCAAATCCTTCTTTTGCAACCTGTGCATTGATGTCAGCAAACTTCCTTCTTGATAATCTTGGTCTCATTGGATTTTTTGTAAGAGATGTATTATCCTTCCACTTTTCCTTACCATCTATTCATTACTTGCAAGATACATAGGTGCTATTTAATAGAAATATTTCCATATTTATGCTTTGTTATCAGGTGAATAAGTCAAGAAGACAACTTGGCAAAAGAGAATTGAGAGGAGGAGAATGAAAACCATGACTTCAGTGTAAAAGGAATAGCAATAAGTTTGTAGAAGCAGAAAAAAATTGTCACTTCAGAATTCTAATACGTAGTTAATACTGACTTTTAAAGTAGTCGTATCTTCTGGGGCATATACAGAGGAGCACTAAGAAAGCTCAGTTTTCTAGTGACTGCCAAATGAGGCTGCTCTGCAGCCACTGCCTGCAACACAAATAGCTCGGCTACACTTAAGTATTCTTATGGGAGGCAATCAATCACATCTGAAACAGAATAGCCATAAATAAGGTCTCATGTTCATGTACATTCTGTTACTTTTGCAACTAAGCTATATTGTGTCCAAAAGAAATATTTGAATAACTGAATGTCTTCCTCCTAGAAGTGAGTGGGGTGAAAAAAGTGTGAATTGTCAGTGTAGGTCAAGAAATAATTAAAATTCAGAATTCGGTGTCTGGATGCATTTCATCTTCTGAACCAAAGCACTGCCACCCTGTGCAACCTTTCAAAAGACATTGGAGCCTCAGGCTTAAGTACCTAAATGTCACAGCAAATGAAGAGATCCAGACAGCCAACTTGCTGCTCATAGTGGAAAAGAACGCTGCAAGTGGAAGGAGGGTGAGTGCTGTAGGAATTTTATAAAAACTGCAGAGATAGTTCAGGAAAATCATTAATAGAAAAGGCATCTCGGAGCAGGAAGGAGTTCCTCGTGTCTCTATTTCTCGGTGTGACAGTTGATAGCAAAGTGCCCTAAAACTTTTCTTTTTTTTAGTATGTCTGTCCCACAAAAAAGAAAGCTTAGTTTAGAAATTTCAGTCAAGTATGTACCTGCACACTGTTGGTTACCAGCTCGGCAGAACTCTCTCAAGGAGTTTATCTCAAGTTGGATAACACGGCTGTATCTATAGCAGCAGTCAGGAGCACAGATCCAGGTGCTGGGCGCAGAGCAGCAGAGCAGGAGGCTGGCAGCACTGGTGGCTTTTAGCAGCAGTACTGAGTTACTGAAGAAGGGAGCTTGGAGGGTTTGACATCACCAGCTGCTGTGGTAACACCTCAGTCACATGTGGTAATTCAATACTGAACATGTGAAAGTCTCTTTCTCATTGAGTAAATCTAGCTACATGATCAATATGTCATTATTGTTTTTCCTCCATTAAATAAGAACATATACTGTATCTTCTCCAACTTTTGGCATACATTTTTTTTCTTCCTTTCCCTCTTGTTGGCAATTTTTTCTACCTTATACTTCAGAGCTATTCCAGAAGTGAAGATAGGTGCAAATTGTGTTTGGATTTGTTCCATCTGTGACATTTAATTGTAACCAAAGCCAATACTGAGAGTTTTAACCTGTTTTTCCTTGACTTTGGCCTTGATCTTCTTGCCAAAGAAATGCACACCAACTGATGTTGGTGTTAATGCAAACAGAAGAAAAAGATGGCATGATTGAGATAAAATTTGTGTGTTTAGGCAGAGTTTTTCATTTGAGCAGCTGATAAAATGGGGCATGAAAAGTATTTTATGGTTAACAGAAATGTCAGAATTACAAATTTTTGAAAAGAAAAGAAATCTTATGGACTCTTTTGCTTATAACTGATGTAGTAAAGCAGAGGTGAAATTTCCTTAGTTGCTTCTGTCTTTAAGGATCCAGTCTTTGCTGTTGCATTATTCCAAATCATTCACTGAATAATTTGCATAATGATTTTGGTTTCTGTGAGTCTCATCGCCAGCTGAATTTGTTAGAATGTATGTGAAAGACATAGCTGAACTGGATTCATTGAAAAGTTTGAGCAAACACTGGTGAATACTCTCCCAGAATATTCTCACCTCTCTTAAGAACTGATTCAAATCTCAAAACCAGCTAAAAACAAAATTCTAGGGACGATCATACTAAAGTTTGTAAATCTGCCAGCCTTCTATGCCCTGTGCACAGAAGTAGCGACAAGACAGGCTGCCTCCTGATTTTGACCTTTTTTTTTTCCCATAGATGTTTTGCTGAATTCTCATGTCGTTCCACACAGCCTCCGCCCATGGGCATTTTTAATCTCTCTGGCGTGTTCTGGTCTTGCGTGTTGGTGTTTTGCCAGTTTATCTGAACACTGTGTTCTCAACGCTTGCAATATGATAAATGATATCACAAAGATAAACAAAGCTGACAGTAATAAGTATGAATTTAAAGGGGAAGAAGGGGAAGATCAGGTGTTGGGGAAAATTTTTCAGTGTGTGATGAGCTGGAGCAAGCTCCCGGAGAGGCTGTGGATGCCTCAACCCTGGAGGCATCAAGGCCACGTTGGGTGGGGCCCTGGGCAACTGATCTAGTGCCTGCTACTCTTGCTTCTTTCTCCTCTCTTTATCTTTTGCTTTATGTTCTCCTCCCTGTGCCATTGGGATTTTAAACAGTTCAAGTCCTTCTCTCTCTTTCCTTGCTATAAGCATGAGGAAGGAACTGCAGCGAAGGAATGTAGCACTCTTCCACGGCAACAGGCAGAGCAGACAGAGCAGGAGCCTCTGACACAGCACACAGGGAGTCTGAGAACAGAGAGAGTAATGTGGCATTGGTTCCTAAATCAGCCTGCAAAAAGTGTCAGACTGTCTGTGTCAGCCCACGATAGCTGGTTAGGAGAAGCAACTCCCTTTTCTACAGCCCAGCAACAACCCATTTACAAGCTCTAGACATTACGTTTTGGAGCTTTTTGTTTGGTCTTGTTTTGGTTTTACTTAGGATTAGAATTTACTTGCTTAGATACCTGCCTTTTCATGCACTGAACATGTACATAACTAAACATCAGCCAGTGGATAGTCTCACAGGATTCTGTGGTGAGACGACTCTTATTTAATTTTCTTGTATCTATTTAAAAGTCAATGAATTTTATTTCAGTTGGCTCTTCACTGGTTTTCAATTCTCAGAAAAGAATGTTAAGAAGGCAATACCTGTGCTGAGGTCCAGATCCCCTGTGGGCATTCTGCTCTTTGCACGTTTGCTTTCTCAGTCCTTATGTAATGAGATTACATAAGCTAAGACTGTAATGTTCAAAACCATTTACCATATTAAAGAGCAACTACCATCTATGGATCTTTATCAGTTGCCTGGAGCAGAAAGGATGCACATGGCTGTACATTTGGAAGCTGGTTGTTTACAATACTCATCAATGCTTGTTGCCAATCCTGGGCAGATGTCATCAAAAGTCATTACGCAGATCTGAAAATAGAATCAGACTTGACCTGGACAGGCCCTTAAGTGATCAATAATCTGTCTCTGAATGATGCAAATGTTGACCCATTCCTTCTCTGAGCCTCCTGTGGCTCACGACCCCCGCAGACTCGGATTTAGGGCAGCGTGATGACAGGTAGGCATTGCAAGGTGTGTTTCAAGTGGAGCCTCCTCGCCTCTACAAGTCAGAATATCTCACTGTGCTGCTATCTGTCCTCATAGAGGGGCATGTGACCTGCACATGTCTGCAGAACAGAGCCCTACTGCACTGCTCGTCACCTTCAAAATGGAAAGTTACTTGTGCCAGCTGTTAAAGTTCACTTTTTGGAGGAGGAAAAGCAGCCTTGGGAGCACCACTGTGGTGTGTTTCCTTGTCTGCGTCAGCCACTGGGCTGCAGCCCGTGAAGGGAAGAAGCAGTGTCAAGGTGCACCAAAGCTCATGTGCTGTTATCTTGCCTGCTTTCCTGAAGTGTGAGAGCCCAACACAGACAGCTAATTTTGCATGGCTTTGACAGCACTGCTGTAATTGTTATGTTGTGTGAAGGGGACAGCCTGCCCATGGTGGAATGTTCATACATTTACTCAAATCTGACGACTTCTGCTTAGCTCCCATAAAAGAAGAAAGTGCAGAGAGCAGTATTCTCTCACCTTCATTCCCTCTGCTCTCACACGAGGCTTGAGAGGAACATTGCCTTCTCCTTTCTTTAGCGAAGCGCTGGCAAGCACAGACTGTTACAGTTCACCTTGGCATCAGAACCAGTCAGCTGCTTCCACGCTCCTGTTCGCTTGCTGGCATGTGGCAGAGGGCATGAGAGAAAGAGAAGCAATGCTATACTCCTGAACTATAGCACTAAAGTATAACACACAGCAAGTGCAGCCTGCCTGCAGACAAACACCAAGCCAGCCCCTGATGTTTGTCTGCTCTTTAGTTAGAGGGGAGGACACTGCAAGGGATTTGTGCAAAGTCTCTCGTTGTCAGGAAGAGACGGCAGTCCCCCACAGTGGGTGAGGACTGGTGATCTTTTTAATATTTGCTTCTCCTCCTTTACAGTCTCTAAAAGTGTGCATGTGGAGGGCCTTGCAACCTGTCCCAAAGTGCTCTGCAAGAAGGAAAATCACAGCAATATTTTGTCCACAGAAATGTTTATGTGAATCAAAAGTTGTTGCGAGTGACGAAGCAAACTGCATTGTTATATTTGTGCAGGGAGTGGTCTTTTTATTCAAAGGCAGTTGCAGCAACTGCAAAGATATTTGTGACTACAGTTTCTTTTCTTTTCTTTTTTTTTCTTCACTTTTGAGAGCATTCTTCCTCTCCCCTTTTTTGTTGTTCTCCCTCAAGTTGTGACATGAGATCAGGGGAGCTTAAGAGCTTAAATGACTTCTCAGTGTACCATCATTTCAAGATGAATAAGCGTTCATGAAGACAGCCTGAGGGAAGGGAACTGATGTACTGTTTAAACGCCCTGGCTCATAATTCATAGGAAACTCAGCAGGAGTGTGCCCAGTGCTGAAAACTTTGCCTTGGGGTTCACATGGATCAATCAGTGATAAGGTTGTGTGGCTGGCTGGGGGTGAGGAAGGGGAAAAAACAATTTAAAAGCAGTGAAAGATGTTCCCAACCATTGTAGCCAAACTTTTTCTCCTATAGCCTGTGGAACCACCACAAGACGGGCTGGAGAACTGGCCCTGCTCTGTTGTCTCCCTTGCAACCAGAAATTTGCAACCCCAGTGCAGAAAGAACTGGCTGATGGAGTGGCAGCTGGCAGCACTGCTCAGCTGTCTTGAGATAAGGAATTTTCTGTTCAGGTCAGCGAGGGTTTGCCAGAATAGAGAGTTAGATCATCATCGCTAGAGAGGGTGGAGAAGTCCAAACTGAGAAAATAGGGCCATACATTCTCTCTAAAATTGGTTGCATGATCGATTTCCATCCGAATACGTCTGTCTTAGAGCTTGTTTTTCTCTGTAAGATACAGAAAGATGAATTCACAGTTTGCAGAAAAGTTGTGTAATATTTCCATTTAGACTGCGCTGTCAGGCAGTCAATTTAATGACTGCTGAAAAACCTAACACCACTGGAATCTAATCCGACTGCTTGCTCCCTTATTTTTTTTTAATGTTGAAATTCCTGGCACCCTTCATCTTGGTGTTCTGCAACTAGCAGCCATGCATTGCGGGTGAGCACCTTTGTCCAAAATGGCTACTATTTCATGTTGGTGGTGATAATGACTGTTCTCAGAAGTTCTAGATGGCAAGGTTTCAAATGCTGAAGTACTGCACACTGAAATAAAACCAGGCTCCAGACAGCTTGTTTTCCCTCGCGTTAGCCATCATGTTCACCACATTTTAAAAAATTATTAATTAATTTATTTATTGATATAATTCTTTGCACGTTTTAATGAAGAAAGCAGTTTTGAGCAATCTGGTGAGAGAAGTAGGGGTAGCACCCTCTGCTTTCACAGCTGGGCTTCCCATTGTGCATCTCCTGTCTCAGTAATCACTCCTTATTCCTCCTAAGCATGAGGAGAAACACAGAAAATATCTTGGAACATCCTACTGTTTTTTCTTTCTGGATTATTTGCTGTCACATTTTTGTCAAACATCCCTACTGTTGGTGCTACAAGCAGTAGGGTTGCTTGCAATTCAGGTAGAGGCCAGTCATGCATTTTTGGTTGTTGCAATAGACCTGTTATTAACTCCTGAGGGCATGAGACTTAGTGATCAGGCTATAGATAGCCTACGGATCTGATATCTACTAATCTCATTAACCTTGGATTTAGCTTGATGTGTGCTTCAGTTGCTCTCCCAGCTTCATAGTGGCATATTATTCAGCCACTATTGCACTATTAGGCAAATGTGAGTTGTTCTTGGTCAATGCTGAAGAATTTCAGTTTTCAACTTGTCTTTTGCATCACCGTGCCATGTATATCTTTTCTGAATACTTTCACTTGAATCAATTTTATGAATGTAAATATACAGATAGTAGTATGTTTCTAGATTTTTGGCTATAAAGGAACATTTGGCTCTGCTCCCAAAATACACACAACTTTCAATGTTATCTTCAATGTTATACCAGGGCTTCCTTGGTTCTGGCAGGTGTTTAGTGGTATAGAGAAATTAAGGGTTTTTCTAGGTGGCTTTTCTATACGGTTTCTGTATTACTTCAGCTGTATCACTTTATAGGTGTGTATAATTAGGCTGGTGCAACCTCTAAATTAATTTGATGTAGCTATGGCTATAAAACGTATTTAAAAGGGTAGTGAATATTCAAAAAAAAAAAAAAATTATATACTGTATACTGTAGCAGTGTAGGTATTGCCAAAGCAAAATGGTGGAACTGATCCAGGTGACTAGCAATTAAACCCCAAACCTCACTACAGCTCCATCTCATACAATTTCTTTTGTTGATCTGCTATTCTACAACTTTCCTGTCACTTATATGCAAATTCGTATCTCCACAGCATGACGAGGAATATGTTACAGGACTGATAAAATCCATGGAGACAGCTTTATTGTCTAGCAGCTGCTATTGTAACTAGTCACACTAAGGACAAGACACCAGTAAATTTAATTTCACAAAAAAGAACTGCTTCAACATTGAAAACAATTGCTTGGCTTTTTCTTTGTTCTCTACCTTATTTCTCCTCCCCACTCAGAAATGAGCAGGTGGATGTCGTGTTTAAACCTTCAACGTACTGTCAGTGGCTACACTGAATTTATGTGGACATACGTTAATCAGAAGTTGGAATTGAGACAGATGAGATTAGAGATGGTTAGCCTAAAAACAGACAAAAATAAGAAAGAAATAAGATGAAAAAGATTAAAAATACCAATACTAAAAGGGAAAAACAGAAGAATAACTGTAGTAAATTAGGTAAGAAGAGCTCATGCAAGATAACAGGTTAGCAATTAGTGAAAGAAGAAAAGAAAATTAGAACAAATCTACAGATGAGAAGCTTTTGATGTGAGTTCAACAGGTTACAGATAAGCTGTGTTCAGACAAATCAGAAAACAGAGCCACGCTCCATCACACAGGGCCAGAGTCAGACCTCTGCCATCAGGCACCAGCTGTGCTTGGACAGATGACTGCTTGCCCTGCTTTGCAGCCAGCACTGTCCCTGCAAGCGTGTGATGTATGTTAAGCCCCCTGAACTTTGGACAGGGGGGTGAGAGGCTTTTAGGAAGGCTAACATTAGCATAGGAGTCACAGCTTTAGCCACATTTGTTTGCTGTTCTCGTTTCTCATTACAATGTATCCTGCAGATTATCAGTGGCGGCTGTTACGAATATATAAGAATTACCTGGGGCGCATACACAAAGACTAGCTTTAGCTTCAGGATGCTTTTCTCTTTCACCTTTCTATAAAATCATGAGAAAGCACTTCTGCAGGGGCAACTGAGCACTCCTACAAGGAGCTCTTGTGGAGACACGCTGTCTGGGAGTTTACTGCTCCCCACTGGCTGTGGAAAGATCCTAAGGCAAAGAAGCCCCTTTGGCTAACAGTGACCTTTGCAGCTGTCCTGCTGTGCAGCCTGGTGTAAGAACCAGGAGCAAGGAATCATTCACTAAACAGTTTTGGAACAAGTCTGTAAGACTGCAATGATGAAAATAAATAGCATCCTGTAGGGCTGTCATATATTCAGAACACAAGTAACAGTGATAAGATATTGCTCAGAGCAGAACATGGTTTAATTCAAATACTGGTGAATGTTAAAACAGTGCTATAAAGTTATGGTTGCTTTATTGTCTGCGTATTCTCCTTATTTTATCTGCCTGGATATGGCTGGTGAAGCAGGCATACGCTCCTATAAGAGCAAAAACTTGTAAAACACCGCTCTTAATTGCTGTTTCTAATGTGTTTCTTTGTGAAATTCTAATTGTGGATGCTCAACTTAATCAGAGATCTGAAAGAGAGTATAAGAGCTAGTAGTAAGTGACTGTGAGTCAAGTGAGTGAAATATAAGACTAGTCTCACTACATATCTAGGCTCTGAGCCAGTGAGAGGGAACGTCTGGGTGTTCCCCTTCTCATTCATTTAGCATAATTTTCCTTCTGCTTCCTTAGCAGTTAATTAGCTTTTGTTCACAGCAACAGCGGGGAATAAGACAATGATGTCTTTCCTGTCTTGCCACATCACCTGAGCCATGGTAGATGGTACAAAAACTGGCAGGCACCAGGATTATTCTGGAATGACCATCTTCTGTGCCTATGCAAAACAAACCTAAAGCTCTGTAGGTGTAAGAAAACTAGGGTGGTAGATGACATTGAAGAACCACTCACTTAGACTTTCTTTATTCCTTTTATGTGTTACCTCCTTCGTGGCTGTTTAGAAAGAGTTTCTATGTCATCCAGTGAAGAGGTGTAGTATTAAAAGGAAAATCTAATGTGCAGAACCATTCAGAATAATCATAGGAAGCCCTTTTGGAAAGGGGAAGGGCTGTGGGAAAGACTTTTTGATACTGTAATGGAAAGCCAGCAGAAATGTATCTTGTTCCAGTGAAAATGGGAAATACTGAAGAAAGGAAATGGTCACTGTGGGCTACTTAAACAAGTAAAAGTAAAATATTAACTACTTTGGAAACAGAAAACTGGAGGGCCACCAAAATAGGTTTTCACATTCTAATTTAGTACACATGAGAAAAATGGGAACAGGCAAAGGATACACTGAAATGGTTGCCAAGAGGTTAAAGATAATGTGAAGAGGCCTGTTTTAAGTCCTGATGGCACAGTACAGCAAAACGACTTAACCAAGAAAATACTAATGGTAATTAATTTGTAATGGGGAGATAAATTTTGGGGCCAGTTCATATTCCCACTAAAACTAATTGGACTTCTGCCATGAAGTTTATTGGGAAGGTGATTAAACTTTGAATAATGACTTGGTTAAGAAATCATTGATGTAATTGTGAACTGCTAGGAAAAAGTAACTAAGAAGTACATAATGAAATATCATCACTTGAACAAATATAGTTGAGGTGTCTCTTTGGGTATTTATAGAAGTGATGGAACAGCTAGCTGTTAAAATATCACAGGGAATTGAGGAGGTATCAGGAGACAAATAAGTGTCAGCGTGACGCAAGCCTTTAAAAATTGAATTAAGAGTAACTGTGAAAATTATTGTTTTAGGAGCATGGTTCCAGTGCTACAGTAAAGTAAGCCATAATAAGAAAATTCCTTCCTGCATGTATTTTATGTTTTTTATCAGATGATGACAAGTTGGTAGAGTACAGACAGGCATCAAAACTTTACAAAGACATTTGGTGCTCTATTGCAGAATTTCTTAAGGGAAATACTGGTTCAAATCAATTTGGGCTAAAAATTCATTTAAAGGTATTACAGGCTGGCCACAGAACCATAGATGGAAATTAAATCTGAATAGAGGTCAGCATTTTTAAGGGTATGCACTCAGTAGTACCCTTTAAAGGTCAAGTTATTGTTCAACATTTGGAGGATAATTCACTAATTAAATGTGAAAATGATACTGAAGTAAGAAGCATGATTAGTAGCAAAGACAAGAGAGGGAATATAAAAAGTTCTAGTTGTTCCCCAGAGATACTATAGATCTAATAAAGAGAGGCTAAACTTAAAGAAAAGCAAATAAATAAATGATAATGCCAAACATTAACAGTGCTTGGTGCTCATTAGGCAATAAATAAATGTTATGAAGCCACAAACACATTACAGTTATCTGTGACATAATCTATCTTTTCTAAATGCTTATTTGGGCTTTATAAAGCAGATGAGAAAACTGAAATGCAGAAAGCACCATAAATAGCATTAATAAAATGATATTTTGCTTGATATTTTTATATTAATCTGAGAGGGAATGTTTTCTTTTAACTGTTTACATTGCTCAGAGTAGATTGGGAGTTGCAAATCCAGATGGTATAGCAGGAAAGTGGCATTCTTTGAAGTGTTTAGTATGAATGGGGATGAGGTGGGGAATGGGGAATAAAGGGGCATGTACCGGGACAGTTCCTTGACTGTGCTGGGTCAGACCAAACATCCTGCAATGGTTGTACATGGATGTTGAGAGAAGATGAAGAGCAGGATAAGCATGGGTATATACTCCTCAGTAATGCTTCCCCAGCCTCTAATTGTTTTCAGCTTAGGGACCTTGAATCACTTGTGCTTTTAGTAGCTCTAAAGGATTTCTTTTCAGCCTCTCCTTGAACTGAGATAAACTTTAGCACTGACATTCTCCTCTGGCAAGCAGCTCTACAAGTCTAACAAGTGCCACCTCCTTCTGTTTGTTTTGGAGCTGGTTGCTTTTAAGTGCATTTGACACTATCTGATACTTGTCCTGGGAGACTGGGAAAACAGTCAAACTTTGGTTGCCCTGTTTATGCTAATTTTGTGACCCTCTCTTGCATATTCACAGAGTTGCCTCCTTCTCTCATTGATGGGCTTTTTGCCTGCATAGCAGACTAGCTTTCCCCACACAGATTCCATTCCATCCCCTGCTATACAAAAAACTAGGTTCCTGAGTGTGTCCCATGGCACCAGAAGTCGCAAGATTACCTCAGAATTTCGTCTTTGATGTTCTGTAGTATGCTTTAGAGCACTGCGAGAATAACCTGAATGCATGAACTGAATGCAGTTGCTGCAGTGAAGCTTTCTGAAGAGAGGAGGAGAGACATTTGGAGCTGTATGAGCTATTGTATTTATCTCACTGGAGAGTTCCCAGAAATTATGAGGGCTTCCCAGCATCTCTAGCACCATCAGGGAAGACAGCAGAAGATCCCTTGCAAGAGGGTTTGCAGCCTGCCATGAGGGTGCCTGGCTGCAGTGCTCACCCTGCAGAGATGGGGGAGAGGGATGAAGGCTCTATCAGGAGCTCTCTGCTGCTTGCCTTGGATTTTCCCAGCGAAAAAAGGGTGCCTGTTGCCATCACCCTCCCTGTCTGAGTGTTTGAGGGGGCCCTTGCTATGCTGTCTGAGAAAAAGCAAAGAAATTCCCAGTGAGATACTGTGCCTAGTGTGCCAAATTGTCATACATCAATGTCTTTCTCAGTGTAGAAAAGGAAGCTGTGTCACACTGCACATTAACTCTGCACAGTCGTAGCTTTCACTGGAGGGTCTTAAATCTTTTTTTTTTTTTTTTTTTTTGTCTTCCTGTCATTACTGTGAAGATTTTCTTCAGTCCTGTGGTGTTTCAAGAATATCTTGCACACAATCCTTTACAAGTATGTGTCTTTTTACACTGAAACGCTGCAATGTCCCCTAAAGACAAAGAATCACTGTGAAACCGTACAGTGTTTTTCCCAAGAAACTTCAGGAGTTAATTGCTAAGTTTAGTCAGTGTTCCTTTTAGGACTGATCCAAAATACTGGATGGTATTTTTGACCCTTCCATATTTCTGTCCTTTAATGTTTTGCTCTTCTCAAAGGTGATATATTAATAGAAAAAAAAGGCAGCCTTTTTTTTCTCCCTTGTTTTCCTTTTCTGAAAGCCAGGTCTGTAGCCTTTCTGCCTTCTGTTTCCACAGCCCATTGAGCAATGACATAAGTCTTCTTTATTCCCAAGTGGGAAGGAATAGCTGGAACTCTTGCTGAAGTCTGAGAAAGGAGGTTTCTTTTTCAACTCCTGAATAAAAACCTGCTAGTGTGAACTGTGAAAGTGTTTTCAAATAAGAACAGTGCGGTTGCCTTACTGCTCCATGCTGCTATGGGGAGGCTTTCCCCAATTGGGGTGCTAAATAACAGTGGCAGGACTGAACTTGTAGTAGGTGGTGGCTTCTAGGAAAGAAGCCGTGCACTTCTGCAGGGGATGCTCTGCCTATCTGCTGTACGTGGCAGCCCTGCAGTGAGACCTTTGTGTCAGTGCTGTTGCACCTGGCCAGGCACAGGGTGTGTGCCACTGCTCATGTTCATGTAGGTGTAATGTGTTAGAAAATGCTGCTGCTTTCTGTTTGCACGAGTCTGCTGTGATGACAGATAGATACACTCTTGTTGAGCTACAGAAACTGGTAATACCCTATTTATCTACTGTTGAATGTGCTAAAGGTTGCTGCTGTGGTAAATCGTAAGCATTTGCAGTTCTAGACACATGACACTGTTGTCTCTAATATTTTGCTGGCATTGGCAGCCTTCCCATTACATAATGTTGACCCATATTTGTGGTATGTGACATTTTTGCTAAACGCTGTCAAGAATAATCCATCTCAGAATAAACTTTTTGATTATAGCTGAGTCTCTGTCATCCCTGAGCATAGACATAACCTATCCCTCAGATAGCACTATTCCTTGTTCAGGAGACAGCCAGAATACAGCTCTTTCAAGTAAGAGGACCACAGGCATAGTTCCATGTGCTTCAAGACTGAAATATCTACGGTATCACTGAGTGATTCCAGTACAGTAAATGGAATAAAGTCTGTGAGCAATTTGAGCTATAAGAAGTGTTTCTGTGTAGCCCAGGTGATGGGAAAAGCTGTTGGTTGGAGGAAGCGTGTCAGAGCAGTGACTCTGCAAAATGCTGTCACAGGCTCTGGCTCATTTCGTGCTATAGAAGGGCAGAGCTGTGGAATAGATTTCTCTGTGGTACCATTCCACAGAAGCCTGCCACTGTTTGTAGATTAACTGGTCTTTTCTTCAGAAAAAAGAGTCTTACGGTCTGGGGAGGTGAATAGATGTAGCTGAACCAGGGATTATTGCCAAGAGGCAGCTGAGAAATGAGAGGCCTTGGAGGAATGAGAACACTCCCAAGGCTGTCTGCTTCCAGAGACCTATGCAAAATCCACCAGTTCTTAAAAACTCAACCTCAGTAACACAAAATAAAAAGTAGGGGAAAGAAGAATGTACAAAACAGAGGCAGAGAGAATAATAATTTTAAAAAAGCAAATTGTCTCAATATTCAGCAACAGTGTCTGCTTCAGACAGACTTTATGCAGTGTTTTGGCAAATAAGTAACGCGGCTGTGTGAGCTGCTGCAACATCTGACATTGTTGTGGAAAGGAGTGAACATGGAACGTAGTGCCGAGAGACTAAACACACCTTCAGTCATCAAACAGAAATTACCCAGCCTTATGGAGGAATGACGGTGTGCTAAGAATGTTCGCAGCATTGAGTAGGAAGGGTTTGGTTCTGTGCAGGGAATGAATGCTTGTCAGAGCCAGAATTAAACCTGATGAATGCAGTCTCACCCACTTCCATTTCTCCTCTCTCGCATTCTACGTTTGTCCTCATTCTGTCTGTGTGTTCATTCATATGTTTCTCTCCCTTCCCACCTCCCCATTGACTCACACTCCTTCCCTGTCTGTTACTGCTTTCCTTTCATTTTCCTTCAGGTTTCCTTCCCACTCACTCCATTTTCCCCCTGCCTGACACTCCTGTACACATTTTCATCTGAGATGAAAAAACAAGGAGAGACAAAGAGGGGGAACAAATGGAAGGTGAGTGAGGCAGGGTGGGAGCAAAGTGCAGGCAGTTCAAGAAGGGCGCTCAGTGTTACACTTCTGTCTGTGCTGCACCACGGACCTCTGAAGGTGCCTGGTCAGACAGGGCTCCATTCTACTCCTTTCTCTCTGACAGCAGCTCATGGCTGTGGCTTTGTGCACGGTAATGCCAGAGCTCATTTCCTCAGATTAGTGTCCCTAGGATCCTTTATCAAGAACAGGATGATCCCACAGTTGGGTAGAAATCCACCTCTGTGACCAGCATTTGGCCATGCATGGAGCTTGCTGTCATTTTGGAGCAGAGAAAACTCTGGGTTTCTTCTGGCACCACAAAGCAGGTGCAGACCAGGAGTAGCTCAGGCTCACAGCAGGAACTCACAGACATTACACTGTGTGCTGCCAATGGGTGCAGTTTGTCAGTGGCCGCATGGAGCCAAATGTGACTTTGTGAAACAGCAGTTGATGGGCTGGGACTGTTTAGTGCACTGCAAGGCAGGATACAGGCTTACACTGGCTTCTCGGGACACAGGCTATCCAGCCATGCTCCAATCCCAGAGCTGGCTCTTGTGGAAAGCACGCTGTGCTGCGAAGGGCCTGGGCCTTCATCTCCACTGTGGCCTATGGAGAGGGTGTGGGGCCGTCATAGATGTGTGCTGTGCAGTTCTCTGGCAGTTTGGGGTTTTTCTACCACTGCTCTCTGATTAAATTTCCCCTTTTTGAGCCCAGTTCTTGTTCCTGAAGCTATTAGTTGAGACGAAATTGCTTCTCCCTGATAGAAATGAATCGAGCTTCATGCAAAAGGTTGAGCAGGGTTGGCGTGGGGGTGGTGTTGATAGGGATAGCATTGGTAGGAGTGGTGCTAGTGGAGATGGCGTTGGTGTTGGCAGCGATGGTGTCGGTGCTCTCTGGGTAATTTTTGCACTGAGTGCAAGAGGAACACGTGCAGGGCAGGCAGGCAGAAATGACTAATTCCTGCACCCTGTCCTGACATGTAGATCCTTCTGTGTTTAGCAATGGCCAACATTTCTTTCTCCAGCTCCTTGCGTAACTGAAGGCTCAAAGCACTGCACGCAGCATTGCAGTTCCGCGCCATGCTGGGCGCCACGTGCACCCCGAGCGCTCCGCCGCGGGAAGCCACGACCGCGGACACTTGTCCCCGCACTCCGGTGCCTCCCTGCTCGCGGGTACCCTCGGGACGGAACCTCAAAGCGGCAGCGGGGAGGCGGCGGGAGCGCTGCGGAGCCCTCCTGAGGGGCGCCCGGGGCACGCGCTGCCGCGGCCGTTAGCAGCGGTGCCCGCCGCGGGGCCGAGAGGAGCCGGCGGGGAGCGAGCGGGGAGCGAGCTGGAAGGCGCGGGGCCGCTCCGCCGGCGTTACGTAAGGGCTTGGGGGAGGGGAGCCGGCCGAGCTGCCGTCGTGCCTCGGCGGCGGCGGCCCCTTTAAACGCGGCGCCCGGGGTGCGAGGAGCGCGCCTCTCTGCTGCCCCCTCCCCAGCCGCCGCGGCGACAAATCCGCTGCCGCCCGCCTCCGCCGAGCCCAGCCAGCCGGGCGGCGCCGGGAAGCGCGGCCGCGGCTCCGAACCTCCCGAGCGCCAGCCCCAGCCCCACAGCAGGGAGCGGCGAGGGGCGCGATGGAGGCTCCGCGCCTGGCGCACGCCGTGGGCAGCCCCACGAGCCCCTGCGAGGAGGTGATCAAGAACCTGAGCCTGGAGGCGATCCAGCTCTGCGAGAGGGACGGTGAGTGCGGCTCGGCGCGGTAATCCCCGGGCGCGCGCCGCGGCTGCCCCGGCGGATGTAAGGCGCGCTAATCCCCTCTGCGTGCGGCCCTTTGTTAGCCCTGCTGCCGGGAGATGTCCCCGCGCCCACCCCGCCCGCCGCCCTCCCGCGCCGAGAACAAAAGGCGGACGGAAGGCTGCGCCTCGCGGGAGAGAGCGGAGGGCGCGCCGCCGCACCCCGAGCCCCCCCTGTGCGGCAGTGCGGCTGTACTGGCGGGGAGCTGCGGCACGGCGCGGCCCGTGCCGCCCCGCCGGAGCCGGCCGCGGGGCTGGAGCGCGCAGCCCGCACCCGGAGGCGGAGCGGCGGCCGCGTCGCGGCTCTGTCGGCCGCGAACCCCGAGCCGCTTTGTGCCGTGGGGCAGTGCCCGAGCCCGGCACGCGCGGGCGCGTCCGCCGAGGGCCGCGAGCCGGGGGCGAAACTTGTTGCCGGCGCTGGCGCTGCTCGGCGCGGAGCGGGGCCGCGGAGGGTTCAGCACCGCGGACAGCACCGCCGCGGCGGGCGCCGTTGAGGGCGGGCACGGAGCGGGCCGCTGTGCGCGGGGCTGAGCCGGCCGTCCGCGCCCACGGCGGCGGCCAAGGGCGATCGCAGCGGCAGCGCTAAGCGTGCGTCGTTCCTGCATAAGTAGCACCTACTAGACTGAACTGGAGGCACTGATGTTCAGAACAATGAAAAATTGTTCCGTAGGAGGGCGGAGTATTGTTTCTGTCCGTGTATCGGGCTGTTCTCATCTGTGTATGTGTATGCAATCAAAAATAACTTCTCGTTTTTTAATGTGGTCTGCTTTGACCGTGTTACCTGGTAAATATCTTGGGGGATGGAAATACTTCATCAGTTGAATGAGATAACTGAACTGAGGAAACTATTTCCTTGTTGTGATACATTTTTGGAACATAACTGTTGTAGGTAATATTTATGGCAACAGTCCAGCTTTCTCAATCACTGTGTTTTGGTGTTTTTTAACAAATTATTTGTGTTTAAATTCTTCACTTCTTTGATGAAGGTATGCTTAATACTTAAAGCAATTAATTTTTTAAGCTCTCCATTTCTCTTGAAATATCAAAGAAATTGCTATGGGGTTGGAAACTCTTTCATAATTATTTTTATGGTGGCTTTGGAAATTACTGGATTCTCTCAGCATTTGATCTAAGGCAGTGTTTGCATTTCCGCCCATTCATGCTTAGCACGCTACATGAAGAAACTGAATGGCATATATGGTAGAGGCTAGACTGTTGTTTTGCTGAAACACTTTTTCAAGATAGCTTCTTTTTGTTGATCCTGGAAAGAAGTGGAAATAGATAAGTTATGCACTCCTTAATATTTGTCTGCCTCAGGTAACTGTGGTGAAGCACTCCATTTTAGCCATTGCAGGCACTATTTAATTTGACATAGCATAGTTAAGCATTGCTTGATTTCTATGAAATAGTGTTATGCAGACCAGCAAGTAGAAACAATGTGGTGTTTTTCATTTTTAATTTGAATTTTCATTCGAATAGACTGCATTACAAAACAACGTTATTCATTATTCCTGGAGCTCTGACTTCAGAAACTGATCTTCATCAAGTAAGCCACTATCATACAGGTTCATTGCTTTCTACAGTACAGGGTTGAATTTCTGAAAGAGAAAACTGTTTTGGGCATACAAAATATGCAACTTGGTGCCTTACTTGGCACTAGATTGTATTTGAACATACTTCAGTACTTCCTACAGGTGGCACTTCTGTATCGAAAAGATTGCTTAAATGGGATCATAAAAACAAGCAAGCAAAGATTTGGCCATTAATCTTTCTAGATAAGCATGGAAATGCATATGCAACCCATTTAGATCCCTAACTGTGCATGTGGGTTTAGTTAGTGCATCTATATCATAATTCATTTTAGGGTATCTTAATTGTGAAGGAGTTAACTCTCAAGGTAATGTGTTGGTATCACCAAGGCAAGTCAAAGTTTTGCAATTTACATTAATGTATTACCTGTAGTGAATTAAAAATAAGCTAGATTTTAACCTTTGGAAAGTGCCCTTTATCCCCCAGCAATAACTGTGAAGGCATTCAGCAAAATGATAGCCTTACAAATTCAACCATGATAAATTCTACAGCACATTTAATTTAGAATTACAGGCAGTGTTTCAACAAATGTAAGAAATAATGGATTATTTACTCAGAGACCAAAATATTTTGCCTTGTATTTTTAAGATGAGGGAATTAATATTAAAACATTTTGTGCTTGGAAAATGGAGTTATGCGTCCTGTGGTGGAAAATGCAGGAGCCAGAAATCCAGGAATTGGAGCAAGCAATTAATGATATTATGATTCATGTCTTTATAGCATTTTTTTCTGGTTGTTTCAATGTTCTTTCAAGCATCACCACCTCTCATAATGAATCAGACCGTTTAGAAAACTTAACAATTTCAAACAAAATAAAACAAACATATGCCTTTTGGAGATCTTTAGATAAAAACATCTGGTAAGGTTTGGCTTAAAGTGACGGCAACATTACAAAGCCAGTTATCAACTCTTACTTTCAGCATGCTTTGTGAGCTGTGAATATATCTAGCATTCCTTATTTTCAGTGAGTCCACTGGTACAGCTTTTTATATGTCTGTTGCACAGTCTAATGTTTAGTTCCTTGCAACTCTGATGAGTTCATCTCGTGTGTTGTTTCCCTTTGCCATATGTAGATGTTGTAGCCATATTTCTGTGAACTTAGGTCAAGAAAGAATGAGCTGAGTTAAAAATGCTGGTGACAATTTCATAAATTTTATGTTACCCCTACCTAGGCATTAAGCCTTTAGTAGATACATGACTTTTGTGTCATGAACAGGCTTGTTCTATGGAAATATGTATAACAATGTAAAATTATAAGCCTTTAAAAAAACAGTCCTTTTCAGATACTTCGTAGAACAGTCTTAGGTTTTAACATCTGAATTTCGTGAAGTTTCACGTTATGGTTGTGCAGGGCTCCCCCTACAGATACTGCTCTTCAGCTGCTGGCATCCTGCCTGAGGGAGAGCAGTGCCACTGTCTGCTCTTACACTAGACAGAGGTGGCTGGAAAGAAGAAGACACCTATCGATGTGCAGAAAGAAGAACAGAGTAACAAATCTTCAACGATTGTGTTGGAACTTGGGAGGCTTGGACTGGGGAGAAGAGCCAGAGAACTGGCCCAGAAGGTACATAGCCTTGGAGCTAGTAGAGACAAGCTGAGGCTGGTCAAGGGTGGAAGAACAGGAAAAACTGAAGAGGTGGAGATGTTTGTGAGGATTAGATCAAATTGAGAACAGAGGTAGGAAGAATGACTTTGAATGAAGAATGGGAAAAGAAAATGAAGGAGCAAGGGAGGCAATCCAAATTCAGATGGGATGCACAGAGAAATCAAGTTGGGAAAAAAGACGAGGGGATGTTCACCTAGATTAGATGGGTTTGGTAAGGGAGAGTGGAATTAGAAATGGGAGCCTGTGAAAAGTAAACCTGGAGACCTATCTGCAAAGATGAAATAAGGTATGAGAATGTGGAAAGGGCAGTACAGACAGCAGAGGAGTAAATAAATGTAACTGGGTCTTGCTCAGTGAAGAGGCCAGGATTGAAATGGCAGCCTTAGGAATGAAAAACAGGACTCTTGAATTGTGACTGGGGAGTAGAAGAAGGGGCGGGATGCAAACAAACTCAAGAAACAGTACAGAAGTAGCTGTCTTTTGGTGTGATAGACAATGGTCAATATGTGGATGCAATCTTCTAAAGTCAACCATGATGTAGTTCTTGTTCATTTGCCAGCAAAGATATCTAAAATCTACTGGCAAAGCATGACAGCCTTTTTCTGGGTTTGTTTGTTTGAGGGTTGACAGTCTGTTATGGCTGATGGTCGGCCCTTTAGCTGAGATGGTAGCTATACAGGGAGATAGCTGCTGTGCACCTAGGTGTTCTAATATGTTACTCGTTACTTGTATGAGAACTGAGGTGAAGCTATGGGTAGAATTCTATGTGTTTTTCCTTTTTTTTTTTCTTCCTTTTTTTTCCTGATGTTCTGTAAATCCTAAAAAATTGCAAACATGATGGGTTACCAAGTTATACACTCAAAACTAGGAAATGGTTTAAGTTTGGTCATCCTCTTTGCAACTGGCATGGTGATAGGATACTTCATGTTGTACAGTGGATACTGGCTGTGTTGAGTGGCATGTTGAAAGGTAGGGGAATAAATAATGGAGAAAGCAACTTTAGTTCTGACCTGAAGGCTATTCCAGACTTTCTGCATGAAACTGAGCAAGAGCTACCTAATTTTCGAAGGGGGTCGTTACTTGTTGTGTTCCTCCTTTTCTGCTTGCTTGATTCTAATACCAAGGAATGAGGCTTTCAGGAATACCGAGAGTCCACAGTGGCAACTAATTTCAGTGAGTGAGCGAGACTTTGAACACGTGTCACACAGTGCTCAATGCTTTAACAAAGGATATATTAACCATCTTAAATAGGTACTAAAAGTCAGTATCTGTTTATCTTAACCGTTTTGTGCCTCAGTTTGCTCTGTGTAAAATGGAAGTAGTATGATTGCCTCTCCTCCAAGAGATGATTTCAGAATAAATTACTGAGTATTTATAGTCAATAGTAACCTGGAAAACCTATGAGGTGCTTGGAAGAGCCCACAATGAAGTTCATGATTTTGTCCTCAGAGCAGACTCTGAATAATGTGTAGCAAATAAGTCCTGGAACTACTGAACAATGGTGAATAGCTGATAAAAGAAAAATAGTTCATTAAGTACACACTATTCATTATGCTGAATGAGTCAGAATTTGTGTGGAAAAATAGTATGTAATCATGCAATTAAAGACTATGTCATAATCTGAACGTACAAAGGGGCCAATTTAAGGTTATTCAAGTATGTTTTATTCTGATGTTTCTCCCTCTTAATGGCTTAAACTATACAGTCTTCCTAATGTGCTTTTAAAGTTGTTTTTTCCTGTGTTTGTTTTTACTATGCAAAGACAGTACACAACTATCAGGATCACAGTTGAAATTGGTGTCTTGGCCAGTTTCAGTTGCATAAATCAGTTTCATTCCCATCCAAACATTTGAGACCATCCAAACTGTTTAGTCTAAAAATCTTACATAAGTGTTTTACAAGATAAATGTCATTTCTGTCTTATGTAAACTATTTGGGTCTCTGGATTTCCCTATTATTTGAGGATCTCTCATGTTTTCTTATTTATTTCAGAAGTTTATTGTTATGCTGGATTACCAGAGCATTCTGCAACATATTTTTATAGTTTGTAGATGGGAGAAGTTTTCTTGGGCAGGTCATGTACACATTTCCCTTTTGAACAGAAGGGATATAGTGGCATCATCCAGCCTCTGAAACCATTCTTCAAATCCCTCTCTTAGCATTACGGAGCAGCATCATTGCTGTTTCTGAAATTCAGTAAGTCTCAGAGACAGGAAACAACTGAATTTCTAGGTAGACTCTCATGTGAAGGACAGCTGAGAGGTCCAAGTTTGACATTAGTTGTTAGTGTCCCGAATGGTGCGACTTGCATAGTTAGTTGTTGGGTTTTATTTTATTTTTAACTGGGAGTTAAATCTGGGAGTTGTGAGCATAGAAATTAATAACCCATGTTTTCATTTCAAGTGATAATAATAGAGAGGTGCCTATAACTGTGACACTCAGTTATGACACAAAATTCAGAAGTTGTTGTTGTTCGTAATTACTGTCACTATTGTTCCTCTCCCCAGCTACAGTTTGGAGAATTAAACACACACTTTTCAAAATAGAAACTGCATAATTTTTCTAGAATTTGAAGGATATAGTAGCCAACCAAGAAATGTATTTTTTCTATGAAATTTCATCTTAACTGATAGAGCATCAAATGATCAAAGTTGACTCTCTTTATTTTATGACAAGTAATATTGCTGCTTCAGGTAGGAACTAGAATCTAGAATCTTGTATGTAGCTTCAGAAGGAAAAGTATTTACCATTGACATTCTTGCAAGAGTCAAAATTTTTCATATATAACATTCTGTACTGTTTGGATACAGAATAATATTAAATGGGGCCAAGCAGTTTTTTGGAAGTCCTCATAAATGATATTAAGAATTATGTAAGAGAAGAAAACTAATGATTTGCTTATATCTTTCACTTCACCTCACTATTGTAAGAATTTTGTACTATCGTTTTCTGTCATAAGCAATGATGCCAATAATTAGCTGGACATTGCTGGAAACTGGCTATTCAACATTCCTGTGTCAAGAAATGCAGTTATTCCCATTCTTCCTTACTGTTCCTTAATTTTTAGAGTCATTTTACTTCCTTCTTCCTCCTTCCTCATCTCCTTTTAGTGCTTTTTGCAAATCTGTGTGGTTGATCATTAACTGTTCTATCTGTTAAAGACCAAACTGTATGTGACTAGCTGCCCAAATCTTGTCTGTTCTTTTATGTGTGCCTCTGGTTGAGCTAATTATTGCTCAGTGAAACTCTTCTAGATCCTCCGTAAGTCAACTGAAATTCTTATTGTATAATTATGCCGGATCCATGTACACAATACTGTCCTCTCCCAGTGCTATGAGCTGATACTGCTAGGTTGCAACTCAAAGTTATGTTCCTTGTAGTTAATTTCCACCCGCTGTTATAACTGGGGCATTTTAGCCATTACTGTTTCAAAGATGTCCTTTCTGTGTGTGTGTGTGTTTTCTCTTCTTTCAAATTATAATTTCCAGATGCATTTTATTTTTTTCTGTATTAGAATCCATTTTATCACTTTCAGGCTGTTCTCCAAGTTTTGTTTTTCCAGGTCATTTTAATGTCATCTGCGATACAGAAGTGTGATCTCTCTTTTCCAAACATTCATAAAGGTGCTTATTTAGCCTGGAACAAGGCCTGGGTTCCATGGTGTAGCCCATTAGACTCCTTAACTCCTTGCATGCTCTGACACGTATCAGTCTCCTCTCTGCAAGCCATTGTTCAGCCCTGCAGATTAGAAGTTCTTAGTAAATGCAATGGCAGGAAGAATCATTTAAGGCAGAGAAATTCTACTGCCTTCAGTATTCATAAAGTTGGACAATCTCATATACAAAAACTGTTTTTCTTGAGTTAAGCTGTTAGTAACTCCTTTGTCTGTTTCAGCTTCTATCTTAAATCGTATATAGCAGTTTTCTTCTCAGCCTACTAATTAATCTGATGGTTCTAACACCTCTGGTAAACTGTGTTCTGAGCTCACTTCTTCGAATTTTCAGTTACCTTGCAGTCATGCCTGTATAACTAGATCACTGTATGCTGTGGGCCACTTCATCTTTTACAGAACATTTCCAGTAAGCTTCCTAGTTCCAGAGCCATGGGTTCTTGACCAGGAAGAAGATTGTTTTCTCACACAAAGGTGGGAAAAGAGGGACTATTGTGTTCCTACATAGAAATGTCTAGAATTTCTTCATTCACTTCTGAATTGCTTTGACAGACATCATTATTTTAAATTATCTCCAAAGGCTTGCTGAAACTTAACTTCCTGACCTTGGATTTGCCTACTGTGTATTCTCTGCCACATTAATTTTCCCCTTTTTCCCTCTCAAAGATCTCCTCTTTTACACGTTCCCTGTAATTTTCCCCATCTCTTACTATTCATGACCTCTATATAGCAGGTTTGACGTCCCCAGCTGTATGTACCCATAAGGTAGATTTCAGTTTCATTTGTAACGCTGAAGTAGTGTCAGTGTCTTTAACCAGAGTTGAGGAGATAATCTTTGAAAGTCTGTACAGTCTGGGCTTGCTGTTCTTTGTCTGTTTTGTATTGTAGGTATGTCTACCTTGCTCCAGTATGCATGGCCTTGTGTGCTTTATGTGTCTTTGGAAAGCTGTTTTTAATTCTGGATTATCTGAATTATCTGCTGTGTTTTCTTGTGTCTTGACAGAAGTCTGAAGTGTTTCTCCCAGAGTACTTTTTCCAAATATTTAGAAACATGTTTGAAAAAAGCACTATTTACATTGCCAATCCATGATATATTTATAAAAATATGCCACTGCCATGGCAAAGTACCACAAATGAAATATTTATGATATTGGAACAGAAGAAAGCTCTGCTCCAACCTCAGTTTCTGTAATTTCCACGCTATATTCATTATACAGTGAAGAATCCTTTATTTGACCTTGAAAATGTTTCCTTCAGCACGGAAGGCTTGTTTAGAATTCATTGTAGTGTTTGTAGCTGATCAGTTTTCGCAGTGGTGTTTGTAGTTGAATCATTAATCCATTTTATTTTATTGTTTTCACAGAATGTTCTTGTTTTATGTATGCTTGAATGGGTAAGCTGTTTTGTGTGGATGTTTTCAAAAACAATGATTAGCTATACTGTTTTTATAACTTAACAACAATTTTTTTGAGCCTTGGCAGTTGTAGCGGCTGTCAAAAAGGGGGAACCTTAAAACTAGTTCAGTGTTACTTTTTTGTTTCTACAGAACGAGGGGGAGTAACTGTTATCAGAGTTGCCCTCTCAGTTCCAAATACAGAGTGGTATCTAGAGATTATTTCTTCAATGAGCCAGACACAGCTGGCAGCATTAGGCAGAAAAACACGGTCTGAGGAATTCCCATGTTATGCTTTGTCTGTGAATATACTCTAGTTGTGAGAATTGTTTGCCAGAGGTATTCCGTACATTTATACATTTATTCCCTGAGCTGTTCTATTATGTTTGAGAAAACTTTGAGTAGAAGTAAATTTGGATTCATAACTCAGCACCATCAAGACCGCACAAGTACTGTGTTACACTAATGTCTGTTGTGTATATTCACTCTTCCACATACAGATGGGTGTCTAATATGGAATTTTTCTCTTCCAGTTTCAGTTTGTCTGGATTTCATCTTCAGTTTTAGGCTAGGGGGAAAAAACACACAAACAACAAAAAAAAAGTTTAAAAAGATCCTTTTTTTTTTTTTTTTTTTTTTTTTGTAGTTTGCTTCAACTTGTAGCCGAAGACTTATGTACTTCAAAATCAGTTGGATGAAAAGATGTTTAAAGGCTCTTTCCATCTTGGATAGCCATAACTATAAATGCAACAAACATCAGTGGAGTGATTCATACTCGGTCTCCGATTCTTTTAATCTCAAGCAAATTATACATCGATTTATATAAACTAAGGGGTAAAATTAAGAATAGAGTATGTAACAGATTGTTTCCAAGCTATTTTTAAGATATATCTGATAACATGAAAATGATGTACTTTTATGATGGAAATTATGCTGGTAATGTGATATTTTAGATAGTAGTAAACATGGATTTCAGAATGGTGATGTTTCTGATAAATTACTAACCTCTAACTTTCAATGTAGTTTAAAGATACATCTCTAATCACAGGAGTTGAAAACCCCTATTTTCTCAGATATTGCATTACATCAAAATTTTGTCCTTTGCTTGTGGAACATACTGAAATTGTAGCCAGTGTCACATGTTCTCTAGTGACATATATACTACCTTACCCTTCCCTAAAGGACAAATTTGAGCAGTAGGACTTCATACATACACAGTTTATTGGGATTCTCTCAGCTCTGCCCATACGTAGACCTTATTTTCTGCTCTCTCCTGCTGGAGACACCTGAGTCTTTCCTCTGTCTTTGAAGTGCTTTGTGCCATGCTTTGGAACCTCAACTAATTGAATAAGTTAATAGAATTATAGAAGCAGCGAATAACCCACATTACCCTGGAAGGGACCCGCATGGACCATAACATCCGGCTCCTCCACACAGGACCACCCAAACTAAAATCCTGTGTCTGAGAGTGCTGTCCAAATGCTCCTTGAATTCCAGCAGCTTGGTGCTTTGACCATTGCCCTGGGAAGCCTGTTGCAGGGCCGACCAACTTTTGGGGAAGAACCTTTTCATGACACCCAACCTGACCCTTCTCTGATGCAGCTTCATGTCATTCTCTCTGGTTCTGTTGCTGTCACCAGAGATCAGAGCCTTCCCCTCCAGTCCCTGCATGAGAGAGCTGTAGGCTGATGTGAAGCCTCCCCTCAGCCTCCTCTATGCTGAACAAATTAAGTGACCTCAGCTGCTCCTTGAGTGCAGGAAAGACAGAATTAGGTCCTACATCTGAAAAATGAAATACTGATTCTCTTCCTTCTATTTTTGTATATTCTGTAATGCTCAGCTGGTTTCTGGGTTGGTTCCTTGAGCAAACCATCAGCAAACTACCTAGGCTGTTTGGTGAGGCTGTCAGTGCTAATTCAAGTGTGCAGTGCTTGAGATGAAAGTAGAAAGACCGTACAGTGAACCTAAATCCTTCAGTGTATCTTAGAACACTTCTTATATTTAGCTCACGTGGTAAGGAGTGTGAATTGGAAAACATTACTTACGATGTTTGTATATGTTCAAAATCCAAAACATGAAAAATAAATCTGAATGTGATTCATTTTTAAGTAACATATCCAAGGAGTCTTTTTTGGCTTAGAGAGTTTGTATTAGGTTGTGCAGCTGTTCCTCTCCAGGAAGCAATTTCATTTTGTCTTAGCACTGTTATGATTAATTCCTTGTTACAATCCAACAACTATATGATAGTTGAGTGATAAGACTACAGAAGACTTCGTAAGAGAAACTATTTAATGTGTCCAGCTGAGCTGTATTTTTAAATAATGATAATTTGGGTGCTATCAAGGTCTGCAGATTCCCAGTAGATTTGAATTTGATTATTCAGATTTATTGTACATTTCTTTTAACTCAATTATATCAAGTTTGCAGCTTGAATTTTCTCCTCTTCATTTGGGCATCAGGGAACCTACATGAGCTGTCCATTAAGATGCCATCAGGGCAGGAAAATGATGAGCTGGAGTCAAGTTTCCTCAACTACTGAGATTGTGTAAAATTCAAATCACAGTTAAAATGCAAAAACTGATATAAAACAAAGTCAAATTCTATTTCTTACAAATGATCTAACCGTGTGAAAGGCAGGCAGCAATTACCAATGCTTTGAAGTAAAGAAATGCTCATTCATGCTGCAGACTGCCTGTGTATCCATTGAGTCACAAAAGCCCACTCACATTGAGCTCCCTGCTTTCTCAAGTTAAATAATTTGTAAAATTGTGTTCCCCAGCCATGACTTCTTCCTGCTGCCCATCAAGCGGTGAGTTTTGCCTTTCTCTGTAGGCTTCACTTTGCTTGAAAGGAATGTGGCTTTTAAATGAAAATTCTTATACAATCAAGTCAGCTGCAGTTTTCAGACAAGCTGGCAGGTCAAAGAAAGCTTATGTGAATATGAGGCTGCCTCTCCTTGCTGGATTTGAACTCACATGACCTAACTTGAGATAAGTAACACATTTTTCATTTTTGATTAAGATGCAGCTGCAGTAAATGGCACCAGTTGTTGCCAGTCAAATAAGAATAAGGTAAAACATGTATGAGTGTGAGGTTCTTAATAATCAGCTAAAATCAGCTAATTGGTGTTTGTTTGCCTCTCTGTTTTGCTCAGTGAAATGTGAAAGTAGAAATCATGTCCAAAAGGCCACTTGTTTCTCTAATACACAATTAATATTAACAGCAGTATAAGATTAAGGGCAGTGCTTTGCCCTTGGTTACGCTGTTAGATGAAGAGCATTGGAGCAATTAAACCAGTGACCTAGAGCAGTGTAACTTGGATAAGAATCTGTCCCCAAGCAATTTTTCCAGGGTCATGCAGTCAGTGCCTTCACCTATTAGATCTGTTTTCTTTCATTGTTAGTCTTGGAGACGTAGGCTATTCCACAGCCTCAGAGAGAGCTCTACTTGTTTACTCATCAGAAGAGAAAAACTTCATACTATAAGAAGCTACAGATCCCTTCCTGCTTCAAAACCCATCCTTTTAATAATCAACAGAGGGAGAGCCTGTGTGCAAATAACTGTCACTCCTTGTTTTCTAGCAAGACTACAGTGAGCTGCTGTAATACTGAGATAACATCCTTCCAAAAATAATCCACACTCTAGGCCTGTGTGCAGGCCTAAGTATGGTCATAAGGAATATCGTAAGGATTCATAGATTCCTAACAGTGCAGAGCTCACCTGCTGAATGAATAAATACATTCAACAAATTGATTTGCTTCTGCTCTCAAAATCTGGAATTTCTTACAATTGCCCATATGCATTATATGTAAATTTTAGTACATTTAAGTGTCTGCATAGTTCATCTTAATTTTTAGGTGATATTTAAGTAAAGCTTGAAGGTGGTTTAGAGCCTTTTACATCTCTTCTTGCCCTGTTTGTCTTTCAGCAGTTGAGAAATGCACATTTTAATTAACGTTTGTTTTTAAAATGTATCTTGCAGTCAGCAAGTGCTGAGGAGAGCCACCTACCACCCATGTACTGTAAGCTCACTGTCATGATTATTGACTAGATGACTGGACTGTTAGGCAGATAAAGAATTGTTTGGATGGTTGTAGCCAGAGCGTTGTCAATGGCTCTATGCCCAGGTGGAGGCCAGTCATGAGTTGTGTCCCCCAGGGGGTCTTGAGTCCAGTGCTCTTCAACATCTTAGAGAGGCAGACAGTGGGATTGAGTGTACCCTCAGCAAGTTTGTGATGACACCAAGTTGAGTGCTGCAGTTGACACAATAGAAGGGAGGGATGCCTTCAGTAGGACCTGGATAGGCTCAAAAAGTGGGCACATGAGAATGTAATGGGCTTTAACAAGGCCAATGCAAGGTGTTGCACTTGGGTGGAGGCAATCCCAAATATGAGTAAAGCCACAGAGATTTCATTGAGACCAGCCCTGTGGAGATGGAAAAAAAGCGGGACACCAGCCAGCAGTGTACCCTTGCTGCTTGGAAGACCAACTGTATTCTGGGCTGCATGAAAAGAGGGCTGACAGGAGGGAGAGGGAGGTGATCCTGCCCCTCTACTCTGTCCTTGTGAGGCCCCACCTGGAGTGCTGTGTCCAAACCTGGGCCCCCAGTACAGGAGGAATGCAGAGCTGTTGGAGCAGGTCCAGAGAACAGCCACAAGGATGATTGAAGAGCTGGAGTATTGAATGAGTTGAGTGTATGTACTAAGTACTTCCAAGACATTAGGATACTCAATAAGAATTTATTCTCGATGAAACAATGAGGTCAGCCTTGCTATACTAGCCATTGCACATTAATCAGACTTTTAGTCAGGTTTCACCGTAGGCTTTGGGTTTATGAAACTTGTAGGCTTCCACAATTCTGTCAGTCATAGACATGAATTGTTAGATATTTGCAATAAAGTTTTCAGAAGCTCTTAAGTGACTTTGCTTAAAGCCCATTGATTTAAAATAAAACTCTTCCAAGTTGTAGGCACTTCTGAAGATGTTACCAAACATTACTAAAATGTCTTCTTAAAGTAAGGATGGGTCAAAATTCAAAGGGAGAACTGTCACTGACTCAGAAGTATTGAATGGTAACAGTAGTGGGCTACTTTTGTGAATTTTATTTACGGGATTAATAAAAGAGGAAATAGAGAAATTATTTTAATGATTGCAATTGAATTCATTATTTGTTTTTAATTTAAATTAATTGCATTAAACCTATTAAGTAATTTAGTACATTATTTAATTTATATAAGATATAAATGCATACACATTTGATCTTACATAGTCCTGTGATGTTTGGTCCTATTAATTATTTTTGGGGAGGGGAGAGTGAGTAAGTAGAACAACTCTTAAAGCATTTGACTGTCAAATTCAGATAAATAATTCTTGAAAAGTGTATCCCTTTTAAAGTATCCAGCGGCTATTTTTCATTGAGATGTGTATTTCTTTGCTGAGGGAGTTCAGAAATTGACTACAATGTCATACTTACTTTTTCCTATGTTCTCTGTTTTCTTTCTCTTTGATGGGAATCTTGCAAAGTATAAGAGGATACTGTTACATCGTGAGAAGCTTGAGAATGGATGAGTGTAACTTAGTAAATAATCACGAAAGGTAACTTCAGCTAGCTTCTGTGACCTCCCTCTCTACTCAGTGAAAAGAGCTAGGCTCTTTGGGGCAAGGTTAAATGAGAGAGCTAACTGTAGGTACTCAGATTGTCCAATTTAGGAAACCATCTTTCTTTACTGAAAGTGAGCCTGAGGTGGACCTTTGTTGATAGTTTCTTCTAAGCATAATAAAAATAGTAGTGGTTTCTACACTGGCACATCATATCAGTAATGCACATGAACATCATTGCAAAAAATTTGTATCAAATCTTCTGCACATCAGTCCTTGATTTTTTAAATTAGAGGACCATCTTTTGCATAACACTTATTTAAGGCCCAATCTATGCTATTATGGCAGGAGCAAACATTGTTCTTGCTTTTTCCTTGGTGCTGCATCTACTGTTGTCTTCAAGTATCAAATAAATGACTGGGTTTTGTAATTTTTAAATTCAAAGAGCTATATATGGCCCAACAAATCCACTTGTGAGAATTTTGAATCTATACCAAAATTTATATTCCATAGAAGTATTACATATTTTTTCTGCTACTAATTACAGTAGTAATTACTACTAAGTACAGTGCAGTTACTAATTACAGTAACTTTCTCTTACAGTTGTACTAATTTCCTTGCATTCAGTGTCTGCTGAGGAATTGCTAGTGATACACCAGTCCTGCTGGTACCAGTAGTACTGCTGCCTGTCCATTTTGTCATGCTTGCACCATGTGTTCCCATTGGTGTGAGTGGAAAACTTGCACATTTGAGGAAAGTAAGCTCCTGAAGACCCATCAGCACAAGATCTCAACTATGTGATATTCAAGGGATTTCAGCAAGGGCGAATGTGGATTTGATATGAGTTAGTATTCAGGCAGATGGCAAATCTTCAAGACTATGTTGAATACTTTTCTTTCAGTTGCTGTACTATGTGTCTTGTCAGGTAGCAGCTGGATCAGCGAGCCTTCTTCATGCAATGAGGAGCTACTTCGAAACAGTGTTTCAGTCTTCTAGCTGACAGCAGAAAGTGAGAAATGAGGCTGGGGAGAGGTTGAGGCACTGCTCGGTAGGAGCTAAGAACTGCACATTTGTTGCTGTCAGTTGCAGGATTGAGATATAGGTCTGTTCCTGATTTGTCTCACGGGACCGCTAGTGGAGTACATTTGTTTTCCATAGGAGGAAGAGATGAGCCCTTTGTAAGAGTTTTCTACTTTTTTTCTTTTTTTTTTTTTTTTTCTTTCTTTCTTTTTTGGGGGGAGAAGATGGGGGGAAGAGAAATTCCCCCAGAAACAAGAAAATGTGTATTGCGTTCATAAATTCATTCAGCCTCCAATTTCTGCCAGTGGCTAAGTAACACTTCAGGAGATAGCTCAGTGAACTTTATGTTGTCACAGTTCTTCTATAGCATCAAGTGCACCGCAGTCAACTGTACTAAGAACTCACTTGTGCTCACAGTGTCTAGGTTTGTTCTTTTCCTTTTGCATGCAGTATTTCTGCTGAAATCAGTGGTATAGATTAAGAGGAAAAAGCTAAATTATGCCTTGAGTTAAACCAAGTAATGACAATCTAAATATTTGTGAACATTTTGAAGCCACTCAGTAAATATACATATTATAATTATAAACCAGTAATGCTTGATTTTTAAGACTTTTTTTAAATTTTGGATAGAGGAGTGAATGTTATCGTACTAGAAAATGCACAGCAGATTAGACATGGGGAGGAAATGAGGAGAAGAGTCAGAGATGTTTATCTCTATAACGGGATTTATAGAATCAGGAATTAGTTTAATAAGGATGCTTACTTAGAAAATATTCTTAAATATTTTTGCACAAATACAAAAATTTGTATTAGGAGTTAGTTTACCAGAATTCTCAGGGAGAAGGACATTGAGTAGCCTGCATTAATTTGCTTATTTTTTAACATGAAAAGATGCACAGCTGAGTGATGCACAAGTACTACTTATGTGACTATGAGTAGGAAGTTGAATTCTGAAGTAGGATAGCCCTCCTGGAGAGTATCACTTACATGGCCTAAGAACTATCTGTCTGTATGGAGCTGACACCTCACAGAAAAATCTGCTATTAATGTTTGTGTCTTTTTAAAGACAGTGCAGTGCAGCCCTTCCTGTGGTGTCTTCTGTACAACAGCAGCATAGATAAACTATCTGAACAAGCCTAGAGAACTTAGGTTAGTGAGGGCCAACATTGTGGTGATGTAGAACTGGCACGACAACTGTTTCAATGGGACTTTCTTCCCATTGCTGATTGTGGAATATCAGTGACCTTCCTGTGCTTTTGGCATTCCAGTTAGTGCAGTAGCTCCCAGTTGTCTCACCTACCACAAAAAATTGCAGCTGCTTTGAGTTGCTTTAACACAGACAGCTGTCCTTTGGATGAATGGAGCAATTGCCACTGCACTCAGGCTTTCTTTTTTGTAGTATCCTTTCAATCATGTGCCACAGATCCATGTTGGAGTTGGTGGTTTTTCGGTAGCTTGGCATCTATGTAGGGTACGTTTCCTTTACTGTCTGTATAGTACCCCCAAATGTTAAATTATCATCAGTTAAATTATTTGGAAATTACCAGATTCCATTACTTTCAGGACTGTGTTTATGTGAAATCTTAGATATATGAATTTCTCTTGGAAAACTAAACTGTGGTTTTGAACACGTGTATTTTGCAAAAGACTGTGGAATCAAATTTTAAGAAACTGCTGTCCCCAAGTAATTAGTTGTCATCTCCTCAGCTGGGAATGTGGTAGTGAACTTTCAGGATGTTTCAGTGTGGCTTAGAGCTGGAAAAGAGTGGCTTGTAACTGGAAATAGCCATCACTAACAGGCATCGTGTTGTTTGTGTTGTGCTTTGTTTTAAATCTAGACCACGTTAAATGCAGAGTTTCATCCTCAGACAAAGAAACTTCTTAATAGCAACTGTTTAAATGGAGGGACGATCATGAAATTTTCAAAGCACAACTTGATAGCCTAAAATGCTTTATTGTTTTTTACTAATTTTTTGGGAATGTGTTGTCAAAGATTCAGGGCAATGGTGCTGGCATTCTCAGGAGAAGCACAATAGTGATTTTTTTGCATGGCTGCTACTAATGTGTCAGAAATCCATGTTTTCCACAGTGTGACTCTAAAGGCAATGAAGATTTACCCATGAGTGCAAAGAAACTTGAAACCATGTGGCTTGTTTTTGTCTGCACAACTGGAGATCTTCCAGTGTGGTAAGAATGAGGCACATGTATTTTTACATGTTGAGTGAGATTCATAATGCCTTTAAGTAAAAATGTAAGTTGCACCATCATTGAACTGCTGTGCATTGCAGCTTGAGAGACAGAAGGAAAATGCTTTAGCAGGAAACACTGCCAACGGTCTTTAAAATAGTGCAAGGAAAAGCTGTTTTATCTCTTTCTTCTCTGTTGGCTGCTCTTCTGGTGTGTTTGAGTTCCATGATGTGTAAAGTCCATTTACATCACTCTCTGCTACTCCTTAGGACAGTTTTAGATTTGGTTGAGTGATGGTTTGAACACATCTCTTGCTTAATTTTAAAGTTTACTTAGGTTTTTTTTGTTTTGTTTTGGTTTTTTTTTTTTTTTTTGGTGGTGTTTTTTTTGGTTTTGTTTTGTTTTTAATAAAAGCATAAATTATTTTTTGTTCAGATATTGGGTAAATGTCTGGGTAAATGGCTGAATCTCAGTGCCATAAAGAAGGAGTGATATGAAAATCCTTCTTGTATTTTTTTGTTGGCCACTTCCCCCTAGTGTCTAAATTGAAGCTGCAAGTAGGCAGCGATGTTTCACAGATATATTTTGTCATCTGCTATCACAGAATTTTAGGGGTTGGAAGGGACCTCAAGAGATCATTGAATCCAATCCCCCTGCTAAAGCAGGTACCCTACGATAGGTCATACAGTTAGGTAGGTGACCAGATGGATCTTGAATATCTCTGTAGAAGGAGTCTCCACCATCCCTCTGGGCAGCCTGTTCAATGCTCCATCACTCTTTCCATAATGAATTTCTTCCACTTGTTATTATGGAACTTTCTGTGTTCAAGTTTTAGGCCATTATTCCTTGTCCTGTTGCTGCTGAGAATAGCCTCACCTCATCCATTTGCCTCCCACCTCACAGAATCACAGAATCACAGAATGGCCAGGGTTGGAAGGGACCTCAAAGATCATGAATCTCCAACCCCCCTGCCACATGCAGGGCCACCAGCCTCCTCATTTAATGCTAGACCAGGCTGCCCAGGGCCCCATCCAACCTGGCCTTGAACACCCCCAGGGACGGGGCATCCACAACCTCTCTGGGCAGCCTGTTCCAGCACCTCCCTACTCTCTCTGTAAGGAACTTCCCCCTGACATCCAACCTCAATCTTCCCTCCCTCAACTTAAAACCATTTCCCCTTGTCCTGCTATTATCAACCCTTTCAAAGAGTTGATTCCCCTCCTGTTTGTAGGCTCCCTTTAGGTACTGAAATGCTGCAGTGAGGTCACCCTGCATCCTTCTTTTCTGCAGGCTGAACAAGCCCAGCTCCCTCAGCCTGTCCTCATAGGGGAGGTGCTCCAGCCCCCTGATCATCTTTGTGGCCCTCCTCTGGACCCTCTCCTACAGCTCCCTGTCTTTTTTGTACTGGGGGCTCCAGACTTGGACGCAGTATTCCAGATGGGGCTTCACAAGAGCAGAGTAGAGGGGAACAGTCACTTCCCTGTCCCTGCTGGCCATCCCTCTTTTGATGGAGCCCAGGATACCATTTGCCTTCCAAGCCACAAGGGAGAAGAAGTTCAGCTGACCCTTCCTTCTTTTAATTTTTCTGAACTTAATGAGCATCATTGCAGCTGAATGAATATTTCACGAGTTTACTTCACACTTGAGTGCATGCAATCCCACTCATTACAACTGCAGTATTAGTGGTTTTATTTTCCTCTTGGTGGGTGTCTTTTATGTCATTATCAGTCACTTGCAAGTTCTGTTTTCTCTCCTTTTAGGATTTCTGAAAGGAAATTTCTGTCATGGACAACAAACAATTTGGTTGTGAAATGAAAAATGAGCAGACAAGTATTCCCTTGCTCTGCTGGAAAGTACTGCATTTTAGAGCTGAGCAAAAAGAATATTTAAATATTCTAAAATTATAAGAATTCAGCGGCTGGGAGCTCTCATTAACTACAATTTGGTGTCTGTGTCCCAGTTTTTCTTGACTGTCTTGCCACTGCTGCAGATGTCACGGTACAACAGCTTGTTTCGAGTGATGAGGCAAATAAAATTAAAAAAAAAAAAATTTTTTTTAAATCCAAATCTTTTTAGCATGGACTTACCAATTTCCAAGTCTTATCATTTGTCTCCAATAAGGACAGATGAAAGCCATGAATGTTCAATGGGAATTTTCTGCCTTTTTTTCTCCCCATTCAGAGATAATTTATGTAAGTAGAAGATATAATGAGGATACTAAATTAAGTGTGTCTGTGTGTATATATATAAAATCGGTTTGTTATCCATTTGCCAGCATTTTGGCTCAGCTGCAGCAGTGACTATCATGACTGCTTCAAAATTGATGAGACAATTTAACTTGTAATTTAACTCTGGATATGGTAGAGAGAGATAAGCCTGTGAATAAGGACCATAAAACATGGATCTTGCAGTTCTCCAGCTGATCTCAGTAAAGCTGCAGTTTTGTGTTTATTTGGCTTTGAAGAAATTGAATATCTTATGCTTCCAGTGTAACCTATGTACACATGAGTGGTCTTTGACTTTTTTTCGTGTAAGGGTCAAGAATCACTGAGCCCTTCAGCTCATTGCTCATTATAAAAAAAAAGCTCTTTTGTGTGTGTGTGTTAAAACTGAGTAGTCTCTGCAGCACACAGATATTATATGCCTAGGTTTTTTTGGCAGTGAAGAGCAGGTTTGTCTGGCTTCTAGCTCTTCTATAATTTTCTGCCTGAAAGAAACCAGAAAGCAGTGTTTCTATCAAGACCTACAGTGGCATCCACTGTTTAAGCAACATGAATGTGCAAAACAAAGCAGCTATTTTAATTGGAGGCTGATCTATTTTAATTTGATATGAAGCTATTCAGAACAACATTTGCTATGCCACTTTTACTTTCAGATTTTTGTGTGTTGTGATGTTTTGACAAAGGAAGATCAATTTACCCTCAGTGAAGTGGCAAGACAACTGACATGAGAGCAGATTGTTCTAAGTCATTTTCCATCTATTTGGCATCCTAACCATACTAACTTCCTTTCAACTGGAATTCTGAATGCTGTAGGGCAAACACATGCTATGAGGGCTGTTCCAAAAGTTATGCCTCCTATTTTATTACATTGGCTGTATGGCTAAGTAGGGGTTGAACCTTCCCACCAATATTCCATTCGACGTTGTTGCTGTGTGACAGATGGCAGCAGAGGGGCAGTCTGACAAATGGTGTCTGACATGGAAGTGTGGATGAAGCAAAGGCGTGGAACTGAATTCCTCCATGCTGAAAATTGGCATGCATTGATGTTTGCTGAGTGTTTTTGGAGATGAAACAGTGGATGTGAGTACAGTGAGGTGGTGGGTGGTGCATTTCAACTGTGCAGACCAACATGAAAGGTAAACCATATTCTGGATGGACATGGACAGCATGCACAGCTGTCACACTACAAAATGAAAATGTATCTTGGTTAGCTCATCTGGGCAAATGGTGGTGACTGTGTTGAAAAATAGTGCTTTGTAGCTGAGAATTGCTTTATCACATACTGTCATTCTGCTTTTTGTATCTGTTGTAGCTTTCGTGGAAAAAAATTAGGTGGCATTACTTTTGCAGTGAGCTGTGTATTTTTGAGGAAGTCCAGCTGCCTTTTGTCATTTTAGTAGTTTTCCTGTTGCCCGGTGTTGAGTTATTCTTTACTTGAACCTGATATAAAGAAGAAATGTTTTGAAGTAGACAGAATGCTTTCATACGTGCTTTCCAGTATGAAAGCCAGTTCAAAGCACAAGAGAGAAAAAGGAGAGGAACAGATGCATTAACTTGTTAGTCGGTTACATCTGTGTGTGAGAAAAGCTGATCCAATACCTGCATGCAGGGTCAATAGCAGTTTCCTATGCTATGTGTCAATTCAATGCATTTTGACATTCAGAACTACACAAACAGGTATCAAAATATATTCATGCATTGCAAATATCGCAGATACTTCATATTCTAAACATAAGGGAAACTGGAACTTTGCTTGCTGGTGATTCAGAGATTTATTTCATATTCTGTTCATACTCTTTGTATTTCAAAATCTTTAAGATGATTGCTTATCACTTGGTAGTGCAAGTGTTTTTATTTTCTCAGATGTATTAAAAATATTTGGAGTTTTTTTTCAGTAAATGTACTCAAGCTATTCACTTCTTACGTAAAGGGGGAAGTAAAAGAATCAGGAGCACAAATATCTAAACGCGTGTATGAGATGCTTCCACTTACAGGAGTTCTTTTGCTCTTTGAACATCATTAATATGCTCTGTAATCCTTTCTCATCTGTTACTTTGTTTGCAATCAGTGCTGCTTTGCTTACCTCCTGAAGTTTAAACTATCTTGACCATTTATATGCTCAGAGCCCATCAATACAGAATATAGAAGCACCCTTTGAAGAAGAGAAGTTGCACGTTAACATATCATGGATATATATGGCTGTATATGTACTCACATCCTTATTTTGTTATTTGTTGTGCTGGAGTCTTGAGTTCAACCAGTTCACCAGGAGGTCTGAGAACCTTAGCAGAATCACCTCCATTTTCTCCTGGAAGAGCAATCACATGTTGCATTTTCAGTGTGCGTCTGGCAGAGATTTCAGTCATTTTTCAAATACAAAATACTTACAGAAGAAAATGATGCTGTTTTCTCCCTGCTGAATTCTCATGGAGGGAAAAACACTATACCATGTATTTTACATGACCAGGATGCTTTCTCTAATGACTAGGATTTCTGACTGCTCTTGCGGGCAGTGCAGCTGCATGGTCTTCCTGTCTTTCTCCTCTGAATGTGATTTGGGAATTTTCCTCTCTTTTTCATGTAGACTTTAATCTTTTTTTCCTTTATTTCTTTCTATTCTTATCTAACAATTTGGTTAGTTGTTTGGTCTGTTTTTTGTTTGATTTGGTTATTTTGTCTTGTTTCTTCACTCCTTCGTTTACATCTTCTCTGTTTTTTCCTTTTTTTTACCTGGTTATTTCTCTGTTATCTTCTCTTTTTTATTCATTCACTTTTGACTCGAGTCTGATGCAGTGCAAAACCCCCTAGCATTTCTGAGTTGTAGTGCTCACTTTGTGCTCTGCGAAAGGGTTGCCCTGGAACTAAGAGAAGACCTAAGTTTGGAATCTGTACAGCCCAAAGAAACTGCCATGTATATCAACTGGGCAACTAAAATTGAGGGAAAGCAGACAGGAAAGTGACACCAGTGTATACGTCCTTCTTACTGTGGCTCACTAAAAGGACCATTGTTTGTTTTTTTGTTGATTGTTTGATTGTGAGGGGAAGTATTATAAACCTTGAAGAGGTTGGTTTTACTTTGTGCTTGTAAAATACTTTCAAGATGAGTGTGATTTCTGTTTGTCTTTATTTCTCTGACAAGTGTGGATAGGGCCATTATGTTCACTGTAGACTACACTGGCATCTTAACTGTTGAAGCACCAGAAGGCTTCAGATGTTTCTCATTCTCAGAACGTAACTGCACACACAGTAGTTATGATACTAACCAGTCTGTGAAGCCCACTTTGTGTTATTAGTACTTATTCAATATTTCTAATCATTGAAATTGAGGTTTCTGAACTGTGCCTTACTGTTACTTCTGAGTACCAACTATGAGATTTTGTGAAAGACTGTTCAGAGTTGTCATCATATTGGGCCACAGAAAACAGATATTTAGTAGGCCTTTAAGTTAACTACCATAACTTAAATCATGCTTATTTTTTATGCAGGGAATAAATCACAAGACAGTGGGATTGCAGAGATGGAAGAACTTCCAGTCCCACACAACATCAAAATAAGTAACATCACGTGCGATTCCTTCAAGATTTCTTGGGACATGGATTCTAAATCTAAGGACCGCATCACTCATTACTTCATTGATCTCAACAAGAAAGAGAACAAGAATTCCAATAAATTCAAACACAAGGTAATTTTCATTTAAAAATCAAGGCGGACATATTTGGCTTTAAATAGATGAATCTTAGTGTATCATTAACCTTTCAAAAGCAGGTTAAACCCAAGGTGGGTTTAAGTGAATCTGATTGACAATATTTTTAACTCAGAACACCTATGCATGTACATGTGCATGTACATGCAAATATATTTGTTTCGTGGGGAATTGAATATTACCTCTTCTATCTCGTTTGGAATTTAACCAGTATTTTTAACCCATACAATTTATTTTAAGGCAGGCATTTTTATTCCTGACTAGTTCTTAGTCATTATTTAAACAATTCATGTATTCTGTGCTTCTCCATAATCACTGACAGACTGATGAGAGCAACACATGTTGTTTCAACAGAAGAGTCAAAAATTCTAATGTACTTCTAGGAAGGCTTCCAGCAATCTCAGTTTGTAGTGCTCAGTACTGTGACCCAAATATTCATTTGGCCTCTTTCCTCAAAGCACTAATGCAGAGATTTATTGAATGTATTGCTGAGTCTATTGTTATCAAGTCCAGAAAAATTTGTTTCAATCTCAAAATAGTTCGAATACTGAGATGTTTTACAGAAATATGGAATGAGATGGAAGAGGAAATTAAACGCCTCAACCATCTGCAAATAAAAAAAAAATATTTTTTAAAAAAAGATCCCTAGAAGATAAGGTTTGCTAGGGCACGAACAACCTTGGCAAACCATGTGTACCTGGGAGAGCTACACAAGTATTTTATCCTTTCAGTGCATTATCTATTGGTGAATACATATTCAGCTTGTTTAGGGTGCATATTGTTTTATTATTTATGACAACTGACATCATATTTGGGAAGGAGGAAATCTATAGTAATATGTAAGTGCTAGAATTCTATTAAGACTTTATCCTTTTCTCAGTGCAATTTGCATGCATTTCCAATTTATTTTTTAAATATTGATGGTGGATAATTATTCCCACATGAAAAGTAGAGGAATGAGGCTCAGACACGTGGCAAAACTAGGACAAGAATGGAGTGTTGAATTCCTGCATTGTGTCACATGAGCAGACTTGGCAAAGGGAGGCGTAAGATGAAATGGGAGAAGACTGAAAATTGAAATCTGTTTCCTTGGCATGGAAAAGGAAGTACAGAACAGGATTCTGTTCCCAAAAAGGACTGAGGTAGTGTGAGTGGTTTACCTTGCTGCTTAGTCATTCAGGGCTTGCAGGTTGTTTTTATTGTAGCCTAAGTACCTTTACTGTTGTGTATTTAGGAGCCGGTGGTTGAGCAGTCATCTGAAAGTCCAGGTTCCTGACTGTCATTGAGCTGGCATTACATTTGTTTTTCTTTGGGGCCACTGCCAGGAACAGAGATCGGTCATTTCACAAATAGGCATGCAGACAAAACAGATGCTTAATGCATTCTTCGCCTTTGTCTTCTACACCAGTGATGGACCTTGGGACTCTTGGATGGGCTATGACTGCAGTAATGATAAACTCCCAGCCAACCTCAAGCTTGTGCAGGATTTGCTGCTCCAGCTGGATATGCCTAAGTCTATGGGGCACAGTGAGGTTCACCCCAGGTTACCCCAAGAGCTGGCTGATGTCATTGCAAAACCTCTTTCAATTTTTTTTAATATTTGGGCATCTGGAGAGTTCTCAGTCAGCTGGAAGTTGGCAAACATCCCAGTTTCCAAGAAGGGCAAGAAAGAAGACCCTGGTAGTTACAGGCCTGTTTTTCTTACATCTGGTAAAATTATGAAAAAGATTATTATTTTTTTCTTTAGAAGTCACTGAATTACACCTGAAAGACAGTGCTATCATTGATCACAGCCAACAAAGTGCACAACAGGAAAGACCTCTTTAACAAATTTAATCTCTTTTTATGACAAGATTGCCCATGTAGTTTTTCAAGAAAAGTGAGCTGATGTAATGTTTCTGGATTTCATCAAATTTTCCATACCGTTTCTCACAGTATCCTCCTGGAAAAAACGTCCAGCATACAGCTAGACAAATACACAGTGCAGTGAGCGAGCAATTGGCTGATGGGTCAGGTTTCAAAAGATAATAGCAAATGAGCTTACACTGCGCTGGTGGCCAGTCTCTGGTGATGTTCTGATGTTCTACAGGGCTTCATTTTAGGGCCAATTTTCTTTAAAGTTTTCATCAGTGACTTGGATGCAGGAATTGAAGTTATACTAAGTAAGTTTGCACTAAATTGGGAGGAGCTGTTGACTCTCTCAAGGGTAGAGAAGCCTTACTGAGGGGACTAGAGATGCTGGAGAGCAGCCCTGTAGAAAGGGATCTGTGGAACAGGACCCACACGGCAGTGGTCACAGCACCATGCTGCCCAAGTTCAAGGGGCATTTCGACAGTGCTCTCAGACATAGGGCTTGAATTTTGTGTGGTCCTCTGTGGAACCAGGAGTTTCATTCAGTGGTCCTTCTAATGCAGGATACTCTATGATTCTACAAACAGAAAAGAGTTGAAAGGAAGACATGGAGAATGCCCAGAGAACTCTCTACGTTTTGCTTATAAAATGAATAACAAATTAAAAAGAGGAATAACAATGTTATGAAAAGCGAATTCCTCCCTGCCACCTGTGCTCCCCCTACATCCCATCCTATTCTCCCCAACCAGCCACACAAGAGAGAAACCTCTCTAAGTAATATTGTGGCTCTGGCTTCTTCTGATGCAGTTGGAAGAGTTCTTGGTGCACAGATGGGAGGTAGGGCTTTGAGGCGTGGCAGTAGTAAGGCTTTAATGTTGTTTGAACACTGACAAAATTAAACCACCACTACAGGCACAGACACTAGACTTCAGGCGGAGGTGGTTTTTATAGCAGCCGAAGTAAAGGCAACAAGAAGAATAATGACTGGTAACTGTATCAGGTGCCGACTGCATTAGCATTGGTAGATGAAGTCCAATGGGATGCTTTTACAGTACAGTTCGAGGGTGGTAACATTAAATATTACTTGGGGATTTTTATTTCTTTTTCCCTGTGATTTTTTTTTTTTTTAACATTTATTTCAGTTTACAGATCTGAGTTGTTTACAGTTTCCTCTAAGATGTATGTTATTTTGAGAATTAACACAAAAAGAAATCAAAATAACATAATTTTACACTTCCCAATCACATTTCACTTCCTGCAATATAATAAGTTGCTAGCTTTTCAGTTTTTTAGTACAGAAACTGAAGGAAAAATTATAAAAGGAAGATATTTTTTCTGTACTAGGAAACAAGCAAAAATAAATCTCTCAGGTTTTGTTTTTACAGATCGTGAGCAGTCTCTTTCCATTCCTTTTTTTCTCAAAGACCTATTTTACTAGTATTTGTAGGTGGACAATTATTGACTAGCATTTATGTGGAAAGTTACACGTTATCTAAAATGTTTACTTGTCATATGGCAGCCAGACATCTTCCTGTTCTGTGGTGGCTGATAAATTGTCAAGAACAGGCATCATTTGTTCTTCCCCTTGGTGGTCTGAGCTGCAGGCTTTGGTGCTGCAGAAACTGTTTCAACAACAAGCAACTATACTTCTATTCTGCTCTATCATGTCATGCACTGACAGAGCAAAACAGAAATTGGAAATGCAGGGAGGAGCGAGAGGTGCAATGGTGAACACAGAACATCTAGCTGCTATGTTTGGCTTGTCTCTGCCATTCTCTGTATATAAAGTTGATTTAAAATATGTAGAATGCACAAAGTTATACTGCAGTGTGTTTTATTTTTCTCTGTTGAAGTTGGAAGGTACCAATAGCAGCAATATAGGTGGACTGATTGATGACAGCAGGAATTCTGTTTGGTTACACTGACTGAAAGAAAAGCTTGGCAATGAGAGCATAAGAAACTCTTTTAAGATGTCTTTATGCTCTGCTTGCATGCTTAAGCAGAGCTTAGACCATTGCCCTAGGCCATCCTGTTAACTTCGCAGCACTAATGCTCTGTGAGAAGTAACTAGTATTAACACAGAAGAGTCCAAGGAGGGCTGGGGACTGTGTTAAGGAAGATGACAAAAGCATGGTGGGTTGGCTTGGTTGCTGTGCTGACTTTTTTGTGTTGTTTTGTGTTCTTGTTCCCATCAGGATGTACCCACTAAATTGGTGGCCAAAGCTGTTCCTTTGCCTATGACAGTCCGTGGGCACTGGTTCTTGAGCCCAAGAACAGAATATACAGTAGCAGTGCAGACTGCGTCAAAGCAAGTTGATGGCGATTATGTTGTCTCTGAGTGGAGTGAAATCATTGAGTTTTGCACAGCAGGTAATGTTGCTGAGAAAACATACACCATAGGACATATTCAATTAAGGCTAGCTTTGCTGCATGAATGGATTAGCCATCTACCAGTAGGACGTAGCTTGGTGGGCTTATAATATTTGCACTTGGAAACTGTGAATGCTTGCTTTTAGGCTCTGCATGCAGTCAGGTTTGGTGTATTAATGAGAAAAAGGAGGAAGCTGCAGTGCTCCTTTGTTCTACAATAGCTTAGGTGCATTGAAGTGCTCTACCTGGTACCACTGCTTCTCCCAAACTAGGCAAGGAGACTGGTGAACCAAGTGGAGCAGGGTCATTTGTGTGCCTCTCACTGGCTACAAGCCCTTTTGGAGAAAAGACAGTGGCAGCTTGCTAACAGGCATATCTTCAGTCTGTTGTTGATCTATATGTGTCTTCTGTTGGATAATGGTCACCCAATACAAACATGTCTGCCTGCATGAAAGTTGAGAGCTGACACACGCTCTCTGTGAAGTTATGTTGCTGAGATGCAGCTGAGGCTGGATCCTAAGCAATCTTTTTTTAGTTAAATTACTACTAATTGGTTCACAACTATGTACGCTGCAGGAAACAGATCATCAAACAGTTCTGTTAGAAATCAGGGTGATTCTCAGCTCTTCTGCATTTCCCAGATATATATTAACTCTAACACAGTTAATCCCCAGATTAAAATGACTAGAGGCTTGCAAGGTATTCATAGGGAGGATCAAGCGTGCATGCTCCTGCCATTTGTCTCTTGCTGCTGCTGGAAAATGGTGCTGGACTTAATAGTTATCTATAACTGCTACGTGATGTATGTTGCTAATGCTCGATTCCCAATTATGTCTGTAGTTTTTGGAGAGCATTGTGTTTTTTTTTTCCTCTCTCATACTAGCAGATTGTCTTTTCTTCTTAGATTATTCAAAAGTTCACTTAACACAGCTTTTGGAAAAAGCTGAAGTGATTGCAGGCCGTATGCTTAAACTGTCTGTATTTTATCGGAATCAGCACAAAGAATACTTCGATTATATCAGGTAAGAATGTAAACACATGCAAAATTGTTTGGCAAATTAAAGTAGTAATGAAAATTTGTAAATGGAAGCAGCTGTGCTAAAGCTGGAGCAAAATGTGCGCCTGTTCGGAGGGAAAAATAAAAGGTAACTCATTTCTTCCACCCTGCCTGGCTCAGCACTTAAATTAGGAAATAAAAGTTTGTGGTTTAGAGCAGAAACTTAAGTATTCACAGAGTCTCCACCCTTGCTGAAGTCCCTGTGTTTTCATAGCAAAGTGTTTAAAAACCAAGTTCTGCTCCTTTATTAAGAAATTCAGGGTGAGCTGTGTAATAGTAGAAATTGTATGTATAGTTAGATATGAACTCCTATGTGTACACAAACATCTATCTCTCACGTATTTGCACTCTGCATACATTTTTATGCACAGATGGAGTAAATGGGGTTCTGAAATAACCAGACCATAATTTATAGATCATGCTTACTTGGGAAGGAGGGATGTTTAGACAATTTCAAAATACTGTTGTTCAGTTGGAATGAAGAAAGGGGATAGCTGGAGATAGGTTCCTTATTCCTGCATGGAGACCCAGTGTGATTTTGCATGCACAAGCAGAAGCATCATTACAGTAGAAAATACTTTTCAATGGAAGGAGTCAAAGCTCGTGTACTGGCTGAGCAGGAACAGCCACCACACAGCAGTAATCTGCTGTTAGAAGAATATGGATGAAAGGTAAGCAATGTGACGATCTCTGTTTCAGCACTGATGATGATAAGAGACCTGGGGCTGCTTTTGTGCCACATATTTCCAGCTGTGTGTGTGTGTGTGTGTGTGTCATAGTGTACAGAACTAAAATACCCAATATGTCCACCTTGAAAGTGCAGACTACACCAGCCTTGGTAATGTTCCAGATTTGTAGTCATTAGTATGAAGGGGACTCCAGGATTGTCTCATATATTGAAGAGCATGAAGTTCACTCCTAGGAATTACTTTGTTGCACGTAGTGATAGAGGAAAGACAGAATTTGTTCTCCTTCTATTAGTGAGCTAGAGACAAGAGGCTGACTTTTGCTAGGTCAATATGAAGCTAGGATACCTGTAACTCCAACAACAGTCTTTGATCAGAAATATACTAGGCCAGACCTTCTGAATGTTATGTTATAAATCCTAACCAAATGATTGTCGCACCATTTCTTCCAATGGCCTCTGGTTTCATAACTATAAAACAAGATTGAAAAAACTTATAGAGTAGCACAAGCAGTAGCAATAGCTAACAAACAACTGTCACTATGCTAAAGCAGAAACCCCAAAGTGTAGGGTTGTTTTTTGTTGTTGTTATTGTTTTTTTGATGTATCATGTTGCTGCTGTTTCCTTGAGCTGGAAGCACAACAAAGCATTTCAGATCCCTGAGATGAGTGACCTATAAATAGCGTAACTGGCCACTGGATGTCAGTATATTGCCACAGAAATGAAACTGCAAGCCTTTTCCTGAGGTTGCAGAGATGGTGATTATTCAAGCTGATTGTTTATTTCCCTTTTGCATTCATTTCAGTTGCAATATACCAATTGTACCCCACTCCCCTCACACTCTCCACGCCCACAAAAAAACTCCACAACCACCACTGTCTTGTGAAATAGGGCTTGAGACAATAATTATTGAAATGGCTGAGAAAGTCTTTGAAATCTGAGTCAAATTAAGATATGCTTCTGAGGAAGTTAGAAACAACAATGACAAAATCAGACTTGGAGGCATTTCTGTGTGGATTAGGAGTTTTCTTACGTTGTTATGAACAAATCAGCTGATTAGAGATATCAGTGCTTTGGAGGCTTTTATGTTTGTGCTATTCTTTGCACTGACCTAACAGCCACAGCTCTCAGCTGACAGAGAATGCAGACTGGAAAAGAAGGGCTTTTTTCTCCTTGAGCAGGATTTACTCCACCTGAGTGAATCTGGCTTCACTTGATTTTCTTGGTCCTAAGATCATGACACTAACCAGAGTTCTCAGAGTTCTAATGATTTTCCTTTGTGTTCCTTCAGTAATGTTGCAAAACAGAGTGAAGTAAATGAGTCCTAACTTGCCATTCTTGTAGTGTTACAAAGTAAACAATACCCGTCATCCATTTGTAGAGAGCACCATGGGAATGCTATGCAGCCTTCTGTTAAGGATAACAGTGGCAGCCATGGCTCTCCAATCAGTGGGAAGTTGGAAGGCATCTTCTTTAGCTGCAACACTGAGTTTAACACTGGGAAACCACCCCAAGATTCACCTTATGGAAGATACAGGTTTGAGATTGCAGCTGAAAAACTCTTCAACCCAAATACTAACTTGTATTTTGGAGACTTCTACTGCATGTACACAGCTTACCACTACGTCATTCTTGTTATTGCCCCTGTCGGATCACCAGGAGATGAATTCTGTAAGCAGCGCCTTCCTCAGCTAAATATAAAAGATAATAAATTTCTGACCTGTGATGAAGAAGATGGAGTAATGGTTTACCATCATGCCCAGGATGTTATTCTGGAAGTAATTTACACTGATCCTGTGGATCTCTCCCTCGGCACAGTTGCAGAAATTACTGGTCACCAACTAATGAGCTTGTCTACTGCAAATGCAAAGAAAGATCCCAGCTGCAAGACCTGCAATATCAGTGTTGGACGTTAAAACTTCCCTTGTTCCTTAGGAGCCTTCAAGCCTCTGTTGTCCATTTCCATAGTCAGCTGGTTTTGTCAGAAGCATGCACATGCCGCTGTCACCAAGAGCAAACATGAATCTCCAAACTCTCCAACTAGCCTTTTTAGTATTTCTTCTCCCTCTCTTTCCCTTCTGTTCCTCCAATGCTTTAAATGATTAGAAGTCCTGGATTATTTTTTTTCTCTGGCAACCATTTATACTTAGATGCTGCAAAAATTGTTTTCTGTTTCTTGCCAAACATAACAAAATCCTATATAAACTGCTTTAGCAAAATAAAAATAACGGCTTATAAATGGTGTTTAAATATGCATTCATTTTAACTACTGAACAAATACTGGATAACTCCAAACAGCATGAAAGGTTGTAATTGCAGCATGATTTAAATTTCAAAGCCTAGAAATGTCAGCACTTCCAACGTGTTGTTTGACAGTGTTATTTATGTTATTTATATTAGCTAACTGAAAACAGAAACTGTGTCTTGACATAATAAATATAATAGAAAAATATTTTATTTGTACCGTTGTATAAAATATTATACAATCATATAGAATATATAGATTACGTTTTAATATCAATTGTATACATATGTCATGAAATCATTTTCCCTTATCAAAGATGTAGTTTGTAAACTTCAAATAGTTCTGTATCTGTTCCTGTTGCTCTAGATGACTTTAATTAAAATAGATTTATGAAGGAGACCATTCTGATTCATAAAATTTGAATTACAAATTATTAAATTGGTACACTGAAACAACAAACCTCTGAGAAATAAAAACGTCCTTTTATAGTCATCATACTTTTTCCTTAAAGCTACTTGAAAATGTGTACGTCTTCAAAAACATGCCCCATCATCACATACAATATAAATACAAACGTGGTTGGTACACAATAGGCTTTATAAAATGAAAATTTTCTTACCAAGATAGATAGAAAACAGGTTCCTTTTACTATGAGGCCAATACAAAATGATAGTTAAACCAAAACACAAAACACATTTCAACTTACGCACATCCCTTTTTTTCTTCTCTCATTCTTCCTTTATGTCTGGGCTAAGTATTTCCCAGAATCCCTGCTTTTTATTTCTAGTACAAAAATGCTGATAATCCCATCTGTTAACAATTCACACTGATGACTTATCACAAATAGAGGGACAATTTCCTTAATATTACAAAGTCTGGTGCTCTGAAATTTAAGATGTATAATTTGAATGGAAAAATATCTTCTTCATAATCTTTTTTATAGTAAACAAGAAGTCTAGTGTTCCTCATCAGATAACTGTGACACTCAGTTATATACCAGGGACTTTATCTATCCAAAATATCTTAGCATAATGCAGTACTCTAGTCTTTATATATATGTGGCAATTTAAATAACACAGGAAATAAATAACTTGACATTGTACAAAGTGCATGCTTCTAAACAAGCTTTGGTAATCAGAAAAGCAAACATTATAGCATCAGGCAAAATAAAGTGCAGAAATTCAGTATGGAAATAAAATTTAGCATATGGTTGGTCTATTTCCCGAATTTTATGTACCATAAACCAGGTCCTGTGAACCATAATGAAAAGGATGTCATTCAGTACGTTTGCTAAATCTCCTCCTGATAAACGTTACCTGTTTCGTTTTGCTTCTCTTATTTCTGAAATACACTAATTCCATTTGGCAGTCATGCCTTCTTCCTCTAAATCCTGTCAAAGTTTTTTCCTTGAATGTACTGGAATTAAGTGGCAACTCTGTCTTGAAAGACAGAGTTTGTTGTTTTAAACTTACTTACTTGTGTTTCTTTTAATCTAGTGAACCACACGTTGAGAACTAATAGTTATAGTTTTATTTATACTGCATGTTAGTTCTGTTTAAAAAAAAAATAGAAGTATGTGGTACGTTAGTGTATTCTAAGATGTACTAATAACCTGGAGACATCTCCTCACACTTTTAAAACCTAGGAACAAGTCAAACAGAGAGTCAACAATACTTCAGTGTCCTTTTAATTTCTAACATTCTCACAGTGCACTTCAAGGCTTTAAAGGGAAAAAATATATATATATTCTATATATAGTTCACTCATCCATTCTTAATATTCTCATATATTGCTGTCCTCCCTCATCCCCGCTTTTAGAATTGTTAAAGTGCATCAAAAGATCTCAGCGTGTCAAATAATTGTGCAGCTGACCAAGACCTCTAAAACTACCACTTTGTTTTTCCATTATTGTTTGTTTGATTTGCTAGAGAATGATACCACTTCATTGTACTGATTTCAAATTGTTTTGGAAACATCATGCTTACTGATGAGAACTTCTATGAGCCTGATTTTGGCCTTTGTGTGTTTGTATTCTGAGTATTCCTCTGCCATTGGTACACGATCTTCCTTTAGAGGACTCCTATAAAAAGCAAGCAGAAGTACAATCACTTTTATGGATTAAAGGAGAAACAGTCTTTAAAATTAATTTTGCAATAACTAAAGATGCTGGAGTCACAAATACATATATTTTTTCCTAACAGTAGGCAACTAAAGATAACGTGACACAAATGAAAAGAAACCTAATATGAATGAAAGGAATTGGATTTTAAATATTAACAAATTTTTCATATACAGCAGGAAATTTTCTTTATCGTCAGCTATGCAAGTATAATTACTTAATTCTGAAATATGCAGAGAAGTTATTAGGCAGTACTTTGAAAAATGTTGCCAGCACATATCCCCTGCAGTTTTTAGCAAACAATTGC